>NW_026947513.1:13392500-14042500 GCF_034190915.1 Cavia porcellus | reverse complement strand
ATTATAAGTGGGAAATAAAACTGATAAGAGAAACTTTCTGCAGTAATCTTAATGCATATGCATATTAAGTCCTTATGGAGATTTGTTTTTATTAATATTTATTTATAAGCTAATTGAAATGCTCACTTTTGTCATTACCAATGACACTATTCAGCTCCATATCTAAAATAAAACCATATAATCAAATCACTGAACATTATCACTTATGTGTTTGTTAATTCCACCAACTATATTCATTTCACAGCAATTCTTTTAAAACTATGTGAAAAAAAATACTTACCCCAAGCCAATTTCAAGTTTTTTTTCCTTATGTATTCTAATGAAAAGTGTCACTGGTGACCATTCCGATGCTTGAGTCAATGATCAATCTGCATTCATTTTTGTTGCAATCTCATCTGTGTCTGTTGAAAGGATTGTCACTCCCCACTTTGTCCTTGAGAACACTCCTGGCTCTTGTTCATGAAACTATAGAGCTTGATGTTTAAAAATATATGTGTTGTATAAGTATACATATGAACAAATATATAGTATGTGTGTATATATATTCATATGTGACATGTATGACATATATATACTTGACATATATGATACATGTATATATATATAGCTTTTTCCCTTCTTAGTCTCTCTGGTGTTGACATTTTCAGCAGTCAGCAGTTTTCTTTATGCACTTTCTCATCTTTAAAAGCATTGTCTCAAATATCTCTATTGGTTTTTATAGAAAAAGTGAAAAATGTGATAAGTGTAAATGCTCTTCGGCTCACTAAAGATAATCCCCTTCAACAGCTGTATGGCTAACACCAAGTATTATTTGGGAGGCCTCCCAACTTCATGGCACATCTCTACTCCAAGCGGCCCTCACAGCTACAATTTCACCATGTTCCACTGTGCTCTTCATCCAAATGAAAGCCCCTCCAGATAAGCCTTACTTTTATTTTCCAGAACTCTGATTTTTAAACCTTTTTTAAAAAAGATTCTTTGCATCTTTTAGTTCTCCTTTAACTCACACTAGATGGTTAAATTTTGTAGGAATGTTCTCTCTGCAGAATTCCATGGTTTTTCTTCTTATATTGACATTTTCAATCAAGTATCTTCTAGAAAATATGTATTCAGACCACCTTATTCAACATGGTTCTAAGACCACTGTCAACCGTGTTATATATTTTTCCTCTTTGTGACTCTTCTCAAAGCCAGAATAAAGCATGAATTCATTTTGTTTTTTATAAACTTACATTTGTAGGACCTAACTGTAATGTAAAAATAATTGAGAACAGAATTTTTTTTTGTCTTCTTCTCCTTTTAGTTCTCAGTGGCAAGAATAGTCTGACATATAATAGGTGTTTTGTGAACATTTGTTTATTGACAAAAAAGTGGGTAATATATTAGAGAGAAAGTGGTAGAAATGTAGAGGATAGAAAAACTTGAGATCAATTATTAGCAAATCAGACGTTTGTTGTAAAAACTACTTGGTGATAATATTTTATTACCACAGAGAATAATAAGGTGAATGCTTTTAAACAAAGTAGTATTTGCAAGTATATTTGCAAGTACTTTGAAAAACAAGTGATGATTAAATGCTTTTCACCTCAGACGCTCTGTAGTTTGCCATCTACATCACTGGAATCTGGGTTGCTGCCTCTTACTTTTTGTTTTTTAATCTTACATTGATAGTTATTTTTTTCTGTATTTTACAATTTCCTCTCTTTAATTTCCATCTGTTTTCCAACGTTTTCAACATTTCTCCAAGTTTCCAACATTTAAAAAAGAAAAATAATCTGCCTTCACCATGAACTACTCTACATCCATTTTCCATTTTCATCATTCACAATCAGTTTTCATGTGACCAACCTGCAGTGTCATCTGCTGCTTAATTCTCTGTCACTCAATGTCAAATCCAAGATGTCGGTGTTCATCCTACGTTTATATCTACAGTATCCAATACTGTTCATCTGTCTGTACCACACATCGCCTGTTCCCAATGCCAGACTTCAAAATCCTTGCTTGTCTTGCCTTCCTTCTCTGACAGTTTTCCCATTGCTTCTTTTTTTTCTTCACACCAGCACCTTTTGGAGATTCATTTTGCTTTAGAAGTTGTTGAGATTTCCTGATATGCTTATCTGTCTCTGTTTTCTGTGTTCATATATTTAATGCACAGGTCTTTTCTGTGATCTCATTTTTGAAAGTATTATTTTTGTTCTAGAAATCTTAGAAAAATATTTGCTTTCTTAAGAAAACCAGCTAAATTGAATAAAATTTCATCATAATATTTAATTGCAAGTCATGTATGTCTTAAGCATTAATCACACCCATGACTAAGAAAGCTGTAAGAAATTTGCAAATATGGAAGACTTTATTTCACCCCAATTAGTTTCCAACATCATCTCTTGCGATAAGTCATTAGGGAGTAAATTTTCTGAAGTGGAACATGCCTAATTATTTCTGCAATATCCTGGGTATCCACTACATTTTGCCACAATGAGGTCTATGAATTCTACACTAATTATTTTAGAATTATCTGGCTAGCAATAACATTGGTAGAATTTTCTAACGATTTTAAACCAGGAAAAAAAAGAAGAGAAAATATATTTCAAAATTCAACTGTTAATAAGATTATGATCTAAATCATTCTCCATAATCACAATCTTTATAATTTCACAATATCATACTTTCTGTGTATTACACAGAAATTCTTATCTACTCTGTAGTACGGTTTAAAATTCATTGGCTACAAGTGAAATGCAAGATAACGTGTCAGTTATAATGAATTACTAAGGCTAAGTCAAAATCATACTATATTGTTGCACACTTTCATATTTTCTACCGTTTCATGTAGTGTACTTTCTGGTTCCGTACACATAAGAACCTCATTTGCCCTTATAGGGAAAATTTCACTTGAGATTATATTACAAATCAAAGATATACTAATGGAGGAACAAAAGAGTTTTGGGGAAACTTAGTTTATCTCTTTACATTACTTGTATGGTAATGAAACGTTTTTAGTGGTAACATCTTGGGTTACTCTTGTTATCTAGGTTCTGTTATCTCTAATCTCCTTGTCATCTTATTTGACTGTTTGTTACACAGCAGTAATGATGGGATGAAAGTGCGTGATTTGTTATTTCCAAAGTGAATGAAACAAATTACAGTGTGATGAACATCAAACATGTACTACAAAAATTTCCTATGCAAGAAGCAATCTACCAAAAATTGAATGACAACTATGTAAAGGCTGAGACACAACTTCCCTTCAAAACATCTGTGATAATTCATTACAACTTCTTGTTATTAAGTAGAGACATGCATGGATTTTGTCTTTAGGTAAATGTACATAAACAAAATTAACATTTTTCATTCCTCTCCAAGATTTATCTTTTCATGTCATTCAGATGAAAGACTGATTAAAGATTGATTCATGGGTCAGAAACCATGAGTTCTGTCTCTCAAAAACAATTTCAAAGTCATTAAGACAAACAATTCTATTTCACTACAAAACACATTTAATTTTTTTTGCCTATTTTTTTTTGTCTTTTTTTATTTTTATCAGTACCAGGGATCGAACTCATGACTGCCTGTTTGCAAGGCAGGTGCTTATGCCACTGAGCTAAATCCCCAGCCCGAAAACACATTTAATTTTTTTTCTTTTGTTTTAAACCCTAAAAATGTTTTCACTACTATCAGAAAAATTTTAGTTTGTTATGACGGGCACTGTTTGGTACAGAAGATCAAAGGAGAGAAATATTGAGGGACCAGGCCAGATCAGAGACTGTGGCAGCAGCGGCTTGGAGCTCCGCCCAACCTGAGGGAACTTTCCCCTGACTTGTGGACAAGACCACCAGAACGCCTCCCCACCGGACCTGAGATCAGGCCAGAAGGGTGAGTGTAATAGTAGCGCCTGGGAGCTCCGCCCAACCTGCGGGAACTTTCTCCCTGACCTGGGGACCCAGGCCAGTTCCCCACCGGACCAGGGACCAGGCCAGATCAGAGACTGTGGCAGTGGTGGCTGGCAGCTCTGCACAGCCTGAGGAGATACTCTTCCTGGCCTGAGGAGCAGGCTGTAGTTCCCTTTGGGTCCAGTGAGTAGGGCCATCGCAGGGTACCCCATCCCAGACTGGTGGATCTCTCTCCCACACCTGGAACAACACTTGAAGCTCCAAAATACAGGAAAATGACAAAACAAAAGTCCAAAAATGCAATGTCAAACATCCAGCCCATCCCAAGAAAGCCGAGGAGCCATGTGCATAGAAGAAAACACATGCCACATGACTGAAATACATGAAATAATGGTAACTGAAATAAAGAAGCAAGTATGGGAAGCCTTAAAGGAATTCAAACTAGAAATATTCTTTCAGATGAAAGAAGAATTGATAAAAGAAATGAAGCAGATGCTAAACATAGCTATAGAAGATGCAGTTAAAAAATTGGAGGAACTAAACAAAAAGATAGAATCCCTAGAAGAACAATATAAGAAACAAACAGAATACTAAAATAGATGCAAAGAGATATACAGGAAATCAAAAACTCCATTGAAAGTTGTAAAAACTGCCTCAATGAATGTGAAGATAGAATCTCAGACCTCGAAGACAAGATTGCAACAAGTGAACAGGAAAGAAAAGATCTTTTAAAAATAACAAGAAATAAGGAAATAACAATTCAACACCTACAGGATGATGCAAAGAGAAACAACATAAGGTTGATAGGGATAAATGAAAAAGAAGGGGACAACATAAAAGATATCAAGAGGATATTTAGAGAAGTAATAGCTGAAAATTTCCCAAACATGAGATTGGAAACTGATATCAAGATCAATGAAGCATATAGAACTCCAAATAGTCACAACCAAAATAAATCTACACCCAGACATATAATAATGACCATCCCAGAAGTTGAACAAAAGAATAGAATATTAAAGGCTGTCAGAGAGAAAAGACAGATCACCTATAAAGGAAAACCTATCAGAATTACAGCAGACTTCTCAGCACAAACAATAAAGCAAGAAGAGCATGGAGTGATGTATTTCAGATCCTAAAGGAAAATGATTTTCAACCTAGGCTGATGTACCCTGCAAAACTGTCCTGCAAATTTGATGGAGAAATTAGATACTTCCATGACAAAGATCAGCTGAAAAACTTCATAATCACCAAGCCAACCCTTCAAAGAATACTGAAAGACAGACTAGATACATTTAGGAAAAAACCACTAAACAAAGCAGACAGTTGAACAGAGCACAAAGATAAACATGCAACAGCAGAAAGATAGTATGTCAACAATAAACCAATTTATAACAGTTCTTACTATTAAGGTAAATGGTATCAATTCACCAATTAAAAGAAACAGAAAGGCAGAATGGATCAAGAAACAAAATCCAACCATATGCTGTCTACAAGAAACCCACCTAACTCAAAAGGATACTCACAGACCCAAAGTCAAAGGATGGAAAACAACACCCCATGCAACAGGAACACCCCCCCAAAAAAAAAGTGGGGGTAGCTATTCTGTTTGCAGACAAAGTCAACTTCAAGCCAATAATGATCAGAAGGGATAAAGAAGGTCACTACATTCTGGTAAGGGGAAAACTCCAAGAGGAAGAGATAACTATCTCAAATATATATGCACCAAACTCCAGAGCACCCAGTTATATAAAACAAGTACTAACAGAAATGAAAAACACAATCAGCAGTAACACAATTCTGACAGGAGATCTCAACACACCATTGACACCAATGAACAGATCAACCAAACAGAAAATCAACAAAGAAATAAAAGAACCGAATTGCACCTGTGAACAAATGGACTTAATAGACATATACAGAGTATTCCACCCAACAAAAACAGAATACACATTCTTCTCAGCAGTACATGGGTCATTCTCCAAAATAGACCATATATTAACTCACAGAACATATTTAAATAAATGCAAAAGAGTTGAAATTATCCCTTGCATGCTATCGGACCATAGCACAATGAAATTAGTAATTAATGATAAAAGATACTGCAAAAATCCCACAAACATGTGGAAACTGAATAACATACTCCTGACTAATCAGTGGGTCACAGAGGAAATTAAAAAAGAAATTAAGCAATACCTACAAACAAATGAAAATACAGATACAACTTACCGGAATCTATGGGATGCAATGAAAGCCGTCCTCAGAGGAAAATTTATTGCATTGAGTTCCCACATCAGGAAAACAGAACAAATAGAAATAAACAACATGATGCTACACATCAAACAGCTAGAAAAATAAGAGCAAGTAAAGCCCAAAGCTAAAAGAAGAGGAGAAATTATAAAAATCAGAGCAGAAATCAATGCAATTAGAGACTAAGAAAACAATCCAAAGAATCAATGAATCAAAAAGATGGTTCTTTGAAAGAATAAATAAAATCGATAAGCCCCTAGCCAACCTTATTAAAAAAAGGGAAGAAAAAGCTCAAATTCATGCAATAAGAAATGAAAAAGGAGAAATCACTACAGACCCAATAGAAATACAGAAGATCATCAATACCTATTTCGAAAACCTCTACTCTCAAAAGTTTGATAACACAGAAGAAATAGACAGATTCTTAGAAGCATATGAAGTACCAAAGCTAGATCAAGAGGATGTAAAAGTGTTGAATAACCCAATCTCTACTAATGAAATTGAAAAATGTAATTAAGTCCTTACCCACCAAGAAGAGCCCAGGCCCAGATGGATTCACTGCAGATTCTACAAGAAATACAAAGAAGACCTAATGCCGACACTCCTCAAACTATTCAATGAAATTGAAAGGGAAGCAATCCTTCCCAAGTCATTCCTGGAAGCCAATATTACCAAAACCTGAGAAAGATCCAACTGAAAAAGAGAAGTACAGACCAATCTCCCTAATAAACTCAGAAGCAAAAATCCTCAATAAAATATTGGCAAATAGGGTGCAGCAAATCATCAAGAAAATTATACACCATGATCAAATGGGATTCATCCCAGGCATGCAGGGATGGTTCAACATACATAAATCAATAAATGTAATCCACCATATCAATAAAGACAAAAGTAAGAATCACATGACCATTTCCATAGACCCAGAAAAAGCCTTCGATAAAGTCCAAAATTCATTCATGATAAGAACTTTACAGAAAATTGGAATAGATGGTTTTTAACTCAATATAGTAAAGGCTGTCTACAACAAACCAACAGCCAGTATCATACTAAATGGCCAAAAATTGAAAGCCTTTACTTTAAAATCAGGCACAAGACAAGGATGTCCTTTATCACCTTTCCTATTTAATATAGTACTGGAAGTACTAGCCAGAGCAATTAGAAAACAGAGAAAAATAAAGGGGTAAAGATAGGAAAAGAAGAAGTTAAATTGTGATTGTTTGCAGGTGACATGATACTTTACATAAAAGACCCTCTAAACTCCATTGAAAGACTCTTAGATATAATAAATAAATTCAGTAATATAGCTGGGTACAAAATCAATACTCAGAAATCAATAGCATTCTTATACACTAACAACAAAATCACAGAGAGAGAAATAAGAGAAGCCACACTCTTCACACTAGCAACCAAAAAAAAAAAAAAAATGAAATATTTACGAATTACTCTTACAAATGAAGTGAAAGACCTATATAGGGAAAATTAAAATACACTGAAAGAAGAAATTGAAGATGATATCAGAAAATGGAAAGACATCCCATGTTCATGGACAGGAAGAATAAACATTGTGAAAATGGCAATTTTCCCAAAACTCTTATACAAATTCAATGCAATCCCAATAAAAATAACATCAACATACCTTATAGATCTAAAGAAATCATTCCTAAGGTTCATCTGGAACCAGAAGAGCCCTAGAATATCAAAGGCAATTCTAAGCAGCAAAGGCAAGGCAGGAGGCATAACAATCCCTGACTTGAAGTTATACGACAAAGCAACAGTAGTAAAATCAACATGGTATTGGAATCAAAACAGAGCAGAGGATCAATGAAATGGATTAGAAGATACAACCACAACTACAAACACACTCAACTACCTTATCTTTGATAAAAGAGCCAAGCAGGTTCACTGGAAAAACGACAGTCTTTTTAATAAATGGTTTTGGAAAAATTGGCTCTCCATTTGCTGAAAACTAAAACTCGACCCAAGCCTATCACCATGTACTAAATTAAAATATAAATGGATCAAAGATCTGAATATTAAAACAGAAACACTAAATCTATTAGAATACAAATTAGGTAGAAACCTTGAAGACATAGGGGTGGGTAGAGAATTCATGAACAGGACTCAAACTGCAAGGGAAATACTTCCCAGAATCAATAACTGGGACCACCTCTTATTAAAAAGTTTCTATAAGTCGAAAAAAAAAAATCTCCAGCATAGTGAAAAGAAAAACCACAAATTGGGTAAAGATCTTACTGAACTCCCTCTCGGACAAAGGACTTTTTTCTAAAACATATAAAGAATTAAAAAAAAAAAAAAAACTCAGACCTCCAAAATTCAAAGACCCAATCTAAAAATGGGAATCTGAGATGAATACACACTTCTCCAAGGAAGAAATACAAATGGCAAATAAATACATGAAAAAATGTTCATCATCATTGGTTATTAGGGAAATGCAAATTAAAACCACACTGAGATTGCATCTCACTCCTGAGAATGGCTAGGATCAAGAAAACCAACAACAACAAATGCTGGAGAGGCTGTGGGGAAAAAGGAATCTACTACACTGTTGGTGGCAGTGTACACTGGTACAACCTTTGTGGAGGTCATTCTGGAGATTTCTCAAAAAGCTGGGATTGGAAGTCCCATTTATTCCAGCTATTCCACTTCTAGGCATCTTCCCAGAAGAACTGAAAGCACCATACCACAGTGATATATGTGCACCCTTGTTTATAGCAGCACAATTTGTAATTTCCAAATCTTGGAAACAACCCAAATGTCCGTCAACTGAGGAATGGATAAAAAAAGCTGTGGTATTTCTATACAATAGAGTACTACTCAGCTATAAAGAAGGATCACATTGAGGTATTTATCAATAAATGGGCACAGCTTGAAACCATACTAATAAGTGAACTAAATCAAACTCGCATCTGTGAACACTGAATAGTTTCCCTAGTATAGGAAATGATTCAAATATATAAAAGTATGTGATAACCATGATTCCCCATTATGTGGCCTTGAAGCCTTATAAAGTTTTCACTCATTAATTGGAATGGCTTTATTCTGGGCTGTTTGATATTATGGCCTGTGATGCAATGAACAGCTACTTTGAAGAAAACAAGACATCATAATGGCTAGTGCTGATTTAATACCATCTTGTCTTAAAGCCACACCAAACTATGGCTCTTCTGTCTCCATTGATTTTATCATGTTGTAGCTTGCTGGATTTTGTCATATGGGGTAGTATAAACAAAAATTGTTATAGGCAAAGAGACAATATAGAAACCATTGATCATTTTTTCTGTTAGCTGGTTCTACATACTCTACAATACTTTCATCCACTTGAATGGTATTACACAGTCTTGACATGTTTGATGCTATAGAATATGAAGTTATATTCAAATATTTCAAAGAAAAAGACACTATGGTAACTACTATTAAGTCGGGTTATTTGGTGGTGAAGCACTAGGCTGGTGAAAGTGTCATGCTTTAACCTGTATTGTTATGTTGTTATGCCCCCTTTTATCTCATCCTCTCCCTTATTCATTAAAAAAATTATTTAATTTTTTAAATTCCTTTTTTAAACTAAGGGGAAAAAATAAAAAATCTAGCAGGATATATTATAGTAACTTTTTTGATTTCTTATCAGCTTGAAGTCCTGTAATACCCCCGTTGTCTTGTTTTGACTGATTAGACTCTATTCTGCTCTGTATGAAAGTATCAAGTATCAGAGTAGAGGCAACTACTTTGAAGGCAGTAAGATTCACTATGATGCCCATTCTGGTTTGACTATTATCCTCTTATGAGATGCTGTAAGATTTACAAAGTTTAGTTTTTATTGGTCTTGTTCTCTACTGTTTTGTTTAACTTTATATACCTAAAGAGAAGAATTGTCTAATTCTTCTTAAGAATGCAAGAGGCATTATGGTAACCATTGTTGATAACCTTGTACTCTGTTTTTACATCATGTGCCATGTCTATCCTTGGTTTTGACTGACAGCTTTGTTTTATCATGCTTGATTTTATTCTCTTTTTAAAAAGTAATAAGATCTAAGGGAGCAATAAAGCCCAAAATGTGTAAATTTTGTTGTAATAAAGAGAGGGAAAGAAAAGTGCCTTGAAGGATACAACAGCAAGGGTGTTTAGGTGTGTTACATAGAAGACCATATTAATATTTTGGATTGGATTACTGAACACAACAGTTTGCAGTCTCACTATTTGAATGTTCACTTTGTATGCTTTGATCCTGTGACCTGAAACACCGTTTCTAAGATGATAGTGAGTAATCTATTAACTGGTGATAGCTTACTGTTTTTTTGTTGTTGTTGTTGTTTTGTTTTGTTTTTTAGTTCTGAATTACTTGTACCCTTACACTGTTTTGTTTTGTTCAGCTTTTTTTTCCTTTTTCCTTTTAATAAAACATTTTAAAAAATAGATAAAAAAGGAGAGAAATATTATCAAACAATTAACTAAACATTAAAAGTTGTGCTGATGCTTATTGAAGATTTCCTAAGATTTTACTACTGTTTTAAGCTTGTTTCATATCTAAATAGGTTAGTCTTTGCAGTAACTTTTTGAAGTTTTGTTTCCACATTGTATAAATGAGAAATCCCAACAGAGACAGGTCATGTGGCTTGCATCAAATCATTCCACTAAGAGTTGAAATGCTATGGCTGGCACCTAGCAGAGCTTCAACTAGATTTTTCAGTAATTGGCAGAATTTTCTAGTTGGTGTGTTTGTGAGGAGTGACACGGCCTCTGAACATGCCAGTGTGCAACCTTGATCAAGTGGCTACAACTCTCTGGGCTCTAAGCTTAATGCTTGTCTCAAATGAATAATGGTGACTTCCTTTTAATTCAATGAAAGAATATTCTCATATATTAAATGAAAGGCCATTTGGGGATAAATTTCATTTTACTTTTTTTTTTTCTTTTAAAGATGAAAAGCAAAAATCAAGAGGCAAGAAAACAATTAAAAATAACAAAAGCAAAATGATGACAACCACAAAAAAATTGATATAGGATTTTGATAGGAATTTAACAGAGGTTATATTGCATATTTTTATCCTCAAAGCAATTGCTCAGCCTATAAAATACAGGCATGCAAGGTTGATCACACAATATATTTGTCCTTTTAGCAGTTTCTTTCCCTGTTACTATATATATTGTAAGTTTTGTATCTTATACAGTATTTCAATTTTTATACAAGCGAGACAATGCAGTGTTTATATGTGAAAGTCTGACTTATTTTATATATTTACTGACAAAAGTCTCAAATTTATCATTCTTTATGGCTTAATAGTATTTTATTAAATAAAAATACCACATCATTTTTATTCATTTCTCTGATGGATTTTTGGCCCCCCCCCCCAGATTTAGGTATTACAAATTATGCAGCTATAAACATAGAAGCACATACATCATAGTGGTGTGATAGTTCCAATTTTTCTAGGAAAATATTCAGAAGGGGAATAGCTGGATCAAATGGACTCTCTAATCCTAGTTTTCTTAGGAATCTCCATATTGATTTCCACAGTGGTTGTACCAGTGCACATCCCCTCCAACAATGCAGAAAAGTTCCTTTTCCTCACACCCCCGGCAGCATTTGCTATTGGGTACACTTGCATAATGCAATTCTAGAATTTATTTTTTTAAATCACCTCCACTTCTTTCAAAGCTCCTTCCCTGTTTCTGTAATTTCCCTTTATCCATTTTCCCTTCATTGATATTATTAATCTTATTTTATGTTCAGGATATACAATGTCTATATTTATTGGGTTCCTTGAGGTTGATGTTAGATACACCTTTAATCTACATATTTCACCATTTTCTCCCTCTCTTTTAACCCATTATCTTGGCCCAATTCCCATTTGCAAGAGATCTCCCCCATTGTCTCCTTCTAGTTATCTTTTATTGTGGTTTTTGTGCTTTGGCTTATCTAACAAGTCTCTACATAGTATTTCACTTTGTGTGTATGATTTATTTCACTCAACATTATATTTTCCAGGTGCATTTATTTCCCTCTAAATATCTCAAATTTACCCCTCATATGTATTTATTTATTTTTGTTTTGGTACCAGGGATCAAACTCAGGACCTTGTGCTAGCCAAGTAGGTGCTTATGCTGCTGAGCTAAACCCTAGCCGAATGCTTCATATTTATAGACAAGTAAAATTCTTTTATATGGAGATACCACATTTTTCTTTATCTAATTTTCTGTTGATGGGCACACAAACTGCTTCCAGGATTTATATCTTATGAATTTTCCTGCTATAAACATATGAAAGGGAATGCTCAAGTTATCATTATTCCCAGGTACCATGATATTCTACATAAAAGACCCAAAAATCTCCACCCAAAACTCTTAGAATTAATAAATGATGTAAGCAATGTAACAGTGTATAAAATAAAAATTTAAAAATCAATAGCATTCATGTATGGTAATAACTCAGTGAGAAGGAAATTCTGGAAACAAGACCATCATGGTAATGTCAGGAAAAATGAAATACCTCACAATGAACATAAATGAAGAAGTGAAAGACCTCTACAAGGAAAACTATTAAAGTCCAACAAGGAAGATTGAAGAAGACATTAGAAAATGTAAAGATGTTCCTGGATAGTCAGAGCCAGTACTGTCAAAATGGTTCTAATCTCAAAAATTTATAGAGAATCAGTGCAGTCTCAATCAAAATGCCAAAAGCACGTTTCATAGACTTAGAGAAAATGATGCTAAAATTCATATGGAACCAGAAGACCCAGAGTACAAAAAGCAATCATGGACAACAAGAGCAAAGCAGGAGACATAAGTTTACCTGACCTCAAGCTATCCAGAATAGGGGCTTAGTACTGGAACCAAACATTGAACATAATAGAGATAAAATAAGTTAAACACTTAAAGTCAAATACACTTTCTAATGCTACCCATGTATTGCTAAATTGTAAAAATGAATATTTGCCTATTATATCTGAATTTCATAAAATATGTATATGAATATTGCAAAGGTTTTTATTTCAGTATCTGAATAACTTATTAATAATATGGTAAAATACATATGGATAAGTTGAAAAGTGAATAAAATCAGGATCATCTTATTACTATTAGTGAGTAAATTTGATGATATTTCTGGATTTTGTATTTCTTTCAGAACAAAGCTGCAATGCAAGACTGAAAACTTTGGGAAGAAAATACCTATTCAGAAATTGGAATTTTTTTTTTTTTTGGAATCATTTCTTTTGTGTTTTTTTTTTTCATTTTTTCCAATTGAGTTTTTTTGTTCATTTCATTATTTTTTTTCTTTTTTTATTTAAAAGGAAAAAAAACTGTAAGGGTACAAGTAATACAGAATTACAAAAAAAAAAAAACGGTAAGAAATCGCTAGTTAATAGATTACATATTGTCATCTTAGAAATAGTTGTTCATGTTACAGGATTAAAGCACACAAAGTGGACATTCAAACAGTGAGACTGCAAACAGTTGTGTTCAATGATCCAACAAAAACTAAGTAATATGGTCATTTATGTTAACACACCTAAACATACTTGCTGTTGTATCCTTTAGAGCACTTTATTTTCCTCTCTTTTTTACAGCAAAATTTACACATTTTGGGCTTTATTACTCCCTAGTTCTTATTACTTTTTTTTTGGAAGAGAATAAAACTAAATATGATGAAACAAAGCTGTCAGTCAAAACGAAGGATAGACATAGCACATGATGTAAAACAGAGTACAAGGTTATCAACAATGGTTACCATAACTCCTCTTGCTTCCTTAAAAAGAATTGCCTGTATCATGAGGTATAATGAAGGTGAACAAACCAGTACAGAACAAGACCAATTAAACCTAAACAATGGAAACACTACCAGACTTCAAAAGAAGATAATAGTCAAACCAGAATGGGCATCATAGTGAATCTTATTGTCTTCAAAGTAGTTTCCTATACCTTCAAATTTGATATTATCAAACAGAACAGAACAGAGTGTAATCAGCCAAAACAAGATAGTGGGAGTAATACAGGACTTCAAATCAAGTTAATAGGAAATCAAAAAAGTTACTATAATATATCCTGCTTTTTAAAAATTTGTCACTTAACTAAAAAGTAATAAATAAATAATAAATATTTTTTAATGAATAAGGCAGAGATTGAGATAAAAGAGGACATAACAATGTAACAATACAGGTCAAAGCATGACAATTTCAACAACATAGTGCTTCACCACCAAATAACCCGACTTAATAGTAGTTACTTAATAGTAGTTACTTTTTCCTTGAAATATTTGAATATACCTTCCTTTACTATAGCATCAAACATATCAAGACAGTGTGAAACCATTCAAGTGGATGAAAGTATTACAGGGTATTTAGAACCAGCTAACAGAAAATGAGCAATGGTTTCTATATTATCTCTTTGCCTATAAAAATTTTTGTTTATACTATCACATAAAATAAAATCCAGTAAGATACAACATGGTAATACCAGTGGAAACACAAGATCAACAGTTTGGTGGAGCTTCAAAACAAGATGACATTAAATCAGCACTAGCTATTATGATGTCTTGTTTTCTTCAAAATAGCTGTTCATTTCATCACAGGCAATAATATCAAGCACCCCAGAATGAAGCCATTCTAATTAATGCATGAAAACGTTATAAGCCTTCAAGGCCACATAATGGGGAATTATGATTGCCACATACTTTTATATATTTGAATTATTTCTTACACTAGATAAACTGTTCAGTATTCATACATGTGAGTTTGCTTTATTTCACTTATGAGTATGGTCTCAAGCTGTGCCCATTTATTTATAAATATCTCAATGTGATCCTTCTTTATAGCTGACTCCATTGTATAAAAATACCACAACCTTTGTATCCATTCCTCATTTGATGGACACTTGGGTTATTTCCAAGATATGGCGACCACAAATTGTGCTGCTATAAACATAGGTACACATATATCACTGTGGTATGATGTTTTCAGTTCTTCTGGGAATATGCCTAGAAGTGTAATAGCTGGAACAAATGGGACTTCCAATCCCAGCTTTTTAAGAAATCTCCAGACTGACCTCCACAATGGCTGTACCAGTCTACACTCCCATCAACAGTGCAGGAGAGTTCTTTTTTTCCCCACAGTCTCTCTAGCATTTGTTGTTGTTGGTATCCTTGATCCTGGCCATTCTTTCAGGAGTGAAATGGAATCTCAGTGTGATTTTAATTTGCACTTCTCTAATGACTAACGATTATGAACATTTTTCATGTATTCATTTGCCATTTAAATTTCTTCCTCTGAGAAGTGTGTATTCATCTCATATGCCCATTTTTGGATTGGATCTTTGAATTTTGGGGGTTTGAGTTTTTTTAATTCTTTATATGTTTTAGACAGAAGTCCCTTCTCTGAGGGAGAGTTCACTAAGATTTTTTCCCAGTTTGTGGGTTTTTCTTTTCACTATGCTGGAGATTTTTTTTGACATGCAGAAACATTTTAATAAGAGATGGTCCCAGTTATTGATTCTGGGAAGTATTTCCCAGGCGGTTTGAGCCTTGTTCATGAATTCTCTACCTACCCCTATATCTTCAAGGTTTCTACCCAATTTGTCTTCCAATAGATTTAGTGTTTTTTTTTATTTAAGGAGAAAAGAAAAAAAAAGCAGAGAAAGGGTACAAGTTATACAGATTTACAGAAAAAAAAATAAACAGTAGGAAATCACTAGTTAATGGATTACATATTGTCATCTTAGAAATAATTGTTCAAGTCACAAAATTAAAGCTTGTAAAGTGGACATTCCAACAATGATACTGCAAACAGTTCTGTTCAATGATCCAATAAAACTCTGTGATATCATTTTCTATCTTACACACTTAAATATACATGCAGTTATATAGTTTAGAGCACTTTCTTTTCCTCTCTTTTGTACAATGACTATTACACATTTTGGGTTTCATTGCTCCCATGGTTCTTATTACTTTTTTGGAAGAGAGTAAAACCAAATGTGACATAACAGAACAGAATCGGTCAAGTCAAAAGGGTGGACATAATAGATAATATAAAAACATAATACAAGGTGATCAACAATGGTTACCATAATGCCTCCCGCTATCTCTAATAGAATTGCCTATATCATTAGTTATAATACAATTGAACAAAACAGTAAAGAATAAAACTGACAAAACCAAAACATTGGAGACATTGTAGGTCTTCAAAAGTAGATAAAAGTCAACAAGAATGGGCATTGTAATGAATCTCATTTTCTTCACAGCTGATGCCTAAACTTTCGAACCTGATACTATCCAGCAAAACAGAATAGGGCAACATCAGTCAAAAACAAGATGGTGAGAGTAATACAGGGCTTTAAATCGAGATAATGGAAAGTCAAAGTGGGTTACTATAATATATCCTGCTATTTTTTTCCTTTAATTAAAAGGATAAAAATAAAAAAGTAAATAATGGAGTGGAGATTGAGATAAAAGAGGGCATAACAGCGAAACAGCACAGATCAATACATAACCATTTAAGCAGGATAGTGTTTCACCACCAGATAATCCTGACCTAAAAGTAGTTATCATATTGTCTCTTTCCTTGAAATCCTTGAGTACAACTTCGTATACTGTAGCATTAAGTATATCAAAACAATGTAAAACCATTTAAGAGAATGACAGCATTACAGAGTATTTAGAATCGACTAACAGAAAATGAACAATGGTTTCTGTATAATCTCCTTGTCTTTAAAAGGTTTTTGCTTATACTATCGTACATAATAAAATCCAGTAAGATACAACCTATTTAGACCAATGGAGACAGAAGAACAAAAGCTAGATGAGACTTCAAAACAAGATGATACTAAATCAGTATTACCTACTAAGATGTCATTTTCTCCAAAATAGCTGTTCCTGCCATCCAATCTTCTCTGCCTCATTTCTGTTGAGCTCTTTTTCTGTCAGTAGCTGTCAGTTTGTTTTCTTCATTTTTTTCTCTGCTCCATTCGTTGTGGCCTCCCTGCCACTATTTCTGGATTCTTTGTATTTTTCTTTTTTTAGAATATCCTGCAATACTCTCTGTAAAGTTGAATTGGTGGTTGCAAATTCCCCCAGTTCCTCTTTATCCTGGAAGCACCTTGTTTTTCCATCAATTTCCAGGGACAGTTGTGCAGGATATCTCAATCTTGGCTGGAGATTATTATCTTTCAAAGCTTGAATTATTTCCCCCCACGCTCTTCATGATTTGATGGTTTGTGCAGAGAAATCTGCTGTAATTCTGATGGGTGTTCCCTTGTAAGTGGTCTGTTTCTTGTCTCTGACAGCTTTTAATATTCTGTTCTTGTATTGAATTTCTGGAATTTTTATTATTATATGCCTGGGTGTAGCTCTGTTTGGGTTGTAGGTGGCTGGGTCCTGTATGCCTCGTACATCTGAATATCTTTACCATTTGCTAAATTAGGGAAATTCTCTTGGATTATTTCTGTGAATAGCTTTTGTTGTCCATTTGTTTCTGTCCCTACTTCTTCTTTTATGTTCTTAACCCTTAAGTTATGGATCCTCTTATCATCTTCTTGTCTTTGTATTATTGCTGTTTGTTTCTTTGTTATTTTTAAGAAGTTTTTCATTTCATTCTCCCATATTACAAGTCTGCCCTCCAGTTCAGATAGTCTGTCCTTAGTTTCTTTCAAGCTGTTATGCCAGTCTTCGATAGACTTCTTAGTTTCTTGGTTGTCCCTTTGAACCTGCTTCATGTATTCTATGCTTTCTTTGTTTTCTCCATCAAACAATTCTCCCCTCTTTTTCTGTTCTTCCATTCCACCATCTGTTTTTTCTTGGGTGGTGCTTAGCATTTCTCTAACTATTCTGCATACTTTTAGCTTCAGGTCATTGATAACTTCATTCCTGAATTGATCTATGAGGCTCTCTATATGGTGCTTTATGTCTATTGGTGCGGTGTCCGCTATTGCCTGTTTCTCAGAATTGGGGGCCGAGGAGCCTTTCTTGTTGCTGCCTCTTCCCATATTCTCTGTTCCTTATATATGCAAGCATATATAGGAGACCCAGCTTCTCTCCCTGTCAGCCACAGCCTGATCGAATTGCGCCGGTTAGGTGTTCCCACCCATTGCAGTGCACCAGGGAGTTACGGACCAGACAGCCTACGTGGGGCCCGCCCCTCCCAGCCACCGTCAGGCTCTGGGATCTGGGTTGAGCTAGCCTACCGGGTCCGCCAGCAGCGTCACACAGGCCAGGCACTTTTCAACAATCCCGTGCGAGAGGGGGATGTGTGGCTGGAGTCGCCACCGCGCCCTTCTCCCGCAGGACTGCCCGGGCCCAGAAAGTCCTCTGCTGGAGTCAAACTGTGGTAGAGTGTCAGTTTCTCTCACTCACCTCACCACAAGTCAGTGCACGCCTCCCTGCCTGTCCTGTTTTCGACTCCGTTCGCAGATTGCTGTTCTCAGAGCTTGTGTGCGTCTCTCTCCTTGCCGAGCTGCTGTAGAGGTAGTTGCCGTGCAGCGGGAAACCCAAATCGCAGCTTCCAATGGTGCGGGATTCAGCCTCCACACTGAGGCTTTTCTGTTCCTGTTCTAGCACCAGGACTGCATTCCAAGTTGATTTCTCTCAGCCCAGTTCGTTCCTGAGTCAGCAGAGCATATCTCCACCTGCTTATGTCTCCTTACTCCGCACCCTTCCTGACTTCTGAGCCAAGACTTTCAGAGAGCCTCCATAGTATCTGTTATCTGTCTGCCATGTTCTCCCGGAAGTCTAGTGTTTCTGTTTTAACATTCAGATCTTTGATCCATTTAGATTTTAATTTAGTACATGGTGATAGGCATGAGTCTAGTTTTAGTTTTTGGCTAATGGAGAGTCAGTATTTCCAACACTGTTTATTAAAGAGACTGTTGTTCTTCCCGTGAACCTGTTTGGCTCCTTTATCAACGATCAGGTGGTTGAGTGTGTTTGTAGTTGTGGTTGTATCTTCTAATCTTTTCCATTGATGTTCGGCTCTGTTTTGATTCCAATACCTGTTGATTTTACTTCTGTTGCTTTGTAGCATAACTTCAAGTCAGGGATTGTGATGCCCCCTGCCTTGCCTTTGCTGCTTAGAACTGTCTTTGCTATTGTAGGTCTCTTCTCACTCCAGATGAATTTTAGGAGTGATTTCTCTAGATCTATGAGGTATGTTGATGGTATTTTTATTGGGATTGCATTGAATCTGTATAAGAGTTTTGGGAGAATGGACATTTTCACAATGTTTATTCTTCCTATCCATGAGCAAAGGATGTCTTTCCATTTTCTGAGATTGTCTTCAGTTTCTTTTTTCAGTGTATTATAATTTTCCCTGTATAGGTCTTTCACTTCTTTTGTAAGAGTAATTCCTAAATATTTCATTTTTTTGGTTGCTAGTGTGAAGAGTGTGACTTCTCTTATTTCTCTCTCCGTGATTTGTTGTTAGTGTATAGGAATGCTATTGATTTCTGAGTATTGATTTTGTATCCAGCTACATTACTGAATTTATTTATTATATCTAAGAGTCTTTCAATGGAGTTTAGGGGGTCTTCTTCATAGAGTATCATGTCATCTGCAAACAGTGACAATTTAACTTCTCCTATATTTACCTCTTTTATTTTCTCTCTTGTCTAATTGCTCTGGCTAGTATTTCCAGTACTATATTAAATAGGAGTCATGATAAAGGACATCCTTGTCTTGTGCCTGATTTTAAAGTAAAGGCCTTCAATTTCTGGCTATTTAATATGATACTGGCTGTTGGTTTGTCTTAGATGGCCTTTATTATATTGAGGTAAACACCATCTATCCAATTTTCTGCAAGGTTCTTATCATAAATGAATGCTGGACTTTATCAAAAGCTTTTGATGCATCTATAAAAATGATCATGTGATTCTTACTTTTGGCTTTATTGATACGGTGGGCTACATTTATTGATTTACATATATTGAACCATCCCTGAATGCCTGGGATGAATCAGTCTTGGTCATGGTGTATAATATTCTCAATTTGCTGCATCCTACATATCAATATTTTATTGAGGATTTTTGCATCTGTGTTTATTAGGGAGATTGGTCTATAGTGCTCTTTTTTAGTTGGGTCTTTCTCAGATTTTGGTACTAGAGTAATAATTTGCTTCCAGGAATGACTTAGGAAGGATTGCTTCCCTTTCAATTTCATTGAAGACCTTGAGGAGTGTCAGCATTAGGTCTTCTTTGTATTTCTTGTAGAATTCTGCAGTGAATCCGTCTGGGCCTGGGCTCTTCTCTATAGGTAAGGACTTAATTATATTTCCAATTTATTCATAGAGCTTGGGTTATTAGCCATTTTACATCTTCTTGATCTAGCTTTGGTACTTCATATGTTTCTATGAATCTGTCTATTTCTTCTGTGGTATCAAACCTTTGAGAGTAGAGGTTTCCAAATAGGTGTTAATGATATTCTGTATTCTATAGAGTCTGTTGTGATTGCACCTTTTTCATTTCTTATTGCATGAATTTGAGCTTTTTCTTCCTTTTTTTAAATAAGGTTGACTAGGGGCTTATCAATTTTATTTATTTCTTCAAAGAATCATCTCTTTGATTCATTGATTCTTGGATTGTTTTCTTAGTCTCTATTGCATTGATTTCTGCTCTGATTTTCATAATTTCTCCTCTTCTTTTGGCTTTGGGCTTTACTTGCTCTTCTTTTTCTAGCTGTTTGAGGTGTAGCATCAGGTTATTTATTTGTATTCTTTCTGTTTTTCTGATGTGGAAACTCAGTGCAATAAATTTCCCTTGATGACAGCTTTCATTGCATCCCGCAGATTCCGGCAAGTTGTATCTGTATTTTCATTTTCTTGTAAGTATTGTTTAGTTTCTTCTGTAATTTCCCCTGTGACCCATTGATTAGTCAAGAGTGTGTTAATTAGTTTGCATGTGTTTGTGGGAATTTTGCAGTATCTTTTATCATTAATTTCTAATTTCAAAGCGCTCTGATACCATGCAAGGGATAATTTCAACTCTTTTGCATTTATTTAAATATGTTCTGTGAGCTAATATATGGTCTCTTTTAGAGAATGACCCATGTACTGCTGAGAAGAATGTGTATTCTGATGTTGTTGGTTGGAACACTCTATATATGTCTATCAAGTCCATTTGTTCACAGGTGTGATTCAGTTCTGCTATTTCTTTGATGATTTTCTGTCTGTTGATCGGTCCCTTGGTGTCAATGGTGTATTAAGGTCTCCTGTTACATTTGTGCTAGTGATAATTTGATTTTTGATTTCTTTTAATACTTGTTTTATATAACTGGGTGCTCTGGAATTTGGTGCATATATATTTAAGGTAGTTATCTCTTCCTCTTGGAGTTTTACCCTAACGTGTATGTAGTGACTTTCTTTGTCTTTTCTGATCATTGTTGGTTTAAAGTTCGTATTGTCTGCAAACAGAATGGCTACTCCTACTTTTTTTTTTTTTTTTTTTGATTCCTGTTGCATGAAGTATTGTTTTCCATCCTTTGACTTTCAGTCTGTGAGTATTCTTCTGGGTTAGTTGGGTTTCCTGTAAACAGCATATGGTTGGATTTTGTTTCTTGAACCATTCTGCCAGTCTATCACTTTTAATTGGTGCATTGAGGCCATTTACATTAATGGTTATAACTGTTATATGTTGGTTTATTGTTGACATGTTTTCTTTCTGCTGTTGCATTTTCATCTTTCTGTTCTGTTTAATTATCTGCTTTGCTTAGTGGTTTTATTCCTTTGTGTATCTAAACTATCTTTCAATATTTTTTGCAGGGTAGCCTTGGTGATCATGAAGTTCTTCATCTATTCTTTGTAATGGAAGTATCTTATTTCACTATCGATTTTGAATGATAGTTTTGCAGCGTACATCAGTCTAGGTTAGAAATCATTTTCCTCTAGGATCTGGAATACTTCACTCCATTCTCTTCTTTACTTTACTGTTTGTGCTGAGAAGTCTTCTGTGATTCTGATAGGTTTTCCTTTATAAGTGATCTGTCTTTTCTCTCTGACTGCTTTTAATAATCTATTCTTGTGTTGGATTTCTGGGATGGTAATTATTATATGTCTGGTGGTAGTTTTATTTTGGTTATGACTATTTGGAGTTCTACATGCTTCACTGAACCTATGTCGGTTTCTGATCTCATGTTTGGGAAACTTTCAGCTATTACTTCTCTAAATATCCTCTTGACGTCCTTTATGTTGTCCCCTTCTTTTTCATTAATCCCTATTAATCTTATGTTGGTTTTTTTTTGCACCATCTTGCAGTTGGTGTATTGTTATTTCCTGATTTTTTGTTATTTTTAAAATATCTCTCCTTTTCTGTTCACTAGCTTCAATATTGTCTTCAAGGTCTGAAATTCTATCTTCATTTTCATTTACGTAGTTTTTACAGAATTCAGTGGAGTTTTTGATTTCCTGTATATCTCTGTGCATCGGCTTTATATATTTTCTTTTTTTCTTGTATTGCTTATCTAGGGATTCTATCTTTTAATTTAGTTCCTCCATTTTTTTACCTGTGTTTTCTTTAGAAATGTTCAGCATCTCTTTCATTTATTTTATCATTTCTTCTTTTACCGGGGAGATTATTTCTTGTTTGAATTTCTTTAAAGCTTTCCGGAGTTGCTTGTTTGTTTCAGTTGCTATTATGTCTGATATTTGAGGTGTATGGCATATATTTTCTTCTATAAACATCACTCTTAGGGGTTCTGAGATGGGCTGGGGTTTGAGGTTGTAATTTGGTCTTTCATTTTGTCATTTTCCTATATTTCTGTTTTTCAAGTGTTATTCAAAAGCTTCCTCGGGGTCTTTTGGAAATGTACTTCTATGCTTGCAGTTCCTGGGACTCTGTCACCCAGTTCCCCCAGGACACCGGGCTTTTGAAACCATGGCACCTGCCTGCTTACTTAGAACTCCACAGTTGTCTGAGTGCAGAAGGGAAGGGGCACTCTTTCCAATGTACGTATCTCAGACCCACCTAGCTGTTCCTCTGCACCCGGAAGGCTTGAGGGTCCTGAACAAGCTCAGCATTTTATTATTTTTGTTCTCTTTATTTCTTGTTTGTTTTTAAAGTTGCTTTTTATCAAATTTGGTTAAGTATTTTATTTCACTCTTTAAAATTATCTTTTTTCTCATCTTTTCTCTACCTTTCTTTTCTTTAAACAAAACAAGTAAACTCTCATAATTTACTTCATTTGCTTGTTAACCACTGCTTCAGGTTTTTTAAAACTTTTTATTTTATTTTGTATAATCATTAAATTAGAGGCAACTGAGTTATACAGTATAGAAATATTATAGGCAGTCAGACAGGGTTCAGTATTCAAAGGAGCCAGTGCAGAAGCCCAGATATCTTACAAGTGTAGGGGAGACAGACACTTTCTGCTGGGGGCCAGGCCTCAAGACAAAGAATCAAACAAATGCACCTATATATCCCAAGGACTGATATTTTAAATAGGTCTCTATTACCATGAGAAACCCAGAAGTCAGCATCCTAACCCCCTAGAGGAGGTGTTACTGCTCCTTAAGCATGCCCACTTTCTATGACTCACTTCCTCATTTGTTCCCCATTTAATCAGTGTTTCCTGACAAATTAATCTTATTGATGAACCATAGTTCTGTACCACCTTATGCCCACAGTGTCAATTTCGAGGTTTCCTCCACCCTTGGACTTGTCTTACTTATAAAAGTCCCTAGAAAAAACCAAAGAATTTGACAACCCACTCAGGACACCTTCTGTCTCTCTCTTCAGACAGAAGCACTCTCTCTCTCTCTCTCTCAATAAACATATTCTGCTCCATTGTTCCTAAAATTCATTCTTCAATTTTAGAGACAATGAACTCATAAAGAACATCTAGCAGGTTGGGAGTTTCATTCTCAAATATCAACTAAACATTATTAATCATTAGATATTTAATTACTCTCTGTTAATACTTGCAAGATATTTTCTAATGTTAATGGAAACATAGTTACTGCATTTAGTAGATATTTGTTGTATGCCAATAGTTGGTTTGTCTTACTCTTTATACAATAATTACTGAACTCCTCTCCAGGTTAAGTGTGGTATATTATTGGTTATTATGGTATGTCAATATCTAGTTTGTCTTGATGCTATTTTATTTGCCGATGTATTGCTATTGCCAGATTAACATAATTGCTATTATCATATTGATTTTCTGTGCATGACAATATGTGTATTTTCTTTGTGTCATTTATAGTACTGTGATCTATTTCTACAGAACTAGGCATTGGGTCACTTACATTGTACCCTTTCTTCCAAATAAACTTAGGAAGTGGGTCTTGAAACAAACACAAAGGCCTACAATTAGCTATTCCAAAAATCCATCACTAAAAAGCAGATACAAGCTGAATAGATCTGCAGACTACCAACAAAGTATTTCCAAAATAATTGATTCCCAAATCTCATCTTGTTTGCTTTGCATCCGCTAGTAGCTATTGGGACCATTCTACTGCTAACCTTCTCTTCTGAGAGGATCTCCGAACACAAAACAATGAAAAAATACTTTACAAATGCAAGGAACAAGGTAGGAAAATGCATCTGAAAACTTCCAAATTCTAATAAGATAACCCCTGTGGAGCAAATAGAGAGCAAATGGGGAGCAAATCAAAAGCCACACTTCACATATTCAAAATGATTTAAAAAAAAAAAAAAAGATGAGAGACAAAAAAAAAGATCAAACAAGATGTTCAGTGAGCTCACAGAAAGCATACTGTAACTTCACAAATAACAGACTTAATAAACAAAATAATATGCAAGTTTATAGAACATACTAATGAAAAGTTAGGGGAACTAAATATAATGATATGGAACGTAAATGGCCAGTTTTACAAAGAATGGGAGTTCATGGAAGATACCAAATAGTATTTCAGGAGATTACAAGTTCTTCTGAAGGATGGGCAACAGAAGTGACCACTGCGATGTCAGAGGGTCAGAACAGGAGCACAGTGTTGATGCTGATGAGTGTATACTCAGAGATCCTCTCAGAACAGCAGGAGAACAGCAGAATGGTCCCAACAGCTACAGCGGATGTAAAGCAAACACATTTAAGATTAAACAGAATAAGTAGAAAATGAGAAGACGGTACAAATTATATATAAATTTATTTACATTTCCAATATGGTTAAAGAATTTAAAACCCAAATAAGTGTAGCATGGAAATACACAAATTAGAATGATCAGAAAAACCCTCTTCTGTGCTGCATCACAGACAAAATCCCAGAAGTCCAGCCATAAGTGGTTTAAAACATCTGTTCATGCTAACAGTGGCAGAAAACTTCAAATGTGAGAAAAACGAGGCCATGATCGGAAATGATCTCCTCCGTGGCATAACACACTCAATACCTTAGAAATCTAGCCCAAATATACAATCTTAAAAGCTGTTAGGGAAAAGCAACAAATCATCCACAAAGGTAATTCCAAAGGAGATGGCAGACTACTCAATACTAACTCTAACTGCCAGGAAAGTTTCCATGGAAATATGTTGAGCCCGGAAGAGAAAACAACTTCCAATCTAGATTGATGCATCCTGCAAAACTATTTTTCAAAACTGACAGAAAAATAAAGCATTTACATGACAAAGAGAATAGTAAGAAATGCATGATCACAAAGTCAAAATCTACAAAGTTCTCAAGCATTTTCTATATAAAGGTAGCGAAGCAAAAAACGTCAGAAAGTCAAAAGAAAGTGTACCAAACAGAAGTGGTGGGATCAGCAGCAGAAAAACAATGCAATGAAAAAATTAATCAGTAACTTTTCAGTAATAGCTCTCAAAGAGAAGAAGCACAATTCCCCAAGCAAAATGTACAAATTGGCAGGTTGAATCAAAAAGCATAACTAACGTTATGCTGAATAGAAGATATACCTCATCCTAAAAGACATTCAGGGCCTAAAACTCAAAGTATGGAAACTAATACTCCATGCAACAAGGTATTTGATACTATCTTTCAAAAAGAGTTAACAATATCATTAGCAATTACTGTACGTGTACATGCACAAATGCTTTCATTGTTACACAGTTCACAAGAGCTAAATTGGAGAAGCAACCTATACAACCACCAATAGATGAATAAAAATGAAAATGTGACATTTTTACATAATGGAGCACTTTTTGAAGCAAAAGAGACAAAATTGAGTCATTCGTAGGAAAATGTGCTTCTTTTCAAACCATAATGCTAAATGAAATAAATCAAACACACAAATTTGAAGAACACATGGTTTCTCTTATATGAGAAACTCAAAATATAAGTAAATTAAAAAGCAAAAGGTAATAGGAAACGCAGAGATAAATCTTTTCAAACTAGTAGGAAACCAATAATGGAGAGAGGGGGAAGGGAAGGAATAGAAAGAGGAATAAAACATATAAAAATACAATAATGTATGCATAATGACTCCTCACAATGAATGTAGTCATTTATACTGCAAACGTGTACTAATAAAATAAAATTTAATTTACAAATACAGTGCCATGTAATCTTTCTTCCTTATTAAATTTAAAAGTCACTATATAAGTTTATTATTTTTATATTTTAATAATCTGAGCCTGTTTTGCAGTCTGCATTTGTCTTGGTGTTTTGTGAGAAATGCAACCTACATCTGTCTTTTCTTGTAACTAACCTCAGAGTGACAGAAAACTCATGGAATTGAAATGAAACAACACATTGCTTGATCTTGAGGAATCAGTTCTGGCATGAAAAGATAAGAGACAGAAGATCTTTGTTCTTTGAGGTCAAACATGAAATCATAAAAAATCTGGATACTTTTTCTCTTTCAAATCTTTTGGTATGCCACATAACACATTTGTAGGATTAATTGTGTAGCCTCGAGTCAATTAGATATCACCTGTTTCCATATTTGAAAAGACAGTAATAAAGCAACCGAATGGGCTATTTAGAATCATGTGCTTATAAAGTGCTTAGGCAGACAACATGCATTGCATAAGCTGTGACATTTCAAAATAGAAAATTCTGGAGTGCACGGTACCCAATTAACTGAGGAAATTTTCATGAAAACTTAAAATTGGCGATGTGTATACCACAGTATAAGACAGTAGTTTTAAAACTCAATCTCACAAACAATCTGTAACATTTTACTGGTTTGGTTTCTAGAGGTTTTTGACTAAAATGAATCAAACTAATATAATCCTAATCAGAATACTTATGAGTAACAATACATTTCAATGTATACCTTCCCAGAAATTCTTCAGTATCATTCTATTAATTCTCCGGTTAACCTTACACTGAAGTTTTATTAATCCATTTTTAGCATGAGATTTCACTAGTGCCAATTAACACTTTCTGATTTATGCTTTTTTAGTACTTTTTCAAAATACTATTGCAATGATTAATTTTGTGTGTCAACTTTTCTTGCTACGGTATAGCAAACTTAATTCTATATAGTTCCAAATGGTAGCTTCCATGGGATTGATATTTAAATAAAATAAGTAACTTTCCACAATGTGAGGGGGTCTCGCTCCATCATTTGATTTTTAATTAATTTGAATAGTTATTAATTGAATAATCTAAAAAGAACAAAAGTTCTGAACCTACCTATAAAAAGAAAAACAGCAACGAAAACCAGAAGACTTGCTTTCGACTTGATCCACAGCGTTGGGATTTCCAGGTGACCAGCTGCCGTCCTCAGGCTGGAGCTACAGGGATGGTGCCCAGCTCAGAGGATGTCAACAACCTCTGCGGATTTGACCTCACACCGCAAGCTGTCTCACTCAGGAACCACAGGTACATGAGGCAATTCTTCTCGGGAAAGGCACAAGTCACAAAATCTTCTTCATCGCTGCTATGAAAAATAAATATTCTCACAGCATTTGGTATGGTTTAGCAATGTTTAAACTATGGTAATCAATACTGTCGAAATAGACAACGCATTCAAATTTTATTGGCATCACCGGGTATCCTAGATGAAACGAATGTGTTTTAGAATAACAATGAAGAATCCCTTTCTTATTCCCACAAGCCAAATTTTCTCTCCTGGGTTGAGTGTTCCATTCATCTTTGATGTTACTCATAATTTTTAAACACTTGGTAGATTTAACAAATATAATGTTAACCAACATCACTATCTGCCATAAATAGTGAAACAATCTGGAAAATCTTGATTTTTATATTTCCTTTCACTCCTGAAGATAATGACTTGCTTTTTTTATTCAGATTTTCTTATTTCAGACCACTTAGGAAATTGTATATGAAGATAATGAGTTAGTATTATAATATTAATTATCATAATATAACACCAATTAGATGTTGAAGTCTTTCTCAAATCTTTGTGAATTCCCATTGTAACATCAACATAATATAAATACATTTGGAAGAAATCAGAAAAATCAGAATTTAACACACAGTAGACATAATACATTGTGCCTACATTTCATAATCTCATTAAGTATCCATATAGGACTTTTTATTCTGAGTAATAGATTGAATTATAGCAAATTTTCTGATACTGCTCTAGCATCTATCTTTGTTCTAATTTTTGTTTAAATGTGCTTTTTAAAACAATTTCAGTCAAACATTTGATTTCTGCTAATTCTTAAGACAATAATTTGAATTAAAGTGTCAGGAAATATTTAAGTACTGAGGCAAAATACAATGGAAAAAGTTTCATTTATCAAACATTGTACATATCTTAGCAGAACCATGAAATAACTTTTCTCTACAAAATCAAAACAAAAATCCAGCAATAAAACCAACTGCTATAACAAGATCAAGTGTCAAATTAAAACTACTGAATGTGGATAAGAATTTAAATTTGTTAGAGTTTAATATTCATGTTATATCTGTATTATTAAAAAGTGATAGAAATTCAAGAAACCAGAACATGTATCTTAAGTAAATAAAGTATGATCTGTATAACTGGGAAAAATAAAACTAACCTAATATATAAAAACTACTTCAGAAACAAATATGTATGTGTACCTCTGTGCCACTCAAGATGAGTGTAATTACTATGTATCACATATGTACAATACAAAAAAGAAACTAAGAATCTTAGTTCTGATAATCTGGGAAAGAATTTTTCCTGTATTCATTTCTGATGATTATAACCTTCAGGGTACTTTAAAAACCTGATATTCATTTTAGAAACTTATTATTAAGTAAAATAACTTATTAAACAAGAAAGAAAACTGCTTTAGCAACCCTGCAATTTTAAAGTGTACAACTAAAGCTAAATTTGGATGTGCTTCTCCCATCTAAAACCTTGAAAATCCAGCATTTTGATGTAGTAAAAAAAGATACAATGTGTTTCTTCATGTTTCTTTCCAAGGAGAAGAATTTATCAACTCATAGCTGTAAAGCTTTTCTTAATGATAATCAATACCCTGATAATCATAAAAAGTAAGAAAAAAGGGGGAAAAAAAGGAACTTCAGTGCTTTGGGGCCACAGTGTAATTTACTCAGTGGAAAGTAGGACCATTAATATATCAGTGTTAAATAATCATAGTTTGATTTTTATCTGTGTCATTAACAAAAATTTTCTTCATTCTCTGAAACTACTGTGCTCTGCTTGTTTTCCATATCAAATAGCTGTGCTCCAACCTTCTCTATACAGGTTATAAGAAATTAAAACTACATTAGCAGTTGAACAAATTTCACATACATTTTTTCAACTATCACTGGTGTATTTTAAAAAGAAATTAAGAATATGAGTAACTAACTATATTAACAACAGATAATTAATCAAAAGATATTTTCCAGATCAGATGTTTTAACAGACTACTTACTTGTACTGTAATTTAGAGTAACTCTTTTGGTAGAACCATTTTTCACAGAATTTCTAGGTGACGAAAGAAAATCTTTTCCACTAGAAATAGAATAGTTTACTTTGAATGCAAACTATATTGTAAGAGAAAATGAAATAACAAGTGCTGGGCTTTAAGAAAAGTATCTAGTTCTTTTCTGATTTCCTTATATAGACCAGGATATAAGTAACCCAAATAGGTGCTTATTTGGATGCCTGATAGTTGAACTGAAACAGTCCTATTGAGATGTATCATTGTCTGGTGTTACAACCCTAAAGTTCATTGTTTTATGAAATATAAATTAAGCAAATTACAAATATAGATAGATACATAGATATGTCATTTATTATTAAAACTTGTAAGTTTAAAAAAATGAGTATAGAAGCCCTAATATTTTTAAACAAATATATTAGAAATGGCCTTTCCCTTATATTATGACAAGCATTCTGGTCAGCTTTTCCTGTGCAACAGGTATCATGTTATATGTTATGAGCATCTGCCAGCACTCGGTGGAAAAAAGTGTGTGAGTTGTGTCTATGTAGTTGTAATGCCCAATAATATCTCTTTGGGCAGACTCACTTGTCAGTTGATTGTCAAATTCTGCCTACTCTAAAACCTAAAAATATGTGTAAAGACATATTAGTATATGGCCTTTGCCTTGCAAGTGACACAACGACTTGAATAGCTCCAAGGTACAACTTATTTTTTAAAATGTTCAGTATATATATATAAAGTTGCCAGTATAAATCCCTGTAGTGTTTCCTTTGGCAAGGAAAAAAAAAAGGAAAAAATTTCAGGGCTGAAACACTGAAGGATGTTGACAGAATCACTTCAAAGAAGCTGGAGAGATATTTTTAAACTGGTATGAAAACTTTTCTTCTAGGTTATAACATGTTAAAGACAAAATGTACTGGCCTATTTTATTTTGTAGGTTGAACACAATACAAAATAAAGGAAATCTAAATTACTACACATGACAAATTTTATTACATAGAACAGGCTGCACCATTATTTTCCAGGGCATTTATTTGTCTCAATAGAAAAACTAACTTAATACGGAATTTTTTTCTAGGTATATTCTGCATGCACTTCACAACTTTTCAGTGATTAAATTATAGCTGTTATTTAAATTCGGGAAATAGGTGTAAAACAATAACCATGATTTCTTTTTTCCATAGAGCTCATAAAACTAATGGAGAAACATATTTTTTAAAAGTAAGTGTCACATCAAATATAGAATTACAAATCAAGGGAAAGGTGAATGAAAGATCATTGGTGAGGGTATTGGCCAGATGACTTGAGTTAAAATGGCACATTGAAAGATGAAAGTTTGGCTGTGACTTCACAGTTAAAAATACAAGCCAGAAAAATGTGTGAGTATAAAGGATGTAAATGCTGTGACTCCAGCAAAAACAAAGTCAAGCTAAAAGTGAAGTAGGGTGATCCCATTGTATTTATGCAGGTTAATAACAGTCAACATACATACACTGTGAAACTGCAGTGGCTGGGCAGTGGTGCTTATTTCTGTAATAAAGAGTCAATTACCTTTAAAATATTTTAAATAATAAATTTTTACTTTAAATGTGCAACCATACTTACAATCTATGGGTTATGTCTAGATTTCCCCCAAAGCTTCATGCACTTTTAGATGGGGGGAGGGTAGCTGAATCTAGAGTTTGCGATTGATTTATGGCACAAGGCTGGGAGGAAGGGTGCTTGGGATTAAGAGTGAGTGAGTGCAGAACCATGATTGGATTGCCACTGCTATAATCCCAGCAGTCTGGAGGGGATTAAAGCAGCAAAAAAAGGCTTGCTTTCCCTTTTTCTGCTCTGGCTTTTTGCTTTTACTGTCTTGCAATGAATGTTTGCCCCTCTGGAATGCACCACCCTGCCCTTACAGCCAGCAGTAATGAAACCTCCTCAAACAGTTGTGTAAATAAATCTCAATTCCCTGAAATCTGGGTGTCAGGTGTTTTGTGTCAGTAATGAAAGAAAGGTAACTAAAATATCATATAGTTCTCCTCCATTTTCTTGTGTAGGTCCAGGAGTTTGGGTGGAAACACTTTTCATTTTATTAAAGCACTTCCTCTAAAAATGGAACAAAAGTTGGGATAAGTAGATAAGCTGTCTGGTGTTTATGTCATGCAGGAAGTAGCATAACAAAACTTAAAGGAATTTTGTACTAATTTAAATTAAATTTGTACAGTATAAATTTGAAATAATTATAAATTTATAACAAATACAGTAAAACATCAAACAAGGAAGAATAATATTAAATACACTAAATTAATTTGAAAGAAGGTTTAACGTGCAACAGAAAAAAACGACATCATTGAAATAAATAGCTAATGCAGAGGCTTTAGTCTTTCTTAACTTTTATTCTCTGCGAGAGGTGGGACAGTCTTGAAAGAGGTTTAGCAAAGAGGTAATACAATCTGATTTACTTTACCAAAAGTAACTTAAAAAAAGAAAGAAAAGGAGAATACATAGTGGATGTCTATAAACAGGATTATCAGATGAAGTATTTTGAATTTGGGAGGTATATTATTAGTCTAATATTATAAATAGGCTAAAGTAAAATGGCTTCACTAACAGCTCACCTAATAGAAATGCTGTGTCTTTGCTGTGTCTGTACATTTTTATCAAAATTAAAGCATACATTGATTCTGAGTGTTCTTAAACTTGTAGAGAAGTACCTAGGACATTTGCAAACTCCCTTATACTGATTACAAGTAAGAATACTTACCTCCACAAAATTGCAATGAAAAATATTGGTTAGGTGCTTGAGGCCAAAGACTTTATTAAGGAATAAGGAAAATGTGTGTGTGTGTGTGTGTGTGTGTGTAACTTTTTAAATTAATACCGATATGATAAACTTTGAAAAAATATGTCAAAATTTTCTAAAATATCAATGTTTTTATACTTTTAATCTTTAAAACACATTTAAAGTCTCTTTTCTGATGAAGACAAAATAAGAAGGACTAAATTCACTTTTATTTTTATGCATGTTAGTAAGTGCAAAAAATATGAAAAAAATGGATTCAAACCTTAGATAATGGGTACCAGAGCAGTCATGAAAGAGCAAAAGCAATTTCTTCATTTTCTCTAGCTTACTGCTTAGAGAGAGTTCCAAGGGCACAAAATTTGGAAGTGATTCAAATAAGAAAGCAACGTTTTGAGTTGAGGAAACAGAGATGAGATTTTCAGATGACAAAACTAGAGTTCACAGCGCAGATGGTTGTGAAATAGGAAGTGACAAATAAGTTATCAGTAGATTTCTATACAGAGGACGGGTCCCAGTGATCCACAGAACATCCATCTATTTTGGAACATTTGGTGATGTCTTGGTTACTTTTCTTTCACTGCTGGGAAAAATACCCAACACCCCAAATGAAGGAAGGAAAGGTTAATTTACCTTACGGTTTGTGGAGGTTTCAGTCCATACTCCACTGGCTCCACGGGGGGTGCAATGGCACCGGGGCCACATTTCAAGGAAGGAGCCAGGAAAAGCAGCCAAAGCAAAAGGGAAAAGAGTAAGCCTCTGTACACAGACCACTCCCTGTCTCCAGAGCCGGTATAGCATTCATATTCTCCTTGCTCTCCTTTTGCACGGAATGAGGGTATTTAAAAAGTAAGAACACTGGCTCCTTGCTGAGTCTCTTAGTTAAATTTCTGAACTTCTCAAATTGACACAGTGTATCAAGCACAACAGGTGAGTAATTATTAGCAGATACCAGGGAAGTATATGCTCAAAGCAGACAGAGACCATTGAGAGGTGTTGTAGTCAAGGTTTGCATGGCAGACAATGTGATATACACTATATAGTGTATAGTATTATTTTATAACACCCAAAGAGTCAAACACAAAAAAGTGCAGGAAATCTGTCCACGCACTAAAGACCCAAGATATTTAGCTGAGGGCTTGGATCCCATGGCAATGGCCCATACGAGTCCACCTGAAAACCTAGAGCCCATGACATTTTCTCATGCAAGTCTTTCATGCATCTGTGCTTGGAAGCTTCAAAGATCAGAAGTGGAAGCTACAAAGTATGTGCCAGTGTGATGAAAGATCTCAGCCAGCAGGTGAGGGATCTGCATTAGAGCCAGAAAGCGACGCTCAAAGTAAGGACCAGAGCTTCCCCAAAAGTATCACAGCCATCCTCAGCAACAACCAGTTCCCGAGTTCCTCTGCCAATGAGAACAGCCAAGTTCATATTAGGAAGCCAGCATGACAAGCTTTTCCAGAAGACTGAATAGCACATCTTCCCCTTCACAGCCAGGAAGAAATGCTCAAAAGGACTGGGCTGCCCAAAAGTCAACCATCACCTTTCTCAGTAGCAGTGAAGTCTGGATCACCCCTGTCAATGAGAACAGTCAAATTCACATCAGGAAAGAAACTTGGCAAACTCCTGCAAGACAACCAATGGCAACGAGAGAACCAACAACACCACTTCTTTCTCTCCAGTTCTTTTTATGTTGTTGGCAATAACCTTCAGATGGGCCATCCACACCCAGCACCATACTGACTCTGTTCAGCAGGGGTTACAAGGTGACCACCATTTGTCAATTCATCACAAGGGGGTACACCACAAAGATAGAAAAATGCCACAGGATTTGCAAGACTTCAGTAATTTAAATTTAATTAGCTATTTAATTAAATTTAATTGCTTTTTTGGGAATCAGATAACATGTTAAAGTCTATGGCTTCATTCTTGGCCAAATAAAAATAAAGAGTACTACTGCCCTGTGGATACAAGGATTGCATGTTTGAAAATTGTATGTTTTCAAGTAATTTCCTTGAAAAAAATTAAGTGTAGTTTAAAAATCGCCCCAGAGCATAATTTTTAAATATCCATTACACAAAGAAAAATGACTAGTAATGCAAATAAGTATAACAGTGTAGCACAAAGCAATGTAAAAAATTAAACTGACACAGAATCTTTAAGTCTAGTGCATCAGGATATTACAGTTATAATCATGATACATGATATTTCAAAAAGTAGAACAAAGGAGAATATTTTTAAAATAGGGAAATTGTTGTGGACTAAAATACAATTTCTGAGATTAAAAGGGGAATATGACAGCAGAAAAAAAACAGTATGGAGGAAAAACTAACAAATGTGGCAACATAATATGGAAATTCACACAACATAAAGTATAAAGTTTTCGAGGAATTGCGACTCCAATTTCCACAGTGGTGGCACCAGTCTACACTCCTCCAACAGTAAAGAAGGGTTTTTTTTTCTTCCCTCTGCCAACATTTGTTATTGGTTGATTTCTTGATGGCAGCCATTCTTTCTGGAGTGGAATTTTAGGACTGTTTTAATTTGAATCTCTCAAATGTTGGACATTTTTTCATGTATTATTTTCCATTTCCACTGCTTCACCTGAAAATTGTGCATTCATTTCAGATGCCCCTTTTGGGCCTTTGCAATCTTTAAATTTGGAAAGACAGAGTCTTTAAATTTGAGGGATCTGGGGTTTTGTTGTTGTTGTTCTCTATATATTCTAGATAGCAATCCTTGTCTGAGGAACAGCTGGAAAAAGTCCCCCTCCCACTCAGAGAGGGAGCTGCCTCTTGACTGTGTTTCCCTTTCTATGCAAAATCTTTTTAATCAGGTGAGATTTAACTAGCTGATTCTTTGTGATAACTCCTGTGTAATTATAAAGTATTTGCATATATCAATGTTTTCAAGAGTTCTAACTATTCTGTCTTTCAGCAGATTTAGCATTTCAGTTTTATATTTAGATCTTTGATCCATTTCTATTTTAGTTTAGTGCATGATGAAAGATGTAGGACTACTTTTAATGTAAAGCATGTAGAAAGCCTGTTTTGTGAGTGCCATGTATTAGTAAGTTTCTACCAGTGAAGGTATTTGGGTCCTTTGTCAAAAATAAGATGGCCGAGTACGTCCAGAGTTTTTTCTGCATCTCCTCATTTGTTTCATTGATTCTCAGATCTGTTTTTTTGTTTTGTTTTTCCCCAGTGCTATCTTATTTTTATCACAGTAGTACTGTAGTATAATTTGAGGTCAGGGATTATGGTGCCCTCTGTTTTGCCTGTTGTCCAGAACTGCCTTTGCAATTTTAAGTCATTATATATTACCAATATACAAAGTTCCTATGATGAATGTGATTGGTTTATATAATGAAAATGTGCCAATAAACAAATAAATGTTTTTAAGGTAAAGAAGGCAAAATAAATTAACGTATCTCCACAACACTGTCATCAAACTCAAAACTTTCTAACACACAATTAAAATACTCAAAACTACATGATACGGTCAGAAAGCTTATGAAATTACCAGGTGGCTCTTGGTAGCCATTAAGTGGATGTTATCATATTATAAACACATGATTCCTCAGTTTCATAAAATTTGTACTTAACATCTTGTAAAGGTTGTTCTCGGAAAATATATCATTAAATTTTCAATTTTTAAAAGACTTTATGACCAAAGCCTTTTAAAACACAGTAAAGAAAACTGGCATTTTAAACAACTATCCCTTTTGAAAACACTATTCTTTCTTTTGGGTTTCTGGAGATATTAACTCGTTATTGTGGTTTTATTCAATGCCTTATTAAGCAGGGTTTTATTTAATGCTCTACTTAACATTGAAATCAGTTATTTAGTATGAGCCTTCCAGAACAGTGCTCCAAGAGATATCTACCATTTGAGGGTCAACTGTGACGATTTGAGGATCAAATCGTCACAGAATGATATATTTGTAATATAAAATACAAATTTCATGTAATATAAAATTGCTAAAAAAAGTTCCTAAGCATTTAGACTCATTTTTTTTATGTTTGCATTCAAGAAAAATCACATAGTTATGTAGAAAAACATTGTATCTCATAAAGTTGTGGACAAACATTAGTTGCGGGGTCATGTTAATGTACAGATTCCAGCTTGGAAATCCCTGAATACCTGATGTCTGAGCCAGAGGTTTATGTTTATGACAGGTCCTTTGTCATACTTGTGTTTGGAAAGCAGAACTTTAGCAAAGATTAAAGTTCTAAAATTTTGTTTCAGAAACGCTCAGCAGAGGGAACTTTAAATGGAGAAGTTCAGTAAATTTTTGTGATACATACAAGACATCAGCTGTGTCTTGAAATATTGCAAGGAGGAGAAATAAGAAAAGAGGATAAGTTGTCTTCAACATTTCTCTGCTTTCACACTATGAACAGAGTCCTCTTTGTGCTTTTGAGTGACATCGTCTGGGTTTCAGTGGCCTTTCAATTATCTAGTGCTTTACTACATGGCAGAACATTTGAGCCAATTCCTAAAATGAGGAGACCACCAAAAGAAGGAAAGATACTAAAAAAGAAAAGAAAAGAAAAGAAAAAAAAAAAAAAAAAGAACAGAACTGATGTGTGAGAGTATATTCAAAGTTCTCGCCAAGAGATTAATAATTTAGCTTTCTTCTAAACTGTTTTTTTCTCCATCATATTTAAATTTTGTGTTTTATCGATCTCTTCCATCATTATAATGTGCATATTTGTGAGACTGTTTGTTCTATCTTCTAATGAAAGAATAATGCCTAACGCAAAAAGTACTTGCTAAATCACTCTAAGTCCAGTGTTTCCTCTGAAATTCATGGTAAACTCTGAGTTGAGGTCCCTTGTAAAACTCAAAAAGAAAGTTAAACACTTCCCAAGACAATGGCACAGGGTAAATACTGACATTCCAAGTCAGAGGAAGAAGGAAATAATCCAAACCAAAGCAAGACTAAACGCATTGCATACAATAAGTTTTGTATGTCCAGAATCTGTAACAGGTTTTAGTGACATTCGAATTTCTAAATGCCAGCCACAACCCGATAGTCTTGCTACTAAAATATTAAAAATATATTTTATAGGGTGGGGTCAGACTCAAGGAATACCAAAACTCAGTAGGAAAACATGAAGTCTGACATCAGTCTGGCTGGCATTCATTGCACTTTACCCAGGATGTGGACTCCCAGGATTTTGGGGAGACCTATCCTTATGGCCATGCTGATTTCAAGTCACTTGGTGATTTGCCTGAGCTGGTTTTGCATAGCTTTACTTAGCAAGTGATTTATAGCTGTATGAATCTCCAAAACATCATGGTGAGTGAAAAAAATAAACAAGTCCATCACGTATTATATTATTCCATTTACATGAGAAAAAGAACAGGTGAAGGTATAAAGACAACAGAATTATGGTAGTCAGTGCTAAGTGCTGATGGTGATGAAATGGTAAGCAATTACTTAACATCATGTTATTTTCTTTTTGAGGTAAAAAATGTGATTGGACCTGGAGGTGGTAGTTGCACAATTGTGAACGTACTCGAAGCTAACGAATCATTCAATTTAAAATAGTTAATTCTTTGTTATAAAAATCCTATTACAATAAAATACTTAAAAGTCATACTATATTTGCAATATTTAGATTAATGATGTAAACAAAAGAAGAGAGGAAGACAATCTAATATGTCTTACAGTTTTTGACAGGTTGTTTAGACAAAACACATTAGACTAATTTATTTAAGTGGTTGTTTTTAAAAAAGTGGTTTAGACTATACTGTAATTTTAAATTGGAAGAATAACCCTCCTATTCAAATGTCACTGAAAGAAAGAAATCTATAGATTGTATGGAAATTTTCAGTAAGTTTTTCATAGTAATGCAGCAGTAATTTGATTGTGCGGTAAGAAAAATATTCATTACAAAGACAAACAGAACTCTAAAAATAAAAGTGTTGGTTTTTGCTTGGTGCCAAATAGGAAATCAAAACCTAAGTTAAATAAGTTAAGAAAAGCAAGCATAATTTATTCTATATTAAATTTAATATATTTTAATTTATATTTTATATTTAAAACTTTATTGAATGCTTAAATTCAATATATTTCAGAGATAAGTAGATCTTCATATTTTCAGGCTTCACTATTCCAACTTTAATTATTTGGCAGAAATATCACATTTAAACCCCATGGTGTGAAACAATGCAGAATACATAGATTACATAAATATACACATATGTAAGTAATATACATGATACTCTCTTGTGTATCATGCCTCTAGCCACTATGTGAGAGGCAAGGATAATCTGATTGGGGAGAGCATTTTTGTCTCTAATTTTCAAAAGGCTGATTATTTTCCAACTAGCTCTTAATTCAGGCAAGGGATCATATATATAAAATGGTATGAGTATAATAAAGAGCCTGAGAAGCAGCCTGAGAAATGAGAGCTAGAATGAAAGAAAAGCAAGAACAGCATCCTAGTTCTCCCTAGTGGACACAGACAACCCTCTCACTAAAGACAGACTACTGTAATTAAAAATCCCTGCTTGTTTGTCAGGATACCTGTGCTCCCTGCCAGCAGAGTTTCAGGAGTATGGTACAGGAGGTGGCCAGAGTGCAGTGGAAATGGATGAAAGAATAAGAAAAATAAAGGAAACAGAAAGAGATGTCAAGATAGGGACTTCAATATGTCAAGAAGTTTGACTGAAATACAGAAGACAGATTTCGTGGATTATAGACAACACAATTTGGAACAAGCACTTTTGTTAGACATTGTTTTGTTGACTGGTATCACTTTTTAATGAAACGTCAACTTTTGTACCAGTTTGACGATCTGGCAGACATAAAAATATCAAAAATGAATAAAGAGATGAGATAATGGAGATACTGATGAATGGTACCTAAAATTTTAAAAAATGTACTCAAGAAGCTGGACAGCTTTCCATCAGAAACATTATTTTAGCATTACTTGACTGAATAAAATGATTAAAATAGCTTGGTAATAAAATAGGCCATATCTAAGAAGTTAACCCAACGAAAAGCAGACATTTTATTTCCCAAAATAGCAGTAAAATTGAGTTGAAATTTAAGGAATTTCCAAGTTAGGAAAGTGTTACCATGAATCAAAACTGTTTATCCACACACAGGATATGAGATTTATCTGTATTTCTAGCGGTTTACTAGCAAAAGTAAAGGGTTTAGAAATTAAATTGTTCAGTCAAACAAAATCTGTTTGGTATGATTTTGAACAGGGATTTACTATGTTTAAAGGCTTGAATTAGTGATAAAAATCAGTCTAATGAGGCTACAGTGTTGATTTGAATATCATAATATGAGTAACCACATTTCTTTGTTTTCTTATTTACACACCACGCTTATGAGTCTCAGACTTGAGGACCAGTAACTGAGTCTGCGTTCCTATTTGAGACTTCAAAGCCATCGAAATGTATACTACCTTTGAATGGAATGTGTGTTAATTGCAAGCCCTGTGTTGCCCCCAGTAACACAAGAGACCAGTGAAGTCACCAAGCAGGCTCTTTGCTACCAATTGGCAGCTGAGATTCCTTCTCTGTACTGAAAAAATAAAAAATGATGAAACATTTTGCCTATGCAATGCTAATTTTTTTTAGTGATCACAAAAAGGAAAGAGAATCATGTTAAAATAGAAAGCTGTTTTAGTAGATATTTTGCTGTTTAATGCTAGATAAATGAGAGATAGAATTTTAATTAAACTCTCCTCTCCTCATCAGATTAACAGTGTTTAAAGCCGGCTTATTTATTGGGAAGGTCTGCCCAAGCTTTTCTGGATTAATCTCAATCATTTTCATTAGTGAAATCTTTAATCTGTTCTTCATTACAAATGGAAAGGGAGAGATTCACATCTATTGGATCCAAGATATAACCTTGCATTTTAAGCTGCTGGGCGAATTATTTAGGTAAAAGTATATTAGAAAATTTAAAGCCCCAGAGTCCTAGAGTAATAATATGTGTTTTGACTTTATTTTTTATAACATTGTGTTACTCTATATAATGTTACAGTATCTCAGAGAATGCAGGTATGTATATTTGTTTGCCTGAGTACATATGACTGTGTTTCACTAAGTTAATAAATTTCCACATATTTAGCCAGTCAGAAATTAAAGATTACCTTTCTAGAATAAATTTAATTTGGAATTGTTAGAAATATTTTATTTATAAATATAATTGAAACACTCTTGAAATCACCATTTAAATTTATTCTAAAATTATTGCCTAGGCCCAGTTTTTGTAAGTATTTCTTGATATTTTTCTCAAATCCCAAATTATACTCTATCATAGAATATTCCTTTTATATCTCTTATACAAAATTTATTTGCACAAATGTTAGGCAGTGTACTGAAATCAATTATTTTATCAGTTTGTATATTCAAAAGTAAATAGATTTCTCTCAAAAAAAATCAAATGTAACATACTTTGCACTAAATATAAGTCAAGAATTATATATTTAAGTCATTTCATTTTTATTTCATACAACTTTTAAAGCCATTTTGCAACTTTTTAAAGTTTTTGATTCATCTTACATGGAAATGAAAGTTTCCTTTTTATTGTTTTAAATTGTTTTTGTAAGATAAAATAACTGTAGGTAAAAATATCTCAATGCATTGCTTTGGAATAGGTATCTCTGAAAGAATTTTCATATTTTTATTTGGTAAAATCTTAAATCAATATTAGAGTAGAATTCTGGCCTGGGAAACTGTATATTTAGTTTTAAAACTGCATCTAATACGTGTAAGATGGGAACCTAGACACTGTAGATTGTTATGTTAGTTATTTGTGTCACTATTGGATGAACCCATTTTAACAGTGAAGAATAGGTAAAAACAGATATCAACAAGAAAAACATTGTATGTGTTAGGCATATCTGATGTTTCATGAGAATCTAAGAGGATTAAAAAATGAAATAAAATAGATTCCTGTTTTCTCAGCTCTCCTGTGACATTTTTCAATTGTGTCCTCTTTTCCTCTCTTGGCCCTCCCTCCCATTTCTCTTCTTCTACTCTCTGCACAGCCTTTGGCAGCTCACATCCTCTTTCAGAGCTTCTGTAATTGCTTGGGGTGGGGGGACCATTTCACTTATAGGACTGTTTTCAGCAACACGTGTACCTTGAGAGGCATTAAGGACACACCCAGAATTTTTATTCTGTATGAAATAATGAGTCATGTAAAGTCATCCATAAAATTGATGTCTGTTTATGACCTTTACTGTTACTGTGGGTTGTATTGTGAGTCTCCAAAGAATATGTGCTCCAAGAATCTGTGGGCATTAATTCATTTATCTTGAAAGGGGCTTTGTAAATGTAATGAAGTTAAAGTACTAAAGATAAGATCCCAGACCCAGAGTGGGCACTAAAATCAATGACAACAGTTCTCATAGATGAAAAATAGTGTGTGGGTGGAGATCTGAGACTCAGCCACAGAGGGGAAGGCAGTGTGCAAAAAGAGGGGGACTAAAATGCTCCCACAAGCAAAGGAACAGAGGAAGCCATAAGAAACTAGCAGAGGTGAGGAAAATCTCCTTCAAGACAGTCCTGCCAAGATACTGCTTTCATATTTCTGGTCTTCTGTGTATCGTATGTATATAAATCTTTTTTTAAGGCATCACATTTGTGTCTTGATTCACTAATCCTAGGAAATTAAAGTATTGTCACTCATTTTGATGACTCTTTGAAGGAGCATAATGAAATATATATGACACAGAAAATGATAACTAAAATTTAGACTCTGATTTGAAATTATTTTATCTATTAATATAAAATTATTTGATGATTATAACAGAAAATCGTATGTATAGGCCTACATACTTATTGAATCAATTTTATTGGAAAATTTAAATTGTATAACATCCAGACTGGGCCAGAATTATTAAAGGAAATTATAAAAGTTATGAAGAATGAGGAAGAGAAATGACTCCTGTAGTACATGGTGTAAAACCTTGTAGTACATGGTATAAAATCTATTCTTGTAGTTAAAAATTCTTTACCAGGTGATTTATGGAGACCATGTTCTTAGTACATGATCCTATACAATTTAAATTCTTTAGATAGTAACATGCAGTGAGAAAGCCAATTTTGGAAAAGAAGAAAGTTTTCACACAGCACTTACGGTTTATCAACGTTTTATCAGTGAGTGAAGCCCATGGAATTTAAATACTCCTAAAAAGAGATACATGCTTTGAAACTATCTCACTGCCACTGCAAACACAGACCGACAAAAATGAATCCCATACAACGAGGCAAAAGAACAACTGTCTACTCATTATTTTATTTGAATACTCTCAAGTACATTTTTATGCTTACAAGTAGTAGTCAAATACTTTCTGAATAAACATAATCCATTTTAAAGCCACCACAACTGGTAATATGAGATTTTACATTTTGTACTTACACAAGTATATGACCCACTTAAAGGTACAAATAATTTGAAATGATGACTTATACACTTTCTCTTGAGTTTAGTGAAAAATTCGTTGCGTATAATTGGGTTTGAAACAAGCAAAGTCTTTTATTGTTCAACTAAGTGAAAAGCATCTTTTGCACACATATGTGCATATATGTGCGTGCAGACACACACATGCAGGCACACACACACATGCACACCCACCCACCAGGGTGTTTAGAGTTTTGGCCACTGCACTGTATTTGACTATGAAATGTCAATCTGTTTTCGGTAGATAGAGATTCAGCACGGACAGCCAGGGCAGTTACAGTTAGGTCCTGACACCCTGGCATCCAGCCCAACTGGATATTGCAATGCTCTAAATCTGCCTGTCAGGAGATGGAACACAAAGGTAAAAACTGCCAGTTAAATCAAATTGCTTTGAGTAAATTGAACAAATTTCGTTAGCCTCTTGCTTCCCCTGGCTCAAGGCCACATCAGCAAGGGCAATGATGTTAAGTTTGGGATTGAACTTGTGACTGAACAAAACTAATTCACTAGATGCTTCCAGCAACTGTGTTACGCTGATTAAAAGAAGCTCCGTGGTCAATTCAAATTGTTTTATATATTAGTGTTTTGCTCTTACCAAATGAGCTGTAGTTTACTGGTAAACAGGGACAGAGGTTCAAACAGCAGAGCTCTACTGTGAGAGCTGAGCAAAGTACTAGGCACGGGAAAGTACATGGCTTATATTGTTTGATTGTTTAAACAAGACCCTTTGTTTAATTTCACAAACAGACTGAGTAAATATTTGTAGATATATTTCCTTAGTCTAAAGCCATGTGGCAGTTTGATACTTATCAGGAAAGGTGTCTAAAATCCTTAAAAGTGTATACTATGACAGGAGATACAATTTCCTTAATAATATTGATATGTAAGGTTCTATTATGAGGGTAAAATTTCTTACATAATGAAGGAAGTTTAAATGTTCCTTATTTTTCACGGCTAGGCCTCCACACCATGAGATAGCATATGAAAACTGTCAATAGTTATTAATTAAAATGCTTAATAAAACATCACAGCTTTACGTGTTTATTTCTACAAAAACTAACAAGAACTGCACAAACAAATGTATTTATGTGTTTCACTAATTTAATTCAACTTGTACAGGAGGGTGCATAACATATTTTTATCTTTTTCGTGAATTCCCTCTCTTCTCTTTCAATCAATCCATGTAGTTAGAAATTTAATTGAGAGCACTTGTCACAAGTTCATTAGAACACACAGGTATATACAAACTCATACACATTCATACACCCCCACACACAAGCAAAACACGTATTCAGTATTCAGAGAACAATCCCCAAAATAATTGAAGTTAATATCTTCCAAAATATGTTTTAAAATACTTTCCTTCAAAATTTTTATTTACATGTTAAAGAAAACTTCCTTCTGGTGATTTATCTAATATCCATGTAATCCATGTTGCATATACTTTGTTTTTTATTTAGTTCCTTTTTGTGTTACTCATTAAGGTCTTAATAGAGGTCTTAATAGTCCTTTTTTTTAAATTAGTCAAACCAAAACACAACCCTAAGAATCGAGCCATGCTTAAAAAAGAATATAAAAGAAAATACACAAATTTCAACATCATAACAGTTATTGCATACACAGGGAAAAGTCATAAAAGCATAGAAATGGCAAATTTACTTGTGAAAGTCATGATATTTTAAGGTGTATTAATGAAACATAAAAAAAATTCTTTTTTGCTTTTGTTTCTCGTAGAGCCAGTGTGTGTATTTTATGAACATGGAGAGAGAATAGTGTAGAATTTAAACTCAGAATAATTTACCTTTGGTTTGCAGCATAATTTACCTTTGGTTTGCAGAATAATTTACATTTGGTTTGATGTTCAGACTTCTCTGTCTACTTATATTAATAATTTATAGTTTGAAAATTTTACTTTTTGAAGTAACTTTAAGACTTTTACCCTCATGAGGAGTGCCTAGTATAAATCATTTTTTCAGTAGCTTTCTCATATTGTTCAAATATTCCCATTTTGGTGTGTTTCAGCTAACTTTCACTTGTCAGAATTTAAAAAGTTAGCCTGAACAGTTTTTTGGAGGACCACAAAAAGATCCTTTACTTAGGAAAGGGCTGGAGTAAAGACACCCTCCAGCCTTCTGCTGTTTCCCTTTGATGATTCAGATACCACAGATTTTTTTCCAAACTTAATTTGGGGTAATCGTGATGTGTGTTTTGCCCTGTTTCTATTTTTCCAATAGATGAAATATTTGTGACCCACTCTGTTCGTGCCCTTCCTAGCATGCCCCTTGTCCCAGTTAGCCCAGGCTGCTATAACAGAGTACCATACACTGGGTGGCACATTAATTTGTCACAGTTGTGAAGGCTGAAACGAAAGTGATCAAGTCATCAGCGTGGTACAGTTCTGGAGTGTGCCCTCTGGCAGTTCAGATTGCTGTCTATTTTTTGTGTCCACCCATGGTGGAAAGAGGGCAAAAGAGCTCTTCTGAATACTTTGTTTTAAAACCATTCATCCAGATCCTGAGGGTTTGATTCTCATAACCAAACTGATTCCAAAAGTCCCTACCTCCTAACATCACCTCACTGGGGTTTAGGATTTTAAAATGAATTTGGAGGTAAAACTTCCTTCTCACTCTGCCTCCGCTTACTGGCCATCTTACTAGTAAATGTGTGTCAGTGTTCTCTTGTTGATTGCTTCTCAAAAGCTACAAAACCAAAAATTTCTGCGTTCAGTATCTATTTTTCAGATAATACAAACTACAACCCTAAAGATATAAAGAGATTTTATACATATGCTATTTATTGATATATTAATATAGACATATATCATTATAAAGCACTATATATAAAATCATATATCTTAATGTACACTTATTATAAATGTCATATATGATATTTAGTTTATGTTTACAATGTGCTAGAAATTTAATCCTAAAAATGTATCAATTCATAGGTAGTACTTATATTTCATATAGAAAGAGACATTATTTGATCTGATGAATTCACTGTGGTAAAATAAGGATTTGAAGGAAGGTGAATACTGAAATCAATATAATTTAGTGATAATATTTAATTATTTCTCCATACTATAGAGTCTTCCCTGGCTACATGCCAGATTTGTGTCAGGACTTATATAAACAGTAATAGTATATTTTTACATATAATCTATGTAAATTTCCTTTTTAAATCATCACTAGATTATTTATATTATCTAATAAAATGTAAATGCTCTATTAATATTTGTTATGTTAATATTTGTTATATTGTATTATTAAGACAATATTTGTTGTAATTTAAACAGGCTTCAATGATGTCTTATATTGGACTTAAGATTTCATATCTAAACTATTTGAAATCAATATTTTAGTATTATAAAATTTTTCTTTCGCAGAGTATCTGTGTAATCAAACATAAAGAAATTCAGCAATGAAAACTTAGAATGGAAAATAAGCTCTAGTGATAGCAATGAATTTCAACTTATCTCAGGGATAATTACCTTAAGAGATAATGAAAAATATAATATTTATAAAAGAAGCATAAAGTATAAAGCACCAAGTAATATGTCTAGCAAAAAATCAAAGGTTTGTGAGTAACATATTGTAAAACTTTATTAAAATACAAAAAAAGAAGGTGCAAATAAATGTAAAAGTATCTAATATTCACAGTTAACATTAGACATGTGATAATTTTAGTAAATTTTTTGGAGTAAATATATTTCTAATCAAAATTGCATCTGTGTCCTATTATTTTTGTTATAAGCTTGGAAATGTGTGAAATACACATATGAAAATTTGAACTGCTAATTGTAGTCAAGCTATCCAGATGAAAAATAAGACTGGAAAAACTGTCGAGTATGGATTAAGAACTGGTGGTCAACTGAATGCCAGCTGGATTAAATCAGCATGGAGCTGAGCGTAGATGCTCCACCTGAGGAAAGTTGCCATCATAAATAGAGACACAGAAAAGGAGAAGTTACTGTGTTGAGGCGTTAAGGCATTGTGGGTTTCCCTACGAGTTGGTCTGGTCCCCACATTGAGCATTGCTTCCTGGCTCCGGAAGGGAAGACATGTGCTGGTTGGTCTCTAGAATGAACTCATCACACTGCTTCCTGGCATGTAATCAACTGTGCTTGTCTCCGAGGAGCTTGGGGCCTCCACATCACTGAGGATGGGCTTTGATGCTTTTCAGGACAGCCCTGGTCTTTGTTGTGAGTGTGACTTCTTGGCTCTAGTGTAGAACTCTCAACATATCAGCACAGCTCCTTCACCCCGCAAGCATAGACTTCCTGGCTTCCACTGCTGACCTTCCCGGCATGGATCCATAATAAAAGAGACTGGCGTGAATCCTTGTGGGCTCTAGATCTCCAGCTGAATTCATGGGAGGCATTGTCATGACCTCTGGGCCTTCATCTAGACTCTGGTGGGACATTGCTGTGGGATTTAGGCCCCAGACTAAATATTCTATGTCTTTGGTGTTGCAGATAGGTTTCCTGAAGTTTCTGGGTGAGCATCATAAAAGAATATTATAGACTCCATGTCTTGACTCTTAATTGTTTTCTGTACAACCTCTGACTACAACATGATCCTACTAGTTATAAAAGGCTTCTTAAAAATATAATAAGAAAGATACTATGTTGCTGTGATAGCAAAACAGTACAATACAATAAAAGCACTCCAAATGTTGTCCCCCAAATATTTGGAACTTTAATATATGACATAAGCATCGTTGCATATCACTAGTAAAGTTAAAATTCTTCAAGAAATGAATCTGAAAAGATTGATGATTTTTATAATCACCAAATTAGTTGTCACGGCAGACAGAATCTTTGGGTAACCCCTAATAATAAACTGCCTCCTAATATCCAAACATTTTAATTTCCTTCCTCATGAGTGACTTAACTTCTGGGAAAGTTCACATGGCACACAATGAAATGTAATCCTTCCTATTAAGGTATGGCATATAGTAAGACCATCTACGCATGACCTTAATATGTTACCTTGTCAGGCAAGGTGAAGAGCTTGCCTGTACATTATTAACGTCCCAAAGAGTTGTTATTTTCGATGCATTTGAGTTTCACAAAGAGTGTGTGTTTGTGTGGACTTGTGTATGTGTGTGTGCATGCGTGTGTGTGTGTGTGTGTGTGTGTTCAATGCGGATGTGTACAACTCCACGGCAGAGAAGAAAGGAGAGAGGAGAAGACGAAATGGATGTGTGGTGGTTAAGCTTAATTGTGCAAACATTACGGACTTAGTAGCTGTTCAGGTCATTGATAAGCCACGCATCACCATTCCTCTGGTGGGTTGTGAGAGCCCTCCCAATCGGGAAGTATATGTGGTTTCTGTCCCTTTCCTCTCAATCACGGTTTCCCTGTTGTTTCCCTGACCTCCATCAACTAAGTGTCTTCCTCTGTCTTGCCTTTCTGTCATAATATTCATTCCCTAGAGTCAGCCAAACATGGGCCAGATCTCTTGAAATCGAGGCAAATTCAGCCTTTTCTCTTTTAAAATATGAGTGTTGAATATTGTGTCCCAGTAACAGGAAAGTTGATTAGTACAAAGGGAGAGGGGAGGAGAAGAGAGGAGTGAGCATCACACTCCTCAAAAGCAGATTTACACAAAACAATAAGATACCATTCACGTCGATGACATGTAAAGCACTGTAAATAAAACTGGTTATACTCACGCACACATATTGGTTTTATATTGCAATAATTTATCTGGACAGAAGCTCAGAGAAGTAAGTAAAAAAAGTCAAGGTCTTCTGGGGCTGACAGGATAATGGGAAAAACCCTTACCTTTTAAAACAATTGAGTGGCAGGAACTGATATAGGTCACACCAGAGTGTATAAATACTTTAGAAACATTATTCCCTATATTAACTCAGAAAATTTCAACTTCACTTGCAGGTTTGTTAATCTTGTTATAAGAAAAACCTCACATTGTTCCCTGGGCTCTTCTGGGTGTCTTGCTCAAAATAATTTTGTTAGAAGACACAGTGACTGAATGCAATTTTACTGATCCTAAATCAGCAAGGCAAAGACAGGATTATTTACAAGCTTGGAGGGAGCTGTTAGCTGGAGTCAGTTCTAGTGAGATTTTTTTTATTGTTTTGTTTTCCAACCCACATGGACTTATTTGTTTTCCTTCTATTTCTATCATGATAGCATTATGCTAAACACTTACCATAATAAATCTGCCAGACAATTGTATACAAATTGATTATTTTTAAAACTTGTAAGTCCTTAAAGCACATTCAGTGGCAAATACATTTATAGTATCCAGGGCTAAAAGAAGGGGAAGTTTATAGTATTACTTAAAGTTACAACCAGATAAATCAAGCAAGCAAGACCAACTGAGAGGATGTAGTAGTTTAAGGTTGGTTAAGATAGTGACAGCTGGGAAAATCATTCCTGTAGGTGAAAAGCAAATCCTGGTGTTTGAAGGGTTGACTACATTCAGAATTCCTGCCAAGTGTGAGATCTGAACACTGTCAAATGTGCAGAGTTCTGAAACAGGTTTTCAAAGCATATTTGATATACGGTTCAGAAGGGAACTTAGAACCAGATACAAATGTGCCTGACACAGGTCAGTCTGAATGAGAACAAAAATAAATCTGACTCCTACAAATCACAGTTTGCAGGCCTTACATTAATATAGAAAGACAAATTAATTAGGTATGTGCCATAGCTTGGAAAATTTAAGAATAATAGGTGATATGAGGCCAGAAGAAATTTGGGCTTTTAACTTGAGATTTTATTTGGTGAATTATGAGCTAAAGGGAGTAAGGCAGCAAGGAGGCGGAGGAAGAAGGTGATGCAGGAGGAATGCCAAACGATGTATGCAGTACAACGTGCGTCACATAATTTTAGCAAAATTCATGTGTGTAAATAAGATTGAAACATTCACACCATGTTAATCACATTATATTAAATTATAAAATTGCTTCTGTAATACTTTGCAAAATTGGAAGTTATTAAAAAATGTATTTCATGAAGCTGTGTTTGGTGGTGCACACCTATAATCTTATCACTTGCAAGGCTGAAGCAGGAGAATCACTTTGAGTTCCAGGAGAGCTTAGGTTACAAAATGAGATCAAGGACAGCCTGAACTGTATAGTGAAACCTGTCTAGAAAACATTTTAAAAAATATGCTTGGTAGGATATTTTTATGAGAATAACTAGATTTTCATATTTCATTATTGCTAATAAATACATGTATATTTGCATATGAGCAAATGATATTACTTATGTATAATCCTTAAGGCAAAAAATGCAATTGTATATATTATATATCATGATTTCAGAGAAAATATTAGAAAATAATTTTTATAAAGTATAAAATATCTTCTAGACATGAGATTATATCTTATTTTAGGAAATTCATTCATTTTTCTGCATGTTGGATAAAATAATATTGAGGAGGATAGCTTCCTTAGAATCAATAAACACAAAGTGCTTTACGAAGTCTTTTCCTACATAATATATAATTTCTATATAATTTCAAGATCTGTGCTACAAAACTACTCTTCAAATGACAATTTAACATTATGCAACAATAAGCAATATTTTAAATAAATTTGGAACTATAAAAATATATTAGCTTTATTAATATATTAATTATGTATTCAACATTTAATAATAAAGCATTATCTAGCAGATATGTTTATATATTATACTATTAAATCATGTTTCATTATATATTTTATATTAGTGATAAAAACAGTGCTATATTTACAAAGTGATAATTAGACTATGTTTTAAGCTTGCTGTGTTTTTATAACCCCTAAAAATGGAGACAGAAATTTAAATCTTACACCAACTATGTATCATTCAAGATGTCTAAGATGTTGAATGACTTCAAATAAAGCAAATTCTTGCTATGCTTTTTTTTATCAAGAATTTGATTTAATTTTAAATACAAAGTTCAAGAAAGTAAATATTGTTTTACATATTATGGTACAGTGAAAACTGACTATATAAGGTGTGATCTAAATATTTGAGGAATACTTAAATTTCATTATCAATAACTCTCAAATACTTTCCTTCTGTGGCAACACACTTATCTCATCATTCTTGCCACTTTCAAAACAATTCTAGTCTTGTTTCTTGAGTGTGTTTTGAAGTCTGATCAAAACTGCTGTGAACATTGTTGTCAAGGCCATCCAATAAAAAACCAGCTTTGTAAAATAACTGTGTTCTCATGCACCGTTTTGACAGGAACCAGCATAATGTGACTATGGGCTCTTCCCAAAGTCAAAATGAACTTGAAAGCTGAATGTTTTGCACCAATTCAGAACAGGGAAGCAGCCAGAACAGTGCAATTAAAGACACTAGATATACTATAACTACTTGAGAAACGATTAAGAAATGTCAAGGATGGAACAAGCAATTCAAAGCAAGAGGAATATTTTAAGGGGAGGCAAACAACAGTATGTCTTTTGTGGTAATAAATTTTAGTTTAAGCACTTGACGTATGTTTCAGTGACATCTCTTATGTAAAAGTCCTTTAGTATGAATTGCTTACATTCTACAGGGACTGTTGAGCCTGATACCTATATATTTTGTTTCAATACAATGTGGATGGAAATGGAGTATTTAGGTATAAAGAAAGAATGCATCGAGACTTTTATGAGTAAATAAATGTGACTTAAGACCACACTCATAAGTGAAATAAATCAGACTCACATGTGTAAATACCATATTGTCTCTGTGCAGTAAGTAAATGAAAAAGTATATATGATCCAAAATCTACACTAAATACTGTGTAAAGGTAAGAAACTGCTCAAAGAGGAAAATTAATTGGGATAGAGGAAAGTAGGAAAGAAGGGAAAAGGAAAAGACATCAATTTGTGCGTGTGTATATACATATATGTGTATATATATATATATATATATATATATATGTATCAGATCAATTTTACATTTCTATGTCTGTTATTCTAAGCAGCCTTTTTGAAGGTAACAATACGCAATATTACAACCATTGTCAAATTCCTATCATCTGGCTTAGTAAACCTATAGTGTTGATTGTATTGGATTGGTTGTTGTCTGTTGGTCTGTTTTGCTTGTTGGTTTTCTTTTCTGTGTCTTTTTTTCCTCTTAAACAAATGTTAAAAATAAAATAAAATGTGAGTAGAATGATTATTTGTCCACAGTTGTGGAAAAGTACCAAATCTGAGCAGTCTTTGAAAGTTTAGCTATGAGAGAATAACAGAAGAGAGTAGTGAAGAATGCTGGATAGTTCCAAGCCTGTAGGGACACAGAATAAACATGCAATGGCACAGAAATAATTCCAAGTTGAGCGCCAGCAAAGCTAATTACTGCACAGGAGGAAACAGAAAGGTACTGGCTATTGGAAGTGGAGAGGATAGAGGTAAGGAAGCCCCTGCTGGAGAAAGAGGGGGATGGCAGAACAGTGGAGGACTGCAAAAGACCAAGTGATTGGTTAGCGCCTTCATTTTTCTGCCTTTTCTCTTTAAAATAAAAAAGACTAAGCTAATCTTAATATTGATGACTAGGAGGAAAAGGCCTCAAAAATTATTTGGGAATTACAGCTATCATTGTGTATGGATAGGGAGATGATTGGTGAAAGAAATGTGCCCAGGTTGATCCTATGCCATGTGATTAACTACTTCATGTAACGACGTTAGTCATCAAAAGGAAAAATTAGAATAAGAGTATATCTGGTGGGAAAATGGAAATTTCATTTTGGGAGAAAGCTGAGTACAGTTCCTCTGGAAGAGATGTGATGCTTTTCTCCTTTTACAATAGGATCACACACATTTGCCAAACCATTTCCCACTTCTCTTACAAGAGAGAAACTAAGCTTGCCATTTGGTTTGGAGGGAGACAATATTTCTAACTTTGAAGATTTTTTCACCAATGAACATATTTGCTCACAGATGTGAGTGTGGAATGTGGAAAAGAGAATTACATTTCACACAGATAATTCACAGAAGCAGCTCATGTAACTGTCATGCAAAGTAATATGAGGCAAAGATAAATTTCTCAAAATAGCAAGAAAACTACATATTGAGTTTGAAGATGAAAGTTAGGGTAATTTCTCAGGTAAAGAACACTACTTTACCTTATAATGGAAATTAATAATTGGTATTAAATTTATGATAGTCAACCTCAAGGGAAGAACTCATTGCCAAAGCATAGACTAAAAACTCTACATGATCTAGAGGATTTCACCACTTCTATTTGCATACGGTGGAAGATAATTTTGCAGCTTTAATTCCAAATAAGCATGTAAGTGAACTGACGTCAGCGGTATGGCGGTTGAAAGGAATTTGTGTTTCTCTTGAATTAGGCATGAGTGTGAGTGGGTCTTTATTCTTATAGTTGGAAAGAATAGGTTCTAAGGGGAGCCAAAGGAGTATGCTTTTCTAAGTGATTTAATTTTCCTTATCCCTATTCTTTCTGTATTCTAATTTATCCTGTTGTATTAACTCACAGTTGACTTTTATAGAATAAATATATCATTTATGTTCCCTTTCTAGCAAGCTTCAAGTTGAAATCAGCAAATCCGAAGTTTTTTGTGTTATCAAAATTGTAAGAAGACAAAAATAGTGCATTTCTTCCCCATGCTCTCCTTGCTCAGTTATAAAGATCTATAATTATAGCTCCTGCGGTGTGGTTCCTCCTCCACTGAGTCTGGACCAGTAATAGTGATAATATTTCCCCCTTTTGGCTTTGGAATAAAAATAAGTTTTTATTCTGGAGCCTCAGCAGTCATTGCTTATTTCCTTAGGTCTATACTTATCTTCCTAAAAATTTCCTAAAGTGCCTAGATTACCATTTCCTCATGGAGTCTTAAAGTTTCATTAGCAAGGTCAGACAACAAACTCATCATTTGAACTAAAGGTGATATTGCTAGAGTTTCTACGTAATAGAGGATACAAATAAGGGCTACAGTTATCCTCGAGCCAAACACTCTCGTTCTTGTATCTAGGGAAACACACAGATAATTGGGACAAAAATTACTAAATTTGATGATTTGAAAAAGACTATATGAGGAAATTCACATTACTTGACTTCAATTTTTCTCAGTATCTCAGTGATACTTTTCTAAAACATACTTAATAAACAATGAGAGATGTAAGTTTTTTTTTTTTTTATCAAGACAGGTGCTACATATCCTATGAATTACTAATTTACACCAAGTTAGGTTCAATCTAATAATATGAATCCTTAAAGATGGGGAAATTTTTCTAACTATGACAAAGAAGTCTTGTTCCTCCTGATAGGATTTTATTATAGTTGTAATGAGGATTCCAGTACATCTTATAATGATGAAATCCTTTGATCATTCACAGATGCTTATGTTACTGAACTAATAGGAAAAAATTGTATTATTGGCTGGAGTGATTGATTACAATACCTAAGGGAATTGTTAAAAATAAAGAAAGGAATGACAATGTGTAGAACCCAGGGAATTCTATCAGCCTCTCTTAGCCTTTCAATGCACAATAGTTACAGTAAATAAAAAAGAAAGCATTTTAAATAGTGCATAAAAAGCTTTGAATGAGACAGCCAAGGTTTTGATGATAGTGTTGCTTTAGTTCTAAGTTAGAGAAAGCCTCAATTTTGAGAAGTTAACTACTAAGTGTTACATTCACACCCAAATGACAAATGGAAAATGTAATGTTAAAGTGTAAGAAGGATTTTAATCAATAAATTTGTATTGGGTAGACAAAGGGAACCAACTTCCTCAACCCTAGCAGGGGATGTACTGACATGAACTTTGTTTTTCAACAGGGGAAGAACAAGGCAGAGAGCAAAAGGTTTGCTTAATTAAGAAGTCTTAGTCAAAGTGTCATCTGGCTGATCATTACCTCAAGTCTGGTTTTGTGATTTGGCTTCAAAGAAATTGTTGGTCCTTTAGAAGGCAATCTAGGACCCAGGCTGGAGTAATTGCTCTAATTTTGAAGGAACAGACTCTTCACCGTGTGATTTCCTGACAAGGATTTCTCTTCCTGTTAGACTTAGAGCGATGGCTGGAGATCTTGTTACAGGAGTCTGGAACATAAACCTGTGAATACTGGCAGTGGACAATCTGTTGATTATAACCTTTTAACCTTGAAAATATCTGAGTTATTTTATCTAGATGTTTTCACCCTTGAAGAGCAGTGGGAAAAATCAATTTTAGCTGAACACACTTCAAATGGTTAACTTTCCTCCATGCAGATTTGAGCAGCAATCCAATATTTTAAAGTAGTGATAGAGATACCTACACAATGAAGGCAGAGATATTGAGCTCTGTTTTGCTTTTATTTACTCACTGGATATGTTTAGGTCCATGTAAGATTTGATGGATTTAGAAAAACATCATCTAAATTCTTGTGACAAGAGTAAGGAAAGTACAATAGAAATATTCGATAAAAAAGTCACAAGCAAAGTGGAATAGTTTCTTTTTCTACACATTATGTATCATATTTATTTGCAGAATAATTACTTTAGTGTTTTCATCTTTTGTTCCTTTTTAATTTTTTAAATGTATTATTGGTGGTTAACTTTAAAATACGCCATGGAGCTGTGACAGAAAATGAGTGTCTGTAGTGGTCATGTGTCCACATTTTGGAAAATATAAGGACAGAAAAATCTTGCCAAAAGGGATGTATACAGAGGTAGAAATGTGTATACAGTTGCCTAGCAACCAAAATAAAATGGCTTTTGCCAATTTTTCATTTGTTTCTCCACAGCCCCACTTCCACACTCTTTGCCCTGCTTAGCAGTATCACCTTTGTCGATAGAGGGTGCTACAAGGACACTAAAAGTCCAGAGGAAATGAGTACTTCTAAATATGGTGATCAGCAGACAAATGCATAGGAAGCATGATGGCACTTAACACGCTGTTGACATAGTGACAAATCTGTGCTCTGCAAACAGTTGTCAATAAGTTTGGGAGTCATAATTAAAACATTTACTTAGACCTTTGTTCCATCCCATCCTCAGTTAAAGCTCATCCATCATGTTTAAAGAAGTCTGTAGATCAACCCACTCCTCTAACTGAAGTCTAGATCTCAAGGTTAGAGGTCTTTCCCATTCTCAGTTCTCTTATATTTGCTTGTCATCAGTCCTTCAGACCATGCATTTTCTATTTGACTGTTTCTGGGAGACTTTTTTTGATAGTTAATGGTCTCTTGATTTTAAGCTTTCTTTATACTAAATCTTACATGCTTAAATTACTAACGTAGTTTTGTCTCCTGAAAGCATCTTTATAAGCAAAAATTTGGATGGACTGATGCAGTAAAATAATCCAGAATCATCTCTGAGAGATAATAACTTAGAATTCTACAGTGAAGGCTAAGAACTGTTGCAATACCAACATTCTAAAATTTGATAATCAAAACTAACAATATGTGAGTTAAAGATAGCAACTTATATTTTTAAAATGTCATGGAATTGTCACAATATATATATATATATATATATATATATATATATATATATATATGTGTGTGTGTGTGTGTGTGTGTGTGTGTGTGTGTGTCTTTTTCTTTTTTTTATCGGTACCGGGGATCGAACTCAGGACTACCTGCTTGCAAGTCAGGCGCTTATGCTGCTGAGCTAAATCCCCAGCCCCCACAACATGTATATGCTATAAATGTTAATTTTTCTGAATGCTCTAAAAAATCTTTAAGAGTTTAAAGAAGTCATAAACATTTGCAGAAAGACAAAGTTATAGAAATCACAAAAGGAACTATTATATTACTCTATCATTCTTTTGATTTTGCTTTGTTTGCTATTTAAAAAAAACTGAATTTTTTTTTAGGAAAATGACTACATATTGTTGACAATGTCAAATAAACTTTCCCAAATCTATACATCAAAAAAATGTAAAATTATAAAGGCTTGTGAGATTTAATATGGTATTGATACACAAGAGACTGTATAAATAGCATATTACAGTATGAAGGACAAAACTGCCTTTAGTAATAATGTTTATTATGCTTTGAATGTGCACTTTATTTTACAGACTTTTTCTCTTATTCGGGATACATCTAAATATTATTATGACGAGGTCTTGATATTTTTCCTTTTCTCAGATGAAGTAAAATGAAATGGCTTTATAAATATTGCATACAAATTTAACAATGAAATGATCATAGAAGACATCAAAAGTTAGTCAGAAGAAGGGGAATCACTGAAAATTCATAACAGCTTACTGAAGAGTTGGATGTTCATGAATATGAAAGTGAGTTATCTTTCTTAAAGATTATCATGATCGAATTAGGGGTAGAAGACAGCTCATCAATCAATACAAAAGTGCTCAAGTAAAAACAGGTTATGAAAAACTTAGCTGATGGGGACCTAGAAAGTATGCTGGCTAACTGAAGTAGGTATACAAAATGTCAAAAGCAGAAGGAACACAAAACTGAAAAGTATTTCTGTAACTTACTAAATATGTATGTTTGTATTATTCATAAGCAATCTGTACATGCAAAATTCTCATAAACATAGAAATTATTATGCACTTGTTTCAAATGTAGACACTTGGGATATTTATTGAAATCACTATTTGTTCTTAAACTTCACATCTTATGGTAAGTGAATTCTTATGGATCATTGAATAGAAGCACTCCATATTTGCCTGTTATTCACAAAGAAGAATCAAAGCAACAGGTGTATCGCTGCATATTGAGTTGAGGAATCTTTGATAAACATTGAAAATAAACAGAATAAAATGTATCACAAAAATTATGATAACCCAAGGATCAAAGACCATCTACATTTTCACATTTTTATGGAGAAGTATCATGCATACTTTTAACTTCATGCAATATAGCTTCCTTTTCCCCTTCAATTTATATCTTTCCATATAACCACATCACTTACCCTGCAATAAATAAACAATTAACCACTATTTAACTGAAACTTATCTTTTTCTTTCGGTAAGCAACGCATACCTATTATTTTGAGAAAATGCTTCATCTCAGACCATTTTATTCTGAAATTTATAGTCAATTTTTAAATGTTCTTATTTACTCTAAAAAAATTCACATAGTATACTTATAGTAAGCTACGTATGTTATTGGAATTCTAATTACAAGCATTACTTATTAATTAATAGATACATACACACTAATGTTAATCACCAGTTACTTCTTTTTTAATATCAATTATTGATCATAAGATGCATTCAATTTTATGCAGTAATATATGTGTACATTATGGTCACTAGTATTATTACAAGTGTAAAATCATTATATGATAGCTATTTTCACTGCTTTCCTCTCTTAGACATAAACTCTATTTCCCAACCTGTCCGTGGTTTAGTCAAGAGACTAAAAGTTTAGTTTACCAATCAAGCTTACTGTGTTTGCTTGACGTGTAGCCAGAAGTTCCCCTTTCAGAGCTTCTATCCTTTTTTAGCTTCCTTAGTAACTAAAATGAATTACTGGAAAATCTTGGAGAAGAAATTTGAAGATTATTAATCAGTCTAAGTCATAAAACCTGCATAGATAATTGTACTTGCTTCAACCACCACACTTTCTAAGAACATACACATTTCTTAGCCTACTTATCTTATAGAGAATAACATTGTTCTAGTAATTCTAATAGACTCACAGGCAACTTTTGCAATTTAATGCATCTTATTAAACACGAAATCATATCAGGAAGTCTAATTTAAAGCAATTTCAGTTTGATCTGAATGGATTCCATAGTTCACCCACATGTCATTTAGTGGGTAATCCCACCGATTTCCGATCATCTTTCTCTGGGGAAGTTTGTTTGGAGAATCATCTTCCAGAAACAGAAAGGTGTTTCAGGCATACTGCTCCTCTGCTGTAAAATCTAGGACTGGCTCCTAGGATTCTTTAATGAATAATGGTGGAAAGATCTGAGTTATGGGCACAGGGAAAATATGCAAAGAAAACCTAATTTACTGTTTCACCATATTAATAAAACGTGTAGATACAAATAGTAAGTTCTCTAAAGCAAAATTTTCTCTGATTCACACTTATCTATCTACAGCAATAGTATTAGTGTATATTCTATCAGTGTTTCAAGGACAAAGATAATTCCTCAGCAGAAGTCTATATTGCAGTTTGTTCCAAGTATTATAAATATTATGATAGTTCCAAGTATTATATTAGACTTTCACTTGTTTCATACAATTTTTACTGATTGCTATATGTTCTAACTCTTTTAATTTTTTGTTTTTTAGCTTCCAGACTCACCTCTTTCATATAACGTATTATGTGCTACTTTACACAGCATACTTTTGTCATAGTTTTCCATAAATTAAAAATAAAAACAACATCTTTAGCAAACATAAAACCATTCTAAATAGCATTGCATTTCTCATGTATTTCTACACTATTTCTTTAACTTCAAATTTTATACTGACTATACTTGTGGTGGTCCACTTCCCAAGGTATGAAGAAGCCAGAGAAAATAATTTGGAAAGAAAAAAGTACTAAAGCTCAGGCTTGGCGATGCAGCCTCCAGTAGCCAATATGGAAGACTGCGTGCCTAACAGCTTAAGGGCAGGGTTTCTCTGTAAAACTGCAAACATCTTCTGGTCTCAGAATGTGTATGGGTGGTGTGTTTCGTGGCACACTACAGAACAGGAACACAGTGGTCACATTTCTTGGGTAGAGCAAGGTTCAGGTAAGGGTTGGGCTAACAAGCAAGTTTAGATTAGGCAAACATCCTCTGGGGAAGGCACATCCTGTGGACAAGCAAGTTATCCTGCAACAGGCAAGTTTAATTAGAATACATCCTGTTCTGCTCTTAGAGTTACCTTTGAACTTTCTCTTGCCTCCGAGGAGACTTATGAGGGTTTTTTTTTTACATATAGGTTACAACATTCCCCACTGATTTTATGTCTTCTCCTCCAAATCTTTGGGGAAGACTTGAGAACTAATCTTGATGGTAAATGAGTAACATTTCATAACCTTGGTGGAGTAACACCATCAGCCTCACATCTTGTACTTGCTGCCTGATAAAGGTAGTTAGCCTATTGACTATACAGGAACCTATTAAAACCAAGAGTAGCAATCCTAGCAACAGTCCAAGCAAGTGCAGAAGATAAGGCAGGATTCCATTCCAGACACTCCAAAGGGGGTTTTCCAATAGCTCTGTTCTTCTATTTACTAGGTCTTCCTGCAATGTCTTGATTTTATCTTGAACAATGCCAAACTTGTTTACATAAAAGCAGCATCATTCTTGCAATGGCACACAGATCCCTCCTTGTTCTGCCATCAGGAGGTGTAGCCCTCTTCTATTTTGAAGGACCACTTCAGCTAATGAATCTGTCTGATCCTGAATGTCCTGAAATGTACTAGATAATACCTGCACATCTTTAATGATCTGGTTGCAAAGTTGAACAGAGACCCCCACTCCTTCTGGCCCAGTACCCATAGCTCCTGATATTCCCAGACCTACCAATAAAGGAATAAACTGAACTGCCCTCTTTGAGTGATCTTTAATGTAATCCAGGCTAGGAATGGGGACAGGCTCATCCCCGGGTAAAAGCTCTATGTCTGGCAACAGGACAGCTGTTTCCTGACATATTCCTGACCAGTTAGCTGGGAGGAAAGTATGGGCCAGATTACCTCCACAGATGAACACTTGTCCTTTGGCAGGACAAAGAGAGGTAGTCTGGTTAATTATAGAACTACAGTTAGCAAAGGCAACGAACCCCATGCCATTTTCAGAAGTATCATTATGAAAACTTCCTTGGAGACAGGGAGAGTTTATAAACTCTACTGGGAGACCAACATTACAATTTAAGTGATCTAGTTCTTCTGGTGTGGTCAGGGTAGTATTGGAGGGGATTGCAAGAGACGTGGTAGAGCCTTGTGCCATGCATAGCCAACAATCTTTAGCTAAAATCGGGTTGGAAGCATTTAAGGCCTTATAAGTGGCTTCTAAAATATCAGAAGTCTGAGCATCCAAATCAACTCCCTGTGATTTAGGCAGCATCAGGGATCATAATGTACCTGGGGAAATATTATCTCTATAATATGTTTAACCCATTCTTTAACCATGAGTTCTCTGGTCTTATCTTGTGGGCTGCCTCCATGAGAAACATGTATTGGGGTCACCCTGCTCCAGCACACCGGCTTACCAACCACGCCGTTCCATGAGGTTTGGGCGCATTTTGAATTCCCTATTACCTTCAGAATGTTGGACCATTCACGCCCAGCACTTCCAGCATATGATCTCTGAAGCTCAGGCGTGAAATAAGTCTTGTGACTTTGCCTAATCACTCCTGCACTGAGTCATAGCAAGAGGAATGCATTTCTGAATAATAAGGACAATCTTTAGAGCATGGGACCGGTTGACTGTCAGTACTAGGTATCACGTGAGGTTTTACCTTGCACATCCACATTTGAGTCAAACCTCCTGTAATGGTGGGCATAGCATTAAGGAACGCTAACTTGTTTCCACAATCTGTCTGAAGACTATATGTATATAATTTGTCATTTATGTGAGAATGATCACTTTTTCCTATGGTATATAAAAGTAAGTCGCTGCTACTCTTACTGCAGGTATAGCCTCATCCACAATCATAAGGGCTACAATACAAAGATTTTAATAGGTGTTCTTTGCTTATAGGAGGTCTAAAACCCACTGTGTGAGGTTGGTAGTAGTGCTATTGAAGTCCCCAAAAGTGGGATGGAAGGGGCAAAAGCAAGTAAGCTAAAGCCACACATGCCTGCTTTAACTATGCTTAGTCAATTGTAACTTTAAGGAGTTTCTAGTCTGCTGCACAGTCCACTTGTCCTGGGAAGTTTGGTCTCCTTGGCTGTCCAGAACCTTCACACGAGAGTGGTGAATCCAAGGCATTTTTCCAGCCACCTTCACTGCAGTGGGAGAGCTGAGCACCACGGTGTAGGGTCCCTCCCAGCGAGGCTAGAATGTGTCTCATTGGTGACACTTGAAGAGGACCAGAGTACTGGGATCCACCAGTGGGCTGGACTCAGAGTAAGAGTCTAGTGGAGGATGCTTCAGCCTGCATAACAGATGAATAGATGGCAAGATGGGCTGAATAGCCTGCAGGGACTTAATGAGATCTTAGTTAGTCAATCTTGCCAACTTTTTCTCAGAGAGCTTTGGAATGAGAGGAGGGGGCCTCCCGTACATTGCTTCAAAAGGGGAAACACCAGAAACATAAGGACTGCATCGGGTCCACAGGAGGGTAAAAGGAAGGAGACTTACCCAATTATTGCCAGTTTCTAGAGAGCTTTATAATAATATTTTTTAATGTCTGATTCATTCTCTCTATGTGCCCTGAGCTTTGAGGCCAGTACATGCAATGAAGTTTCCAATCAATCTGTAAGGCCTGGGTTAGTTTTTGAGTTATCTGGGCTATGAAAGCCGGGCCATTGTCAGACCCCATGGATAAGGGTAGGCCAAAACGAGGAATGATCTCATATAACAACTTTTTAGCCACTGTGAGAGCTGATTCTGACCTGGTGGGAAATGCCTCTACCCACCCAGTGAAGGTATCATACATCACTAGCAGGTATTTGTGTCCCTGGAGACCCAGCTTCTTCATTTTAGTAGTCTATTTTCCAGTGCTCTCCTAGGGAAGTTTCATGGAGCTGTCCTTTTGGGTTAACTAATTGACATTGAGGACATCTTGAACTGGCAGCCACTGTCAATTTGGACAGCTGGGGTATAAAGATTCTGTCCTGAAAAAGTTCAGCTAGTTTTGATCCTCCCAAATGAGTGGACTGATGAGCTTGCTGAATGAGCTCCCATCCGAGGACTTTAGGTCAGCAAGATTCTCTTATCTGGTAACTGATACCAGCATCCTGGAATGTCAGGCTTGTCCTGGAGTTGGGCAGCCAAGTGGAGGTCCTTTTGTGTATACACATATTCTGGCAATGTTGGAGGCATCAGCAAGAGGGTAAGAGTGGTTTCCTCTATATCCCCTTCTTCAGACCCCATTGATTTTATAGCACTTCTTTGGCTGCCATATCAGCCAAATTGTTTCCTCTGGTAACGGGATCGTGTCCTTTTTGGTGGGCTTTGCAATGTATGATGGCCACTTTCTCAGGTAACCAAATTGCTGTCAGCAGGTCTAATATGGGGGAGGGCATTTTTTTTTATTTTATCTCCTGCTGAGGTCAATAGTCCTCTCTCCTGATAAATTGCCCCATGTACATGAGCAGCAGCAAAAGCATATCTGCTATTGGTGTAGATTTTAATCTGCTTATCTTCAGCCAGTTTCAAGGCTTATGTCAAAGCAATGAGTTCAGTTCTCTGAGCAGAAGTGCCAGAGTCCAGCCTCTGTGCCCGCAAAATCTGGGTCTCAGAGGTCATAGTTGCCCCTGCAACTCATTTACCTTGGTACATGCAGCTGCTACCGTCTGAGAAGAATGACGGTTCCCCTTCTGGAGATTTGTTGGTCAGGTTGGATCAAAGGCTCTGGTAGCTGTCAATCAAGGTGGAGCATTCATGCTATGAGGTTGAGGGATCCTCATCAGGCAGCAGTGTGCCTGGATTCAGGGCCACCGAGGACTAGAAAAAACAGTCAGGATCTAAAAGCAGTGCTTGATAATGCATTATCCTTGCATTTGATAGCCATCAATCTGGAGGGGCCTGGATAAGAGTCTCAAGTGAGACACAGTCACCTTCTGGCCAAAGGTGATCTTTTTAGTTTTTTTTTTTTTTTTTTTTTTTTTTTTTTTAACCAACATAGCCACCACAGCAATGATGCTTAAGCATGGTGGCCAACCAGCATCCAGCCTCTTAGAAAGATAGGCTACTGGTGTCTGCCAGGGCACCAGTTCCTGGGTTATTACTCCTTTTGCAATCCCTCTCAACTCATCCACATACAAGAAAAATGGCTTGTTTATGTTAGGGAGTCCTGGTGTGGGGGCATCTGCTAGGGCCTGCCTCAATTGCTGGAAGGCTGTCTCTTGCATGTCTGCCCATTCCAGTGGGCTCTGTGTTTGCCCTTTTAAAAAGTCATATAGTGGCTGAGCTATCTCAGCAAAGTTTAATATCCAGAATTTACAATATCCAACTGCACCAAGAAACTCATGGACTTGCTTTTTGGTTTTTGGTGTAGGTATCTGTAGGATAGATTGAACCCTTTTATTTGAAGGGGTCCTTTTTCTGCCTTTAATTGAGCAGGTAAGTCACTGTCTGCTGCCATATCTGTGCCTTTTTTGCTGAAACCTTGTATCCCAAATCATTTAAAGTCATTAACAGGGCCTTGGATCAGTCCATTCAAAAGCAAAAATGGGTTGACTTACTGTAGCTACTGCAAGGGTGGAGAAAGCATTTTTTAGGTCCAAAAATGAGTATCAGATGTACTCTGGGCTCAAAAGGCTCAGTAGGGTGTAGGGATTAGGAACAGTAGATGCAGAGTAACCACTCACCTTTTGACTTCCCAGAGGTCTTGCACTGGCCGGTAATATTGGGTCCCCAGCTTCTGGACTGGGAGCAATGGTGTATTCCAGGGAAAGATGCAAAGTACAAGAATCTTACTACCTTTAAAATAGTGATATGTTTTGCAATTCCTTGATGGGCCTATAAACTTCTTGGATATTGTCTAACGCAGATGGCAGACACCAGGGGCAACAACTCTGTTACCAGAGGACTTGCTTTATTGCCAGAACAGGGGGGATATTTTCAGCCCAGACTCCTGGTACCCCCACTTGCCAAGCCTGCATGAGATCTGTCAGTCTCTGGAATGGGATCATCTCCCAGTAGGAGATGATTTTCCCCTTCAGTAAGGAAGGCAAGTACTTGGATGTGTTCCCCAGGTGTTGTTCCCAGAATCAGCTGTGGGGTCTCTGTCTGAAAACTCAATTGGACTTTTAATTTATGAAGAAGGTCTCTTCCTAGCAGTGGATCTGGGCATTCTGGAACCCATAGAAATTCATGCATAGTGGTCTTTTGCCCAGGGCGAGTTAACTGGGCCACCACCTTCGGGTATGATTTTCACCCTCCGGTCGCACCGACCATGTTTACTTTGTTATCAGTCAGAGTTCCCAACGGTTGAGTTAGAAGAGAATAACCAGGAAATTTACTGGTTTTCCCCCAACTTGCAAGGTTATCCAGGGCTCTGGGGGGTGGGGGGATCTGAGCCCTGATGCCCTCATTGTTGGCTCAACTAAGTCTTAGCTTCCCTTTTCATTTTTGCCTTTAACTTGGGGCAGTCCTTTCACCAGTGCCCTATTTCTTTACAATAGGCACACTGGTTCTTTTTTAATGGGGGACACTTTTTGTCTTTCTCATCCATCTTTTCTTTCTGTTTCTGCTTAGTTTCTTTTTCCCACAACAGCTCTAATACCTTTGTGACCTTCTTATTGTTTGCCTCTTGCCAGCTCTCTCTATTGTCAAACACCCTATGTTCTATCTCTATTAACTGAGTTAGGGGCATCCCCTCAAATCCCTCCAGTTTCTGTAATTTTTTTTTTTTATTATCTGGGGCTGACTGAGATACAAAGGCAATATTAATAGCCCTTGCATTCTCACGTGCAACCAGATCAATTGGAGTATAGAGTTTATAGGCCTCTAGGAGGCATTCCAGTATTGCAGAAGGGGACTCATCAGCCAATTGCCTTACCTCTGACACCTTGGATAGCCCACACCTGTGGACTTCTTAGCTGCTCCTCAGAGGGCCGCTAGAAACAGTTGGCGGTATTGGGTCAGAGCCTCCCTACCTCCAGATGTTTTGGGGTTCCAGTAGGGGCGGGCTAAAGGAAAGGAGCACTCTAGTCCTTCTAGATCAACTGTGGGGGTCCTATCTGGGTCCAAGACGCCTTTTTGCCCTAGAGCATGGATGTGAGTTCACTCTTCAGAAGTGAAGAGGACTATTAAAATCTGCTGACACTCATCCCAGGGTGGGAAAATGGGTGGAAAAAATAGATTCAAGTAGATTAATAAGGTTTTTGGGATCCTTGAAGAATGGGGGCTTTTGGTCCTTCCAATTATACAGGTTAGAAATGGCAAAAGGAATATAGACAAAAATCAAGTCTCCTGGTTCCTGGGTGTCGTGAACCTCTCAAAGAGGGTAGAGTGCTGATGCTACCATGGGGAAGTCAGGTGAATTTGGCCATGGTCTGCTTCAGATCAGTATCAGACTGGGAGGGTGGGGGGGAGGTGTTGGGTAAGGGGTCTCTAGAAGGGGGATATGGGGGAGGGATTAGGACATCTTCCAGGAGGGTTGGGAGTTGGGCACAGGCAATTTTGGTTTTCTTTTCAATGTTGCCACCACCTCTGCCCACAGGAAATGATGAATACATGGTGGAGAATCATAGATGAGATCTATCCAAATCTGAATGTAAACAATTTGGTCTGGGTGAGAAGGGGACCCAAACACATACTGGCAGACAGCCTGGGCAGTGTCCATGTCAAAGGATCTGGTCAGGGGCCAGATGCCATTTGGCCCTATTGGCCACTCCTGAGAAGCAAAAACCATTAGTCTTCCTTTGAAATCAGGCTCCGTAACCCTCAGCCTGCCCCTTAAATTCTTTAAAGTTATCCAAGACAAGACTGAGGGGTGTGGGAGCAGTTTTCACACTGGACTGACCCATTTGTTGCCTCTGAGAGGAGGAAGTTAAGAGAAAAGGTCAGCAAATTCAAGAAGAGACAGAGCAATATGCCTTGTCCGAGGGCTGCCTGGGGTTTTAAAGGAAACCATGGGCACCCTCAGAGCAACCAAATGGATGGCTGTTGGTCCAAGGGAACATGTGACCTTTGAGACCCAAGTGTCATGGAAGGGAAAATTTAGAACGAAAAACACGAGACAAGACAGGACTACACAAAGACACAAAACAAAAACAAAACCACTAGTACTGGTAAAAATTGAAACAATCTTTCTCTGGCAAAATAAATGAATTTAGGCTGGAGGCTTCCCTTCAAATTCCAATATCAAATTGGAGGGCAGCCCTGCTTGGGTCAAATCTGTCAAAAGACTCCAAAACTTATCATATAGGATTCCCAACAAAGATCCAACCTCCCAAGGATGAGATTGTCCTAAACAAAATTAAAACTTTGTGGTACCACTTTAAATCAAATGGGAGCCTCCAGTACTTATTCTTAGCAAATCAGTCCTTAGGAATTGAGTCGGTGGGCTGTTATTCCATCCCGGACGAGCCCCCAAATGTGGTGGTCCACTTCCCGAGGTCTGAAGGAGCCAGAGAAAATAATTAGGAAAGAAAAAAAAATTATTTATTGAAGCACAGGCCTGGTGATGCAGCCTTCAGTAGTCAGTATGGAAGATGCACACCTAACAGCTAAAGGGTAGGGATTTTATTCTGTAAAACAGCAAACATCTGCTGGTCTCAGAATGTCAGGGGAGGGGGTGTGTTTCATGGCACACCACAGAACAGGAACAAGACAGTTAAATTTCTGGGGAAGAGCAAGGTTCAGATAAGGGTTCGGCTAACAAGCAAGTTTAGATTAGGCAAACATCCTCTGGGGAAGGCACATCCTGCGGACAAGCAAGTTATCCTGCAAACAAGCAAGTTATCCTGCAAACAAGCAAGTTTAGATTAGGAAGACATTCTGTTTTGCTCTTAGAGTTACCTTTGAACTTTCTCTTGCCTCCGGGGAGACTTAGGAGTTTTTTGTTGTTGTTGTTGTTGTTGTTGTTGTTGTTGTTTTTTAATATATATAGGTTACAACAATACTCTAAATCAACATAGGAAAGGCAAAGCTATAGTAATCCAAGTGTTACCAATTTGAGCAAGCATTTCATTATATTTGAACAATGGAAATTCATAATTGTCAAAAACATCATATATAAATTTATTATCTCCACATAATAAATAGGTAAGGAAGAAGTGTACTGCAAAACTATTTGGATTAACATATTAGATTTACTTATTTTGATTAATTTGTTGTAAGCTGCATCAGGCTAATTTATTCCAAATTGCACTATGGTACTCATGCTTCATTAAGTATGTACAAGATTTATTTCCCATTTTTTGGATCCACAGATTTTCTTGCAATTTCCCTTGAAGAAAACATTTGTTGGGTCATTCAGAAGTGTGAAATTAATTTGGAAGTATTATGTTAATATAGAACAGCGTTGGGTGTAGACTATTTTCCCTCTTCAATTAGTTATTTACCACCTGTGTGGTACTGAGACTCTCCTACCAATAATTAAATTATGCCTAATTCATAAGATGCATCTTTTTTATTTATTGAAACAAATAGCACTGAGTTATCTTTAATACGGTTATTAGCATAGCAAAATGTTTCTCTGGAAAGAATCTTGATTGTTAGATTAATAACAGGTGTTTGTGTTCAGTCCTTTTATGTGAGCAGTCGCTTCACCCACATCATTTTGTAGTTTCTCTTCTCCACTTATCACTGAATTCTTGCTAACACTTTTGTTTTCAAGTAGATTTATTTCTCTTGAAGTCAACAGTACCTCCTTAATTACTCATCACTCAGCATAATAAGCAACCTTTTCAAAGTCTCTCTACTTTTTTCCTGATCTTTTATTCAAAAACCACTGGCCTCCACCTCTCGAGGCAACATCCTAATCTGGTAATAAAGGTGAAAAAATTTTTACCCATTATTATTTCAAGTTCTTAACATGTTATTTGCACTTACACATATGAAACATACTTGCACTTTGTAAGACTCAGCATCACTGGAAGCCTTCTCATTTAATTTCTTGGCTGCATCTTGCGAATTCTGTTATATTTTGCCTAATCCTAATGTAGAAGAATGTGGACAGACATATGCAAAAAGAGAGTATTCATTAGATTTCATTCATTACTAGTTTTTCATTTCTTATATTCTTATATTACAGTGTGGGTAGTGGTGGCAAGTGAGACTCACAAGAACTCCACAGGCATCTGACAAAAATCGCTTTGTTATGATTATATAAGATTCCCCAATATGCTCCTCAATAAAATAATGTATATTTCCCTAAAAGGGCTAAAAAGTCTGTGTTTATATTGTAGTGCTTTTTTAAGAATATTTAAAGCAAGTGTGAATTTCCACATAAAATGCTGTTTTTCCATTAAAAATTTATTTTAAGTAACTACATATTACAATTTCATTTCATTTTTAATTATTAGGTAATTTAAAGTCACCTTGAGTTAAGAAAAATGTCCTAAAATTAATCTTGCACTATATTTTCAAGTTTTCCTGCCATATATTATCACAAGCTAAAAATAATATTTTAACTACCTATTGCTTCACACATGTACATCTAAGTCATGATCCTGCATTTGCAATATTTTTGATACTTTGTGTTCTTTTAAAAAGTGTGTTCATTGTATCTATTCTAAAAGTTTCTAATAAAGGATGATATTAAATGAACATTACTGAAGGCTTATATACTCATGTTTTGCTTACATAATATCTAATTATTATGTAATTCAGAAAAGTAAGCATTTTTATGCACATTTTCTAGGTAAACAAAAATGGAGTCTCCAATAGGCAAAATATTTGTCCATGATGACAAGACTCACAGATGGCAAAACCATGGCTCCAGACCTCATTTCTTATAAGACTCCAAGTCTTATCCACTTAACATTTAACGTTTAACTTAGTTACCTAAAAAAATTTAAAAATACATTTAGTTTACTTCACTAGTATTTTCTTGTTATTAACATGTTATGTATCATAAGAGGTAAATATCAATTAATAATTAAGCCAATACATGCTAATATGCTCTAAAATATTTAGAAATGAAATGCTTTGATCTTAACACTTTATCCTTCAATTTTTTGTTCAAATAAAAGAGTATTCTGGTATTTATTATTTATTTTGTAAAATCTTATTTTAAAGCCCATTTGCAAATTTTCTGACTTACCTAAAACTGAGAAATTCCCTACTGTTAATCGTTTAGAAACTAGATGTATTTATGTGAAAGGGAACATTATAATACTTTTCTTCATAATACCTTCTGTGATAAACTTTCTGTAAATCAGGATTATCTTCACATTATATAGTTCAGAGTATAAAATAAAGATAGTAATACAGGGGTGTGCTGGTAGAAAAGGGAAAACAATAATATTGCACTCTAAAAAATGGTTGCTCTTCATTGATAAAAAAATAACAAAATTTTCAATTAATTTAATTGAGATGTTTTACTTCAGAATGGATATTTTCTTTCATTTACACCATCACAATAGTTATAGTAGTTTTTGAAAATTAATTAGAATGTATTAATATAATGAAATGCCATTAAATAAATTTCTGATAGTTTTTAAAAAATAAAGTTTATTTTTAATTTATTAATTCCAAAGAAATAGTTAATGATAAGGAAGAATGGCAAGAATGTATTAATGAGTGGCTTTCTATGATTATTGTTATTATTTCACTGCAATCATCAATGAATGTACTTTTACAATTTAATCCATTATAAAGTATAATATATTCAACAAATTCTTTAATCATATAGGAATCAGTTAAAATATGATCCTTCTTATATTCAAAAGTTAACTATATTGAATTATTTAACTCCCTTAAATGAAGACAATCTCCTGGGAGAGATTAGATTTTTAATTAAATTTGAAGAGAAATCTGTTTCTGAATCTGACATCAAAAAACAGTAATAGGAAAGTATATTGCCAGTCTAATGGTATAGTCATCATTCTGATAAACTAAAAATGATTATAATTTGTAGTAAAGTACAAAGAAAGATTTTTTTGTAACTTGGATATATTAAGAAAAACCGGTGAGAATTTTAAAAGTTCTAGATTATTTAATAGAACTAGAGAGATAAATTTAAGGTTAAAGCTAATATACCACCTATAAGATTGATAATATAGACTTCTAATTAAAATAAGACTTCTGAGAATATTAATATTAGTTAGACAGTACAAAATAACTGAAGAATTGGAGAACTAGAAAAGCTATAATTTCCATCCAAAGGGTTTTAAGATTGAGAATCTAGATTGGGAAGATCTCTCAGTGGTAATTGCTTGCTTAGTAGACCCTTATGAGAGTGAGCAATGGAAAACCGTTGACAGGTTGGCCCAAAGGGTAAATAGTTTGAGAGAAATTGTCTAAAATGTCATTTGTGCAGTCCATACTAATTTTGACAATGAAATGTGACTAGCAATATATAAAACCAAGCCCTAATGATGAGATGAAGCCTCACATTGGTTCAAGAATACACACAGACAGTGTCAATACTGCTGCTTCAAGAGGAATATTTGCAAAGAAACAATAACCAGTATGTAGTACCTAAAAGATAAGGAAGATCAAAAGTAGTTTCTTTTTTGCCAGATAGGTGGCACAGTATATGTATAATTAGAAGTGATGAGAGGCATACGACAGAGCAGAATTGATGAAGAAATGAAGACAATGAGCAGGAATGGTACCAAGAGCACAGAGAGGTCCTTGTGACAGGAGGACAGTAGTAACTGGAATAGGATTCACATCCTATGGATAGTCAACAGGAAGTCAGAAGAAGCAGATACGTGTGGTCAGAATTATTTTAGAAAATTGCTGTATAACTCTTTAGCATTATGTAGGTGGCAATTATGTAGGTATATATCTTAGAATATGGTAGATTTGGAAAGAGGTTGCTTAATGAGATGTCATTTCTAACAGCTGGACAAATTTACATGTCTTTCACTTATAGTCTTAATAAAAAATAAACAGTGTCACTTATTCTAAAATTATTTTAACTCATTTTTGAAGGTGCAATAAAATTAATAAATATATTATAAACATCTGAGAAATTTAGTTTTATACAATGTGAGCCTTTGTCTATATTAGTCCTGAACAAAAATATAGAAGAGTCATTTACCACAGAAAATTTCTTTCAATTAATATTTAGAAATAAATGTCTCATGGTTTTTACTTTAATAGATCATGAAAGATAAATTCAACAACTGTAACACTGCATTATTTTCTCTTCAATAAATCATTTTCTCTTCAATAAATTCTATGCTATAATTTTCCTAAATCTAAAGTATGATCATTTGTGTAGTGCCAAAGAATAACTTTTTTTGTATTGTTCCTTTTATGAAGTTCTTTATACATATTTATTACTTATATTATTTTGCTGTATAACAGATTGAACTTGTTTATCATTTCTCAGAGAAATATGTATCTTAAAAAAACTAAAAGATTTTGATATAGCTTTCAACAATTATTAAATGGTATGTACATAAATCAATAACCATGAAGAATATTTGTTGTGTATCACAGACATATAATAGTAGTAACATTTACAAAATGCAAAATTTTGAATATTTGCAAATCACATGATATAAAACTATGTTATGATTAGAAAAACTGTAGTACAATAAACTCCCACTTATTAAAGCAGAAAAAGAGAGGGAGAGAAAGCTTGGGAGAGAAAAGGAGAGAGAAAGAGAGAGAAACATCTCTAAAGAATATGCTATACCTATAGAGCTTAATTCAAAATCCTACAAAGATGATGTACTGAAAAAAGTAACTACTAAGTATTTTGAATTTATATTAAACATAGAAATTGAATAAAAACATAGTTGAATGAAAAATCACTATTTAAATTTTTCCCAACTGGATCATCACTAAAGACATTTTTCATAGTTCATAGCAAGGGCTGAGTGTCAGAAATGGATTTGAACTTAATTTTTCACCAGAGCCATTGTGAAAAAGGAAATATCAAACACAGTTTCTATTAAACATGATAGTATCATTAAATAAACAAATTAGATTCTCATGGTAGTTATTTAAAACCATTACTATATATTCAGATATAAAGAATATGATTTAAAAATTGCAATGTAGCAGCTCAGAAGAGCATCAGTACGGTCCTGTGATTAGTGTATGTGTGTGTCGCTAAGCATGCACAGCCCTGAGGTTTTAGGTATGTGAAGAAAGGCTGTATAGAGTGCCCTAAATTAAATACATGAATAGAGACTGAAATTGATTAGGAGGTGATTAGGAGTTGGCAAAAGAGAGGAGATCAGTAAAAAAAGAGAAGAGTATAAGCAGGACAGCGTAAGGTTATGCACATTTGCAGTATTTTCAGAAGGTGCTGGAGGGCACAGCTGTGTAGAATACATCTCAAGGATCCACTGCACTGTCTCTTCTTTTGCAAGCCCTATCTGAGAAAGGTGGGTGTGACCTTGTTACAGTCACCTCTAAATGATATCCATCAGCTAACGATCAACATTTCCAGGAAAAACATTCTCAAAAGTATTTTCTGGTAGAGAATCAAGTAATTTCAAGAGTAGGCCTACAAACAAGTTATTTCCGTTTATAAACAGAAAGAATAAGCAAAGATGTAACAGGTAAACATTTTCTAGGACTATGTCTGAGTATCCAGACATGTTAGTGGAATCTTTGGGTATACTTTGCTTCATTTACATCGATGTGGTACATTCGGTGTTGAATCCAGTAATACAAAATTATATCTATAGTTCGATGGGTAGTAAGGTAGATAGGAAGGAAGATAGATAGATAGATAGATAGATAGATAGATAGATAGATAGACAGATCTATATGACAGTTTCAAAATTATCAGTTTCAAATCAATTCACTCAACGGTGAGCAGTGAAAGGGGAGTAGAAACAGAAATAAGTAGAATAAAGATAAGTCATGTACAAGTATCTACTAACAAAACCATGATATTACATCAAATGAGCTAGTATTAATTTTAATTATAACGAAATGGAAGAAATAGAATTAGAGGAGGCAAGAGGAAAGAAGGAGGAATAGGAAAGGGAAAAAAAGAATTAAGTTGTTTCATGTATGTATCCACTCCCCAGGATGGCTGTATAATAATGTATTACAAGCTAATATTAAAAAACTCATTCAAATGAATGATTGACATAGGTTGAATTCTGTCAATTTTACTGAAATTCCTAAGCGTTTTGCTACATGTTTCATTGTGTAATTTAATTCAGTAATGTAAGTATTAGAATTTGAGAGAGGACATATCTATATTGATTAGTCTGTCTTATCTATCTGTCCACATATCCATTCATCTATTTGTCTTTTCATCTATTTCATATCTACCAAAGAGCCAGGATGGAGAATGGTATCAATATGTTTACTATTCATTTCCTTTCTTATCTCTCTTCTCATTGCCTAATCTAAGGTCTTGATAACTCATCAAATTTGTTTTAAGTATTCCACCTCCCTTAGGAATATTCAGAGTTTTCATGCAAATTTCAAAAGTATCTTCCAACAAGGCTAAAAGTGACAGCTTCATTTATGCTAGACAGGAGAAAGTATGTCCTTGTGGTTCTAATAACCCAACTAAATTATTTGAAAATATGATGTGTATTCTTATGCCATTAAATAAAATTTCATTAACATTAATTATAAATTTAAGATGCATTATTTTTAAATTAAGTAACCTACCAAAACAGCACTTTTGAAGAGCACTTTTTTAAACAGCACTTTTGTTTATTAAATCTGAAGTAAAACAAAGAAAACAATTTAAATAATGAACTTATGCACCGATGATAAAATGATTCCAAACCCCTTTTAGATGTTACCTCTGGAACTTCCTTGGAGCTGAAATGTGAAGGACCATGTTATCAGCTATTTACAGAAATGCAGTTGCCCTGGGTACACGGCTCACAGCCAGGAAGTCAGTTTAAAAGAAAGTAATTTCCAACAGGTTTGGTTCTTAGTAGAAGGTTTCTCTCTATTCTCAAATCAGATTGACTCTCCTCTTAGCAAAGCTTTTCAACCTTGCAGATCTCATCCCTGGAGCTAAAGATCAACCACTTCCAATAAAAAAGGATTCACAGGAGTACTTCCCTATAGAGATCCAGGCAGCTTCAAGAGTAGTACTTCAAACAAGTAATTTACTTTTATAAACAGTATAAATAAAACAGAGACAGGAAGATATTCACAGACTTACAGCATTTTCCCTTTTTTTTACAGCACTCTGGATGTTTTGTTTTATTTTATATAGGAAGTCTCTGAGCTGTTGTGAGTTGCTCTACCCAGGGGAGGTCCCCACGCTGTTCAGGTATGATTCAGATCAGTCAAGTGTTATTCCCCACCGGAAGCTTTATTTAAGATATTGACTCCAGGCTGTGCTTAGACCTCTGAATCATTATAAATTGATAGCTGTCGCTGATACCTACTTTAAAAAGATTACCGTGCTAATAGCTTGCTAATAAATATCACAACACTGACCAAAATATGTCATTCTTTGGTTACTTGCATCATTTCTGCAATATATTTGAATTATTTACCTGAATGATTTCAATAAGGACTTAATATGCTAACGTACATTTTAAATCTTTTAGTAAGATAGAATAGTGATTCCTATATTCACAATTTAATTTTTATAGAGCATCAGTTGGGAATTAATTTTGTAAAACTTTTACACTCATCACTATTGTATTACTTCTTATCACACAAGATAACATTCTTCAAGAAAAAGTGAAGCAAAAGGCAAAGAAAACACATCATTATCCACTGTCTCTCATATTACTGATTACTGCCTCAAACAAAGATACAAGTTAAGTATACGTCTCCTAATCTTTTGTCTTTAGGGACTTTACACAGACCTTGACAGGGCTACCTATCCAGGAGTAAAAGCTGCAGCTATGATTTCCAGTTACCAAATCATCCAAACAGAAATGATCACCGGCTTTGACTCTTATTTTTAAATTCCAAAGCTTTGTGCCATGTAAACTCCAATACATGATTTTAAACGTATGAATAAAAGTGGTTCTGGAAGGAGTGCAAGAAGCCAATTCCTTCCTATGAGCTATGCAAATCACGCATGGCCCAAGAAGAGACACAAGCCAGTTTGCCCTTCCTTGAGCCAAAGTGCCCCCCAAGCCCACCGGTAGGCAACTGGCTGATTCAGAGGACAGGGAGGATAGGCTGAGTTGATTCCAACTATGATAAAACAAACAAAAAACTATATTCTGTATTATTTGACTGACTTTGCAAGCCTACGACTGGTAGTCTGAGCATCTATAAGGAGGATACCAGTATGTAGTTTAGCAAATATGGGGAACTTTCTTTTGTTTTGTTTTTGAAATCCAATATTGTTCTCATTGTTTTTTTGTTCCAATTTATTGTTTTGTTTTATCCAGTGTTCTTCTTTGATTGGTTTTATTCTGTTTTGTTTTATTCAATTTCACTAGGTCTGATTGTATGGACAACTATTGTAAAGCTAACAAGAGATATTATGGTAGCCACTGTAGATTTCTTATTATCCTTTTTTGAAGTTTTGTACCACTTTCATTATTTGATTTTGGTGGGTTTTAGTCTGTTTTCTTTTGTTACATCTTATTTTCTTTAAAATAAATAAAATAAAACATTTGAATCAGAACTGCAAAATTTAATAAATGTTGCAGCTTTTTCCAAACCTGTGTATATGTGTTTGTGTATGTGTGTTACTATCTCTCTCTCCAAACTTGCTCTCTCTGTACTGTCTGTCTGTCTCTGTCTCCCTCTGTTTCTCCCTCTTTCTTTGTATTGTCTTGGTAGTGGGAACTGCATTTTGGACATCTTTTCTCTGAGCTGTATCACTCTGCTACAACTTTAGTGTGAAAAACGTGCTTTTTATGCCAAGTACCGGTAAAAAAATGCTGTGATACATTGACTGAGTTTGTCAGCACATAGATATCTTTAAAACTGTACTAAATTTATGTTTGCACGCTCAGCACAACATACTTCACTACCTTCTGTCTGCTGGGTGACAGAACTTGTTCATCATCATGGCCTCTGAAAACTTTCACATGATTGTGTTGAGGACTTGGCAATTGGCATAAAGTCAACATTTTTAAAGTAGAATCTAATTGTGTATATTACTATAAAATTTTATTATAAATGAAACTAATTCTGTTTGTCCTCTAGCTATTTTTACTCCTTTCATACTACTTCTGTGGGAAATTTCAAGCCAGGACAGAATAGTGCATTTTCCTTGTCCAATCTTATGAAGACAATAAAAAGCAAATATTTAGAAAGAAACAGTCATATGAAACAAGTAGTTTGTTAGTCCAAATGAGCTAACTTATGCTTTGCATTGACATGTAAGATACACACCTACAAGCCAGTGGGAGAAGAGTTATATGAATTTAGGAAAAAAATGATGAAACAGGTGGCCCTAATGTTGCCCTTAGTTTTAAGCATTAGTTCACATTCAGACTGACTTTAGCAACTTCTTTGAGAACAGATTTAGATTTTTTTTTGTGACCTAACATATGATTAAATCTTTGTTGAAATTGATAAGTGTTTAATTACCTCTACAGAAACATTAACTGAAAATATCACCACACCTGGATAGCTATTCTTTCTTAACATCAGGAAAACAGCTTATGGCATTTAAATGTTTCAGTTCACATCAAAAATGCATTGGCATACCTGTAATTTTAAGATGAATCTAGCTACATAACACAATTTTATTATGCTTAATAAATCAAAATCACTCCTTTTCACTTGTGTAAAATGATAGGGAGTTAATCTGTATAGAGAAGCCAATGCCAGGTGCCAAAAACAGGTGTGATACAGTGGTTTACATTGTAACTAAGAGAGAAAAATACACAAAATGGCCATCCTTGTTAAGGTTTTCTCAAGTTTCTAAATGCTTTATTTTTATCTACAAGCATCATTTCTAAAATAAAGATCCTTATTGTTATATGATTTTAAATAATATGTATGTTGAATAATTCATTATATTTTATCTAGCATATCACGTGATAATATAGATTAATATTATCAACATATTACATGTTGTGTTTGTTGTGCTTTGGGTACATTATATTTTTATAGAAATACAAATATTTGATCTATGTCAAGTTTAAAATCAAAATCATATGAAAAGATATTGATTTGTCTTTGATTTGGTAAATGCAAACTTAGACAACATAAATAGGCTCTCTAGATATTTTTTGTGAGCGTCTTTTTTTGGTATCCATGAAATAATTCACCTAAATAAATCTACTTGTCACAGTTTAACAATTTATTGAACATATTGTTTCTGATTTTTAAAAAAATATTATATTGTATTATGATTATTTTGTGATAAGACTATTAGTAATGTCCCATCCTTCAGAACTACATAGGTAAGCACTGAAACATAATATCCAACAAGGATGCTTTTATAGGGTTAATGTTTTACTTTAAATTAGTTAAAATATCATTTATATCATCTTGAGAGTTCAATCTGGTGAAATGAATTAACTTAAACCATAAATTGGCTGTTAAATTTTCATTCTTTTTTAAGTGCATTACAGCACATGTTCTTTGATGAATATATTTTAATTTGAAATATTTCATGTTTTAAAAAGCTTACAATGTGTATTTAACCTTTTACCTACTCTGTGTCACATATAATAGTTGCCCTGTGTAAAACTAGCAGCTTTCTTAACAATATTATGTAATGAGATTGATCTCAGTTGCCCTGAAGTCAACAGTTTTGGATTCTTTATTCATCAAAAGCTATTCAATCTTGCCAGGAGAGTACAGACTGAACTGTAATAAAAACCACTTGTAAATAAGAATGACACATATATCATATTGTTATGAAATAGACGCTTAAATCTAAAACATCTTCTGTTTTGGGATGAAAAAATTAATATTCAAGAAAAACATTTTTTTCTCCTAACATTTATATACAGAAAAAATATGGAAGTTTATGTTTTAGGATTCTAACAGAAATAAACCTTAAATTCTGCAATTACTGAGATTACCTACATAGATGTATAATGGGCCGACTTTCTAAAATGATACACACAAACAAACAGTAGAAATGTTGACAAATTTAAAAAAACATTGTTATCAAAGATGCTATTCTAAAAAGTAACATTTTGGCTTTCTAAATATCAGTCATATGCACAACTGAAGTTTCTTGCAAAATGATGGAATGAATTTACAAATAAAAGATAATTTCACAGCATAGAAATTATGTAAATACTTTTCATAATATTTGAAACTATTATGGGGATAAATCTATCCAGTAAAGCTTTGAATACTCTGTGATCCTAACTTCCTAATATTTTGTTGAACTTATGCTTAAAAATATCTTGCTGAAACATTGTTAGCCATGAGTTTGGTGCCTCACATAATGCCTTATGAATTTAGTATTTTAAATTAATTTAATTTACTTAATAACATGCACAAAGCAGTAGGATTCAATGAACACAATATGAGCTTCAGAACAGCTGAAGATTTTTGGAACCTTCTAATATGTTCTTCATATGCGTTGTTCTCCAAATACTGGGAAGCATTCGGTCAGTTATAACCCATGGCAAAGGGCTGCTTATTGAAAGGTTCACCTGCAGTTACTATTGCTTACCTTAGAATTTCCAAAAGTTCTTTTGAACTCTGAAATGGCAGAAAGAAAACATGTCTGCAAGGATATTTTAGAATTTTTGATAGAACAAATTAAGATTTTCTTAATATGGTCAATCAATTATAACTCTCAAGTGTATGCAGTCATAGATACAGCTATAAATCTAGACAGTCAAATCCATATATCTGGATGCCTAGAGATTTTCAAAAGAGAACTTGAGATCTACCAAATCGTTATGAATACGAACTCTTTTTCCACCTTTGGATTGTGAGGAATTTTATCTTAGGAAACTGCAGCTAAGCTAAATGATTTTTCATCAAGCAGAATGGATTGATAAAATGCGCCTGTACGACTTATGAAATCTAAAGGTAGAAAACAGTCACATGTTTCTTTCTGGTCACCCAACGCAACTACAATGATCTCCTGCTGTTACAGCAAATACACCTTCACGATAACAATAAGAATCCCCGGGGCTGGGGATTTAGCTCAGCGGCATAAGCACCTGCCTTGCAAGCAGGCAGTTGTGAGTTCGATCCCCAGTACCGGTAAAAAGAAAAGAAAAAAAAACAAAACAAAAAACAATAACAATCCCTTCATCCCTGTTGTAATAACTATAGTTATCACCAAAATATTGTAATATCACTTTTCACATTTAAATATAGTTAAAAGAATACATAACAAAATACCACTGTTCTCCAGTTAATATATTTAAAAGGTTCAAATAAAACTACAGGCTCAAAAGTAGAAAGTCCTCAGCATTGTATTTTGTTATCCTTTTATTATTCTTATGTCATAAAATTTGTATTTTGTTCCTGCACTGATGCTTATAATAATATGCTGTAACTAAATTCATATGAAAATATTTAACTAGGATGTAATTACTTCGTTGTTTTACATAGTGACTTCCTATTTGCATATATTTGCCTGTTCAAGCAAAGTAGAGCAAATCACCAGGAAATTATCTGATTTGCTTATTCACTCAACATAGAAAAAGCATCTACATAATTCTTACGGAAAACATCTTGGAGCACAGCATCGTGGTGCTCACTTGTAATCTCTGAGCTTGAGAGGCTGAGACAAAAGAATTTCAAGTTAGAATCCTGACCTGGGCAACTAGGCTATTTAGTGAAATTTTATCAAATTACCATTGTTTTAAATAAAAAAATAAAAAATATGAAAAGTGTAGTTCAGTGATAGTGTCCCTGAGTTTGATTCCAAAGTATGAAGACAAATAATGTTTTTACTATGCTCAATTGGATAACAAGTTTTGATTATCTAATGATACCATTGATTTTATTGTCAGACATAATCCAAAAAGTTCTTTCACATTTTTCATACTTAGATATATTCCTCTTTTCAGTTATTTTTCTACTACTACTTATGTATCAAAATATAATTCTCTACCCTTTCAATTTATATTATAGTAAACTTAATTGTTTATGTAATATTTTCCCAGCACAAATTTTATTATTAAACTGTTGAACAGATATTCATAAATATTAATTTTTATTTAATTTCTATAAAACTTTGAAAAACAAAGCCAACTACTTTTCTATTTATGTTCATAGAACAAGCATTTTAAAACGGTAGCTTGCAATAGTTGAGTTTCTCATATAAGGGATAGAGATGTTATTTACCTTTCTTTGCCTAACGTCTTTCACTTAATATTGTGGTCTCGAGGTCTATCTATTGTCCCCAAAATTTTTTTAAATGTCTTAAATGGATTTTTATGTATGGATAAATAAAATATGCTCTTTCATTTGTTAATGGGCATCTACGCTCTTTAATGATTAACCAAATAATAAATAAAAACAAAATAAAAGCCAGCTATTTGGAGTTGGGAGAGAAAATCACAAGAAGGAAAGTAAGTGGTTAAATATAATCAAGATATATTTTATTAAAAAAAGATATATTACTGGTACCAATTCCCCACAGCAAATATAAATATCTTGTATTTCAAATCCACACCAATGAAATACTATCATTTACTCTTATTTTACATATAATCTTAGTACATATTTATTAATATTTTTTCAGTGTGTTTTCTTTTTATGATAGGTTTGTTAAATTATGTTCTATATTCATCAATTGATAATGACAGTATATGCTTTTTTGCAAATAAGGATAAAGATCATCTGAAATTATTCCATTTTCTATGGTCATAGTTGTGTAATTTGTACTAATATATTACAAAATTTGATATCTTTCTTTGGTTTACCTTGCTGATCCACTAAAATAATGTTATAAAAGCAGCTGTGAACTTTGAAAAGCAGTAAGTTTAAGTGCTCTTCCCTGGGGATTTCTTCATTCTCTATCTCCTACACAGTCCCACTTTTCAAAGCCTTTTACATCTCTGTAAAGATTTCTCATAGATTTAGAACTAAAAATGCACATAGGAAATAAGCAAACTTTATGTCGGTTTTTGGTTAATCTTTTAGCATTTTATCTTCTTCTATCAATGCCAATTAATCATTCAGATTTGTCCTTGAGGCAAAAGAAAACGTTCTTTGCCATTTCCTTTACAGAAAGGAAAGGAAACACAAGATGTGTGGTTTTTTCATGAGAAAAGTGAATCAAAGGATCCGAATCAAAATGCAGCTGAAATTGAGAATGAATAGGCAAGTCTAATGAGCAATGGGATTTCTGTGCCCTTTAAATCATTCTGGATTCTAAAGGAATGCAGTACAAATTCTTTTCTTTTGATCTCCATATTCTCTCCAAGAAGATACAGAAAAATCTACAATTAAGAAATAGACCACGTCAGATACTAGCCATTTATTGACCATACTGATGAAAATGGTACTCTAATTTACTTCGTGGTAGATCTAGAACCTTGACTACATTTATTGTGGTGGTGACGGAATGAATCTGCTAATATTCTTAACATCTTTCCCTCTTCTTATCTGATCAGTTATCAAGATTTATACATATGATTCATTTAACAAACTCATCTTTAAAAGTTTATCTACATATTCTTTTCCTCTATAAAACTATCTGCAACATTCAGATGAAATTTACAGTTTACAGAGTGTCCCAGGATGATCTTTTTTGGTAGGGTCATAAAAATAATTTCAGTACAATAGACAGTTTTTGTAATTTGACCAGAAAGAACATGGACAGACTAAAATTATAGGCTTTCAAATGGAAAATAAAACGTTTTCAACTAAAGTGCTTCTCTTGGATATACAACACTGTATCAAAGTTCACTCACATAAAACTGTAGATCTGGTCCATGCATTTCAAGGGAAGTTCTACCAAAAAACCTTCAATTTTACATATAACCAACACATATCCTTCCATATACTTTATTCACCTAAATTTTTAATTAAAATGAAGGTAAACTTGGTTTAGAATTGAGATTCAAGCATAAAGTTTTGTCATGAGCTGACTTAATAAATGGTTATCATATTAGTGGTTATTATATATCTTTGGACATTTATATGAAATGCTTATGCTTTCTGACCCTTTCTGGCTTCGTCATTTGGCTACGATTACTGCAAATTCAAATATGTTATTTGAAATCATTTTTGTTTGTTATAATTTTTATTATTCGTTCATAATATTTAGAACTTCATTTCTCTAAAGATTGTAAATTAGCAACATGCTTATTAATATATCATATGATTTATAATTTTGCACTCAAAATAGATTTTCATAATGTAAGTATAAAGCATAAAGATTAAACACAAAGACATTTACATAACTAGGAGACATTGGAACATAGAAATTCCAACACATTGTATTTTTTTTTTTTTTATTGGTAACAGCGATCCAACTCACCACCCCTGCTTGCAAGGCAGGTGCTTATGCCGCTGAGCTGAATCCCCAGCTCACCAACACTTTTTTTATTTTGACTATTTTAAGATATGAAAATAATTTTTTATTTTATCTATCATGATACAAAACCAAGAAAGGTAATTGTAGGTAATTAACAATAATACAAATCAAATGAAAACTATATCAATAAACAACAACTGATTTTAAAGTGGTGTACAGACAATATTTGGTGTATCATGAGTCTGTAGAATAAAAAAAGTAAATAATTTTATAACATCTAAGGATACTATTTAGATTAATTTCTATAATATTTTCAAATATTACAGATTATTACCTCTTAATTCATCCTAAGAAGAATTTAAATTATATATAGCATAATATTTCACTTCAGGTATTCATTCATCAAGTATATTGAAAAATAAACCAGTTTTTAGCTTCATCAAACTTATCCTGTATTTGAGTATATCTGTCTACATTTCAGATGCACAGGCATGAAATGAATTTGAAGACAAGTATAATAGAGCTATTTTTCTTTAAAAAAAGGGGGGGGGTTGAATTAATGTTCAAACATCTTGTGACTTGAAATAATATTGTTAAAATTATAGTGAATGTTACTGGATGGATAAAATAAAATATATGATGATTCAGTCAGAAAATATCCCATAGACACTCACTAAGTTTATATATTCTATCAAACCATTTGATTTAAAACTGTATTCATTAAATTGTTCATGTATCTAAGCAAGCAATAATCTTCTGAAAAGACCAGTTTGTACTTCTATTGTTTGATCTGCTTGGCATGCTTATATAATGCTTTTATCTTGTAATCTAAGCAACTACTATGTAGACAACAAAATATAATATATTAGCAATTATTTTTTTTTTTGTACTCAGAACAGAACTCACAACCTTACACTTGCCAGGCATATGCTGTGTCACTGAGCTGTATTCCCAGCACCCCTGTTTTGAAATTCTGTATCATTTTTCTGTTTTTTCTCTTTTAAATAAATGAAATAAAAAAGATGAAAATGCTTTACAAAATCATAAATGATTAATATGATTATCTGAAGATGAAAAACAGAGTAAACTGAAGTTATTCATTAATTTGTAAATTATAGAAACCAAGAAAGTTTGAAAGGCATGTGCTATGTGGCACTGCGTAGTATTTATTTTTTGGGCTGAAAATAAGTAGATTAGTTTACTACTGAAAAAAAACTGCAGAAAATAAAATACATTGACATACTAGGTAGTTAATACTTACTGGCTTTTGGGGTAGAGAATTTCTTTTTTCAGTATTGACTTGCAGGAAAACTTTGTTGCTCTTCCTGCTTTTCTTATAATTCCTATGGACCAAAATGTATCCCAGACAATATACCCAGTCAATACATTAGGTAATAGGATTAAGTATAGCTTTCACCTTAATTTTGAATTTCTCAGGTACTTTTTACTTTTTTTAGCATAGACATTTCAGAAAGTTGGTGACAACTTTAAAAAAAAATCATCTAATACTTCAGATTTAACAAAGTTGGAAAAAATACCCTATTCAATAATGCAATTCCCTAATAGATTACCTAAATCTTGTAATAAATATTAGCAATTACCTATATCTTATTGAATGCTTTAGCAGAATTACCTCTCAGACCTGAATTACAATATGAATAGTTTGAATTTATAATACTAGGAAAAAACCTACAAGCACTTAAACTATGTAAGTAAAGGAGCACCTCGGTTCACAAACTTAGTTCTTTCTGTGATTTTTGTTACAAAAAATATTGGATGGGAAACAAATGAAATTCAATAGTTAGGTTCAATGTTGACTTTATGGGGAAACTTGATTTTCTTCTCATTGAATTCCATTTGCAAACAGAATTATGGAAAGAATTCAGTTCATGAACTGAAGCCCTACTCTAATTAGGGCATGATCATCATATACCAAAAGTCTGTTGAGGTAACATATTATTTTCTAAAAAATTAAGGAGACCATTCAATTTAATTAGGAAGTGTATAATGCTTTTTTAGTTATCAAATATGTGCCTGTGTGTATATTTATGTAGTACAGTAGAAGTGGATTTGTACTTTTTAATGAGAAACATCTTATTCTTAGGATATTTTCTTCTGAGTAATTTTATGTAGAGGAGACTATTCAGATGTCTTATCTAGGAATCAAAATAATACAAAACTTTAATTTTATATTATTTGGATATTAACATAATATCAGCAATAGATCAAAGTGGTTTTTGTCAGAAATGAGAAATTCAGCTGTGGAGAACAAACATCTCATTTACAATACATATTTGATTTTCAATAGGATAGAGTTTTTAAAAGGAAATATTTATTCTCTTACATAAAATGCTGTTTTTATTCTATTAGTAAGAATAAGATATTAACATTTCTATATCAAACACAGAATTACATACTCAGATATTTTAAGAAATACTTTCTTACCAGCATAGTTATATTGATAGATGCTTTAGCATGAATGTCTTTTTTTCCCAAAATTCAATTTAAATTTAATACCAAATGTGACAGTATTAGGAAGTGGGGCTTTGGGATGTCGTGAGATATTGAGAATATCTCACTCATGAGTCAAATTAATCATTTTATGAAAGCAGTCCCAGAGAGATAATTTTCCATATTAACAAAAGATCACAGCCAGCAGAAATCATATTGTTGTTGAACCAAGAAACTGGAACCTGCCAGAGACTGAATTTGCCTGGACTTCTTGAAATTTATTTGTGAGAGGGGAAAATCCTGATATTCATTTGCAACCCAGTCCATAGTGTTAAAGAAAAAAAAGTGATATTTTGTAGTAATAGATTTCCCTGTAGCTAGACATACACCCAACACTAACAAATGAAAGGAGGAGAGGTTTAATTTGGTTCATGGTTTGGGGATATTTAGTCCATGGTGTGCTCGCTGTAGGGTAAAAGCCATGACAGAGGAAAGCTGTTCACTTCATGGGAGCAAAGAAAACTCAGCAAGGGAAGCCTCTGAGTGGAAGGCAGGAAGCAAGAGTCCAGAGACTTGACCCTGTATCCCATCCATACACACCAAGAGTTTGCTCCTCTAATCCCTGGGGCAAAACTCAGAGCCAAGGGGTTGACACTCCTCCATACAATGGCTTTTTATAAATTATATTTTAACTGTAAATGTCATCTTAACTACATGAAAATAGGAAATTGATTACCATAGATCAAGATAAACCAAATGCTTGATGTATCATTAATTGATTTTAAGCAGAATACTTTATTTGAAAAGATGGCCCAGGTCTTCTTGAGTGCTTTAATTACCTGTATGGTGCACAAATAGAGAATAATTGGTATAAATTACCAGAAAGAGGCTTTTGCTGATGATTTGGATAGGTTTTCTTTAATGAATAATATTTCATAAACTCTATGGCAAGTATAAACACTTTTGCTCTTTTGTATTTTTGGTATGTGCCTTGGTTATTTTTCTCTCATTGCTGAGGCAAACCCCTAACACCCCAAATCTGGGAAGGAAAGTTTTATTTAGCTTACAGTTCCTGGTGCTTTCAGTCCCTAACCAGCTGGTTCCGACAAGGAGGCGTGGCCCTGGGGCAACACTTCAAAGCAGCAGCCAGAGCAAAGAAGGGCAAGAGGAAGCCTTTTCCGTCTCTATATTGTACATAGGCCACCCCTCTCCTCCAGGGCAGGTGTAGCACTCTCAAAATCTCTGTGCCCTCCTCTTGCACAGGATGAGGATATTTCCAAAGTAACATCCTGGCTCCTTGCTAAGTCTCTCAGTTAAACTTCTAAACTTCTCAAATTGTCACATTTTATCAATCATAACATGTTTTGTAATTTACATCTTTGAGTACATTTTTCTCTTGTCATCTTTTAAGAAGTCTGGGCAAGGGCCGGGGATTTAGTTTAGTGGTTCAAGCACTTGCCTGGTAAGGGGCAGGTTGTGAGTTTGATCCCTAGTACCAAAAAAAAAAAAAAAAAAAAAAAAAAAAAAAAAAAAGAGCCTTGGCAGAGAGAAGACAATGCCATCTTTAATTCACCACCTTATTTAGTTCTGGTGGCTGTCATTCCTAATCTGTAATATAAGAAATTTATGTGATAATTTTTTTTGAAATTATTATTGTTAGATTTTTATGGTAACTTAAGGATTTGCTTTTTATTATCTAAGTAGTAGCAAGTCATTGAAAACCCCTTGGAAGAAGTGCATTTTATTCCCTTTGATTTGTATGTCTGCTGTTTTTGGTCCAAATTGTCTGTAATACTGAAGTGCTTAATATTTAACAGGTAGCGTTTGATTAGTTTTGAAAAGCAATACATTTTTTCCTATTTTAGTTTCTGCCTATATGCCTAAGAGTCTTAATCATATCTTTCTGCTACTAGCCAGCCATAACGCCAGAATTGCACCTACTGTGTTTTGACTGGCTGAAGGCTTGCAAGCATTTTGTATGGACAAAGTCACCTTACATATCATTTCTAAAGCTGACCTGAAGAAATGGTATTTATTTACAGTTCCAAAATTAAGAAATTGAGACTTGAAAGATGTTTTGACCTGAAAGATCTCACTGAGAGCCAGAATTCATTAAGTTGCAGGTACCAATTTAACTTAGGTGTTCTTAATGCAAAATGTCTTTTTTCCCTTTCTAATTGCTCTAATGAAATTTGAGCCACTGTTAAAAACTGAATGCATACACAAAAGACATTTGTTGAATAAAAACTTGAAGGCATATTACTTAAATTTTCTTACATTTCCTTTCAAGATAAAACTGGATATAAACTCTTTGAGAGGTGGATTCTAGTGCTCAGGATGGCATCCAACACTCTTTCCATAGAGCCTCTGAACTTTCCCAAGAAATCTTTCATTAAATATGCTTTATTTATTAAATATTAATTAAATATGTTTTAATTACATTGAATTAAAGAATGTGTTTTATGCTTTTTGTTCCCTAGATACATGTGGTCAGAAATACAACAGTCTATTTTTATTTTATTTTATGTATTTTAAAGTATGTGGTCCTAAGAATTGAATTCACCGTCTCACACTAGCTAAGTACATGCTCCACTACAGAGCTATACCCCAGTTAATTATTTTTTTTTATGGAAAAGTCTTGATAATGAAAGATGTTTTGTTACAATGAGTTTTCAAGGGAAAAAGCATTGGTTTGCCTGTACATTTTGTGAAACTTACTTAGTAGGCAAATTTTAAGATGTAGTGGGTAACACTTTCTACATGTATCATGACATGTTGAACAAAATTATCTTAAAGCTATGTTCTTAATTTAAACTACATGATTTTAAACTGTCTTTGAAATAATCAAAGATAACTTTCAGTGTCACAAAATTTTCATATTTTTTTGGGTTTGTTGTAACAAATTGGCATCAAGAAACTGAATGAGATTATATCTATTTCCAAAAGTTGTTGCAACGAATGACCGAAGATCCTCCTTCTTCCTCACAAAGCTCATCTTGATTCATGTGCCAAGACGAAATCATCTTTAATACTCACAGGTGAGAACTATATGAAAATGGTCCGTCCATGAGGATGACCTTTTAAAGACTTGAAAGGTTTTTCTTTGGTTCCTTTTAGTCCAAAGAAATAGATTCAAATGTGCATATATAAAATGTCTTTTTTAAAAAGATGACTACCACAAACCAATATCAATATGAAAATCAATTCATAAAATTTAAGCAAGTTGTCATTTGAATAAGTTAAATTTTGTGAGATGATTTATTAAAATAATATTAATAGTCAACTGGAGTAGCCTTATGCTACAGACGTGTAATCCCAGTGCTTGGGAAGCTTGAAATGGGAAGATTGCAAGTTTTAGCTCAGCCAGAGCAACTTAGTGAGGTGCTGTCCCTAAACGAAAAATGAAAACTGTGCTGGTGATGTAGCCCAGTGTAAAAGACCAGGCTTCAAGCCTCAATATTTGCATAAGGAAAAAAAATTCTAAATCAAACTTCATATACATTTCCTTTTAGAAAGCATTAATTTACAGATCATTTTCTATTTGTGGCAACTTTCTTTTTCATTTGTCACTAAAAGTAAGTGAATAAAGAATTTCATAAAAAATAAATTCTTACCTCACTTGGTGGCATACACTTGTAAATGCTAGCATTAGGGACTCTCAGTCAGCAGGATCACTGTGAGTTTAAGGCTCATCTGGGCTGTAAATGGTTAGATCAAGGCCAGTCTGAAATATGCAGTGAGCAGCTGTCTCAAAAGTTTCCTTTAAAAAAAAAAAAAAAGAAAATTTTGAAACAAAGTCAAACAGAAATGTGTAATAGTTTAGCTTTCATAGGGAATTAAAATAAGGAATGATTAATGGGGAGATTAAATGTTTTCCCATGCTTGCTTTTTATTCATTTATTTGCTTAACAAATATTTAAGTGCTTGCTATTGGACCACTGTCTTACTTGAGGTACAGTGTACTGAAAATTGAGCTTTAGTGCCCTCTCATTATGTCAGAAAAGCAACACATACTTTTTAAGGACGATGGTATTAATGAAGGCTTGATGGAAGTTTTGCCTTCTTTACTGTGGTTGGAAATAATAAGGTCGCTAAGAACTGAGGAGGATGGAGCTGTGGAAACTGGGTGGAGTAAGACAGTAAGGGGAAAGGAGAGTATAATTTCATCATTCAGCTGCGTTGAGGATCTCCTTCAGATAAATGATCTTGATTTTTGAATCAGACCTCAATAGTGGGCATGTGTCTTTTTCTAGTCATTTTCCACCGTAGTAATCAGAGCAAATTTTTACAGTGATTAGAAATGAGCCTTGTAAGGAGCAAGAAATCAAACAACATATGAAACAAAGTTATTTTAATGATTTATCGTGAACTTTAATTAGCGTAGAGGGGAAAAAAATGAGGCTGCTACCTTTAAAGACTGATAAGACTCGTAATTACTATTCTGCATGTGCTGTATGGCAGAGGTGGAGGAAGAAAGCTAGAAATGTAGGTGGAGAAAGTCAGAGTAGAACGTGTGAAACTGACATCAGGAGGGCAAGGAGTTGAAATTACTAACATAGAAAAACAATATGGATTATGACTAAGACAGTGTGTTGAGGTAAGGACAGAAAAGAAGCCCAGAGGGAGCAAAGTAAAGGAAATGGACCAACCAATCAGATTATTAGAAAGATCTTCATGGACCTATCAAGTTTCTTATACATTTCTATTTCAATTTATCTCCAAATGCTAAAATCCCAACCTCTCCCTGGTTTGGATAATAATCTGCTATTTCGTTCATACTTGAATTTATCCATTTAAAAATTTTGTGACATTTATGTTTTCTTCAAATCAATCTCTATTCAAGTTTTTGTTCATAGCAGGCTATATATGTTCAAGATTCCCATACATCAGATTAGATCTGTGATCTGAATCCCTTCCAAATGGCTTGAAAGTAAATACCTTCTCATCCCCATTAGTATACCTTCACCATATTCTATGACTATAACGAACTACGTCCTGTTGAAATTACTATGAGCCGCGTATATAATCTAAAATGCTCAAGGTTTGGTGTGGTGACTCATACCTAACCTACTGGCATACAGGAGGCTGACCCAGGAGGATCCTGGGACACAGGAGGATCTTGTGAGTTCAAGGACAATCTGCATACTTAGTCAGTCAATGTTAAGATTCATAGTAGGATCCTCTCTCATAAAAACAAACAAAAAATTAGATAAACAAAATGTTATAGTAAGCCTATGTTATAATGTTAAACGAAATAACTGATAGCAACTTAATAGGATATTTAATAAACTGATATACATGAAATAATATCCTTTCACAACATTCTCACTATAAACAGATTAGTGATGCAATTTACATCATCTTTTCTTGGATAACCTGTTAAACTTTTGTATTTTTTTTTTTTTTTGTCTTTTTCCTTTTTATCGGTACCGGGGATCAAACTCACGACTGTCTACTTGCAAGGCAGGCGCTTATGCCGCTGAGCTAAATACCCAGCCCCCAAACTTTTGTATTTGCAGTTTATTTTAATTTGGACTAAGCCCATTTCAAAGGTTTCATAACCACATGTTATAATTAACCACTTTTATTAAATAGCACATACAAGCAGTATATGATAATAAAGGTTTTAAAAATTCTTTAACTGGTATTAAAATATTTTATTATTCCAAGAGAAGAGAGAGAGAAAGCAAGAAAAAAAGAATACTAAGGTCCAATTTGCACCTAACCGAGCTGAGGGAATAGGTTCTTCATATATCAAATGTGTCCCTTTCTACAAGATTTTAATTATATCAGTAGTTCATTCCATTGGAAATAGTGTTACTTGTTCAATCATTTGGACTCCTATTGATGAAATAATAATGGCCTTTTTGGTCCAGAATCTTTTCTAGCATTGTTTATCTCAAATATGTGATTTGAATTAAAACAGAATATGGTAGTAAGTGTAAAATTCAGTATAAAATAACTAATTCTATCTACTTCTACATTTTGATAATGAAAAGCAGCTTTTTTCTATTTTTCCACAACCTCTTGAGTTCAAATCATTAAATGTTAATTTGGAATGATTATTTTTAGGACACATCAATTTTATATATTATAATTTGGTTGCAAATTAAATAAATGATCACTTGAACTTTTGTTCTATATTTTGAAGAGTCATACACATTTGAAAAACTATTGTCATTTCTATCCTACAGTTATTCAAATTGCATATGATAATTTAATTTTGCCACTTTACTTATTCCCAACTTTTTATTTTTTTTTTTTTTCCTTCAAAGCAAGTTATTCACAATATAGTCTCTGTTCTCTCTGGTATTTCTACTATTTGAATACCATCCAATTCTTATCTCCTTAAATACATAAAATTACTCTCCTCATTTTTAGGCTTCAGCACTTTGAAGATAGGTATCTACATAAAAACATGTTGAGAGGTTTTTCAGTTTAGATAATGTGCTTTACTAAAACATATGTTCTCCTTAGTATTTTCTTGGGTGCCTTGAACATAGACCTTCCTTATTTGTGTGTCTTGGATTACATGGTTTCCTTCATGTCTGGTTTCTATAAAATGGATGGTTCCATAGCTATTTGCACTACAGATTCTCACATCTTTAATAATAATTATTCAAAAGGCAAGGGGAGTGGGAGGATGGAAGGGAAAACAAAAAAATGATTTAAAAAAGTATAAAATGGAAACAAAGCTTTGTAAATGTGTGGCAGAGGGGTTGAAGAGAGGAGAACTGAATGGGAAAAAAGGAAATAAGATGTATCACGTACACGTTCAAGTTATCCCTGATGGGTGTAATCATTAGTTATATCTAAATTGCACCAATAAACTTAATTTAAAAAAAAAAAGTCTTACTTTCAGAGAAGACAGATTTTGTTTTCTGCTATATGCAGTGAAGCGTTTTGGGTAACAATGTACTTAAGAAGGTAAAGTGTTATATAAGTATCAGCCTCTTTTTGTGTTCATGTACCTTTTCTATCTTTTGTTTTCCTTTTTCTTCTTCTTTTTTTTCAAATCTTAAATCATTTTCAGGTACTCAGTGTTAAAAAGTAATGTGTAGATGGTAGCCAAAGTCATTTCATAGAATCCAGCAATAAGATTTGAAAATAAAAAATACGAATACTTTAAAGCTGTCCTTAACAAACCTGTGTGCCTGCTGCCTGGGTTTGTATTCACATATCTTTCCTGAATTTTCTTTTTTTAATTCAAATTCTTAAAAACCCATGAAATATTGCCTTTGTAATTATTTTTGTATATACCAACTCTAAAACTTCTGCTAATAACAGACAACTGCTCAACATGTGCACCAAAACTCTGATATTTTTGCAATACTTTTCTGTTTATGAACGTTCCATATAGGAAAAAGAATAAATACATTTAATAAGAAAATTACTATGATTTGAAGGCTTCCCAAATTTCTTAGTTGGAAAGAAACATCATGGTTTATCAACAGTTGTTCTTTCCAGTGAAGGTGAGCTAGCATATTTATTAATGTTATTTGAAGGCAGGACCCTGAAATTGATCTAATGGATGGATTATATAATATATATATATATATCTATATATATATAAAATATGATTATTAATGTAATATGTTGATTGATTAATAATATATTACAGGTTATGGTAAGAGTGGGTTTGTTATAAAAGTGAGCTATTGCTGGCAAATTTGTTTACTTTTAGCATATGATACCCTTTACCATGCTAGGACAGAACAAGAAGGTCCTCAGGAGGTGCTGAGATGCCAGCACCATGCTCTCGAACTTTCTAGAAAATTCCTATTATTTGTCCATTATGCAGTCTGTGGTATTCAGCTATAATGACAGAAAGTGAACTAAGACATGCACATATGATCCTGTATCCTACTTATCTGTTTCAATGGTTTAACTCTTTTTAAAATACCTTTTTCACATTTTCACAAAGCTCAAGCCTTGAATTTCATAGGCACTCAAGTACTTCTTATTAAATGTGTGAAACTGCCAAGAACTCCACAGCATTCTTAGCAACATTGCTGGCAATGTTCACAGTAAATAACAAGATCAAGTTTATGCCTAACCCTTATCATTGGTAAATTATCAAGTTGGTTAATTTTGTATTTGACTCCTTGTTTGGTCTGGTTCACATGGTCTCTCTTAAATCTTGGTATTGTCTGTTTGCTAATAATTGATAATCTCTTGTAAACTTGGAGTTCAACATCTCTTTAAAAAAAAATCTATACAAATCTTGAATTCAGTATTTCTGCTAGAAAAATACATCTGTGTCACAAACTCAGACCTAATATGGAGAGACTAATATCTTGTTTAACATTGAAAACACATTTTTATATTTATTAAATGAATTATGTTTCTTAAAGAATAGTTATGACAAAAATTATGATGTTGTCTTTATATTTGATATATATAAAATGCAAAAGGTACTCACTCATTTAAAATATCTGACATGTTCTTAGCTTTCATGTAGATCAGAAGGCTTACAGAAAAGTAAAGATGTGTAATTTATGTTAGAATATAATTAATTTAAAATAGCATTGTTTCTTAAAATGCAGCATATATTAGAGGCTATATTTATTAATACAATATATTATTTAAAAAATTCCACTTTAATCTGACAGGAAAAGTCATAAACAAAAAGACATGTCTTAGTATTTAATAAAATACTAACCCCAAATACTATTTTTCATGCATTCAGCAGTTATCACAAGTCATACATAAAATCATTGACATCTAAGTCTTTAAATGAGTTTGCATATTAGTACAGATTATTTTCATTCTAAACTTGAAAATTACTTGAACACTTGTACAGCCTAGTTAGCAATATTTACCTGGACTCTATCTTTTATAACAACAACTTTACACATTGAACCCACCTGGTATTTGAAATCTTAGTTTTCAAGGCCTATTTGAGGTTAGCAAGGATTTACTCTGAATAAAACTGTTTAGACAGGGTCATGGGGTCAATTCTACTTCAACATCAACAAGAGTCCTCCTCCTGCAATGAAGGTCTTCAGCATTAGAATATTCATGTTAAAATATTTCGTGTCAAAAGACATTATGAAAGTAGCACATTATAGGTGAGAGAGGAGCTCATCTGTGTGTCAGCATATGGGGACAGGCCTTGATAACCTTCCTTGCTTGTCTACTGAGGTGAACTCTTTCAATTATCCACAGTTCAAGCTTCCTCTGTCAGTTGTACTCAACCACCAACAAGCTGTCACAATACACAATGTTGGACGTACACCAAAGCAGTAAATACAGAGTTCATTCAGTAATAATTAATGTGCTGGGAGATATTTTAAGCTCAAGGTTATGTTTTTAAAAAAGGCATTGGCAGATGTGCATGAGAAGAGTTCCAGTGTGACTAAGCCAGTCAGATATCTGCTCATGGTGCTTATGAACAGGAGAAATGAACTTTTGTCTTCATGGCAGCATGTTCTAGTAACATAAGTAAGGTATCCACTGATTCTAGGTCCTCACACTTTCATAAGGACTTAAGTGCCATTTAGCAAAGCCACTTTCCAAATATGTGTCTTACAAAGAGGTGGCTCTAAGGTCCTTGAGCAAACAATTTTGAAGAGGGATTTGTGTACCAAAGAACAGAGAAAAGATTGACAATTGCAAGATTTTTCAAGTAACTGCTCTAACAGGGAGCTCAGGGGTTTATTTGCCTTTTGCCAGGCTTTGACCAGAACTATCTGTTCTCCTGGAAACATCAAACATTCTCAAGCAATTAAAGGGAGGTGGAATCCTGGTACAGAAACAGACATTAACTACTAACCTTTGTTCGAATCTTTGAGTGAAGATACCTGGATAGGCTTCATACATGATGAACATTCTGCTGTTCTCAATATTATTAATATTTGTGAGATTTCATTATATTATATTTGACTGATAAATATAAATGTTAGTTATGGCTCAAGACAACAAAACAAGAAGCAAATAAAAGTGCCTGGAATATAAGGTTCATATATTTTTAATGCATACAAGACCAAGCCTAGTAATTCCACCCCAGGTATTTTTTCTTGTTTTTTTATTTTAAATTTGGTTAAATATTACATTGATGAAAATATTAATTTAATACAAATTAAAATAGTTACTATGCTGTATGCTACCACTGGGTATCTTTGTGTTCATAGAAAGCAAAAAAAAAAAAAAAAATAGTTTCCATATAGCATAGATGACAAGAACAGATGGTAGACAAGAACATTCCTGGCTGGTGACCTTAGAAAATGCTAATTCAGTGTGCAAATTAGGGGAATATTCTTCGCATTTACCTTCTTGTGTTTGATGCAACCTATGAAGGATTTTTTGATTAAACGCTTTCCAAAAACATCTTTGTTCTCTAAAACAGTAAATTTGTGTTCTCTAAAACTGTAAATTTGTAATTTAATGACTGTATCAATTCTATCTACCATAAAGTACATTATGAGCTGCATAGAATGCCAGAAAATGCTACACTTTCTACATTTTAAGATGTAAATGAAGCATAGAAGCATAATGGAGATAGCAGCCCCAGGAAGTTAGGTATGGGAGTAGATATTTTGTATTTCAGAATAATTGAGATCAGTTAGAAGACTATGCTAAATTCACAAAATATTGAAATATTTTTTCCTGTACTAGTCATACATTACATAATTTATTTTCATGCCACATATTCACAGATATTATTCATTTATTTTTTCAGTCATTTTTTCAACTGTTCATTTATCTTTTATTCCATAGTCTCTTAGAAAACTGTGAATAGTCCCACAATATTTTATTAATACTGATATAAAACTTCTCAATAATAGTGAAGACATGTTGTAATTCTAGACACAAGTAAATAAGCCCACAGGTAAATAAGAATAAGTAGAATGTAAGATATAGATGATCACTAAATTAAATTGTCTTTATTCTAATATATTTTATAATGACTCAATAAGAAACTTATTTGATCCTGTAATTTAACATTGTCTCATCTATCAGGTAAAATATATAGCCGCATGTGGGTTTTTTTGTTTAAGAAGTCATACATATTTATTGTAGAGTATTAAGAAAAGATGACAAATACATAATGATAGTATTTCCAATGAAAAATCAATACAAAGGAATTGATTTTTTGTATTGATTTTTCATTGGAAATATATTAAACTATGTTATATTTTTATTTCCAAAGTAATGTTTTGAACTAAGACACACAATCTACAGAACACTATTATATGTTATCAGTTCAGTAACAGGAGCTATAGCCATCAAATTATCAACATTAAAAAGAACAGCTGTCTCTCAAAGACGTACATTGAATATATCAATTTATATATATATATATATATATATATATATATATATATATATCCAAATTTAGCCATAACAATTTTGTTACCTACCTGAATTTCTCATTATTTATCTCTTTTCTGAAACCTATACCCCCAAAATTATCCCATCAAGTTGTGATACTGTCTCTTGGGTCTTTAATCATCTTGGCCTTTGCCCCCACTTGTCAGTTACTACCCAGGTGAGCCTGACTCAGCAGCGCTTTCCTTCTTGTAAGCCGAGTCTTCTTTTCTATGACTCTCAGACCTGAGTGGTGCCTGATAGGTGTCGGTGTCGCTCCCGGCCGGCAGAAAGGACACACAACAAAGTCTGGCAGTGGACAACCTTTTCTTTTATTTTCCTTCTCCGTACAGCCTGCCCCGGCAATCCTCCCGGCTGAAGCCTCTGTTGGTCCGCTCCCCGCGGCTCCTTGCGTGCTTCTCCCTACAGTCTGTCCCGAAGCCTCTACCGGTCCGCTCTCTGCGGCTCCTTGCGTGCTTCTCCCTACAGTCTGTCCCGAAGCCTCTACCGGTCCGCTCTCCGCGGCTCCTTGCGTGCTTCTTCTGCTTCTTTTGCTTCTTCTTCTTCTTCCTTCGTGGCGGGAGAGGCACTCACTTTTATAGGGTTCAGTTGTTGCTAGGCAGACTATCTTACAGGGCGGGTTGTGAAGCAGGAGATCTTACAGGGCGGGTTGTTTACCAAGCAGGAGATAAGCGCCATCTTAGCACACTCGATGGGAGGGGTAATCTAGCTCAGGCTTTGCTCTTTCCTACAGGCCTCACGTCCGCCAAGTAAGGCGACCGGGCTCGGGGCTGCGGCTCCCAACATCTCCCCCTTTTTTATTTTTTATGAATGTGCGCATCGTAGCCCTTCCTGGACTGGGTGCAGAGGCTTATGCCCTATGCATAGGCCCACCGTAGGTCCTTGGCTTAGACCCTGGTCGGCCGTCCCATGGTCTGCCAAGGCCCTGAGGCCCTCGTCCTTTTTCTAGGGCCAGGCACAAACTGGACGGAACCTGGATGCACACAAGCTTGCACTCATTTCCTCTCCGTAAAGAAATCCCCTCGGAGAGAAATTTAGACCTGGGCAGCATCTAACAGTCCAGCGGCTTACGTGCAGGATGGGGTAGGGCCTGGCTTAGGTTGAGTCGCACCGGGGGAGTACGCTCTTACCCGTCATTGACTCTCCTACCCAGCTATGTCATAATTTTTTAGAGGAGGAGTGTGGGAAGCTCACCGCCCCTAGACTCGGTCGTAGGCTAGGCGAGCGAGCCATGCATATGCCTGAGGATCTTTTTGTCCATTTTGGGCTACCGCTATTTCTATTCATCTTGTTGGTTGGTCTGTGATGGATCTCCGGTAGGGCAGGTCTGATCTTCAGTCGAGGGCTTTGTTGCCCGTGTCAGTCTCTCCGGTACCCACAGTGGTTCTCGTCCCGGTTCCTGTGGGAAAACACAAACCGCGCCTCGGCTCCAGCTGATTACCGGATCCGAGCCCATCCATTGTCCTGTTAGGACATCTTTCCATTTAACCCACCCTTTATGGTTGGGGGAAGGGTTGCAGTGCTCCATAGCTGGGGAGCAATTATCATTATTTAAATTTAAAAAATTGTGTGTGAATAGTGCCATGGATAATCGTGCCTTTGGGGCCAGGCCTTGGCCTACTCCCCCTTTTTGTTTTTGTAAAATTTCTTTGAGGCTTCTATGAGCCCTCTCAATGATTCCTTGACCTTGGGGATTGTATGGGATACCATGTTTTAATTGAACCTCCATCATTTTGCAGAACTCATTGAAGGCTTTTCCTGTGTAGGCTGGTCCATTATCTGTTTTTAATATTTTGGGTTTGCCCCATGCGGCCCAAAGGTTGTAACTGCATTTTTAAGTTCTCTAATCTGCTTTATTTCAAAGGGTTCCCACACATTACGTCCCTGACCCATGGCCATCTGTACAGGATATATCCCATAGGGGCCGCTATCTATCCCTGGGAACGGGTGGTCTTCATTAGACACACGACCCCCATGCCACAGCTGTCTGTGGAAATAACGTTCCGCCGGTGGCGGAGCATCGTAAGATGGCGGCCGTGGCTGAACAGAAAATGGCGGCCTGTGCGTTATTTCCTGTACTGACGGAAGAGGGGGGAGTTCCCATGCGGCGGCATCACGGCGAGGGACCGCTTCCGGGAACGAGTTCCAGGGCGGAGCAGAAGGTTCTGTCTCCCTCCCCTGCCAGGGGGCGCTCAGAAGCTCTCTGCTTTTTCGTAAGCCTAGCTGAGCGGAGCGCAATTCGCGGCGCAACACAGCGAAAGAGCCTTGCGTCTCCCCATCAAGCGACTTAGGCCCCTGACAGCTGGTCTCTTTGGCCTCCTCACCATTCAACCTTCCCTCGTCCTCGGAGTCAGACGACTCCGAGGCTTGAGCCCCGTCCTCCTCCTTAGCATCTTTGTTCCCCTTGACGGACCCCTCTCGGGAGCTCCCTGACTGGGCCTGCTCAAATACCCTGCGTACTTTTGTAAGCTCTTGAGAGCTTTCCCCGCAACCACCCTCACTCTTAGTGCCGCTACCTAGCATGTTTCCCATTTTTTAATATGTTACTCACCGCGTGAGGCCCAAGGAATCCGCCACTTACGCGTGAGCCTGAGAGGAGTCTACAAACCCTGTAGGTGCGCGCCACCCAGGGCCCAGGTTTATCCTCTACTCACCTGTCTTGCAGCTCTGCGTTGGAGCGTTGTCCACTGCCACGTCTCGGGGGTGATCAGCTGTTCCCCGTGCGGGCCACCAAATGTCGGTGTCGCTCCCGGCCGGCAGGAAGGACACACAACAAAGTCTGGCAGTGGACAACCTTTTCTTTTATTTTCCTTCTCTGTACAGCCTGCCCTGGGAATCCTCCCGGCCGAAGCCTCTGTTGGTCCGCTCCCCGCGGCTCCTTGCGTGCTTCTCCCTACAGTCTGTCCCGAAGCCTCTACCGGTCCACTCTCCACGGCTCCTTGCGTGCTTCTTCTGCTTCTTTTGCTTCTTCTTCTTCTTCCTTCGTGGCGGGAGAGGCACTCACTTTTATAGGGTTCAGTTGTTGCTAGGCAGACTATCTTACAGGGCGGGTTGTGAAGCAGGAGATCTTACAGGGCGGGTTGTTTACCAAGCAGGAGATAAGCGCCATCTTAGCACACTCGATGGGAGGGGTAATCTAGCTCAGGCTTTGCTCTTTCCTACAGGCCTCAAGTCCGCCAAGTAAGGCGACCGGGCTCGGGGCTGCGGCTCCCAACATCCAAATGTCGATGTCGCTCCCGGCCGGCAGGAAGGACACACGACAAAGTCTGGCAGTGGACAACCTTTTCTTTTATTTTCTCTCTGTACAGCCTGCCCTGGGATCGCTCCCAGCCGAAGCCTCCTCTGGTCCGCTCCCCGCGGCTCCTTCCATGCTTCGCTCCGAAGCCTCTACCGGTCCGCTCCCCGCGGCTCCTTCCAGGCTTCTCTCCGAAGCCTCTACCGGTCCGCTCTCCGCGGCTCCTTCCGGGCTTCGCTCCGAAGCCTCTACCGGTCCGCTCTCCGCGGCTCCTTCCGGGTTTCTACTTCCCCCCAGGGGTGGCACCAGTATATATACGGATACAGTGTCCAATCATATTAAAGTAAGCAAGGCAAGCTGATTGGCTAACATATTATTGAGCGGGTTGTTTACGCGGTAAGCAGGAAACTAAGGTGCTCGATGGGAGGGGTAATCTAACTCAGGCTTTGCTCTTTCCTACAGGCCTCACGTCCGCCAAGTAAGGCGACCGGGCTCGGGGCTGCGGCTCCCAACAGATAGGTTCAGTAAATGCTGTATTTTTAAAGAATCTGATGATGAATCTCTAATCTATTGAGAAAAATGAAGTCATAGGATAAAAAATAACAAAGATCTTGGACAACATGCAATTTCACAAGCAACTGAATTGAAGGAGCTCTAGGTAATTGTCAAGAGTGAGAAATTCCATATCCTTTTTCATATATTTAAAACAAATTGGAAATAATGAGGCTAAAATCTGTTTGTAACACTTATTATTTAGAAATATTAAAATATTATTATTAAGAACAGAGCATATTTTTGAAATAAATGTATGTACTTAAATTTAGATGTACCAAAAAGTATCCATGACTCTGGGGGTAAATTGACCATATATTGTGTATGAAGGGATAAAGTGCCCTAAAATATTAAGCCGTAAAAACCTTTCAGAATGGTAAAGAGGGGCATTCTCCAGATGTTTTGTTTTCATTAAAAAAAGCATAATGGCCCACAGTGAGTCAAAACAATTCCAAAAATACATTGGCAAGTAACTCAGACTTTATTGTGTGTTTTTTCTGCCTAGAGAAATTTCAACCCATTCTCTTAGCAATTGATTCATAGATTTTATGGTAATATTGATAATATTTTGAATAATTTTATTACAGCTAAATATAGACTCTAAGTACTTAAAGAAGTATACAGAGCACATTAATCACCAGCAAAGAACGCACTGCATTCTGGATGCAGCCGCAGAATTGACTCTGCTGCTTTAGGAGGCATCCTAAAGTATTGTAGATCAATAATGAGGATAGTTTGTGCCACTTATTTTCTGGCCCACTCACAAACAGGTAGCTTTTAAGGATTAGCTGGTGGGCAAGGGACCAGTGGATCATTATCTCAATGTTTGTGTTGTAATTCTGGAATTCCCAGGGAGGGTTTTGTTCCCCAGCGACCTCAGTTTTAGGATAAAGAGGTTCAAGACAATGACAGTAGACTGACACAGTTGGAGCTCACTGGTGTCCTTAAATTTGAAGGGACTGACATCATGTAAATTCAAGATTAATCAACCTTGTTTTACCAATTTTAGATACTCTCTAAATGATTAACCTATTTATATGTGGAACTGAGATGAAAATTGACCCACATTTTATAGCAACAGATTATACAAAATAAAAGTAAACTTTGTTTTGCTTTTAGCTACTTACAGTATGTCTGTAGTCAAAAAACAAGAGTTAAGGTTCACAGCAAAAATGGTTTCTGCATTTCTGGCTATCCCAGAAGAAAATACAGGTCATTTTTTATGGGAGGCATCTAAGGGCCAGGATTCTAACTCTGCCCATTCCTATTGTGATTCCTAAGTCTGTTATTGTTCCTTTAAATTTTTTAAATATAAAAAAAAAAAAAAATTGCCTAACTTAGAAAGACGTAGGTCTCTGTTACCTCTTAGGTAGATTTCTCCATTTAGTTTGTTTCGAGACTTCAACTTTATATAGTTCCTGGACTGTATCAGTATACTTAAAGATGTTACTTTCTCTTGAGCTAAAGTTTGAAACCATAAGCTTCTGACAATCTACTCTTGTGATTGAAAGTAAAGAAAAAAAATCACATCTTTGCCTTTTAAGTTGCTTCGCAGCTGCCTGTCTCTAGCTTACTAATGACTTTCTGCCTAATATTTTGAATATGTCACATGAATAACAATAACATCACAAAATGTCTGGGTCATAGGATTTTAAAAATCAAAATTGTGCACCTTATAACTTGTGCAAATTTCCTGACATGTAGTGTTGGGGAGTCATAATTATCACATCATTGTTTAAAGGCCACATTGCAGCTCAGGGATGAGTTTGCAGCGTCACAAACTTTTCATCTTTTAAGGTACACATAAAATTTACGCATAATCACTAGGATGACCTAACTGTTGTCTTGTACTAAAGAACATCATTTTTTACCTATTCCCATATAACATCAAAAATCTCTTTCAAGTACAAACATATTTTATTCTGCTTTGCCTTGACCAGTAAGAGTCAAACTTTAATTAGTTTTATCCAGAAGGACTGTTTCTAGCAATGCCAAGGGCACTGTCTATCTTCCATTAACAATTGGCTGTGCTTAGAATTAAGATGTAACAAGCATACCCTGCTGAACATATTCTTGGAATGATATTTCTAGAAACTTTTGTGCTAAAATCAAATTTTAAAATCTAAGCTTTTTACCTTGATGAAACACACTACTCTTGGATTCACCTGCTGCTTTCAGGCAGTGTCTCAGTGGACTATTTAACATTTCTATATTCACTGAGAAATGCAAAATCATTTTTACACCAGTAGCATCATCCTCTCACATGCCATGCATCACATGGAAATAGTACCCATGCAATAAAACATGGTTATTCATGTTGAAGAAGATTCTCTGTGTTTGGATGTTTCGTTTTTCACCTCAAAGTAAGAGGCACAGACACTTCCTGCTACAGCCATATGAAGACACAAGATACAGAGAAGCAGTTCTCTGGGATACTGATAAGACTGGCAAGTATTTGGCATACCATAGTAAAAGAAATTAGATCTCCATTGGTTCAGCATAAATAAGAGCATAGTTAGCTGTGCATGTGTGTCTGTAGTGTTAATGATGCAGAGGCTGAGCATAGGCATCATTTGAGCTGAGAACTTGGAGAGGAATCTGCATAATATAATGAGGGTCTTTTCCCTTTTAAAAAAAGTAATAATAGACAATAAAGTACTTGATTTTAATTTTTTACCTAAATTATGAGGTTTTTTTTTTAAGATGCTATAAACATAAAAGAAAATTAACCTCTGATAATATGTTCAGTTGCCAAAACCAAGATGCACCTTCTGATGCAGTGCTTTATGAGTCATGGAAAGCTCTAGGCTGCTGGTGGAAAACCCGAGGCCTCCGGCCACAGCAGGCAGCTTGTGTCACTAACAACTCCAAAAGTTCACTGCCACTGCTCTGGACAGTAAAGATAGGAGTAGATGGAGAGGGCATGAAACCTGAAAGACAAAGCAGACGTGTTAATTATGTCAGGTGGATATTTTTGACAATTCATTCTTCTAGTAATAAAAAAATACTTATTAACTTTCATCACAGTCATTTTTCTCTTCATATAGTTTTACTAAAATGTTTTCTTTAACATTTAGTATTACCTCAGTAATTAGTATGGCCTCAGTAATGCTTAGTTATTAAAATGCCTGCATGAAATTTCACTACTGTACAAGATAACTAACCCTGATAGAACAGATCTAAAGATTTGTTACCAATATTTTTGTGGTGCTTTGGGTCAACATCTTTTTGTCAGTTCATTTTAAAAGCCATTTTTAAATTCAAGTGAGCTAAGAGTTAACTCTATATATTATGACAGGTTGTGTTAAAAGAATTGTGAAGAGAATCTTAAATTTGAGAAACTACTGTGCTTCTCACCAAATTGCCTGTAGAACCAGTCAGGAACCCCTTACAAAACTTTTCATGTTTCTAAAGCACCAGGTTAGTGTCTCACAAAGTCAAAGAATTAAATCATACATGGGGGAAGCAAGTTGTAATAGAGACATTTGCTGAGAGGACAAAGAAAAACTTCCAGGCATCATGTGGAGACCAAAATGGGTTACAAAAGAGGTTCTTTGTCTACAGCTTCTTATGAGTAAGCAGAGCATTAGATTTTGGTCATTGTTAGAAAGTACCTATCACAAGAGGTCCTGTGGGCTTACAGTGACAAATTAGGATCTGGGGCTTCCAAATACAGAGTTCAAAAGTCCAATTTTTAAATCCCTTAAAAACCAGTATGGCTGTAGGGAGGGGTTGTTTGTTCAGAATAATTTGTTCCACTTGTGTAATTCCTTTCCAGGGTCAGATCCCTAACAGCCTGCTCAAATCTTAACTCAGCATTAGCAATCATTACCAGGTTTGGTGAAGCACTCCTGTAAATCCAAGACTTGGGAGGCTGAGGCAGGAGAATTGTTGCAGATTCGAGACCTCCTGGGCTACAAAGTGAGTCCAAGGCCACACTGAACTGCATAGTGAGACCCTGTTTCAAAAAGACCAACATGCAAACAAAGAACAACAACAACGAAAAGTATTAGCAATGATGTCTCAAAGGGCTGACACTACTCAGTAAGGACTTCAAGTAGAATTAAAAAATATAAATGAGTCTGAAGGAGATAAGGAAAGCTGTAACTTTAAAATTGTACTCTTAATAAAACTGAAGATTCTTAAGGTTGTTAAAGATACAATAAGCTTTGCCTTGATATCTTTCAACTATAAATGGGCCTCAGCCAGATTTTTTTTGTAAAACACTTTAGTTATTCCTGTCATCTGTAAATAAATCTTGGCCATCCCCTCCTGTTCGTAACCTTTTAACCCATGTCTTTGATATGTCTTTTCACCTGTAAAATAAGTCTTTCCTTTATGGATAGCACCTGTCTGATATCTATCACTTACGAATGGGCCATAACTCTTCCCCTGCAGAAGGGGTGGTTACTTTTCATTTGTAAATTAAATGCCATCTGTTCATGGGTTCTTGGCCTTAAATCCTGGAGAATATACCAAGCTGGAGGGCACATGTGCCTCTCTCTGTCAAGCTCATCTGCCACGCTTCTTCTTTGGCCATGTATTTAATCTAGCTAATAAACCTCTTTATGCCTCATACTAAAATGTCCTGAAAATTCTTTTTCTTTGATCAAAATGTGCTGAGCTGTAACCTGTCCTGTGAATGGGATGGATAATTGTCCCCTCTGTTCTTCCCACAGTCAGCCATCCAAGCAGAGATTTGAAAGTCTCCCTGTTTTTTCATCAAAAGGCTTTACTCCTCCTGTGTCTACTCTTCTGAAAAGTCCAAGTAATGGTGGATGAGTCCCATAACACAGAATACTTTTCCGCTCATCTAGACAGTTAGAATATGAGGTGCTAAAGGCAGCCACTCCCCTCCACCTGCTGAGCTGGGGTAACATGCCAGGGCTGAATTCCTCTTTGTATTCTTACCAGTAACTCCCAACAGAGTGAGCTCTGGAACAGTCACACTTGCTGAAAGCCCCTGACTCAGGATGACTAAGCGTTGTCAGTCATTCCTGTCACTCTTCTCGAAAGACCCCGTCAAAGGCACCCAGACTGGCTCGCACTTCCCTAGACGTCTGACAGCCTGTTGTGAGCACTGTGCTCTTTGCTTTTTTCTGACATGCCAGCACTATTTGTCTGTTCATGCCATGTTTTTGTTTTCTGCTGACATGATCTGCCCGGAGTACACTTTTTTTCTGTTATCTTCAATAAACATAGCTGCTTTTCTTTCACTGTATGATGAACTCATGCGATTCTTTGCTTGCTGTTCACAAAAGCCTGGATCTATGTGTTCAATCTATCCTCATAATCATTGGATGACAGCAGCCAGGAGACATCAGCAGTGAGCAACCTGGACCCAAGAGATGTTTAATGGAAACTGAATGCATGTCTGCTGTTTGGAGGAATTTTCTCTCTTCCTATTTTTAAGGGGAAACACGTATACTTATTGTGAATTTGTGGGTAAGAGATTGTTGAGCAAAACTTGGGGGCCTTTGCAGGAAGCAGGACTGCTCCCCCTTGCTAGGGTTATGCTTTGCTGTCCATCCATGCAGCTTGGGACTCCCTTCATGTTCCCCATGCATCTGGGGGGAACTGAGCTGAGCTTGGAGGTGGCTGGCAACTTTCATGGCTTGCGTATGTGTCATTCTACAGGGTTTGGCTTCTGTTGCAGTAACTGGGACCTCAGTTCTATACCCCTGTCTAAAAGGATGGGTGAACTGTGGTGGCTGCAGTTTGGTGATGCTCTCTTTCCACTCCAGGTGTATCCTTTTGTGCAGCGATGTCAGCCAAAAGCTTTATGGGACACTTATGCCGAAAACATTACCAGGCTTTTTGGGGTTCTTCTGGGAAAAGTGCTTGCAATTCCTCCTTAGACAGGATGTTAGATAGCTTTAATAATTGGCTGAGAAGCACTGAGCCAGCAAGGCCTTTCACTTCTGGGCTTCTTGTGTTTACAGGAAGGTATCCAATAGTGTCAAACAAATAAACAAAAAGTGACAATGGTGCTTAGCTAAATTGGAGATTTCCAGCTACCTATGGGTTAATGGCTCAAGGAGAAATTCCCAGGGAAGGAGTCTATGAATACCTCCCTTAAATTCTTAGGGCAAGAGTTGCTTCATCCTCACAAATCAAACATAGCTATTCAGGAAGAATAGCTATGAAAGATGCACATTCTGCCCTCAACAAGCCTAAAGATTTTGGGGAATGGGATTTTTCAGGCATGAATAGTACAGATATAGAACATTGGAAGCTGCGAGACATCGCTTGCCTCTACCCATTTGAGTTTGGATAACATCCCAGGTTGGTCCAGTCCTCATTGCAGTGTTACATATAACTTCATCAGAGGAAAAGGTGGACAAACTGTACTTGTTAAAAGCTGCTGACTGAGGAGGACTTTGTATTTTGTGAGTTATTTTTGTGAGGCACTGAGGCTGGCATGCCCTTACCTAGAGGTCCAAAACCTGATTTGACCAGTGTGCCTTTTGCTTTTCCTGTCCCTCCAGCATCATTTTTCTGTTTGTGACATACTTCTGTCTTCTGCTAGCACATATCTTCCTGGAGCACGTTTGTCTTGTTATCTTCAGTAAATGTAACTGCTTTTCTTTTATCATTGGGTTTATGCTTACAGTTCTTTGCTTACCATAGGCAAGAGCTTAGACTCTATCTGTTGGATCTACCCACAATATCAGATGATCTTCAATTATATACACACATAAAGCTCGGCATCAGGGACTGTGAGCGCTCTGTAATACAAATTTAAACTGTGAAAAGAGAGTTCCTGTGGCAGTAACATATTTTACCAGAAAAACATCATAGAAAAGAGTAATGCATTTTAACTAATTACTCAGCACAAGCACTTAATTATTTACAACCTTTGAAAACTTGACATGGGGAGTAAGAGGGTTGAATGGGGTGCTTTTGTAGGCAAGATCCCCAAAGAAAACACTCAGAGCAGACATCAGCAACGACGGCAAGCAGTAGCTTTTTTGTCTGGCCTGTATATATTAGCCTGTTACTAAGATTGCCATCTTGTATACAGTGATAACCATGCAGTGCACACATGGTTATCAATGCAGTCATGTTTATATAAGTGTATCCATCTGTGAACTTAGACCAAACCACGGGGTCGTATCCTGGATACATCCTCAGATGCCCAGCCTTTGAAGCAGTCCTAAAAAGGCCCCTCACCTCCCACCCCTTCAAAGGTCCAGGGAATGTAGCTTTTTGTGAGTGATCCATGGAATGCCCCTTTGAAATGGATTTCCTGGTCAGACACCATTCCTAGTAGCATCCCTGGTCAGATGCTATTTCTAGCAGGACCTCATACTTAGCAGTCAGCCATTGTGACGCCTTTTCAAAGCATTGGCTAAATCATTTCCTGACAAGAGAAAAGGGCTTACATCCTGAAACATGATAGCTTACATGATTAGTTGTTTGGTCATACGCCCATAAGTCTCCTCAGCATCCCACAAGGACCGGTGCTCTCTCTGTCAATTGGGGCTGCCAAAGCTGGAGGCCAGAGCATCAGTCTTCTAAATATGGCCCAACCATCCATGCATACATATAGGGGGCCTTCTCCATACCTTAAAAAATAACCATACTGCCCACAACTCAGCATGGCTGGATCTTCCCATTATAGTTTCAAACCAGAGAATTTTCATACTGGGGTGGACAGCGACTTCTGTCCATAGTGGGGTCATGTCAGATTTGGCTGGACCCATCCATTTACTTGGCATCACTCAAGGTCCCTCTTTCCTTTCTACACAAGGGCTAGGTGTCATAACTTGTAGTCTGTCATCCTGTATGTTTTCCTGTGCTGTATCACTGTCAGTTCAGCTAAGACAGGAACTTGCATAAACCAAAATAGCCTGTAGGACCATTAAAACACAAGAAAAGGAGACTTGCTGGGGCTGCCCTTGCAAAGCTAGAGAGCAGGGAAAGTCCATTCTAACATCAGACGCCTAGCTGTCATTGGTGACCACATTGTTTCAAAGAATATGTGTCCAAGGAAACTGAGATAGACCCAGGAAACTTTGGATGGTTAATAAATCCATGACAACTGCATTGTTTCAATTTTGTGTGCTCACCAAATATTCCAACGAAGTTGGTGTGAACCCTGAAGCTTGTACACCTCCTCAGAGTCTTCCCTTGGAGGCCCCCTTTATGTCAAGAGCATTTCTTTGTTATTCTATTATACAATACCAGATTTTCCCCTACTGCTATCTCTGTAAAAGTACATACTTCATTGTCTTCAGCACAAGGGCTTAGAGGGGAAAAATGATTACAGCATGTTTGAGACTGTGCTCTGGTTTGGACATTTGTGTCTCCTAAATGTTTAAATGTTGAAGCATATTGACCTGTATGGTGATATTTAGAGGTTGGGACTTGGAAATATAATTAGATCTAGACCAAAGCATTCACAAATAAGACAAGTGTCCTCAAAAACAGAGGCCTCTCCGTTCTCCTTTGCCCCTTTCTGCTGTGTGAGGATATAATCAATAAAAACAGTTCTATCTTGAACCAGGAAAGGACATTTCATTAGACATTAAATTTTCTAGGACCTTGATGGACCTTCTAGCATCCCAACCTTTGAATATCTTTTTCCCATTATTTGTGTTACATAGTCATAGCAGCACGAATCAACTGAAACACCCTCTATTTTTATCCCTGGTTTTAGAGTAATCAGTTCATGAACTGAGGAAAATGCTATTATTTATGAATCTTCTTATTTTTCTTTTGTATAAATTGCTCTTCAGTTTTAGGCATTTGCTCTCCTGTGGATTGAATGTCAAAGGATAAAATTCAAGGTAAACATTTACTAAAATAATTAGTGAAAATTTGTGGGTTTTTTTCTATATTTAGTCACTGTGCCTCAAGAAGCTTAAATTCATGTACATCTTATGAGAAAATGCTTCTGGGAAAAATGACCAAGAATGGGGAAAAACAAAAACTACCCCCTGGACAGAACTGTTATGCAAATGGTCTTGAAATGAGGCATATAAGAATCCTATGCAAGCTCAGAAAAGCCTGCAGGCCTTTGGCAGCTAATTACTTACAGCCAGGAATCAGCTATGCAGTTTTGTTTTATTCAGTTTTTCTGGCATTTAAATTGTTTTTTACCTAAATCACACAAGCCATGATTCAGAAACACACTAGTGAATAGTTCAGAGTTTTGCTTCTGTATTTAACTACTTTCTTACATAGTTAAATACTATATTTGGAACTTAATTCTTAGCATTATAATCATTTTGCATTTTTTAATTTAGTTCATACAAGTACTTTCTATGTTAGAGATGTAAATCTTTTGGATACAGTAAGATTTTATTTCAATGTTTGTATCTACATCCAAATATATCTAACAGGTAACACTAATCTAGAAGTAATTAATATTAGTTTATGCTTGCAGGTTGCATAGAATATCAATACCTATTTCAACATATATTGTACACTTACACTTGATTTTCACTGTGTAAAAGAGGACTGATTTCCATGTACAGAATGAATAAAATAAATCCACCTACCTAGCTTGTAATATAATTGAATGTTCTAATTGTTTTATTTTCCTTTAAATGTTCCCCACACCAAATATATAAAATATTTAACATCCTTATGTAATCATTGATACTTATTTTTAAGTTAGATATTTAAATAATTCCATGTTATAGATTTGATTCCATTATTTTTCTATTATGGCACATTAATCATCACAACTCCAATTATCCCATCAATGAAGACAAAAATTTAAGGATACAATAAATCAATAAGTGTATATAAATTGATTTAAAACTGTCTCTATCATTATTTGGTTTACTTATGTGCTAGTGAAATTTTATTTTATTTTATTTTAAAAAAAGAGTAAACAACAAAACAGAACAAAGCAGATCAGAAGAAAACAATGTAAGTGACAAAACAAATTTCAAAACAAGACTACAGCGGCTACCATAATGTCTTTTGTTTTCTGCTAAGTAGTTGTCTGTATCTTCACACACAATGAATTCATACCAAACAAAATAGTATAAAACTGATCAGAACAGGGTAAGAAGGCACTACAGGCCTTCAAAACCAGACAATATGAAAGTTAAAAATGGCTGCCATAATGTCTCTTGTTTTCTTCAAAATAGCTGTCCATACCTTCATGCATGTTGAAATTAAACAATACAAAACAGACTAAAACAACTCTGAAAAAATAATAGAAGTATTATTGGATTTCAAAGCATGATAATATGAAATCAGCAATGAATACCGTAATGTCTGTTTTTCTTTAAAATACCTGTTTATTTCATCACACATAATACAATCGATTCTCATAAACTGTTTAGGAGAAGTTCTAGGCATGTAAGCTTCTACGTGTAACCCTATCCTGAAGTAGAATTTTAATTGATTAATCATTGTCATGTGTATTTAGTTTTGTTATATTCTAAGATGGTGACTTTCTTTCCCGTTGTTCCTCACAAGTAGGTATTAATCACTTTATAGTTTTCAGTTTTATTTATTTATTTTTGGGACAGTAACTCTCTGTACTTCAGGATTGCCTTGGACTCTACGTGTAGCTAAGGTTAGCCTCAAATTTGAAGCAATCTTCCCGCCTCATCCTTCTGGATGTTGGAATGTTAGCAATGTACCATCACACCCAGTTCTAGTTACACAACGTTATTTTAGAGATGCATAGACTTCTATCTTAAAGAATCAGATTATCTTTTTTTTAATTTTTTTTTATTTTTTATTATTATTATTATTATTTTTTTTTTTTTTGTATTTTTGAGACAGGGTGTCACTATGCAATTAAGGCTGGCCTTGGGCTCGCTTTATAGCCCAGGTTGGTCTCAAACTTGCAAAGATTTCTCATGCCTCAGCCTCCCAAGTGCTGAGATTGCAGGAATGTGTCACCATGGGAAGGCTAGATAAATTATCTTTTAATGAATATAACTAGCAAATTACAGGAATAATGTGCTAAATATGTTTTCTGATTTTGATAAAAGAAATTATCATTTTTCATGTTACTTTTTGCCATATTTGTTGACTTTTGAGCCAGGATAATAATATTAATTTTAAGAATTTCAGGAACAAATTGTACTTCAAATGGGAGAAATATTTAAAACTTAAGGTTTTCTCCCCATATTCCAATTTATCCTTTGAATTGGTCTCAAGGTCAGTCAGTTAACAGGTCACTGGGACCCTCCTTACCCCATAGTTGCGTTTTAGTATAGATGCCCTTCTTTTCCTTTGATCTTTGCTTGCTGCTATAAATAAGAGACCAAGGCGGCTTCATTTTGGGGCTCTCCTGTGAAACTTTCTCATGTTGATGGCAGTCTTAATTGATGGCAGCCACTCTGGGCCCTGCTAGAGTTTGTTTCCTTTTTTTTTTTTTTTTGTTTTTTGTTTTTTGTTTTTTGTTTTAATCGGTACTGGGGATCGAACTCACAACCACTTGCTTGCAAGGAAAGTGCTTTATGCCGCTGAGCTAAATCCCTAGCCCCGGGTTGGAGTCTGGACTGGACATGGACTTGAACAATCTTCAGTGATCTTCCGTCCTTTGCACCAGACCATGTTCCTCACCCGTGACACATACTAGGTCATACTTACAGGCTGCATAGCACAGTTGATAAGGCTTTCTCTGTGAAAACAGGATGTTTCCCATAGGTCAGGAATAATGAAAATAAAGCAACTAAGTAAAACAGAACTCCCTACATGAAGAGTTAAGATTATCATCGCTGTTTTATGCATTCAGTCTAGTGCTCTCTCCAACACAAATTTTCTTTAAATATATGTTCTTTTCTCATTTTGCTTTTTAACCTAGATGTTTTAAAGCCCACACAGGTTCCTTTGTGCACTCGTCAATTGAACTTTGCATTTTTGCCACAAGTGTTAGCTTAATAATGTCTTTTAGTATTACTGTTCTGCCTCATAAGTGGAGTGAAATCGGTACCACTTAAAAAGTATCTTCAGAAAATGAGGCTTTTTAATAGGAATGTACTGTGGCTGCGTAGAAGAAAAAACTTGAGTGGAATGATTATAATTTTAAGAAAACTGGCATTTCCATAACTAAGCAAATTTAGCCCTCATAATTCATATCAATATTCTCTTAATTTACAGTCCTTTCCTCTTAGACTCACCACTCTCAAAAGTCCTCAGAAACACTGAATCCCACATATCAAATTAACTGAGAAAGCAGAGGGAAAGTTTAAGAGAACTCACAGAATCCTGAAACTATCCATTAAGGAAAAACTGGACTCACACCTGTCACAAGGGCCTTCCTTGCAGGAGGTGGGTACTTTTCTGGAATTTCTACCTTCTTAAGAGAGCATATGTGTCAGCAGTTACAGGAAATAAAGTGTCCCTCTCTTCTGAGGGTCCATATTTTTTTTTTTTTGAGCATGTAGTTTGATATTTCCGCCTATCAACCTTCCTGTGCCTCTTACTGACTTGTCCTGAGAATTCTTTTTCCACAAAGAATCAGCAAACCTGAGATCCTATTCGAGGGTAAGTTGAGTTAAATTTCTGGTTTCAGCTTTAGGAACTTCCTCAGACTCTGGTGACATTGTAAGGTAGGTTTTGATTGTATTTTATTTAGATACCTATTTAATAAATTGTGATATGTAAAATTTCTGGCAAATGTATGTTTTCAATTGTCCTTCTTAAAGTATAACATCTATAAACATCCAGATGTCTTTTCATTTATTGTTAAGCTATAGTCTTCAACACAGATGTGAATAGTTCATTTTAAATGTTCTCTTAATCACTAGTGTGGTTCTTTAGAAAGATTAACAAGAGAACATGTATTGTTTCCTTAAAAATAAAAATAATATTTCATGCACATAGGTTTCACATTTATTACCACAATTAAAAATACATAAGGGAAATATATCCATATCACTACATGGAATCAAATATATTTTAAGTAACATTATATGCCATCTTACTGATGTATGATAATTCTTACTGTTAAACAGTTCCAATAAGCAAAATGTAAATAAATAATAACTTACCTAGTACACATGCCATTTTGCACACATGTATACATCTCTGGAATAAATTCTAAGAAATATAAATGATAGATATTCCTCAAAAGGGTTTTGTGTCAGTTTATTTTTATTCAGTAATACATCTAAATTTCTATTTGTCCATAGCCCAACCTTAACGGATATATGAAAGCTTTTTATCATTTTGAAAGACTGATTGAATATGTATGAATAGATATATGGAGATACATGATAGGTACATATCAGTGCTGTGCATGTGTACTTTTAGTTTAAACATCAAGATACATTAATAAAACAGTAAATTTAATTCAATTGACTGAAATTAGTGAAATTAAATATTTTCACTGTGTTTAAAGAATTTTTACGGTGTAAAATGTCTGTATGGCTTGTTAAGTATTAAGTAGGATATTTTTGCTTATTTACTTTGCCAATTGATTTATTTATTAGAACAAGAAGTACTCTCTGTGTGATAGGTTTTAAATATTTTTCTATTTTTGTCTGTACATTTTAATTATATTTTTTTCAATTCATGATTGCTACTCACCAATATCCCATCATGTAATCAAATATTGTAGCAATCTCTTTTTTATTTTAGTTTTTAACACGTTATAGATGAATATTTGAGAGTTAAAAATTGCAAATCATCTTTGCCCATAGGGTAAAATTGAGAGTACCCTATGGGTTATATCTAGTCTGATTTTTCCTTTTTTTTTTTTTTTTTTTTTTTTTTTTTGGTACCATGGATCGAACTCATTACCTCAGACTTGTCAAGCAGGCACTTATGCCACTGAACTAAAACCCTGGCCCCAATTTTTACATTTTTGTTAGAACCCATACTTAACTCATTAGGCTGTGTGATAGACTGCTAAAATGATAGTTGGGTATTTGAAATATGTCTTATGGTCTCCAGAGGCTGAAACATTTACTGTCTGGTATTTTATAGAAAAAAATACTGCCTTGTTTTTTTTTCCCACTTTTTCCTAGCAATTATTCATTTTATCCATATTGTATAAAAACTAACACAATACTAAATGAGATAAGAAACAGTTGCATAAACCCAGTGGAATATCCTGGACTGTATTATGGTTTCTCTGACTCGAGAACTGAATTTTGGAGTACTGTGCACATCATATCATTGTTCATTAGTACCATTGACCTTTTAAATGTTGCTAATAATGATATAGGGAACTGAAATTCGCAACCTACTATAAGTCCGGTCAAGTTCATGGTCTCTAAAATCAAAGAATGAATTTTAGAAACAATGGAGGTTAAGAGTAAAAATATTTATTGAGAAAAAGAAAGCTTCTGCCTGAGAGAGAAACAGAAGGGGTCCTGAGTGGCTTGCCAAAGATTCTGTACTTTCTAGGGACTTTTATAGCATAACCATGAAGTAAGGCCCATCTAAAGTAAGGAAAAATGGAACTTTCAAGATCGATGGGCATGAGGTGGGGCAGAGCTATGGTCAACCAGTAAGTTTAATTGTTCAGGTAAAATTGACCAAACCAGGGACAAATGGGGAAGAGAGTCATGTAGCCATCAAGCGTTCTTTACTGATCAGTGACTCTTCCTATAGGGGGTTGGGATGGTGACTCCTGGCTTCTCAAGGTGATTCCTAACTAATCCCTAAGGTTTATACTTAAGGATGTGCTTACCTTTGTTATACTTTCTGTCTTGAGGTCTGGCCTATAACAAGAGGTGTGTCTCCTCCAAGGTCATAAGACATTTGGTCCTCTCTGCTGGCTTCTTTGAGAGCCTAGCCCTGTCTCCCTACCTATACCATTTCTAACTAGTTGAGCTACCTATTACAATAAGAGTCACACACAATGAATGTACTGTGGAGAACACACCTAAGTTTGTATCAAATATATAAGCAAGTTGAATATTGTAGATATTTATTTGAAGGGAGAAAATTTTTGCATGTCTCAAAGATAAGGAAAGTCTGTGATTTATAAATAAATGTTGTATTAACTACTCCTCTAGAGCATCAAAGTTTAAATGCCACAAAATTATTGAAATACATGTGTTCAGCATAATTGTCTACCTGTCAGTAATATGAATATGTCATAATTCAGAACAGAGTATAAAGAACTGTTTCTTCATATACAATGGATATTGATGATCCAAAAATAGTTTAAACATTTTTGATAGAATTGTCTATTCTTATTGTCTATAAAGCATACTTGCCGAAATAAAATGTTTTTGACCTTTTAATAAAAATCACAATAACCTACCAAGAAAACAATACAAATTCAGTCATTTTCTCTTACTTTTAATTTAATGGTAATGTCTAAATAATTGTAAGGCAGCTGAAAAGGTAATTGGAAAGTTTCAAATCATTATTTCCCAGAACTATATAATTCAGTTAAAGAAGCCAATGATACTCAAGTTTATTAGTATTTTACATAATGTAAAAAATAGATATTTTTTCTGAGAGGAGTTTGTTGGGTAGCCATTTCAGTTGGGTTTGCAAGTTTTTTTGGAAAGGAGGTGTCCTTATATACTAGATGTTAGTGCAATGCTCAGGGAATAGCTAGCAAGTTTTTCCTCATTTTATACATTGTTTCTTCACTCAGCTGGTTGTTTCCTTTGATGCATAGAACATTTTTATTTGATGTAATCTCATTTGTTGATTCTTGGCACTATTTCTAGTGACATTATGATTCTGCCCCGAAAGTCCTTGCCTATGGGTATATCATCAAGAATTTTACCTATTCCATTTTCAGGAAGATTAAGTGCTTCTGCTTTAATACTGAGACCTTTGACCCATTTGTTTTTGGTTTAGTACACCGGGAGATGTATGGGTCTAGATTTGATCTTTTGCATATGTATATCGAGTTTTCCCAGTACCATTTATTAAAGTGGTTATCTCCCCTCCACGGTGTGTTTTTGATCCTTTTGTCAAAGATCAAATAGCTGAACTGATTTGTGCTGTTTCTGCTTCCCTTGGTCTGTTCCATCGAGTTACGTACCTGTTTTTGTGCCAGTACTGTTTTTGTCACTACTGGTTCGATATATAACATCAGATTTCATGATTGTGATGCCTCTCATTTGCTTTAGTTACCCAGGATTGAGTTTGCTATTGTGGTATCTTCTGCTTTCATATAAATTTTGAGATTGTTTTCATGAGGAATGCTGTTGATATTTTAAATGGGATTTTATTTATTTATTCTTTTGTACAGAGTCTCATTGTATATTTCAGAATGTCCTTGAACTCACTTACTGCATAGCCCAAGCTGGCCTCAAACTTGAAATGATCCTCCTTCCTGAGTCTTCAGAATTATGGGATTACAGCCATGCACTACCACACCAGACTTTAAATGGGTTTGTATAGAATCTATGTATCAGTTTTGGAAATATAGTCATTTTGACTATAATGATTCTGTCTATCCAAGAATACCAGATATCTTTCCATTTTCGGATGTCCTCTTTATTTTTTCATAGTTTTGTTGTAAAAGACTTATTTTCTTTGATAGGGTAAATCTGAGATATTTAATTTTTCTTGATGCTATTATAAAATGGTATTGTTTCAAAACTTTTTTTTTCAATGAGTTCATTATTAGCATACAGGAGCACTATTGATTTTCGTATTGAATTTGGTATCCTGTTACATTTCTGAAGTTGCCTACTAAATATAGGAGAATTTTAATGAAACTCTTTAGGTTGTATAACTAGAGGCCCGTGTCCTCTAAATGATGATAATTTGATGTCTTTGTTTACTATGCATTTCTCTTTTATTCTTTTCTATTACCTGATTGCTTTGGCTAACACTATAGACTGTTGAACAGGAGTAGCGATAGTGGTTTACCTCCTGATTTTAGAGGGAATGTTTTATTTTTTTCCCATTGATATGCTTGTAGTGAGTTTGGTATAAATGGCTTTCATTAGATTGAGAGAAAATCCTTTTATAACTATTTTCTTCTGGATTTTGTCATGAATAGATTTTGAATATTATTAAATTTTTTGTGTCCATTGAGATGATCATGTAGTTTTTTTTCCTTGCTTCTAACAAATTGTAAAGCTCAATTTTGGATATGGCCTCAATGTCATAAAAAAAATGAATGAATAAAAATACTGAATTTATATGGAATGGAACACTACTCTGCCATAAAGAAGGATGAACTTGGGTCATTCATGGGTAAATGGATGCACTTTCTCATCATAATATTTAGTGAAATAAATCAGTCACACAAGCTTAAGTATCACGTGTTTTTTTCTTTTATGAGAAACCCAGAATATAAATAAAGATCAGAGTAAAAGATAGCAAATAAAAAATAGTAAAACATTTTTCAATTGTGAGAGAGACGAGAGATGCAGAGAAGGAGGAGAGAGGAGATAAAAAGGGGATGTCAAGGAGACAGGAAAACAAATGGAGGCAGATTTTGCTAATGAGAAGGGAGCAAGGGATGGAAGGAATAGGAAGAAGGGTGGGGGCAGGAGCTGAGAAGGATTAAGATGCTCTGTGTACTTCTGTCAGCTCCTTGCAGTGAATGCAGTCATCATGCAGGGAGAACATGCCCTAATAAAACTAAAAGAAAAATGAATATTTCTCAATCTATTCTTTAGCTATACTTGCTAGTCAGGCTAGTTTGTGTTTTTAATTTTCTCAATTAATTAAATATTTATTTTCAACACACTAACATTGAAAAATGATTAGTAAATTTAAATAAAAGTTTTTCAGAATGCATTGATTTTTACTGTTAGGCTTTACTTTTTATTTAGAATTACAATTTCTATAAATTGTGTCGAAAGGCCATAGTAAGATAAGTATTTGCACTGAAAGAAACTATTATATTTTGTTCTTTGTACATTTGAAAATTCCGAATTTGATTCATCTTATTTTCCTTTCTTCTCATATTTGACTTATGCATGATGGAGAAATTATAAATTTAAAATTATGAAGTAATTGTACAGATATCACATTCCAGTTTTAACACAATTTCAAGTAAATTAGAGCAAAAAACTCTTCAGAATTTAATGTTGCTTATATTGCTAAGTAACCTGCAAATAAGTTGTATAGAAAACTACAAAACTAGTGACATAGTATTATTACGTAGATTGTGATCATCAAATAATTCCCCCTTACTTATGTCTCCACACATTTCTATAAAATGCCACCTAAATGTTGAAATAATTTACAAGATTAAAACATGTTGCTACCTTTAAAACCAACTGCATTCATCCCCAACTGCATTCACGTGTGTGTGTTTGCTTTTTGAATGACATAGATTTTTACACAATAGGAATAGAAATACTCTTTTAATGTGGTTTTATGTTAATTGGGTAGGACAGACTTTATTTGAAATTCTTTCCTTGTGCTTCAATATATTTCGAATTGTTATTTTCTTCTCTCTCTTTCTCTGGGCAAAACCAACCAAGAATTTTCTCTGATCTTCAAGACTTTTTTCAGGGTCCTGGTAGCAAAAGGATTTTTCAGGCAGTCTCATTGGTGTTTGTAACTTTTAGACAAGTCCACAGTGCAGCAATTCACTAAAGCTGTAAAAAGAATTTCTCCTGGTTTCTGTCACAGGTCAGTGGTTCTGCTTGCCCTGAGTACATGCGTCTATCCATTTTTCACGTGGAAGCCTACCTAGTCAGTTCTTTAATGAGTCTAAAAAGAAAGTTGTTTTCTAGTATGCTGTCATTATAGTTTTTGCGAGCAAAGAAACAATAATTTATAAAACTGTAAATATTAGAAGTAACAAGACACCAAAAATTTTAAAATAATTTAACTTAAAATAAATTATTTAGAGTAAAATATATATTCAAAGGACTATGGTTAGTGTGTTCTAAGGACTTTAGTCTTCCTCTTTTTCCTCTTATTAGTATGCTGACACCTTTCTCCAGGACTCCTATATCCTTAGAAACATTAAATATAATTAAATAGAGTGACATATAGTGATCCTAGAAACATTTTTTTGGTATCAACTCCTTATTATGACCACTTGTCAACAAAATGCATTTTCCTTGTTATTTCTAGAATTTGGACTGGCTTTGTATCTTTGGATTTTATATTTGAGTCTTGAGTCACATGTGAAATTATAAAAAAAGAGGAAAATTATTAGGCTGCTAAACAAGTCAAGATACTTTAATTCAGAATTAAACTCCAAAAGTATCACCTAAATTAGATCTGTTGAGAACAATATAATCTTAAAAATGATTGTAATCTATAAAATGTATTTCTGCTTTTAGCATCATTTTATTCTGTTATGGTTTGAGAACTGGTGGTCAACTTAACGCCAGCTGGATTACATCAGCATGCATTGAGAGAAGATGCTCCACCTGAGGAGGGTTGCCAGGATAAATAGGTGGAGAAGAAGGGAGGTGTAGAGGGTTGAGGCGTTAAGGAGGCATTGTGGGTTCTCCTACGAGTTGCTGTCTGAGCTGTTGGTTCTTTCTCCTGGAGAAGCTTTGGTCTTCACATCAAGCATTGCTTCCTGGCTCCGGAGGGGAAGACATGTGCTGCTTGGTCTCCAGGATGAACTCCTCACACTGCTTCCTGGCACGTACCCAACTGTGCTTGTCATCAGAGGAGCTTGGGGCCTTTCAGGCTAGACCTGCTCTTTGTTGTGAGTGTGATTTCTTGGCTCCATCATAAAACCCTCATCCCACTAGCACAGCTCTTTCATCCTGCTGGCATAAACTTTCTGGCTTCCACCGCTCACCCTTGGGTCTTCCCGGCACGGATCTGTAAAAGAGACTGGCATGAGTCCTTCTTGTGGGCTCTGGACTTCCAGTTGGACTCCTGGAGGCATTGTCCTGAGCTCTGGGTTTTTTATCTGGACTCATGTGGGACATTGCCGTGGGGTTTAGACTCTTGACTAAATAATCTATGTCTTTGGTGTTGCAGATATATTTCCTGCATTTTCCCATGTTAACTTCCAGTGACTATTATAAAAATATTATAAACTCTGATGCCCTAATCCTAGTTGTTCTCTGTGTACAACCCCTGACTACAACGTATTCCAAGGCAAAAATACAAGTAAATAATTCCAAAAGAAATAAATTTCTTCATGAAACCAGAACAGATACTTTATGGTGAAAATTTAAAAACTGATACATCATAATGAAGTTTTCTGGATGGTAACACAAATGTAACTTATAGATATCATCACTTAAATGTAAAATTTATGATTTTAAAATTAATAATGCTTTAGAAGAAAAAAGTTAATTTTTTTCCTCTGGAAGTATAGCTCAGATGCAAAATACTTGCCTGCTGTATGCAATGCTCAGGGTACAATCCTTTGCGCTGCCAAAAAATAACATCTTTATATATAATTTTATGCAAAAATATTGAATATGTTAAGAACTACTAAGAATAATTAGCTAGCAAATTATTTCAGTTAAATATGCTTTTTCTTAGGCGGAGTTATCAGGTGCAATAAAATGTATGTGGGTCATGATAAAAAAGTTATAAACTGTAAAACTATGAATGATTGTATGGGCATGCTGTTACAAAAGGACTTGGCATAGTTTAGAACCAAAATTATAAAATCAACGAAAGTTTAGTGATGTGTTTCTTATATCCGTCAAATTTGCTTCAATTGTGTGTTGATACCATTTCTATCCTGAATGAAGGTGAATCAGAAAGCTATCCATCTTTGTAGACTTAAAAATACAAATCAGAGTCAAATGTTAAATATAAGCTCCTAAAAAGGGAATGCTAATTTTTTTGTGTGTGTGAGAAATTACATTCTAAATCTATGTATATCACAAATTAACTGTGTGGTACTTAAACCAATATTAAGCAATTAGCTCAAAAATTATCCTAGAACAATTAAAATTGATAGACCAGCCAAAGAAGCAAACATGAACAGAAACTGAAGAGTAGAAATCTCAGGAATAAGTGCCATCAAAGGGGAATGTTAAATGTTAATTGGTGAGTAGCTAGAAACTCAGTGTGAAAAACTCTGAAAATTCAAAATACTCATAAAAAATGTGAGTCTTAAGAAACACTCATATTTGAATTTTATCTCTAGGAGTTGAATTAGAGGAATCACAATGAACACTAGAGAAAAACCCCCTCAAACTTCCTCAGGGAAAAGAGAAAGGTAAATACTTTAAAACACACTATCATATCCCAGAGTATTTTGTTTTTTCTTGGAGACACTAAACAGAAGCTAATCTGCTAAAAGAGAGCTTTAAATTTAAAGAGAGAGAAACACCCAACTCCAGCCCACCCTGGGCATCTTGATCTGGGACATGAGGATGAAAAGAGCATATGGTTTTCACAATTACACACAGACTCACTAAAAGACTAAGATCTAATGATACATCCATACAATACTTCACTTATTTCCACACTTCTCCTTATGACTACACTACTAAAGCTTTATTCACTTATCACTCAGTGCACCACGTCTGGCTTTCAAAAACGACAAGATGACAAGACATTTACTAAAAGATAGAAAATACTGTTTGAAAATACAGAGCAGCCATTAAAATAAAACCAGTCTTCTCAGGGATTCTGTTATCAATAGGCTAGAAATTTTAAATATGATTGATATGCTAAAATAATAGATATGATTGATAAACTCTTTGGTGAAATAAATGTTCTATGGCTTGAACCTGAAATTTCACTCTAGCAATTCATGTTTTTTAAGATTTGTTTTCCAGCTAAGTAAGGTTCAGAGTGGGGATTCGGAGAATCAATAGGATAATGAATTAGTAATCAATCACTAATGAAAAATCCATTACTTGATTCATAATTTGATGGTCTTGTGGTTAAGTTTTGAAATGGTGCAAACTTTGGAAAGAGGGACCTTTCCAAAGGTCCCATTCAGAAGGAATGGCCCTGGAGACATGACCTGGAAATGGTATGCCTTGTTCCAAGTCCATTTCTCTCTCTCTCTGACACCTGTCTACCTGGAAATGAGCTCTGCATTTCCCTGTTGTCCTTTTCTGCCTCAGATTTAGAACCAACAGAGAAAAATGATCAAAAACTGAAGTATCTGAAGCAGCCAGTCACCATGAGCCTTTTTCCTTCTAACTGTTTTTCACTGGAATTTTGTCACACTGGTAGTACGCTGACTAACATGGCAGACCACAGTAGAAGACTAATGTAAGGAAGGTGTTGTAAAGTCTAAGTAAAAACTGAAAAGGTTAGATATTAAAAACAGTGAAATAAAATTATGATTTTTTTCTTTATTGAGGTTCACTAGTATATTGAATATAATGAGGTTGTATCTTTTACTTTGAAAAGTTCAAAGAAATCAATAATCCTCTAACCAAATGAACTAAAAACAATGGAGAATAGATATAAATAGTAATATTCAAAAGTGAGAGAAGATAGCAATTCAGATCCATGAGTATTAATAGATAATCAAGCATTATTCAAAGCTTCATGTCAAAAACGTAACTTGTATGAAGTGGACTAATTCCTTGACAAATTAAATATGCCACAACTCCCACAGAAGAAATGAAAAATCTAAATAGCTGTTTTGACAGTTAAGCTTAGTTGTCAGTTTGTGTGGTAAGGGAGTTGCATGAATGATTAATAGATACTCTTTTGGTGAATCTGGGTGTAGCATGAATACATTGCTTGAGAGTCTCTGTCTAGTTACTATCCCCTTTCATTTTGGTACTGCACTGTTGCTTCCTGGCTGCCATAAACCAAGCAGCTTTTCTTTCGTCATGATGCTCTTATCTTGGAGCTAGTTGTCTTTGGCTTGCACTATCTAAAACTCTGACCCAATAAACTTCCCCTTTTTTAAACTGGGTGTAAAATACTTTGTTCATCAATAGTTAAGGAGTTTAATACAAGCATTTTTGTTATTTAAATTGAGTCAATAAATAATGCCCTTTCAAAACAAAAAAGTAGTGAGTCTTTGTGGATTAAATGGTGAATTCTACTGTACTTAAATGCAGAATTATATTGCTACATTTTTTTGAGAAGATAGGAAGAATAGTAACATTTTATAACTTATACTATATGGCGGTGGTAATGAAACTTTGCCACACATGTTAAAGCCAGATGTTTGTTATCACTGAAATCGCTAAAATGTTCATCACTGCTATAGATTAAGCCTTCAATTAGTATCAAAAGGAGAAACTATAGCCTAATATCTCTTAGGAACATAGTAGAAAATATCAAGTCAAACCAATGTTATATGTGCCACAGACAAGTGAGATTTATCACAGGTACATATGAGCCATTCAACATTTGAAAACCAAATGATTTAACCCATTATATCAGCATGAGTCAACCACACCAAAGTAGGACTATATTGACACATGAAGGAAAATATATTTGATGCAATTCACAGTAATTTGAGTTTAAAAACTCGCAGGAATGAAGTTGCAGAGATAAAGAATGTTTAAAAACCATACAGCTAATACATTATTATTTGGAAACCAGAAGTCATCCTATTAATATAAGGAACAAGATAATGATGTCCTTTATTAGCAACTCTTTCAATAGTATATTGGAAATACTAGTTAATACACAAAAAGTGTACAGAATTCAAAACGTCTGTTAATAAAAAATTGAACAAAAGAAACACACTCAAAGAAAACTCTCCTGAAAATAATGAGTCAATAATAATAATCTAAATGTTTCGAAGGATATGCTCTGGTTAAGGATAGTCTCTTATGGACAAAATGTCAAATTTTCTAAAATTGATCTATGGAGTAAATGCTGTATCGGCCAATCTGTAAAATCTCAAATGTATGTTATGGTCCAGACATGTCTTCTAGAATTCATGCAAATATAATTTTATGGGCATGTCTAATGTTGATGGTATCTGGTGATGGGGTATGTGGAAAGTAATTAGGTTTTGATGAGGTCAGGAAAATAGGACACATATAATTGATATATATTTTGTAGGAGAAAGAGAGACTCAAGATTATAAGCTTGGTGTTATCATATTTAATACCCTAAGTCAACACACAGAATCACAAATAATACTACAATAAACTCAAATAATTTGTCATCTTCTCTGGAAACATTCATACTCCAGAATCATAAAATGAATAACAGTATATAACTGTATTTTTTCAAGTCATTGATATTAAGTTATAGGACCAAAAAAATGACAATATGGGAGACAAAGCTCACTGAAGAAGCAATACAATAATGGAGAACAAAATTGAAACACTGATAATACTCAGTTCTAACATTTAATGTAACTTCTCAAAATAAGACACAATGATTTGTGAAAGAACAGTATAGAATACTTAGTTTAAAATAAAGAAAAATGATCTTGGACAAAGGAATAAAGGCAATGAATTGGAAAAAAGACACTCTTTTAACCAAATCATTTTCACAATTGAACATCCACCTGCAAAAAAATTGAAAATAGACTCAAACTGTTTGCATATTCCAAAATTTTACTCAAAATAGATCATGATCAAAATTTAGGATCAAAAATTATAAAGTTCTAGAACACAATGCAGAAAAATATCTGATAGATCTTGAGGTTGATATTGATTTTTGATAAAATACTACTGGCATATTACATGTAAAAAGAATTAATAATTTAAGCACATTAAAATTAAAAAATATATTTCTGAGAAACTTCCAGTGAATAGAATTAAATGACAAAACACAGACAATAAAAAATATTTACAAAGGCACCTGCAAAATATATAATGAACAGTTACAACTCAAGAATGAAAAACAAATCCAGGGAAATGGGGCTGCCTAAGGTGAGTGCCCGCATACCAGTGTCAGCCCTGTCTGGGGAGAGTTTAAGATCATGGCTCCCAGTGTTAAGGATCCACCCAGCTTCCAGCTACACTAGACTGGGTGCTGCAGGTTACGCTGGTCCATGCCTAGCAATTTTCTTTCAATCTGGGAATTGGGGCTGCCCAAGGTGAGTTCCACCACATCAGTGAGGGCACGGGGAGAGATTAAGATCATCGCTTCCAGCCCTTAAGTGCATGACCAGCTTCCAGCCAGACTAGACTAGGTTTGGGAGGTTTTGCTTCTGGACTGGACCATGCCTAGGGATCTTTTTCATTCGAGGAGATGAGGGCACATGAGGTGAGTTCCAGTGCATCAGTGCTAGCTCAGAGAAAGCTTTGGGCCATCACCCACAGTGGTTAGGAGCCTGCTCAGCTTCCTGGAACTCCAGAGTGGCATGGTAAGTCCTGTGGTTCTGACTGGACCAAGCTCAGAAACCTCCATTTGTCACAGGAGCCAAGGGTGTGGGAGACAATTTCCAACTCACCCAGGGAGAGCTTTAGAACATCACTAGAAAAAAAGAAAATATAGGAAAATGAGAAGATGAAATTGCACCAAAATGCAATCTCAAACCTCCAGCCAATCCCAAGAAAGTCTAGGAGCCATGTACATAGAAGAAAATATACATCATACACCTGAAATATCTGAAATAATAGAAACTGAAATAAAGAAGTAACTCTGGGAAGCTCTAAAGGAATTCAAATTAGAAATAATCTCCCAGGTAAAAGAAGAAATGATAAAAGTAATGAAATAAATGCTGAACACATGAAAAGAAGACACAGTTAAAAAGTTAGAGGAACAATGCAGAAAGATAGAATCCCTGGATGAACAATATAAGAAAAAAAAAAAAAAGAATACATGAAGCAGGTTCAAAGATATACAGGAAACAAAAAATTCCATTTAAAGTTGTCAAAACTGCCTCAACAAAAGTGAAGTTAGAATTTCAGACCTCAAAGACAATATTGCAGCTAGTGAACAGGAAAGGAAAGATCTTTTAAAAGTAACAAAGAATCAGGAAACAACAATTCAACAGCTGCAAGATGATGCAAAAAAAAAAAATACCACATATGATTGATAGGGAAAAATGAAAAAGAAGGGGACAACACAAATGATATCAAGAGGCTATTTACAGAAGTAATAGCTGAAAATTTCCCAAACATGAGAATGGAAACTGACATTAGGATTAGTGAACTATATAGAACTCCAAATAGCTATACCCAAAATAAAACTACACCCAGACATGTAATAATCACCATCCTAGAAATCCAACGTAACAATAGAATATTAAAAGCTGTTAGAGAGAAAGGACAGATCACCTATAAAGGAAACACCTATCAGAATTACAGCGGACTTCTCAACACCAGCTATGAAGTCAAGAAAAGCATGGAGTGAAGTATTTCAGATCCTAAAGGAAAATGACTTCTAACCTAGATTGATATACCTTGCAAAACTGTCCTTCAAAATGGATGGAGAAATAAGATACTTCCATGACAAAAAACAGCTGAAGAACTTCATGATCACAAAACAAACTCTGCCAAGAATATTGAAAGATGTTGTCGTGACACATAGTAAAAAAACAAACAAACAAACAAACAAACAAACAAACAAACAAAAAAAACCCACTAAGCAAGGCAGAAAATTAAATAGAATGGAAAGGCAAGATGCAACAGCAGAAAGATACCATGTCAACAACAAACCAATATAGAACAGTTATAAGCATTAATGTGAATGGTCTCAATTCAGCAATTAGAAGACACAGACTGGCAGAATGGATAAAAAAAAAAAAATCCAACCATATGCTATCTACAAGAAACCCATCTAACCCAAAAGAAAAGTCATAGACTGAAGGTCAAAGGATGGAAAACAATACTTCATGCAACAGCAACCCAAAATAGTAGGGTAGCCAATCTGTTTGCAGACAACGTGACCTTCAAACCAAAAAGGATCAGAAGCGATAAAGAAGGTCATTACATACTGGTTAGGGGAAAACTTCAACAGGAAGAGATAACAATCTTAAATATATTTGCACCAAATACCAGAGCACCCAGCTATACAAAGTAAGGATTAACAGAAATGAAAAATCAAATAAGGAATAACACAATTATAATAGGAGACCTTAACACACCATTGCCACCAAGGGAAAGATCAACCAGACAGTAAATCAGCAAAGAAATAACAGAACTGAATCACACCTGTGAAAAAATGGACTTGATAGACGTATACAAAGTGTCAACAAGATCAGAATACACATTGTTCTCAGCAGTACATGGGACATTCTCTAAAATAGATCATATAGTAGCCCACAGAACATATTTAAGTAAATGCAGAAGAGTTGAAATTATCTCATGCATGTTATTAGATCATAGTGCCATGAAACTAGAAACTCATGATAAAAGAAACTGCAAAAAACACACAAACACATGGAAACTGAATAATACACTGAGCAATCAATAGGTCACAGGGGAAATTAAAGAAGAAATTAAACAATAACTACAAGCAAATGAAAATACAAATAAAATTTCCAGAATCTGTGGCATGCAATGAAAGCAGTCCTAAGAGGAAAATTTATTGCACTGAGTTCCTACCTCAGGATAACAGAACAAAAACAAATAAACAAACTGATTTCATACCTCAAACATCTAGAAAGAGAAGAGCAAGTCAAGCCCAAAGCCATAAGAAGGGTGGAAATTATAAAAATCATAGCAGAAATTAACACAAGAAAACAATCCAAAGAATCAATGAATCAAAGAGTTGTTTCTTTGAAAGGATAAATAATACTGACAAGCCCCTAACCAACCTAATTCAAAAAAGAAAAGGAAAAGCTCAATTTAATTCAGTAAGGAATGAGAAAGGTGAAATCACTATACTCTGAAGAAATACTGAAGATCATCAACCCCTATTTCAAAAATTTCTACTCTCATATGTTCAATAACACAGAAGAAATTAACAGATTCATAGAAACATATGAAGTGCCAAAGCTGGATCAAGATAATGTAAAACTACTGAATAACCCAATTTCTATTAATAAAACTGAAAATGTAATTAAATCCTTACCTACAAAGAAGAGCCCAGGTCCAGATGAACTCACTGAGGAATTCTACAAGAAATGCAAAGAAGACATAATGCCAACACTCCTCAAATTCTTCAATGAAATTAAAAGGGAAACAATTCTTCCTAAGTCATTTCTGGAAGCAAATACTACTCTAGTGCCAAAATCTGAAAAAGACCCAACTAAAAAAGAGAACTACAGGTCAATCTCCCTAATGAACATAGATGCAAAATTCCTCAATAAAATATTGACAAATTAGGATTCAGCAAATCATCAAGAAGATTATACACCATGACCAACTGGCATTCATCCCAAGAGAGTAGGGATGGTTCAACATATGTAAATCAATCAATGTAATCCGCCATATCAATGGAGTAAAAAACAAGAATCACATGATCATTTCTATAGATGCATAAAAAGCTTTTGATAAGGTCCAACAGGCATTCATTATAAGAATCTTACAGAAATTAAAATAGATGGTCTTTACCTCAATGTGATAAAGGACATCTATGACAAACCAACAGCCAGCATGATATTAAATGGCCTAAAACTGAAGGTCTTTACCTTAAAATCAGGCACTAGACAATGATGTCATCACCACTCCGATTCACCATAGTATTGGAAATACCAGCCAGAGCAATTAGACAAGAGAGAGAAATGAAAGGAGTAAGATTGGAAAAGTGGAAGCTAAATTATTATTATTAGCAGACGACATGATACTCTACATAGAAGACCCCCAAAACTCCATGGAAAGACTCCTACGTATAATAAATAAATTCAGCAATGTAGCTGGATATAGTAAATACTCAAATATCAATAGCATTCCTTACACTAACAACAAATCACTGAGAGAGAAATATGAGAAGCCTCACCCTTCACACTAGCATCAAAAAAAAAAATGAAATACTTAGGAATTAATCTCACAAAAGTAGTAAAATATCTATACAGTGAAAATTATAATACCCTGAAAAAGAAATTAAAGAGGATCTCAAAAAATGGAAAGACATCCCTTGTTCATTAGTTAGGAAGAATAAATATTGTGAAAATGGCCATTCTCCCAAAACTGTTATAAGAATTCAATGCAATTCCAATGCAAATACCATCAACATACCTCATAGATCTAGAGAAATCACTCTGAAAATTCACCTGGAGCCAGAAGAAACCTAAAATAGCAAAGTCAATTCTAAGCAGCAAAAGCAAAGCAGGAGGCATCACAATCCCTGACCTGAAGTTATACTACAAAGTTACTGTGATAAAATCAACATGGTACTGGAATAAAAACAGATCTGAAGATTAATGGAATAGATTAGAAGATACAACCACAACTACAAACACAGTCAACCACCAGGTCTTTGATAAAGGGGCCAAATATGTTCACTGGAAGAATGACAGTCTCTTTAATAAATGGTGCTGGAAAACTGGCTCTCTACATGCCAAAAACTAAAATTAGACCTATTGTCTATCACCATGAACTGAACTAAAATCTAGATGGATCAAATATCTGAATATTAAAACAGAAACACTAAATCTGTTGGAAGACAAATTAGGAAAAAATGTTGAAAACATGTTTAGGTAGAGAATTCGTGAACAGGAATCAAACCACATGGGAAATATTTCCCATAATCAATAACTGGGACCACGTCTTATTAAAAAGTTTCTGCATGTCAACAGAAATCTCCAGCATAGTGAAAATAAAACCCACAAACTGGGAAAAAATCTTAGTGAATTGTCTATCAGACAAAGGACTTTTGTCTGAAACATATAAAGAATTTTTTAAAAAATCAAATCCCTGAAATTCAAAGACCCAGTCCAAAAATGGGCATCTCAGATGAATACACAGTTCTCAAATGAAGAAATACAAATGTCAAATAAATACATCAAAAATGTTCATCATTATTCATTAGAGAAATGCAAATTAAAACCACACTAAGATTCCAACTCACTCCTGAAAGGAAGGCCAGGATCAAGAAAACTACCAACAACAAATTCTAGAGAGGCTGTGGGGAAAAAGGAACTCTTTTGCACTGTTAGTGGGAGTGCAGACTGGTTACAATCACTGTGTATGTCAGTCTGGAGATTCCTCAAATAGCTGGGGTTAGCAGTCCCATTTGACCTAGCTGTCCCACTTCTGTGCATTTTTCTTTAATAACTGAAAACATCATACCTCAGTGATCTATGTGCACCCATGTTTATAGCAGCACAATTTGTAATAGCCAGATCTTGGAAACAATGTAAGTGTCCATCAACTGAGGAATGAATAAAAAAGTTGTGTTTTTTTTTTTTTATACAATGGAGTACTACTCATCTATACAGAATGATCACATTGAGATATTTAAAAAAAAACACACTTTGAGACAATACTTATAAGTGAAATAAATCAAGCTCACATGCATAAACATTGTATAGCTTCCCTAGTGTAAGAACTGGTAAGTATTCACAAGATTTTACGGTAGTCATGATTCCCCATTACATTGCTTTGAAGCCTTATAATGTTTTCCTTCATTCGTTGGAATAGTTTTATTCTGTTTTACTTGATTTTATTATGTGTGATGGTATAAACAGCTATTTTGAAGAAAACAATACGTTATAACAGCCAATGCTGATTTAATACCATCTTGCTTCGAAGTCCTATCATGCTTTTGTTTTTCTTTTTCCATTGGTTCTGTCGTGTTTTATCTTATTGGATTTTAATGTTTGAGAGTATAAACTAATTTTTATGGAAAAGCAGATGATATAGTAGCTATTGTCCATTTTCTGTTATTTGGTTCTGAATTCCCTATAATGCCTTCATTTCCTTGAAGGTTTTTATACTATTTTGTCATGTTTGACACTATTGTATATGAAGGTATGCTCAACTATTTCAAAGAAATAGACATTGTGGTAGCTACTGTTAATATCGGGTTGTCTTATGGTGAAGTTCTGTGTTGCTTACATTGTTCTGTTCTGATCTGCTTTGTTCTGTCCTCTTTTGTACTATTTTCTTTAAGATAAAAAAGAATAAAAACAAATTAAAAATAGCCAAATATTTTAATAATGTAATCTCAATGATGCATACATGGCACAGGAGCATAAGGAAATTATTCCACATCATACACCATCAAGCAAATGCTAATTAAAGCAATAATGTACCACCATACAACTATGAGAATGATGAAAATTCAAAACACTGATAATACCATGTGAAGCTTGTAGAAAACAAGATAGCCATTATTTGTTGCGGGCAGAAATGCAAGATGAGGCATCTGTTTTGGAAAATAATTTATTATCAGTTGTTAACAAAAGTAAGCATTGTCTTTACATGATTCAACAGTCATTCTCCAGGATATATATTCAAAGAAATTGAGATTCATGTTCTAATCTCTCCTTGAATATGCTATATCATGATAAAACATCAGAATCCATAAAATAAAGAGCTTAATATTTATTTTATAGAGTGAAATTTTTCTATTCAAAAGAAACAATTCTTATTCTTGAAATAAGTATTAAAATTATGTTTGCTTCATTTTGAATAAACAGTGGGATTTAGTGAATCTTTCCATTATATGTTAGCTGTTGTATTGACAAATAATGCAGCAATAAACATTTTAAAGTATTTTCATTGAGTTAAATATCTTTGTGAATATATCATGTGTACTCTGTATGAAGTAAATATCAATACAGTGTGTTACATTATGACTTTAAATCATAAAAAATACCAAGATTCAGTGTTAATAGTACCACAGGTAAGTTATACTGAGGAAAATTTGACTCTGCATGAAATATTATGTGATTTGACTATAAAGCAAATATTATTCAGGTCATAGTATGTTCAATTTTACAAAAGTACTAGAAAGTACTTTGTAAGTCTTAACATCTCACAATAAAATATAAATTTCTGAACATTTTAATGTATTTTTCTGAAATTTCCAATATACAGGAAACATATAAATCTACAAATATTATCATCTATATGTTTTCTCTGTCCAATGAGTCAAATTAACACAATTTCATTATTACCATTTTTAGTTGTTTTTGTTCATTGTTTTAATGTTCCCAGAGAAAACACACACTTTTTAAAGAGCTTTATCAAAATAACACTTAATCTAGTGCATAATCCTAACATTTTTCTCTAGCTTATAGTGATTAAACATTAATGACACTTTTTAGTGCTTATTAGACATGTGATATTGTAAAAGGAAACCATAGAAACAATATAAAATAATGAGCCCTACAAACAAATATATAATCTTTAAATAGTTTATCCATGATACTGATTAAATAATTTTAGGTGAATAATAATTTATTTGGCCTTAAAGGTAAAATCTTGTCCAACATTCATTTAGGGACTTCTACAACTTGTAGTGTTATTGACTTCAGGTACATATTTGTGCTTTTTATTACATCTTACTCAAGTTTATTAAGTATTTTTGTTTTTGTTTTTTTTTTTTTTTTTTTTTTAATTTTTTTTTAATTTTATTTAAGGAGAAAAGAAAAAAAAGCAGGGAAAGGGTACAAGTTATACAGATTTACAGAAAAAAAATGAACAGTAGGAAATCACTAGTTAATGGATTACATATTGTCATCTTAGAAATAATTGTTCAAGTCACAAAATTAAAGCTTGTAAAGTGGACATTCCATCAATGATACTGCAAACAGTTCTGTTCATTGATCCAATAAAACTCTGTGATATCATTTTCTATCTTATACACTTAAATATACATGCAGTTATATAGTTTAGAGTACTTTCTTTTCCTCTCTTTTGTACCATGACTATTACACATTTTGGGTTTCATTGCTCCCACGGTTCTTATTACTGTTTTGGAAGAGAGTAAAACCAAATGTGACATAACAGAACAGAATCGGTCAAGTCAAAAGGGTGGACATAATAGATAATGTAAAAACATAATACAGGTGATCAACAATGGTTACCATAATGTCTCCCGCTATCTCTAATAGAATTGCCTATATCATTAGTTATAATACAATTGAACAAAACAGTAAAGAATAAAACCGACAAAACCAAAACATTGGAGACATTGTAGGTCTTCAAAAGTAGCTAAAAGTCAACAAGAATGGGCGTCATAATGAATCTCATTATCTTCACAGCTGATGCCTAAACTTTCGAACCTGATACTATCCAGCAAAACAGAATAGGGGAACATCAGTTAAAAACCAGATGGTGAGAGTAATACAGGGCTTTAAATCAAGGTAGTGAAAAGTCAAAATGGGTTACTATAATATATCCTGCTATTTTTTTCCTTTAATTAAAAGGATAAAGATAAAAAAGTAAATAATGGAGTGGAGATTGAGATAAAAGAGGGCATAACAACGAAACAGCGCAGATCAAAACATAACCATTTAAGCAGAATAGTGTTTCACCACCAGATAATCCTAACCTAAAAGTAGTTACCATATTGTTTCTTTCTTTGAAATCCTTGAGTACAACTTCGTATACTGTAGCATTAAGTATATCAAAACAATGTAAAACCATTCAAGAGAATGACAGCATTACAGAGTATTTAGAATCGACTAACAGAAAATGAACAATGGTTTCTGTATAATCTCCTTGTCTTTAAAAGGTTTTTGCTTATACTATCGTACATAATAAAATCCAATAAGATATAGCCTATTTAGACCATTGGAGACAGAAGGACAAAAGCTAGATGAGACTTCAAAACAAGATGATACTAAATCAGTATTACCTATTAAGATGTCATTTTCTCCAAAATAGCTGTTCCTATCATCCAATCTTCTCTGCCTCATTTCTGTTAAGCTCTTTTTCTGTCAGTAGCTGTCAGTTTGTCTTCTTCATTTTGTTCTCTGCTCCATTTGTTGTGGCCTCCCCGCCACTATTTCTGGGTTCTTTGTATTTTTCTTTTTTTAGAATATCCTGCAATACTTTCTGTAGAGTTGAATTGGTGGTTGCAAATTCCCCCAGTTCCTCTTTATCCTGGAAGCACCTTGTTTTTCCATCAATTTCCAGGGACAGTTGTGCAGGATATCTCAATCTTGGCTGGAGATTATTATCTTTCAATGCTTGAATTATTTCCCCCCACGCTCTTCGTGATTTGATGGTTTGTGCAGAGAAATCTGCTGTAATTCTGATGGGTGTTCCCTTGTAAGTGGTCTGTTTCTTGTCTCTTACAGCTTTTAATATTCTGTTCTTGTATTGAATTTCTGGAATTTTTATTATTATATGCCTGGGTGTTGCTCTGTTTGGGTTGTAGGTAGCTGGGGTCCTGTATGCCTCATACATCTGAGTATCTTTACCTTTTGCTAAATTAGGAAAATTCTCCTGGATTATTTCTGTGAGTAGCTTTTGTAGTTCATTTGTTTGTGTCCCTACTTCTTCTTTTATGTTCTTAATCCTTAAGTTATGGATCCTCTTATCATCTTCTTGTCTTTGTATTATTGCTGTTTGTTTCTTTGTTATTTTTAAGAAGTTTTTCATTTCATTCTCCCATATTACAAGTCTGCCCTCCAGTTCAGATAGTCTGTCCTTAGTTTCTTTCAAGCTGTTATGCCAGTCTTCGATAGACTTCTTAGTATCTTGGTAGTCCCTTTGAACCTGCTTCACGTATTCTATGCTTTCTCTGTTTTCTCCATCAAACAATTCTCCCCTTTTTTTCTGTTCTTCCATTCCATCACCTGTTTTTTCTTGGGTGGTGCTTAGCATTTCTCTAACTATTCTGCATACTTCTAGCTTCAGGTTGTTAATAACTTCATTCCTGAATTGGTCTATGAGGCTCTCTATATGGTGCCTTATGTGTATTGGTGCGGTGTCTGCTATTGCCTGTTTCTCAGAATTGGGGGCCGAGGAGACTTTCTTGTTGCTGCCTCTTCCCATGCTGCCTCTTCTTCTCTGTTCCTTATATATGCAAGCTTATATAAGAGGCCCAGCTTCTCTCCCAGTCAGCCACAGCCTGATCGAATTGCGCCAGTTAGGTGTTCCCGCTCACCGCTGCGCACCAGGGAGTTACGGACCAGGCAGCCTACGCGTCTCCCCTCCCGGCCACCGTCAGGCTCTGGGATCTGGGTTGGGACAGCCTACCAGGTCCGCCGGCAGCGTCACGCAGGCCAGGCACTTTTCACCAATCCCGCCCGAGAGGGGGATGTGTGGCTGGAGTCGCCACCGCGCCCTGCTCCCGCAGGACTGCTCGGGCCCAGAAAGTCCTCTGCTGGAGTCAAACTGTGGTAGAGTGTCAGTTTCTCTCACTCACCTCACCATAAGTCAGTGCACGCCTCCCTGCCGTTCGCAGATTGCCGTTCTCAGAGCTTCTGCAAGTCTCTCCCCTTGCCGAGCCGCTGTAGAGGCAGCCAGCCGCTGCGCGGCGGGAAACCCAAATCGCGGCTTACAATGGCGCGGTTCCAGCCTCCACACCGAGAGTCTTTTCTGTTCCTGTTTTAGCACCAGGACTGCATTCCAAGTTGGCTTCTCTCAGCCCAGTTCGTTCCTGAGTCAGCAGAGCATATCTCCACCTGCTTATGTCTCCTTAGTCCGCACCATTCCTGGCTTCTGAGCCGAGTCTTTCAGAGAGCCGCCGGTAGTTGCTGTTATCTGTCCGCCATGTTCTCCCGGAAGCAAGTTTATTAAGTATTTTTGAATCAAATATTTCAATACTGAGGTACTGAAAGGTGATTGGCAGTAGTATAGAGAAGTAGTACTCTGAGAGCTCATCCAGTGTTAACAAGAAAGACAAGCATATTAAGTAACACAGTAAACAAACAAGTAAAATAAATGGAATAAAACAGCTTCAGGAATGGCTCCACTCTTCAGTACATTCTGTCCTCAGTACAACTTACATTCTAAATTAATCTGACAGCCCTGAGAACTACCATTTCTAATCACTCGCTAGACTGATGGTCTTCAACATTGTTTAGTTTTATGTATTTTTAATAATTTTTCACAATTAGAAAATTCTTTTCAAGCAAATACAAGAACTTGCTAAGCACTGTGATGGCAGACAATGAAAGCTTCACTGAACTCCATGGAAAATTTCACAGTCACCTAGATTATAATCTGAGCTTTATACATCCAACATGGAAACTTTACTTTCTCTTCATTTTTATTTGTCATTCATTTTGAAGCTTCTTACTATGCTACAAAACCTTATTTTTTACAAAATGAGCAAAACATTCTCAAATGTTTGCCATAATGTATGTTTACTGGGCTCTCTGAATACAGATTTGCATATTAATCTCTCATCTTTCTAGAAATGTTGTATCATTTTGATTTACACCTACTGTTACACTACTGTAACAGTAGCTCTGAGAGAGGAAAAAGTATTAGGCTGGTATTTCTCAAACAAAATACATATGCATATCATAATTCAGTATAACACATCTTATTTATGCATATTATATGAAATATTCTGCATATTCTGTATGAGGATCTGTCTATAATGTAACATTATACATGCACTTGAAAACAGGCCTGTGGCAGAATTTGATTCTTAGGGTTGAGGCTTAATATTCTGCATTTCTGACAAAAGCCACATTCTTGATTCAAGGGTTACACTTGTCCGGTTCTAAAGCAGGACTGTAAAATTTTCATGGTTTAAATTTTTATGAAAGGCCTTTAAATTTTTAGGCATTTCCTTGAACATAAAATGGTTATATTAAAATTGAATCTCTGTTATAATGTTCTTCTGAGTTAATAAAATATCATTGCCAAATATAATTTGTAAACTATAGAATTCTAACATCAATTGGAAGTACCAGTCATTTTGGTTTGATTGATTAGTATTGTTTTATTTACTTTAGTTTTTACCCACTTCTGTAACCTAATCTATTTCAATTGATTTGCTTCTGCGGGCAAATAGTTGAAAATCTATTATTTGATCTTGGCCAAACAAACTGATCTAATTCTTGTGGGTTCTAAATCTTAGATCATACAACATAGATTGATGGATTCTTATGAGGTTATCAATAGAAATGATTATTGGATGGTACTTTTGGATGATACTACTTAGCTTATCACTGTATATATGTCATTAAGTATAACTCTGCTCTGAGTAAGTTGATGTAAATTTTTTTAGCAAAAAGAATGCTATGACTGGAATGTCCGGTTTTTCCCAAAATGCATATGTTAAAACACTAATCTCAATGATGATTTTAGAAGGTGGGTATTGTAGGTAATTAGTTCAACCTGATGCAGCCCTCATGAATGGTATTAGTGTCTTGGAAATTATGTGCTAGAGTGCTGTTTTGTTCCACCCCACTGGTGTAGGAAAAAAGAGGTCATCTATGAAGTGGGCCCTTTTTAGACACTGAATCCACTAGACCCTTAAATTTCATCTTTCCATCCTCTTGACCTGTGAGAACTAAAATTTTGTAATTTACAAACAATCTAGTCTATGGCATTTTAGTACAACAGTCTGGATCAACAAAGACATTGTAAAATGAATGTCATTCATTTACTCATTTAGCAAATATTAATAGGTAATTATTAGAGGAAATATAGGTGATATGAAAATGAGTGAAGTATAGCCACTCCTTAAGGAATTTCACAAAGAATTGTGGTATTATTCATACATTTACTGCCATATGTGAAAACAGCAAAATAAATGCACATAAAAGGTCATGTGAGAGGAAATCCTGGCATGGTCTCATCATTAGGGTCTTCTATAAAAGCAAGACAGATAAATAAACCGATATGTGAAATGTGACTCACCAAATTACTCAAAGGTGATAATAGTTAATCATTTACATAATGAGCAAAAAAGCTAAATTGAAATTTTAGTTCTATAGTTCTATGAATTTTCAAGTTTTCTTTCTTTATCAAGACAAAAGAAAATCTTTGAGTAATAACAATTCTTAATGAAAGAAACTTAAATTTTAGTTATAATAGAACTACATTACAAATAATTAACTAACAAGATGATAAACTTTACAAAATGAATACCCGAAATTGTCAAAATACTTCTTTGGGACTGCACGTATGTACAATTGCCTATTTAAGACATATACAACCTTAGTGTGATGGCACATCCTATACTATTAGCAGTCACGGAAATGAAGGGGGAGAATCTGGATTTCTCTATGAACTTCAGTTACTTAGTGAATTCAAGGTCACCCTGGGCGACAGCGAGCCAATATATCAACAATGGCTATATATATGTGTGTGTGTGTGTATGTGTGTGTGTGTGTGTGTGTGTGTGTGTATTTATATATATTTATATATATATGTGTGTGTGTCTGTGTATTTATATATATATATATATATGTGTGTGTGTGTGTGTGTGTATATATTCATATATATTGAGCACATCACTTTTTGGCACTGCCCTATTGAATCATTGAATCTAAGAATGTCATAGAAAACAATCATGCTAACTTATACATCTTTCAGGAAAAAAATGTAAATATGAACAGAAGATGATTTGCAAAAGAACAAGGTGTTGCTTTCTTTCATCTGACTCAAAGGATTGTGAGCAAGTCGAGATTAATTTTTATATTTCTACTCAAAACATTTTCTGGAAAAGGCTGTGTAGCTTTGTCCTTTGTTTTCTTTTTACCTCAGCGGTGTAGTAAGATGTGATAGCTATTACTGTCTTGTGTTATTGGTTTTAATAAGAAACATGTCTCTTTAGTACTTGAACTCTTCCATGAGAAGTCAAATGCCTTGGTCTAGGTGCAATTCTTCCCTTAAATGTGAGTAACTGAGTTCCCCCAAAATAGATCTGAAATGAGAATATACCTGGTTTTTGTGTAAACTGAAGCATCTATTTCTATTTTATTTACTGCATTGTATTTTTTGAGAAAGAAACGCTAATGAAACTTTCTTTTAATGCTAGGTTAAATTTGGAGACATATTTGTGATACAAGTTTTACAAATTTTTCTTAAAAAGATCATATTGATGTTTTAGATTAAAGCATTTAAAAGGATATGTACTGGTAAACATAATTCCTTCTTCAAGAGAATTAGCTTTTATAGTTGACCTAGCAACAAGATACCAAATTAATTGTTTTTCATGAGGGTTGTTAATCATGATAGTGACAATTCCACACAATGAACCCAACAGTAATTGAATATTGCCTCTTGCTTTGAGTATAATTTAAATCACCCAGCATTTTTAAGTGCTGCCGACGGAAGAGTTTCTAAGTGTTTGGAGATGATCCATAAGCTAATTGCTAAGCAGTGGTGGCATTTTCATTTATTATAGACCACTCAACCATTAATTGTATATGGTGATACAGTTCACTAGAGATTTTTATTGAACAAGTTGCAAAGGTTAACAGGAACCAAGTTGAAAAGAAATCAAATATAAGAAAGGATGATGGGTACTATCTGCTGCCCTGCCTGTGAACCATAACAGTTTTTAAAACTACTGATACAAGGCAATATTTTCATAAGTATAACATGTCTGTTGAATTAATTTTTGTGGAATTGTGCAGTATGTACAAGCTTTTTAAGATTAAAATTTATAATATTAATTGCTATCACTTATTTTTCATTGGAGAGAGTCTAAATATTCTAACAAAACATCTTTGAAGCAAGATGCCTATTTAGTAGTTAGGCATTTCAGAAGCAATTATACTTAGTAATTAAATCTTAGAGCAACAGGAATTGTATATTATTCCCAAGTGTTTTGACATTCTTGTTATTTGGGTTATCCTAAGTGCATAATACATTGTCTTCCCTTTGTAAAATATTTCTTGGTTGGGCCTAAATCCAAAGCCTTGACTCCATTTCTTCCCTTGCAATTAATCACACTGACTTATGAGTAAAAAAATGATTTCTTTTTTTTTAGAATCTTACATGTAATAAATCATTAGGAGTCTGCTAGTTATAAGATTGCACTTTGGTTGGATTTCACTTGGCCAAAATTGTACTTGTAGAAAAATCTAAATTGTAATTATTTCTTATAGAAAAAGAATGTATACCCAGACATATCTTAGATAAAAATTTAAAAGTAGCTCAAAGTTATTATGTCTGTTATTTATATATTTATGCTACATTGTTTTTATCAACTTTATACATCTACCACTGAGAGGAGTCTGTTGACATTTGAAATTAGAACTGTATATTTGTCTCTATGATCTACTTGATATGCACTGAAGGTATTTTATTTGGCACATATATTTTCACTGTGATTATATATTCTTTATTTGCATTTTCTTTGTTACTAATGTTCCTTTGGCTTAATATAAAGCTTCTTTACAGATTACTAATTTTCTAATAGTGATACGGCATTCTTTGTGTTGCCTTTACTTGGTACATATCACATGTATATTTGATTTACACAATTATGAATTATTTGTTTAAAATATTTTCTTAAAATATCACATTATCAGATCTAGTTTGCTGATCTTGAGTACAAGATCTACATTTTTACAATGGGCCTAATATATTTTCCTTTCTTTTATAAAACCTGTTAGATATTTAAGCCCTCTGATGTTTTCTATGATTATTATTAAAAGTGTTGTTGCGTCTTCATTGCTTTCTTCCTTTATTCAGATCTATATTTTTTTTCAAATTTTGTGTTTGGAACAGTGATGCAAATTGGAATGGTTTACTTGTTTTAAAATGTAACATTAAATTTTTGCCTATTTCTCAAAGTTTTTCTAAATTCATATTGATTCAGTAAATGTACTCTGTCATCACTTCTTTCCTGAACTCTACTTTGGACTTAACTGTATTCTCTCAAAATCTTGTATTGAAGTACTAAAGTGACATGTGTTAGTATTAGGAGGTGAAGCTTTTGTGAGCAAACTTGGTTTAGATATACTCATGAGAATGTATTTCTCAGGAAAGGGTTGATTCCTTGATCCATTCTCTCTTCGGTATACGAGGATATAGCAATGTTAGCATCTGAAAAAAATAGGGAACTTGCCACACACTATATAAAGCAGAATTTTGATCTTGGACTTTCTCAGTCTGATTGCTGAGAACAACGCTAAATCCATGTTATTTAAGCCACCCATCGTTTAGTATGAATTTTAAAAGCCTGCATTGATTTTTACAAACCCTCAGTCTAATAGATCATTATCATATCATTAGTTTTATTTATGTTTTACTTGCTAAATATAATTAGAAAAATATTTTAACTTATTTTATTCAAGTATTTTTGTCTTAGTCAAAGAATATGAAGTTTTGTTTAGCTTAATCATCTGTGTGAGTACAATACACTCTTGTACGCTCTCATTTTTCTTAGTATAATTTTCTCCAAGTGTGTTTTTAAAAGGATTAATTGAATAGAATCCCGAAGTTAGTATGACTGTAATGGATTCATTTTACTTTCAGAGTTACTATAACTTTACTATATATAAAATTATAGGTTTACTTTTTTTCCTGGACATTTTGAAAATATGACTCCACTGTTCCTTTTAATATTTTGCTAAAAGTATTTCCTATGTGTATTAGCTATTTTTTCCCAATGTTGAGACAAGATACCTGACCGTCAAAGTTTAGAGAGGAAAAATTTAGTTTTCTGACAGTTAGTTTGTAAAGATGTCAGTTCACAGTTGGCTCCCCTCTCCTTTCATCTCCTCTATCCATCTTGCAATCCCCTTCTTTTTTTGGCTTATGTTTGCAATATTTTGCAGTGTTGAGATTCCTTATATGCAGTTGGTACCTGTACATAACAAATCTGCAGAGAGACAGGGAGTGAAATGGGATGAAAGAAGAACCTTATTTTTGAGAGTTTATTAAAGGGTCACAGATGATGTCTTATTTCTGCATCTTCATGTCATGGAGAAGGGTAAGGGCTTTCAGGAGCTTCTTTTGTAAGGGCACCATTCCCAGTCATGACACTTTATTAATCTTTGATTAATTCCCAAACTTTATTTTCTAATGCTATCACTTTGAGGGTTAAGATTTCAACATAAAAACCTATAGGGGATTATGAACTTTCAGATCCTAGAAAGGGTAGAAAGTTCTAATATTCACCATGAAAAGAGATAATTGTTAGACTGTAGAGTTGCACACAGCTTGCATAACTATGACATAAACCAATTCACCTGGATATAGTTTTACACTTCATGTAAAGTTTCTAAGGAAATTTGCACATAAGGTAATGCAGAAACTACATTTTGCTACCATATTTCTGTATTGTATCACTCATTTAGAACAAATTTGCCCTTCCAAAACAAGCATAATGACATAATCAACTGTATCGGGAAATGAGGAACTAGGTATGGTTACTCTAAGCAAAGGCTACAAAACTATTTTGTAAGTGTTACATGGTTTAAATCATAACACAATACTTATATTTTCTTTGTACTGGTTTTGTTGAATGATAATTCATTATTTTAACATTCCACTAGCAAGATCTTTTAACACAAACATTAATTGAAACTATGATTGTGTGTTCTCTGTCATACTGGATATTCATTTAATTTAACCATAGTTGCCTGTTTTGAGATGTAATAGTAATTAGTAAAATGAAATAACATTGAAGTAATTTCTGAAATTTTACATCTTAAAGACAAAATCATCTTAAAGACATAATCATAAGCATGAGACTCATTCATTTAGAAAACTTTTCTTTCTTTAAACCTGACAATTAACAAGCGCAATCAAGACAATGTCAACAAGATCTTTAAACTTTAAATAATCTGGGGCTGGGGATTTAGCTCAGTGGAATAAGTGCCTGACTTGCAAAAAACAACTTTAAATAAATTACATTTATTTTATTCCTTTCATATTAAAATATTTTTGACTTTATGATACATTTTTCATTTTTATGGATTTATATTTAAGGTACAAGTTACACTTAAGCTCAAATGTTTACTTGATTGGCTTTAGAAACACACAGTCACCCAGTGAAGCATACTTCTCCATTTCTGGGTGAGACACACAGACAGGATTCTCAGTCTACACGGTTTCTTCACCTCTTCCTCTCCGGCATTTTTCTCTGCTTCCAGTCTGCTGTGACATAAACGCCTTTACTCCCCCATGCGCTTTTGTCATAAGTTCCTACCTTGGTGTCAGGCAACAATGGACTGAACCTTCTGCAACCCAGAGCAAAATTAAACCTCTCCTCCATCAAGCAGTGTATATATATGACATGTTGTTCCATTGATAAAATTTGATTAATACAATGCAATTCATACATGCTAGACTGCATTTCGTTTGAGTGTCTGTATGTGTATGTGTGTGAGTACATATCTTTCTAAAGTTAAGCCAGTATGTAACGAATGGGACTGTGAATAGGATAAAAAAAGATTAAATAATATCTAACTGGGCAAAGGTGTTGAAATGAATTACTTTTCCTAATGTTATCTTTCAACAATGACTCTTCTTAGGATAACAGTGAACTGCTTCATCTGACCGGCTGTCACTCCTTCAATTGTGAATCTTTGTGAAATCCACTGAGGTCCTTGCTTTTCCATCAGAAAATTTTCTGTTTCAGTGTACCTTCACCAGTTTGTTATATGCAAATTATTACAAGATTATTATACAGTTATTACAATATATGCAATTATTACAAGTGTTCTTGGGTTTTACATTCCTTTTAGTCCTTAATTTTTTTTACTCTAGAAATATCACTTTGACTAGAAGTAGAATATTCCTTTTCATCTTTTATGTAGAAAATTCTCCCTATTCTATAAATTACTGAGCTCCTCTAAAAGTCATAAGGTCATTTACTGTCCTTCATTCCACTATCATTTGAAGTAAAAGATTTTAGCACCCAGGTCATTGATTCTTTTTTATTGTTGTGTCATAATTCCTAGTTACTTTAATAGTCACACTGAGGACTCATATGGTGTCTTCCCTCCCAAACTCACCCAACTGGGCACTCAATTGTCACTTCCAGTTGGAGACTTTTATCTACTGTACTAGTCAACTGGAGTCACTTTAACAAATACCTGTGATAAATCAACTTACTGAGAGAAAATAATTATTTTGGCTCACAGTTTTTTTTTTTTTGTTTGTTTGTTTTGTTTTGTTTTGTTTTGTTTTGTTTTGTTTTGTTTTTTTATGTTTCTGTTCATGGTCAGGTGGACCTTTTGGTTCCAGAATTCCTAGGAGGGGGATACATCACATCACAATGTGTTTAGGAGAAATGGATGCAAACCATTCATCTTATGTCCAAGATGTGAAAGAGATTGAGTTCTCATACTGCCATTCAAGTCATGCTTCCAGTGACCTAAAACCTCTCAGAAGAAGGACTGTCTTCTTAAAGTTTTTTTATTGCCTGCAAATGACATCGAGCTGGGGACCAAACTTTTAACACATGAACATTTGAGAGACATTCCAGCCCAAACTACAGCTCCTACTGAACTACACATCCTGTGATCCAATTCTCACTTTTGTTTATTCCTTCAGATTTCTTGCCTGTCTGCCATAAATCTTCTGCTTCTGTCTTTCTTTTTTTCCTTTTAAAAATTCTCATGTTTGCAATTCATGCAGTTAATAATCATCTACTATAAGTTATTACTTATGCACATGTTATGTTTTGTGTCTAGATATCACTCCAAAGCCTCATATACTTTTAGATAGGATTTTTTCCAAATTATCTGAATCTAGAGTTTGTGATTGATTCATGATTTGATACTAGGACTAAGGGTGCTGGGTTTATAGGCAGAACAAAACAAAACAGTGACCCTGTAGGCAGGTGGATGATAGCATGCAAGATACGACCAACTTACCGCTTGTATTGATTGTTTGACTTTGAACTGTGACTTTGTTTGACTTTGAAGGTATGGAGCCAGTAGTCTGAGTACCCGTTTAGAGAATAAAATTCAATATAGCAATTATATGGTATTTCCTTCTGTCTTTTTTTGAAATTCAAGCTTGCCCTTACTGTTCTGTTTTGTTTCGCTTTGCTTTATAATCTTCAAAATAAAAAAAGGATCTATCCTTTTATCTCTTTCTATGCATCATTTATCTTTCTCTTTGTACACTGACTCACTCAAATGCAAGATAGCATGATATATATTTCATATATTCCATTCATCATTGTTTTTCCAGGTCCACACATTTTCCCACAAGCATCCCAAATTTGTCACTGTTTATAGCTAAGTAGTTTGATACTATATTTTGTTTGTTCATTCAAGTGTTGATGGGTATACAAACCCCATTTAGCAAGAGCTAGCTATTACAAATATTGCTGCTATAAATATTGGCATGAAAGTGTATTCTCTGTGGTATGCCTATGTAAACTCTTTGGAGAGGAAATCTAGAAGAGAGATAGTTGTATTGTGTGGAATTTCTAATTTCAGTTCTTGAGAAATCTCCATATTGTTTTTCATAATGGTTATACTAGTTTGTATTCGCACCAGCAATCTCAGTTAAGCCAGCATTTTTTATTGTCTGATTTCCTAATGATTACCATGATTTCCACAGTAAGTGGAATCTTAGCTTTGTTTTAACTAACATTTCTTTAATGACCAGAGTTATTGAAAGTTTCTTTCATATATTTGTTGAGCCTTTGTTTTTCTTCCTCTGTGGAGTGTTTGTTCACTTCTCATACCTGTTTCTTGACAGTAGGTTATGTTAAACAAGATTGTTCAATTTATAAGTAAGCAAGGGCCTTTGTTATGCTAAACCTTTGAGATCTAAGTTTTGTTTCTTAAAAATGTTTGTATTGAAAAGTCAAAGTTTAAAATATTACTTTCAAGTCTTCCTTGTCAGCTGGTATTATTACTTTTGTATTTATCTTAGTTACTTTTAATTTCGGAGGAAAAAGTTTATTTCACAGTTTGTGGAGGTTTCAGTTCATTGCCTGCTGACTCTAAGGAAGGGTGGCACGGCAGTAGAGCACCACAGAGCAGGCAAAAATAGGGAAGCAACCAAACTTATATGAATTCCAATCAATGTACTAATTTTTTCTCAGTATCGCACACTCTTAATCCAGAGAACTCTGAAAAGTCTCCTTATGAGGCTTTGAGGACATCTAAATTAAAACCATTAACAGTATTTCACAGCAAGCATACAAAATCCAACCAAAGAGAATTTGTGTGTATTCTTAAAAGTTTCTCAAACTATTTACCATAACCTTGTACCTGACTCTGCACCTTTCCTCACAGGTTTTTCCTCTGATAAGATAATCAAAGATTCCACATTTGCTTTTTAGATGGAGGATCAGATTCCATATCTCTTAATCAGCATCTTACTTCCATACTGAGCAATCAATTCCTTCCAGTCTATTTATTTTACTCAGAATTTACTGGACTTCCAACTTCTTTGAAAAATCGCAGCTTTTAAACTGATAAATTATAGATATTTCAGTGATCAATTTTTTGGTCCCTTGTTTTTTAATTTATCTCACTTCCCAGGTAATCTCTTCTAAAACAGTGGCTATAAATATTTTTTTTTATTCCTAGACAGATATATAAGTACATATTTATAAGCATCTGTGGTCAGACTTCTTTCCATGAAATCTAGTCTTTTATACCTTACTAAATGTAATCAACCATAGGGCTAATAATTTAAAAACTGAAAACATTAAATGAATTCTATTGTTTTGAAATGTTATTATAACAGCATTTATTTCCTAATTTTGAGAATTAACGTATGGTAATTTAAGACATTAACATTTGAGAAAATAGAGGACAAAGGGAATAGTTCATTATTATTTTTACAGTTTCTAAGTCTAAAGCTCAAAATAAAACCTTAAAATTTTAAAAATTGGATAGATTAGGAATGCTTAATGAACTGACTACCTTCTGCGATATCTTAGGAAACTTGGAGGAAATACTACAGTGAAATAAAGGTATATTATTCTGACAGTGAGAAAAAGTATACAAAGCAAACATATACTTACACTCAAAGACAGAATTAGCTATGTTTAAGGATTAAAAAAATATTTCATGGATCTCCTGGTGCAAATATATTATGTGTTTTTCATGCAAGTGTTGTGTTCATTTTGCAATCATTTTGTATTGAAAAGGAGACAAGCAAAAGTTTTGCTTTCCCATGTAATCCAGTCTAGTGAAGGCTAGTAGGAGCTACCCATCATTCTTGCCCTAAAGAAGCTTTCACTGAGGATGTGATGAACTTTATAGCCTTAATAAGCCTTTCATGCTTGCAATCTTTGCAACTCAGTGAATTTGCCTGATATTGTGTTTACTATATATGCTCATAATGTGAATGAAATAAATTTCTGTCACTATCCTTTTAATTTTCACATCCAATCATAGCAGATACTTCATCACTGAGAAAGAAATTTTCCTTTACTATATGCCTGTAAACTTAATTGGCAGTTTCATGTGTGTGTTTGGCTGTTTTTTAACCCATTGTTCGTTGACCTTTATTTAATCTTTGATCATTGTAATGGATATAACATAAACACTGAATGACAATGACACTTTAATTATGCACTCTTGACTATAGTTCTCATTTTATCTCTGAAATAATACAAAGAAAATATGTGGGTGAGATTGTGGGAGTACATTAGGAAAAGTAATACTCTTCAAATACCAGGAAGCTCTAAACTGTTTCCATTCGAGTAAGTGTTAGAAATGATTATGTTATTAGCAAGGTATTAAACCCATGAACCAGACATCTTCCTAGATGACAAAGGCTTCTAGGAAAGCACTAATGTTGAAAATAGCTTTTTATGGTAAATCACTCAGACTCCTGGTAGATCATACTGATTTGAAAATATCTTAAAGGTAGTTAGTTTTCACATAAATAAAAAGTGTAGCACGTTTAAGATATAGAGATTTAAACTAAAAATCAAATTATACATCAAATATTGACATATGAAAAAAGCACATAAACTGTAATTCTGCAAGCATAGCATTCAGGCATTTATCAATCCTTCTCTACTCCTCTAGAAGAAAAATGTGCATAATTTTTAAGTAATCAGTATCAACATTGCTAAATACTGGCTCATTAAATACAAATTACAGAATTAAATATTCAAAGTCATTAATGATGAAAAATGAAACCTAATATATTTTGAAAACAATATTGTTTTGTGATATTGTGAAAGATGACAAGATTTGGAATTTTTCATCTAATCTTCTATCATACTTTTCCTTGATAAATCGTTTGGGCAGTAACTAATGAAGATTTTTAAAAATTCTTTAGTTACAGTAAGTTAAATATTCCTATAAAATTATATACGCATCAATAAAAGAAATTACTTGGTTTGCCAGATGAGATATACATTGAGGAATTAAGGATTTATAAACTCCTAAGAACTAAGTCAAAGTCCAGTCAAAGACATAGCACATTCCACACCTGGGCACTTTTATGATTTATTGTAGGAGATTCATCTACAGTAAATTACTGATACATTATGGATATTCTTTGTCTTTGTAGAGGACTTTATTAACTTTTTTATTATTTTACTGTGCTCTAATTGTGTTCTTTAAGTTAAAAAATCTTTAATTCTTTATATCATAAAGAAAATAGTTGATATAAAGAATAATAAAATTTCTGTTCATTAATATATTTTAAACATTATCAGTCTTTAAACATATAAACACAGGCAGGTATAGTCCTTTCTACTAATAAGGCATCAAGTTAACTAGATTACTCACTACAGTAAAATAATTGATTCTGAGGTATATAGTGCCTCAAAATCATGAGTTGTCCAATGAGAACATTAGGTGTTTTCAGGGAAGAACAGAGCAACAAGGATAATTAGGCAATGAAAGTGTTCCCCTGCAGCCAGATTTTACCTGGAAGCGGGAGATTCAGGTGGGGAAAACTGGCTGAACAAGTGGGTATGAACAAGTGGGTATGAATATATATATATATTATATATTCATAGTGGGACAGTCACCCACTATCAATTTCTGGCCACGGTGATGTTCTCTCAGTGCTCCCCTCTCATTCTAAAGTGTACTTCAACTTTATTAAATGTGAAACATCACCACCTTTGTTTTAGCATTTCTTATCTAACTCTTTGTTCAGAATGCTGAGAACCTAAAAAAGGATCCCTGAAAAGAGTGTGCAGGACCCAAGAAAGTAGGAAAAACCTGAAGTCTCCCAAATGCCTTACAGTGTAAGTTCATTAAGTCCTCATAGGAGAGAAGGCCCAGGTACCAACTGTCTGCATGAGTTGTCAGGAGCACTGCTCACAATGCATGTCAGTCTTCAGTTTCTGTGGAAATACAAAGCTACCTCCTTGGAAGATAACTGGGAAATTAATTCATTTGTAACTTCTGTCGCTCAGAAGGTCAAATATAAATAAAAGTAATAAAGAAAAAGTAAAAAATAAGCTATGGGAAAGAAATTCTCTTGCTATATTTTGGACATGGCCTGAGAGAATACCCCTAAGTTTCTGTTGTGAGTTTTAATTTAATCAACAAGGTGAAAAATTTTGCTTGACTTTGGTGTTTACAGTTGTCTCGATAGGGAGATAATTAGAATTGGATAAATTCAACAGGACAGATCCTTCATAACTGAATCCTGGTTGCTTTAGAGAAAAGAGGGAGCACAAAAGAAAAGAGAGAAATCAAACATCTTTTTGTTTCTTGCCACATGATGCCTTGCAGGCCTGGAGACATTTCCAGCAAGAAACGTATCACCAGATGGCTCCTCTCAGCCTTGAACTTCTAGAACTGTGAGCCAAAGTAACTTTCCTCAGTCTTTGTCTTTGTGTTATGAGCAATAGAAAATGAATTAGAGTAATTCACAGATTTCTTCTAATGGTGTTTTGCAGCCAAAATTCAGTACATATGAAAAGAAAAGAAACTAAAATCAAGAATTAAAAATCTTGAAGAAATATCTAGGCATAAGGTACATATTGCCCCAAAGAAACCTAACGAAGACTGTGAAGAATTTTTAACATGATTTTCCAGTAAATTATATTCAAAACGTCTCTTTGCAAAAAAGCAGAAGATAGCATGAGGGAGAACCTGCACAAATTAATACAAATGTATTTCATACCGGTGTATAAATAGATCAAATAAGCACAATTAAATGTTTAAAGCCTAAATTTATAAACAATAAAAAAATAGAATAACAATTTAAATTACCACTAGTCGTTTGTACTTTAAATTGTATAAGATTACACAAGCTTATACATGACTGAAGCAAGAATTAATGAGTTAGAATGAAGGATCAAGGGATCATTACATCTTGGGGGAAAATGTGCATTGTGCAGAAGTTTTCAAAGTCACTTTATTTTATCACTTTTATAACAAATAGAATGGTCTCTTTATTTTTAAAAATGTACAACTGTGTTTTACAAATTTTTCTAAAGGATTTAAATATTTCACAATGTAAACACAATTATTTCCTCTAATGTTATTACCTTATCCACAATACTCAATTTTGCTTTTTGGATTCTCATTTTACATTTTAAACTTGATACATGTGTTAGTTGAGGACTAATTAATACAAAGCTCTTAATACCAAATATATTTGCATGTAATTATTAACATTTGTAGCATCAGAAAAGTAGCCTTCTGCCATTATAATTGTAAAAAATATATTTGTATATTATCAATTAAAACAAAAACCAAATCATAGAGTTGTTTCTTATACGGGCCTTAACACTGAAGTTTGAATAAAAAATATATAACATTGGAGTTTCTGCCCATTTCTTTTCATTGACTTTTGAAAAATTACAGGCTGCTTTTAAAATCATTATGTAGTCTAGGCTGTTTCAAACTCACTGCAAAAACTCCTGCTCAGCACACTTGGCCACATTTTGTTATGTAGACAAACTTTTTGCTTGTTTTGTTTTGTTGTTTGGGCATATATTTGATCAATCTTAAGACTGAATTTTTCTGAATACCACTGAGAAGTTAAATCGTGCCCCCCATATATATTTTACACTTTACGATTATGTCTTGGTAATTTATTTTTTCATTTACAGTTGGGATTATAAATTTCACAAAGTTTTTGTTCTGGAATATCCATAGTGGTTTCTCATAGTGTTCCTTGTGTTTCTCTTGAGACTATGTGATTCAGTCAATTACACTATTTGATCATACTTCAAAATGGAAAGAAACCAAATCCTTGATTCAAATGTCATTTTCATTCTAGGTACTGTGCAAATCATAACTGCAAATTGTCTTGACTTTGTACATACAGATTCACAATGCAATAATGAAAGCATGGCCCATCGTTTAAGCCTACATTTATGTTTCATCAACCAACTTAGACCCCTTCTTCCTAAAATAAACATTCAAATTTGTATGTAAAATGGTAAAAATAAAAGGTAGAAATTGTATTATATTCAGTACACTAAATCAATAATGTGTGTATAAGTTACAAATCAAGAACCAACACAAACAGTCTTGCCAATTGAATATTTATTTAAACTCAGTAAGATTGGTAACCAGGAACTATAAATTCTTGTAGGTAATAATCATGAAGTCATAGGATATTTCAGATTAAGCGCATCATGTTTCTAAAAGATTCATTACCTTCTTTTTTTTTCCCTCTGGGAAAAAAAATACAAAAACTGACAATGCTTAGTTTACTTTCATGAATCCAGAAGGAAAAGTATAAAATGAAGAAAAATTTCTGGTGAAATAAAAGGAAAAAATCACATAGAATTAGAGAAATATAGAGAAAGAATAAAAATCATGGTATTCTATAATGAAAATTATGGGACATTTAGATTTTTCTCACAAAATATGTGCATGTGTCCAGAGTTCATTTGTTTATTTTCTATAGTGATGTAGCGAAGGGATCATTTAAGGATTGTTTTCACTTTTCAAACAGACAAGAATGAATTAATATTAATGCCATAGTTAAGATAGTAGCACTTATTTATTTATGACACTTAAGCTCGCTTTATAAAGTTATGAAAGTTGCAACCGGAGTTTGGCATTTATGAAGTAATTTCTGCAAACTTTATGTTTCTGATATATATATATTCTGGTCTTTCAGAGAAGGAACATGAAAAGCAAGCAAATTTCTAAATTGAGAGAACGCAGAAAGTAACTTCCTCAACTTACACATTTAAAAAGTGATTACAAAATATGGAGAACAATAAAACTTAACATTTTAATATTTTAAGAGTGGAATTTTGTGGCAGTAAGCATTTTGATGTACCATCTTTGTAATGATCATCACAATTACGTTACTATAGAATTTTTCACTATACAAACTGCAGCCCTCCACCTGTTGATCAATTACTTTCTATTTTTCCTTAACCAGTCTGTAAAAACTACAACTATTTTCCGTCACTATGAATTTCAATATTTTAGTTGTTTTATGTAAGTGAAACAGTCCAATATCTACCATTTTCTTCATAGTTTATTTTATTTAAATACAATGTCTTTAAGACACACATATATGTTGTATCATGTACCAGAATTCTATTGCAATTTAAGGCTGAATTTCATTATACTTATACTACCTTTTGCTTTCTATCCAACAATAGACATTAGTGATGATTATAAATTTTGGCTATTGGGAATAAAGGTGCAGTGAATATTGTATACAGCCGTCTATTTATACCTTACTTTCAATACTTTAAACATATTCCTACACATACAGTTGCCAAGTCAAATGGTAAACCTATTTTTAATTTTCCAAGGCATCTCTGTACTAGTCAGCTTTGCTTGCTGGGACACATACTGGACACCTATAATTTAAAGGAGTAAATGGTTGCTGGCTCACTATTTTAGAGGATGCCATCTTTTGCTGGCTGGCTCCAAGGCAAAAGCATCATGATGGAAGGGAGTGGCAGAGCAGTGGATTTGTCTGACAGCAGCTGGGAAACAGAAGACAACCAGAAAGGGAGGGCCAAGGACCATTTAGTATCCTATGTCATGCCTTCATGACCTACAGAGACACTTTTAAATGTGCCTTATTAACAAGTGAGCCCCAAGACAATCTAGTTGACATAATTAAGCTTACCCATCACATTATATCCCTTGTCAATTTGACACCCTACAGCGTATTCTTATACCATAAATAATCTCCCAGTAACAAGGAGTTGATGACACCACCTAATGTGTTGCACTACCCTGTGTATGACCAGGGGCACAATAATCTGTCTTCCAAAGTCTCAACAGTTCCAGGATGTTTCAAAACTCCAAGTCAATGTCTCTTTTGAGATACAAGGTATATACTTAGTTGTGAAGCTTTACAAAACAAATGTATAATCCCATGGTACATTGTCACAGGATGATTAAAGGGACCAAAAGTTACAAGATTAAAAATAATAATAATAATAACAGTAGGACCAAAGTACACCAAAACTCAGCAAGGCAAACTCCAAGTCCCGTAGCTATATGTCTGGCACCGGGGACACTTGTTACTGAGATGTGAGTCCAGGGGTTTGGGCAAGGTCACACCTGTCGTCTTGATGGCGCCCTCTTTTTTGGACTCATTTTGCTCACAGCCTGAAGCTTTCTCAAAAGATGTACTACATTCATTAAACCTCAGACTTCCTGAGGTCTCCACTGTACCATTTCCACAGATTCATGCCCAGGTCTCTCAGGGACACATTTTCTGTTCTCCTGCACCTTCGTTTAAAATCTAAATGGAGGCTTTTCTGATTATGTAACTTCTGTATTTTGCATGTCAGTCAAATGGTGAGCCTATTTTTAATTTGGTGAGCCTAACTTTAATTTTGCATGTCAGAATCCTGTGGATCACACACATTTCTTCCCTCATGTGGGCAGTGACCAGTTACTTTTGATCATGACCTTAGCAGTCTTAGTGCCTAGATGTGGAACATGGTGACATATTCCCTAGAAGAACCTTCTTTAGCCTGGGTCCCAGTGACTCTCAAACTTTTTCTGCCTTTGAACCTTCAATGGATTGGTTATCAATGATCCCGAGATGTCCTCAGAATCTTTATTCTTGTTACTGTACAAAGTAATTTGTTTCTTTTTAATATCCTAATCTCTTTAGAAGCTGTCTTCTTTGGTCTGAATTTGCACATGTTTCTTTTTTCCAGGAAAATTTCAAGTATTTCAATTTTTTCTGCTTTGTTTTTCCTTCTACTCTCAATATACATTTGACTGACAAGTGTCACTGGTAACCGTGCCACAGTCTGATTGTTGGACTGTTTTGCAATTTCTTCCACCACATCATTAGTCTGTAACCTTTAAACTCAGCCTCCTGCAGTGTTTCAGGAAAGATATAAAATGTAGGCATTATTTTTTTTTACCAGAGTGTAACTAACATAGCTGTTAGTCCAACTCACAAGAGAATCCTCATCCCAACTCAAACTTTCTGATCATAGACTTAACTGTCTGCATTGCTATCACCATTACGGTCTGAGCACTGACCAGAATCACCCAGCAAGCTCTGCTGATAGCATTCTAGGACTTTTCCAACCTGAATCTCTTAATTTGCAAAAGTTTCTGAAACAAGTTTTAAAAATTCCTGAAAGAATGCAAGAAAAGAACCAGAAGCAAAAAGAATTAGGATGCATCATGTACAAACAAGCAACCCAAACAATCAAAAGCTTTCATACCACCTAGTCTGCATTCACCCAAGTGCTGATATCAATTTTCTGTATTAGTTGTCTTTCCCATTGCTGAGATGAATACAGTGATACCCACAATTTTAAAAAGCACCTCTTTTATTTGGCTTACACTTTCAGGATTCACTCCATGGTTAGCAGACTGCTAGGTGGAAACTTTGTGGTGAAAGTGTGTGGCAGGGCAAAGATGCTTAGTTCATGGTGACAGAACAAAGGACAGAATTGGAGACCACCACAACACTCAACGGTATGTTTCCATGACCCACCCTGACATATCCAGAAATACCGTACTAGTATACATGGCATCAGTGCCAATCAGGCTGACACAGTGAAGCTTAACCATCAGAGAGAGCCACCACTGTGCTTGTTGTTGTTGTTGTTGTTGTTGTTGTGTCTGAGACAGGGTCTTGCTAAGTTCTTAAATTCCCCTGGCTGAGTTCAAACTCAGGATAACTTTGGCTCAGTCTCCCAAAGTAACGGGACTACAGACAAGCACCACCACATCCAGATACACAGTCACCATCTCATTTTAACAGTGGTAGCCCATTATATTTCCACATGCAGTACACATGAGGTCTGATTTCTCCACTTGCTCAAAAAATAGTAGTTATTTTGCATTTGGCTTTTCTTTTGTCTGAATAACAGTCATATTAATGGATGTAAGTTGGTAGGCAAAATTTTGATGGTCTTGTGGGTATGCACATATCATCTAGGAAATATCTATACATTTTATAAATCTATATTTGCTGGTTTTGCAAAATATATTTTCCTCTTCCGTGATTTATAAAAATCTCTTTATTTCCTGCAATTTCTGCAATTAGGTATAATTTGGTTACTATTTATCACGTATATAATTCACAAATATTTCTGGTTTGTCTTGCTTTTTGTATTTTAGCTAAGACATCATTACCAAATACAATCCTTTAAGGTTTTGCCCTATACGCTTGTGCGAGTTAATCTTAACTTTTATCTGGAATGGATTAAGAGAACACTGGAGAAGTAAGAAGATCCTGGGGGTAGTGTGTGAGTGGAAGTGTTCATGATGATTGCTTCACTCTGATTCATACCTAGGTGCACTGTTGGAGAGGGGATGTCACTGAGGATGAAGGCCTGTGGACGGTGTGTCACTCACTGTTACTCTTTCCCTAAGCTCTGCTCCCCAGCAGCCATGAGGTGAGGAGCATGGCTTCACCTTGGCCACCCCACATGATATTCCTGCCTGACAGCCTGCTGACAATGGACTGGAGCCTCTGGAACTATGAGTGAAATAAAACATCCCCACCTTCAAGTTTGAGTGTGAAGTTTGACTCAGCAATAGAAAAGGTAACTACCCACTTTTTTCAAAGAAGTTTACAATTTTGATCTTATTGTATCTATCATAAATTCATTTGGGGTTAATTTGTTTGTATATGCTACTAGGTAACCTTTGCTTTGAAAATATACAGTTTTGTCAAAATATGTTTTTTTCCAGAGTATAAAATTCACATGTAATCTCAAGCTATCTTATAGCTACACAATTTTGAAAAATTATAAATTTCGAATTTTTACACTTTTTTATTTCCATATGCTTCCATACTGAAAGTATGCTGCTATCACAACAGAGAGAAATACAGACCAATGCAATAAGCAGAAAGACTAAAAACTTACATGGTTACTTACATGGTCAAATGATTTCAGTAAAGATTCTAACAGTGGGAAAAGGATATCCTTTTAAGGGTTATTTTTAATCATGAGAAGTTGATCCATATTGAGCTGAATATAAGTATAATATAAAGTTTCTACCTGTTAACTTCATATCTTTGAAGTCCACCTCCTTGACCTAAAATCTTATTATCTCCCGCTGTGAGCCCCTGTTTTATGCTTCTTTCATATTATAAATGTCATAAATATTCTTTTCATAAGTGATTTAAGTGTCTATATCTTTATTTTTCTTATATGTAATTTTCTTTAATAATGCGACTATACATTTCTACTCAGCCCACAAAATCTTTTATATAAAGTAGTCAATAGATATGTCAAGAATCACATAGATGCAGACACCAAACACACACACACACACACACACACACACACACACTGTAGCACACAAATATTGTTTGCACCAAGGTTTTTCTTGTCACAGTTACGGGGAGGATGATGAATTATATGATATCAATAGGATATTAGTGTTAACTTTTCTAGTCTGTTTCTTTATAAATATCAACACTATTCATTATGCTGGTAGAACACCTCTGCTAGCGTCTATTGTCTTGGTAATAAATGCCTAATTATGATACATCAGTAAGTCTCAGCCTAGTCCCATGGAAAAACCATCTTGGAGTTTCATAATCAAGTTTCTAGATTCTCAGCAGACAATAATCAGCTTTAGAAGACCAGTAGCAATGAATATAAATAAAAGTATAAGACAGGCCACAATGATTAATAAGGGGTTAATTTGCCAGTAGGAAAACAAAACTAAATTTGGTGTGAATTCAAATGTGTTTTATTTTATTTGAGTAAAATGTAAAATACTTCTAGAGTGAGAAATGTAAAACAGAAATTTAGTATTTGGAGTATTTGTGACATATCCTTTGGGAACTTAAGGCTCCAACTGGAAACAACTAGACCTTTCTTGTAGGTAACTCCTGTTTTTAATAAATTTTAAGAAGTAGTCAGTTGCCTTACAATTTCAGTGACACTCCAGTGAAATAAGAATAATAGTATATTAGTATATGGTTTACTTTCAAGGAATTATGAAGAAATATACCATAAGAATTAGGTTTTTTTTAGTAATTATAAAATGAACAATAGTTTTCAAAACAATGAGCTACTGTACACTATTATGTTGTTTATATAGCTATACAAACCCCTGTTTTACTTGTAAACCAGACAAAATCTCAAAAATCTTTTTATGCAAATCTTTTTATTCTGTGTTGTAATATTATTATTGAGTGAACTGAAGTAGACTAGTTGGGAATGTGATGGGGGTTAGATATAGAAATTTATGTAATCGAGAAAGAAGATCATCTTTTTTCCCTTTATGCCACCTCACCAGGAGAAGATACTATTGAGAAATCACTCTTGTGAAAATGATAATTGATGTCATGTAAAATAAATTGGCTGAAAACAGCTTGATAGTTAAAAGCTTTAAGTGATTCCTCTGCTCATTCCTCAGTGGGACGCTTTCCTCATTCAGTGACTGGGTGAACTCATCTGATGTGCACCACTTAATGCAATTTGAATTAGAAAATGCTTTGATTAGACAGAAGTCAAGATGTAAGAGATGGGGAATCATTCTTATTCCTTGCTGAAAAGCTTGAGCCTATATAAATGTGAAGAGGTAAATTGACTTGGTAAACATTTTAGGAGTAGAAAAAGTGTAGTCTCTGATTATATCTATCTCATTAAGGATGACATCTTAGACCTTCATGTCTCTCTGGAAGCAAAATCACTTTTTAAATAGGCTCAAATAAATTTGGTTTATTGATACATTTCAACATACTGAATTGTTATGAATATTGCTATGAGAAATAATAAATTTCTGATTGAGCATGTATTATTGATAAAAATGTATAGTAATAGGTAGAGATTATATTGCTTGTATTGTAGGGAAATTAAACTGAAACACTACACTATTAACCTGTAATAAAGTTGAAGTTTTGAGTTATACAAATTAAAATTATTGTAATAATTGCATAAACTGACTACTTATTCATTGATTTTTTTTATAATCAGTATTTATTGTATTTTTGCTTGTACTATTGGCACTTTGCAAGAAACTCTCTAGCATGGGACTTCAATTGTGTGGAACCCAGAGAAAAAACAGATTTATAAACACTTTTACTCATCTGATAATTTATTATTTTTAGAAAGATAACAGATAGTTGCTTGACAATATCCACAAATTGTTATTTTTTTTCCAAATACAATGTAACCAAGAAAAAGATAAAAGAACAAAAGATGCAAGCACAAAGGCAAAGGGCTAAGTAAAATTGTTTACAAATTATGAGTGCAAAAATTAATGGGAAAAAACTGTGCCTCTTTCCCTAGCTGTAGGGAGAATCGTGCAGTAGACTTTAAATTTCCCCATTTTTCTCCTGCAGAAAACAAATTATAGTGTCTCAATAAATTGTTTTATTACCAATGGTGAATATAAATTGGGACTCTAATATTTCCCAGATATCTTAGTGGAATAAAGACCTGAATGACTCTTTTTTGATACAACTGTATTTCCACTCAAGAACAAACTGGTGGAACTAAGGTAATGAATGCACATGTACTCACTACCGAGCTGAGTCATAGCTTAGCATTTTGTCAAAATCCTTTTGGATAGTACTAATATGAGTAAAGAACTAGTATCGGTAAAATACCACATGAAAAATCACAATATTTATGCTTCGGTTTCCCAATTCCTTTCCAGGTTTGACAGTTACCTACTATTCAATTGATTTATTTATTACATTTATCTTTTAATTTTTAGCATATTTTCCTGTATGCTAATTTTTAAAAGCACATGATAGAGACCAACATAGATGACAGATAATGGGAAGTAGGAAGCAAAGATCCAAACGGGAAGGGAAACAAGGCAGGGGAGGGAGAAGGGAAGTAAAGGAAAAGAAAAATAAGAGAGAATAGAAAGAAAAGCTGGATAAAAGCTTTTGAAAATAAGAAAGGAAAGAACAGTTTAAGGAAGAGGAAGAAACTGTGGAAAAATAAATTCAAAATATATATCATGTACACGTACAAATTCCTTATGATAAATATGAACATGATGTATTTAATGGTGTAGCAATAAAACTAAATATAAAACATGGCAAAAATAAAATCTGTTAAATTTGTTTTATGACTAAGTTTTGTGTTAACTTGGAGAATAATCAATGTGTACTTATAAAGAATATGTAGTAGGGAAATTTGTAACAGTGAAATCTTGGAAACAGCCAGGATGCCCACTAATAATTGAATGGATAAAGAAAATGTGGTTTTTATATACAGCAAAGTACTACTCCACCATAAAACAAAAGGCAAGAAGATGAAGGAAAGAAGATACAAGAAAATAAAAGCTAACCGAAGGAAAAAGGGAAGCAAAGCTTTTCTAAATAGGCAGGGAAGGGAGAGTTGAAGCCAGAGGAGGAGAATGGAAAAAAAGGCGCAAGTTATATCATGTACAGGTGAAAATTCTCTACGGGGATTGTTATCGTTTTGTACTCAAAAGTGCACCAATAAAATTACAAAAGTAATTTTAAAAAGAAAATAATATATATTCTGCAGTTATTAGATGTAGCATTCCACAAATGTAAAATAGGTAATTTGGTGGATAAAAGTTTAAATATTTGAAAGATTTCTAGTTTCTTTTTTTGCACTAATACTAAATAAAGGCATACAGTTACACAGAAAAAAATAAGTAATTAAAAAGCATGTGATAGTTCTTAGAGAACATATCAGTGTAATTATCTCTTAAGAATTCACTTAAGAATTGACTAAATAAGATACTTTTGGGTAACTTTAACTGGAGTTATCTCCAGGTTTCTAAGCTCTTTTTACTTTATTAATATGCATGAAATACTACATTCTGGAAGTTATCATTTTTCTAGACATGTGGCTGTTTTAATAGATGCAACATATTGCCTTTGTGAAATTACAGCTGTGTTGGTTCAGCGAGTTTATACTCACCATAAGTACTATAAATAAAAGTTGCCTTGGGCCTACACCCTTACTATTAATTATCATTGTTATTTGTCATTTGTATTTTAACATGTAAAACTGCAATGGTATGTTGCTTTATAAAGTTATTAAATTCTTAAAAATTGTCAACAATCTTGACTATTTTTCAATTAGCTATTATTGCCTTGCTTCCTCCTTTTTTCATTATTTGTTTCCTTTCAATTATTATTTGAGTCTGTAAGAATTATTGGTGTATCATATAGCCTTGCCTTTAATTATTTAAATAAATTACAAATATATGGCTCATGGTGTCACTTCTTTAAAAAGTGTTTAAATTATATAAATATTCTTGAGTCTGTTTTCCATTATTGTAATCTTTAGGTTTATACTATCAATAGATTTTGTGTACACCTTATTTAAAAACTCTTGTCCAAACATTTAAATTTTTTGTCCTGTATTTTTTTTTCTAATCTCAAGGGTTTTTTGGTTTTGCTGTTTTTATTTTGCATTATTTGGAATGCTGAGCATCGAATGTAGATCTTCACCAACTCTAAGTAAACTCTACTAGTGACCTGTATCTTCAATCTCCTACACATTGTTACATTAATGTTTAAAGATGTACTTGATTGAAATTTATAGGCAAATATGACTTGGTTTATATTATTAAGCAATCATCACAGAATGATTCATCAGCATATTTACAAATTATTCATGTATGATGGAGAATGATAATAATGCATTTGTAAATCTATATATACTGAGGAATTCTAGTCAACTTTTTTTATTTCAGAATGTCCTTAGATGCTCTTGCTCTTTTTTCATTTTCAGGAATTTAAATCTCAAAATTTTCATTTTAATGTACTTTTGTAAATGTTTTAGAATTTTATTTGTATGCTTTGTATTGCTAAATTAATATAGAAAGTTTGATGCATATCTGGAGTTTTAAAATATTTTATGTTTTGGGGGTGGGGATTTAGCTCAGCAGCATAAGCACCTGCCTTGCAAGCCCGTGGTTGTGAGTTTGATCCCTGGTACCAGAAAAAAACAAACAAACAAACAAAAAAAAACTTGTTTTAATAGTTTTACATATCATTTTACATGAGTATTTTGCATATATTTAAATTTTTCTCCTATATGTTGATTTTTATATCATTTACTGTATGTTTAAATCTGTATCTGTTTGCTTTCTCTAAGAATGTAATTATTTATATATATTGTTTTAAATTTTCTCACCTTGATTGGATTTACGTGAATTTTCCACCTAGTCATTGACGTTTTCGGTATGCCTATAATCCTAGCACTTGGGATACAGAGACAAAAGGATCTATGTAAGTTTGAGGCCAGCTTAACTACATAATGAGTTCAAGGCCAGCCTAGACTATAGGGCAAAAGCCTGTCTCAGAAAATAAAACAAACAAACCAAGCAAAAAAAGCATTGATTTTTCCACTTAGTCATATATTTTTTGGCCTACAATTTCTTTTTATCTTATTTTGTTGTAACTTCATCCTTTATGAAACAAACAGTAAAAGTCCTGGTATTATCAGTCATAGGCATATTAAATGTTTCATGATTGGTGTTTGTTTATCAGCTCTTACTGAATGACACCATTGATTAAATTAATGTATTCTTTTTTTATTTTATTTCCAGCTAAAACAAACAATTTGCAATAAAAAGGAAGGTTTTTACCTCTTTCTTTCTTTCTTTCTTTCTTTCTTTTAAGGAGATTCTCATTTTGTGTAATTAGGTAATTTCATTAATTGATTTTCTAATTTTAAAATGTTTATAATTTAAGGGTTACTATGTTGAATATGCTTTATCATATAATAAATCATAAATTATTGTTTAATTATGGTAAATATAAATTAATCTAGAAGAATTTGAGCCGCTTGGAAATTGTTCACTGTTACATATAATATAAAAATTTTAAACGGTAATTTTATGTGTTCAGTCATTACTACTGATATAGAACATTGCCTCAGGGTTCTCATTTTTCACTTCTTTTCACATAATGACTGCAAATACATGACTTAAAAACAAAACCTGAAAATAATCACAACTTTTAGGTGGAAATCTTACAGTATGATTTTAAAGAGTTGGAAGTAAAATGTAGAAGGTTCGTGACAAGGTGTCAGAGTAGAAAAGCACAGGTTGGAAAAACAGTGGACATTTTCATCCATTTTATTTTCTTTTAGGAAATGTGAATTCTCCCCCTCTTGCCCCGAATTACCTGTTCCTTTTTCTGAGACTTGCGTATTTTCCCTGTAATGCTGAGCTTGAGATGTGACTGTCTTGGGGGCAATGAGATGCAGTAATAAGTGACAGCAAGCTGGTTTTGAGTAGAGGACATAAGATGCTTGGGAATTTCTGGAAACCACTTGCGTCCTACCCTCCCGTCATGAAAGCATCACACACCGGACACTGCTCTCTCTCCTCCTAGGAGGCTGTAATGAGTACAGAGCTGATCCACTGGCACCATCACAAGGCAACCCTGACCGTGGAACAACATGCCACTTTACAGAGTACATTTATTTCTCAATGGAAACTTAAATGCAGAATTCAACGAAATAAATTCCTAGCAAGTGAGAAAAACAATTTCTAGTTAAACACTGAAACGTTTGTCAACATCTAATGAAAAGCTCTCAATGACGAAGACTGTGTGTAAAACAAAAAATTACTTACAAAAATTAAAAATTGCCTGTTCTGGCTTTTGCTTGGTAAAAATATATTTTCCAAATATTTTTAAAGGTTAGTGTTATGATGCCATAGAATAAATATATCTTTTAAAAAATATAACAATTGTTAAAGGTGATCATAGGGCTGAGAGGGTGGCTCAGTGGTAGAGTCCTTGCCTAGCATGGGGGAAATCCTAGGTTTCAATCTCCAGCTGTGCAAAACAATCAAGAACTGGTTGTAAATACAGTGAATGCTTAGACTTTAAAAGTATCACAGAAAAACACACATTGTCATTAGTCCCCATTGAAATACTCCTCCTTGTTATGAGTACACTTACGCAATATCTCTTGCTGTTTTCTGAAGCAGTTCCAGGAGTTCTTTCTCATAAATATCTATAGTCTTGTGGTCATGTCTGCCTTGAGATCCAGAAGAGATACCCACTGGTTACTTATCATGGTTGTTTTAATTTGAGGAAGAGACAGATGCCAGATCTAGTGTATAAGGTGGATAAAGACACATGACGATGTTATTTCAAGGGGGTGGCACTCAGAGCAGCATTCATTGTATTTTTTGTTATACTTCCAAAAACGTATACATGAAAGAGGACTTATATCCACTGCTTCAGAAAGTAGCAAGAATTATAGGATAAATGTGCCCTGAATGATGGGAAATACCCAGGCGTTTGATTGTTAGCGGTTTCTTTTGCTGTAATATGTTTTATATTCAATGTACATTTTGTTCACAATTCAAAAATCAATAAATGAATAATTAAAAAATAAGTATTCACAAAATAATTGCCAAATCTGTATTATCATATTTCACATATATTTTACTATTCCTTTCAAGAGTATTGAGAGTTTAAAATAATTAGTATTTTCAGGTTTTTTCTATTCTTAGTTGTCATTTAACATTACTGCGTACATAGTAACTCAAGTTAGTTTGAATACCTTCTATTTACAATATTGACATAACAGAATATGTACACCATAATGTCACTGATACAAATTTATTTAAACGTTTTAATGCAAATATGGATATCTGTTTTTTACAGTTTTCCACTTTATTTCTGTAGGTTAAATCACTTTAGTTAACTTACTGAACCATATACCTCTAAAACCTTTATTTATTTATTTGTTTGTTTGTTTTTGTCTTTTTGAGACAGGGTCTCGCTATATGGTTCAGGTTGGTTTTAGGCTCACTTTGTAGCCCAGGCTGGTATTGAACTTGCAATGATCCTCCTTCCTCAACTTCCTGAGTGCAGAGATTATAGGAGTGAGCCACTACACCTGGTCCTAAAGTCTCTATTTTTATACTTGTGCATCCATATAAGATATAGCCATGGATTTGTGAAACAATTCATATTATATGAATGGACAATTTTCATTTTAATACTTTAAAAATTACTGTTTCCCTAAAAAAGTCCCAGACCTACTTCAGTTCATTTTATCTTTTATTCTAATTTCCTTAAAAAGCTTTTTGAAGTCCTTAGAGAAATAATATTGTCTTGTCTATTTTCAAAATAAATCCACTGTTAAGAATGACTTTTGTATACATTTTTTTTATAATTTGTATTCTTTCTAAGTGAAATTTTGGCATATTCCCTCAATGGGATCTCAATTATTTTTCCAGATTTTAATTGTCCTTTGTTTATTGTAAATAATGAACTTTTCGAATTAGCATACATCTATTTCTCAGTCTGTATTTAAATTAGCACTGCTGTTTTCTACCTAAAAGTAGGGCAATAAAAAGCAAGAAAGGGCAATAAGAAAGATGCTAACTACAGGGTAGATAACGGTAGTTTTAATTAAGGACATGATAAAGATGCAGAGTGTTTCAAAAATGTTTTGCATGAAAAAATGTTCACGGGTTTTGGAGACTTAAATATGGGATAGATGAAAGAGAAAGATAAAAACGTTAATCACAGTTTCCTGGATTGGGCAATTTTTGTGCGTCATTTCTTTGAGAAGTCACAAGGCCCTCAGTTGTGGCTGCTCTGTGTCCACCGTGCTGAAGTGCAGGAGGGGTGACTGCACTCAATCCCCACCCTTGTCTGCTTCCTTTTTCAGAGTGTCCTCTTTCTATCTATCTTCTCTTAGTGCATTGAAAAGAAAGGCTTATGTTAACATTGTTTGTATAATATCTCATGCCTATATTTTGTACACTGGGTAACTACTCTGAAGATAACAATACTCAATGTTTTGATTATTGCTACTCTTCTATTATCTTGTTTTGAAATTGCTTTTCTGTCTTTTTAAAATAAAAAGAAATATCACCTTTTATTAAGTTGTTTAAAACACTGTATAAACAACTAATGACACAGTGTAATGCTGAGAGAAAACTAAAACATTGTTTTGCTGTGTTAGATTTGGGACATCTGAGGAATTCAATCATTTATTTTAATAAAAATATTAATTGGTGCTCATTATTAATTAAAATGAATATAGAATGCATGGTATAGAACCTTGAATAGAATTATCTTCCAGCAAAACACAAGTAATATGGTTTTTGCAGCACAATCTGGAATTATGTGTGTGAACAAGAATTGTATTTTCCCTGTCTTACACATCTAAAGACTTGTATGTTTTTTTGTATTATATATTTCTATATCTACATATAACAACATATAAGTTCTATCTCTTTGAAAATTCTATTATTATTTTAAATACCTTAACTCTTACGATTACAACAGCAGTTTTATATCTCCTAATATTTTTCATTTGTCCATTTACATAGTCAATTGTTCTTCTTTATACACATCATAAAATATAGATTCTTTAGGTGACCAATAGGGGTCACTGGGCTTGCATTTCTAAACACTGTGTACTGAAGTTCTTTTGAGAAACGTTTGATGAACGCTTGTCTTATCTACGAGACAGCAGCACTTTTGTGAATTATTGGCACTGGTTACTGAGTTAGTAAGTTTCAACCATTACTTTGGAAGTATTTCTTCACTTAGTTTGGTATAAATGTAGATGGGGTTATGTTCATTAGCTTTGGTGCCTGAAAATTATGATAAAGGATCATCATTGGTAGAAGAAAATAGATAAAAAGAAATCAGGGATATGGATAGAAAAAGAAAAAAATCAAAAGGAGGAGACAATTATGAAATTACTGACAGAATATAGATAGATTTTCACAATTTATTTGCACAATGTTCTGAAATCAATGTTTACCTATAAAACTGGCTTATGAGTTTGTATTTTGGCAAGAAAGGAAGGAAGGAAACGAGAAAGAAAGGAAGAAAGAAAGAAAGAAAGAAAGAAAGAAAGAAAGAAAGAAAGAAAGAAAGAAAGAAAGAAAGAGAAAAAAATAAAAAGAGAAGGAAACTCCAGAGTCAGATGGAATGGTAGATGTTTGCTCCTTAAAGTCATCATTTTTTTACCTTCTTTACCACCACGTTTTCCTTCCATCTTTTCTAATAAAATTCAAGCCTCATTTTTGTGATGCACCAAGTACAGCAGCAATTAGCAGACCCGCAAATGGCCGGTGAATTTATGCCTATGAGTGAAGGGCTGCATACATTGGTGGATGCATTTGTAACATATTAAGAGGGTTTATTTTAGTGACACATTTGAGAAAAAAGAGAGTTGATGGCAGTTTAGTTTAGGCAAGAACATGCATTGGAAACATACAGTGTCATATATATGTGAAGAATCTCTTATAAGATGGAAAAGCTGTCCTGTAAAAGTAATCTATAATGTTGATATCCCAGCACAAAATTCCAATGAGACATTTAAATTTTTACTGTGTCACATTTTGCATGTTATAAGTATGTCATTAAATGTATTCTTTAAGATAGTATTTACAATATATTAGGACAATGACATAAGGAAATTTCTTTGTAGGTACACTTTTGTTTGTTTTCTATTTACTATTTAGAAATAATTAACATAAAGTGTGCAATATTTTATTTGTTCCATTTAATTATTCAGAAGATATTCTATTTTAGATATATACTTTCAAAATATATGAATTTTAATTCAATTTGGGAATATAAATACTTTTGCTGTCTATCGATATTGTTTTCTTGATAAAATTCATATGGACCTGAACATAAATATGATTTATAATTGTGTATTACAATGTATTCATTTACATACGTATATATTTTATATACTTGACATATGAACTTCTTCATAAATAAAGGTAGCTAAAGTATTAAACGATAGAAAAAGACAATGAAGAAAATAGGAACACAAGTAGATATATGTGAAACCATCAGAAAATGGTTTCAAAGCTTTGGATTTTTCATCTATAAAATGGAAAGAACACCCATGTGTACATTAGTTATGAAAAATAAATATTGGATGTGAAATTACTGTACATTTAGAAGTGTTGTATAGGAAGCAAATGTAACTTATTATACAAACACATATGGCAATCATATATGTATAATTATCTGTTTCCATTTTCATCTTTATATTTCTGTCAAATGAATTCTCATTCTTCTACCTAAAATACACTTCTTTCAAAGTTTTCCTGTGTTGACAGAGTATAATATTTTTTCTTCAAGTCTGAAACACTACTAATATGTGTGCTGTTCTATAATGCCTTAGTCTAAATCAAATTAGCATGGAAAGGAAAATTGGACAACCCAGACAGAAGCTTTCTTTCTCTCAATAAATATATTCTGCTCGTAAAAATGATGAGGAAAGGAGTATTTATTGTAAATACCCCAAATTGATCTGTCATGAATGCATTTAAGGAAAATACATGAAAACAATGGTTCTGAAGAGTTTTATATATTAATATTTGGTAGTATTTTTATTTTAATTGAACTATTAATGAAGGAAGATATTGGAGTATTTTTACACAATACACCTTTTATAGTTATGTTTGGGGAATTGGTCACTGGCAGAGTATTTGTCTAGCAGGTATAAAACCCTGAGTTTGATCCCAAACACCAGAAAAATTTTTACAAAGAATATTAAAGCACAGAAGCACTGGATCACTCTCTGGCTAATAATTTTTTAAATCAATAAATTATCAAAATGTGAGGGAAATATTTCAGTGCCTTAGACCAGTTATTAATGAAAACACATATAGGTAAGTGATTTTTTTCTTTCTTCTAAATTGTTTACATTGGTATACATTGTGACATATAATCAATGTATTAATCATGAGGAGTTTGTACTTATATACATTACAGATTGACCCTTTCTACTACTCTCCTTACTCTCTGCAATCTTCTCTCATTCCTAGATTTTCGACCCATGTTATTAGAATCGTAGATTTGAATAGATTTGTAGAAATAAGATGCACCCTGTTATTCCGTACAAGAACCTAGAATTCATTTTATTGGACTCTATCAGGATAATTGGATTGGATATTTTACATCCCATCATGGTATTTTGATAAATACGACATAAACTTTATTGATAAATTGCTGCATGAGGATATAGTAAGAAGTCCTTTATCAGATACCAGGACATGATTTTTGACTCCAGCCTCCAGAACTGTGAGCCAATACATTGTTTTTCCTTATATATGACCCAGTCTCCAACAATCTGCTATAGTAACACAAAAATGGATTCAGACCATCATCATGGTAGCCATCACTTACAGAGTGCTTGATTTTACTCACTGAATCAGGCATACTCAATACATTGTTTCATAAAATCTTTACAGAAATTCTATCAGATAGAATAATTGCTGTCACCTGAGGATTAAACAAAATTGAATGGTAGAATGAAAAGGTGGAAAGATGAATGAAAAGGTAGAAGAAAATGGCAAAACTTTGCAATTCAATATGCATCAAAGCAATACTTCTTTAAATAATTATGAATAATATTTCATAATTTGTAGAGATAAGCCAGTGAAAATATTTATATTAACATTAAATCTTGTAGCAAAGAAGTTTTTTCCTTAGGTCTCTGCCCTGCAATTGGCCGGTCTGCCCCAATGTCTGCATTCTCATTTTTTCCCTGTACCGTTATCAGTTGGACAGTATAAACATTCGAACTAATGAAAAGCCTGGTGTTGTGAAAGAGAAAGATGAAATCAGGGGAAATTAACTGCATCTGGTGATAGGATGTGTGTTGCTTTCTGTCCTTGTAGTTCAACAACTGATCAATAACACAGTAATTCAATGCTGGGCTATTTCTCTAATAGTGAATGACTGAGTAAAAGAATTAAAAGTTGTTAGAGCATGTCACTAGTAGTGGATTTGAGTCAGAACATTCTATAATTTTTCTCTCCGTATTTGTCAAATAATATCAACTGTAGTAAAATTTTAAGAAGTAAAATTATTTTTTAAAAGATCAATACACATTGAGTCACTTTTCTAGTCTTATTTTACTTTAATTCCAAAACCATATTCTGAGCTGACAGATAACAAGGGTACTGGAAACAGAAGGACATTGTGTAAGGTCATCAAAAGTTCCACAAATGCTTATTTTATTTCCTGCCACTAATCTTTTCATTAAGATTATCTGCTTTGATCAGTAATTATATTAGCAGATTAAGTGGCTTAAGTTATACAATATAGTTCATAAAAGACTGGAATTTTCAAGTGTAAATGACTTGTCAAATTTAAATTATGGTTATTTATATAGAAATCTACAAAAGGGAGAGAAATGAGCCAGTTACTTGAATGAAACACTAGGATATTCAGCCTTGGTTTAGCTACTTGGAACCACGTTGTTTATACACTTATTTCAATATGTGAAATATTTTAAATCCTCTGTGTTATTTTCAATGTAGATTGCATACTGATTTTTTTATTTTACATTTTTATAGCTCAAAAATAAATATACGTTAAAACTTGTAGCCCTCTCTTTTAAAATTATACTTACATTTCTTATAAAATGAATGCAACCTAAACAATGATTTGTAAAGCTAACTGATGTGTTTCTCACATTGAGAGATAAACATGTCTGCTCATCCTAATGAAGTCTCTGCAGGACTGTAAGCATATTTACTCTAATTTCTTAAACGCACAGAGAATGTTTTCTACTTACATTAAATCAATAACAGAAAACAGAGAAATTAAAGACCTAAATAAAATTTACATTTAATGGGGAATGATGTGAACAAAGTGGTCTTTTAAATTATGCACATTTTCATTTGTATCACTAATTTCTATATATTGAATTCATGGTAACATAATTTTAATAACCTGGAAAACAACCATAATTTTATAAAATATATGCATAACAATCATTTTAAGATTGTCAGTGACCTCCATTTATGTTTGAATTTTAATAGAATATATAAAATGAATTGAGACTGGGTCATATATAAAATGAATGAAAATAATTATGAAAATTTTATCCTAGACATACATGCTTATGCAATTTCTTAACATTTATATGTTGGTAATTAAAATTTTACACTAATTTCTTCAATAATTTTCTCAAATTTCAACATTCTTTGAAGTTTAACTTTCTCCTTTGAAAACTACATGTAATCTTCTCAATATTCTTGATATTTGAGAATTTTTAGTGAAAAATATATGCAAATTGCAAATCAGGTAAATAGATGCCTAATAGATACATGATAGGTATTTTAAGGATGACTATGGAAAAGCATTTAAGTGAAAATATGATCAAATCCCAAGTAACTAATTTTAAGTCAGATTTAATTGTTTTCATCTTTATGGAATTGTAATAATTTGTGCCAAAATAATACATTCTTTAACTTTAAAGCTGACCTCTTAACTTCATCTTTCCATTAGAATAAATGAATGCTTTTAACAAAATTTGGACAAATATTATCCTACAACACGCATTAAAATTTAGGGAAACTTTCCATTTATCCTCAGGTCTGCTCACTTTAAGAATGCTGATGAGAGAAAAAGATATCAAATAATATTTAAAAACAAAAGTGAATGAAGTTGTAATAATTATGAATCAATAACTCAGACGCTAGACTGAAGGGTTACAAAGAATAAAAAGCAATGGAAATCAACACAGAAACAAACAAGCTAAAATAAAAAGAATTTGACAAAATGTAATGAAAATATCAGTAGTATGAAAAATGCTAAATAAAAATTGAAGGCAATCACTTACATATAAATATATACACATGTATGTGCAGGTATTTATATAGACATAAGTCTGTCCATATAGACAAATAGATACACAGATGCACAATGGTGGAAAGTCTGGAGAGATCACTGCCTTGTCTAGCCATGCTAAAGTTTTATTTTTCTGATGAGGACTGTACTTATGATCAAACCTGTTTTTTAAAGATCATTTTCATTATTAGCAGATGTTTGTAACACACAAAGTTTACATCCCTTGTGGGAAGTTGGGACATGTATTTAGTACATCTTAAATAATGTTTTTATCGTTCTTTTCCTCCTTCTCTCCTCCATCCATTCACCTCTTGGACCCACCCCTCTGTTGGGTATATGCTTATTAAAAGGTCATTGTTTTCTCTTAATTATCTGAAAAAAAAAAAAAAAAAAAAAACAACTAAAGATGATTTCTAAGAAAACGTGGAGAGACAAGCAGACCATGAAGGCTCACAGAATACAGCTTCTTAATTTCATGTATGAATGGAAACTAAAAATCTGATCCAAAAAAAAAAAAAACAACAGTAAACTTAGAATAGACCTGAAATGGAAAGAGCAACAAAAGACCACACACTCACAGACAACCACTCATGCATGCACACACACAAGCATACACACACACTTGCACACACATGTGAAACCAACCATGAAATAGAAAATAAGAAGGGCTAGAAAAATAAAATATACATTACTTAGTAATAGCAGCAGTATAACTCGGTATGGTAGCACATGCCGGTATTTCTGACACTGGTGGGAGCAAGGCCATACTGCACTATATGTTAATTTCAAGACTGAACTACAGTCTCAAAAACAACAACATCATTTCAAAAATTTAACAGCATAGAAATGTTCTTTTATTGGAAACAGCTTTCGCCAAATTTAAAAATATCAAGAGTTCAAGCTGTAAGGGCAAGTTAATTATGTGCCAACAAATATAGTAAAATGGCTCAACTTGCTATAGTCTTGAGAATAAAGGCAACGTGATTTCCTTTATACTCTTAACCATCATGAAAAGAGTGAGTAGCATAAGATGGAGTCCTAAAAGATATTAGTTGGTTTAAAACTTATTTTAATGAGAATGCAAACGAGAAGAAGCAGATAAAATCTGTTTTCCTCTTGTCTGAAAGCAGAGTATAAAAGTTCAACCATGTCTCTTCTCCCAGAGAATCTCTACAAACTTTAGCAAATGTTAACTGACTTACCTTCATCACATATTTGCTTTTCTACCACTGGCTGCATCTAGCTACTTTTTTCTGTCTTGTTTTTTAGGGTTTTTCTCCCTGTTGTTGCTGAAAACCCTATAGAAGTCATAATTCTAAACAATGTCTTTTATTCTTTTTTCCTTGAGTATCTCATTTATATCTGAGGTATACATGATAATAAACTTCCTTATTAACATCTGTTTAAACAATCTTTACTGTTACATTTGAGATATAAAATGGTAATTCTCATCAAGCAGAATTTGTTTTTTCTCTTGAACTCATTTTTTTGGTTTGTCACTTTGCTTACAGATGCAATCTTTGGAGCTGGTGATAAGCATCATATGCCTTTGCTGCCTGCATTCTGATCATGAGTGTTTTTTGTATTTAAATAAAATCAGATATATACATATACAGATTTGGTTAGGCCATGAACTAATACGTAAATGTCAGTATGTGCAAATATTGCAAGTTCAACTAGAAAATTGACCCAAAAATTATACTGAAATAGGATTGTATTGTGAATTCTTTATAAAAATTTTGTTCCTACCTATTTTTTGATTTCTCTCTCTTTTGGTTTCTCTTTCTTATCTTCTCGTCTCTTGTTTTTCCTTTTGTAATTCTACTTTCTAAAAATGTGTAATTTTCTCAATTAATATCGATGTCACAGCCGCAGTTTTCCTGTATTTTTATTTTTCTGTGAAGTACTAGTGATAAAATTATGATTACTATTTATCAAGTGACAAAAGAATTGCATTTAGTTTGTAGTTGAAAATAGAAGTAACAAATCTTTCAACCAAACTAGTTCAAAGTTCTAATCAATTTCAATTATAGTGATAGAAATATTTACATGAGTATTATCATGCTAATTAATAATAGTAGCAGCTTTAACAGAAGAAATGTATAAAATAAGAGGTTTGGTCTGTTTGAATAATTTACAGAAAGCCCAAGTAAACTTTTCTGAATTCATCTGTGTATTTAAAAGATATTAATGCTCAGTATCAGATACATAAAAAAGACAAAGAGACCAATTTATTTTGATATCTGAATAAAAAGTAACAACAATATGAGCTTACTGCCTTCTTCTAAAATAAAGTGAGTTTTTATTTCCTTGGCATTTGTTGATCTTAAACACACACAGTAAACAGTCACAAATGCTAAGAGATCAGTTGTTGGAGCAAAACTTACCAGTTTCTGTTTAGTTCTTTTTCTTTCATTTCCTTCCCCATTGCTTTGTTCTTAAATGTATATATTATTTTACATTATACAAACATCCTTGTGAATATCCTTAAAATATTACCCTCTTATTTTTCATTGGTTTGCATAAGCACAGTGACATTACACAATTATTATAAATGAAGAGTGTATAACTTAGCAGAACTCTTTAATAAGATTTTAGAAACTTATACATAAAATTCATACTTCTTAAATTTTTTTTTAAATTTTGAATTGTGATCATTAGTGAAGAACCCTGTTTTGAAAGTATGTATATTCTAAATTTATTTTTCAAAATGGAGCAAGATAATTTCAGTAGTTAGGAATCTAAAGACATAAAGTCAGTCATTACTTTTTTTTTTGTACTGAGGATCAAACTCCCAACCTTGTACTTGTAAGGCAGGCGCTTCTGCAGCTGAGCTAAATTCCCGGCCCATGACTCTTAGCTTTTGTTGCTAATAAATCCCCCTTGGCTTTCTATTCTGCTTAATATTCTGAAAATACTTTGTATTGTATATTTACTTGAATAGCCTTTTCTAGTGGTATTTTATTCTGAAGAATATTATTACGGTTGTTTTAGGTGAATGAAAGCTGATTCTGGTGATTTCCGATAACATTTAAAGCTAATATTGGAAAACAACAGTGATGTAAACAATGGTGACAAAATAACGGTGGCATGGGTATCAGCTGAGGAATGTAAGGCAACTTTTATCTCCTGGAGTGTCAATCAATTACTATTAAAATATTTATGCAAAGTTTTCTTTTCCTGAAGTGTGTGTACATGCTTTATATGAGTCACATTTCTTTCGTTTCATTATGTGTTTGCAGTGCATGATGATGATATTAATTTTGGGAACTGGTATGTGTATATAACACAGCTCAGTTTTTTTCCCCTGCTTTTATTATTTGAAATTTTTTCAGCATCAGAATAATTCATTTAGTTTGTAAATCTGTATCAGCTTAACTATCAAAAACGCATATTAACAGCAATAATATCAGGGTATGAAATATGTAAAACACATAGGACAACTTATGAAATCAACTTACAACTGCGCAACATTGATCATGCTGAATTACAATAAATTTTTCTATTTTTTCTCCTACTGTGTCTTTTTGTTCTGCCATGATTTATATAATGGGTTTCTCATGTGATGTTTAAGCTCATGTGTTTGATTTGCTTTATATTTTGCTTTAACATTGTGGTCTCAAGGTACATCCATTTTCATACAAGTGACCCAAGTTATCCTTCTTTATGACAGATTAGTACTTCATGGTGTATAAATACTATATTTGCTTTATCTGTTCATCTGCTGATAAAGATTTGGGCTGCTTCCAAGATTTATGTATTATAAATCGTGTTGTTATACATATGGGTACACATGTACCTGTGTAAAATAATATATTTATCTCTTTTAGAAGACTCCCAGAAGGCGAGTAACTGGATCAAACATAGTTTCTCTAGATGAGTCATATTTTTTTCATTGTTCATCTTTTTTGTAGAAGTACACTATATATTAAACCCAAAAATACGAATCTAAGTCAAATTTATATTAAAGCTTAGTAAATATGTAGCAACTACCTTTTGTGAATGTTTTCAACCAGTGTTTGAGAATAAACCAAGAACATTATGCATGCTAGGAAAACGCTGTATCACTGAGCTATACTAACCATTCCGATGGACAGCCATGATTAATAGTAAGCTGAAAATGACATGATGGACTTCAGTGTAAAATGAACATAGTTGTACAAAGAAACTTTCAAGGTTATTGAAACCTACAACATATTTTGGAAATATTGCTGATATTTGATTATATGAATTCACCAACTATTCAATTTGGGTCCTTTGTCTTGTTTTTTGTTGATGTCACTTAGTAATTAACTTTATATTAGACAAAGAGCGTCTGTCTGTGTGTCTGGATTTCACATCTTTTGTGCAATTGTTTGCAATGTCTATAATCACAGTATATGTGATACATTTTGTACAATAGACAGGTCCATTACTTCATAGAAAGACAAGAATTACAAGAATGTAGATATCCATGGTGTTAATCAAAGAATATAAAAATTTAGGGGAAAAATCTCAATATATATAATAAATATTTTTGCAGATCTAAGCAGTACTGTTTTATACAAGTTAAGGAGATTAAATTTTTATTTGATGTGTTTTAATAATAATAAAACCACAAATACAAATAAAATTTCATGATAAATTTGCTTTATTTTTTGGTTAGCAATCTGAAAACCATTTCTGAATAGTTTTATTTAGAAGTTGAAAAAATAGACGTTAAGAAATATATTAAAATATACAAAATAGTGAAAACTAGATTTGACATGAGACCATTTTAATTAACAAATGAATCTTCCAAACATGATTATTTAGCAATAGCCTTAAAGTGGAAAAGATAATTCCAGATTATGAAATTAAAAATGCTTCAACAAAGATAGTATAACATTGAAAAGGTCACTGAATAAATCCCAGTAAGTGTCATGAAATTGTATTAAAATACATGGTACTATGATTGTCTAAGAAAGCAGTATTGTTTTCCTCTCCTATATCCCAGCTATTCTTTCCTTTTGAACACTTTTTTTCCCCTTTCATTTTCACAACTTTTGTACATTTTGGATAGTACTTTGGATGATACTTTCAATATGTTTTTGTTTACAATAGGAATACAATACAATATTTACACCTATGAGTTTGATTTATTTCATTTATGAGTGTGATCTCAAGTTGCATTCATTAATATATAAAAAACTCATTTATCCTTCTTTATAAGAGAACATAAAACTGAAATAAGCAAACAAAGTGATTTGGTGATTGATGTTCAATATAAAGTGCTCTGAAATAAAGTTAATAATATGTAGGATCTATGCATCTCTTTAAATTATGCAAATAGATTATGCCAAGGAAATAATATAATAAAATATATGATGATCAAGCAATATAAAAAAGAAGTTAATATCCTGAAATGAAATAATCTAATAATGTTAGAATGATTAGTTTTAAGCCAAAATATATCAACAGTACAAAAAAGGAAATTTCTTTTTAAATTAGAGTGTGGGGCAATACAAATTTAGATACAATTAATTTTAAAACATAGATACAATAAACATCAATCTGAGACATCTATAAAGTAAACTATTTTTAGTCAATAGTTCACTGCTATATGACTTGTTTTTGAAATGGGGTGAATGAGCCAACATATATTCTTTACATTTCTAATAGTTTTCTCTTGTGATCACATTTTCCTAAGAAGAGAAAATTGAATGAGAGTAGATCAATGTGTTCCATTCATACTGAGAGTATGTATGGGATGATGTTTTACCCCCTTAAATTTGCAGTTTCTACTTAAAAATTTGAAAATACGCATAAATAATTTAATTTATTCAATCATTTTTACATTAGTCTTATAAATGTTTACTTTATTTGTTGAGTTACAATTCAACATGTCACTTTTGTTGCTCAAATTCTTGCAGCTTTTAAAATTTGAATGTGTTCGTTAACTGATTCCTGAGTCCCTTTAACTCATTTTCTTTGCGTGTACCTGTGGGTGTCCATTAGCATGTCACTATTTTCTGATACAGCAGAGTATTCCAGTGTCATTGAATGTTTTCCTACCCTTCCCCCAAATCATACATTTCTGAAAAAAAAAAAATCTCTTGTTTCATTGAATGGAAAACAGTACTAGAAACCAATATTTGCTTCTCTATATTCTCATGAATAATATTGGATAATATTAGAATTTAATTAGCACTTTTCTTTATGAAATTTAATTAGCACTTTTTGTTTTTATGCTAGATTCTTGTCCAGTCTTTTTGACTCAAAAAGCCCTATATATTTAGAGTTTGATCCTTTTCAAAAAAAAGTTTGCTGGCTATGTTTTATAAAGTAAAATTAGTGGCTTATCAGAACCCAAATCAATCGAGTGCTTCTAACCTAGATGCCAGGTTAGTATTCTGGAATTGAGCCCCCATTTGATAATTAAATACAATTTCATTTGTTTTCTTGTACTTTGTCTGTGATACTTTCCACATGGATACAATAATTTTCTATTCATAAACTGTCAATTGGCAACAAAACTATTTTAAATTAACTCCTTAATTATTTTAAATTTAATACTTAAAGATATCATTTGCTCATACCATCTAACTAGTATTATTTTTAAATATTTGAGATCATGAGAAATATTTATAATCTGGTATAAAACCAATTAAAGTTCTGTTTTTATTTGATCTGTTTGTTGATGAAAGATAATGAATTATATGACAATATTATAAATAATGAAATGCCTTGCTATGGATATGATTTTTTAAGATTGAAAACATATTTAAAGCAAAATTCTGTTTGTAAAGAAAAGTACTGAGGAATAAAGTTTAATAAAGACATTATATGTTCTTAAAGACAATATTTTAAAATGTCACATGGCTAGAATAAGAGAATGTTAAGCAAAAACAATTAATTTGAGATCCACAGTTTCATTAGCTTTCATCTTGATTCAGTAATAGATAAATCGATGGTCAGTCTCACTTACTAAGGATATGGCTGTATTATTATGGAGAAGTGCAGTTCAAAACAATAAAATTGTGTTTTCTCAGTTTTCAAACAAAAAAGGAAAAAATCATGTTTAACAATACTATTTTATTTTGTTCAAGGATTACTTAACTAAATTAAGCAGTTGTAAAGGAAGAAAACCGAAATACTCTTCTGTGATTATCTGGGCTTAGTATTTCTTTATTACATAAGCCTTCTTCTTTTTTTTTTTTCCGTACTGGGGATCAAACTTGAGACCTTGCACTTGCCAGGCAGGCACTTGTGCCACTGAGCTAAATTGTTGGCTCTTCTTCCTTCTTCTTCTTGAAGTTCTAGTGGAATCTGAAATTGTTGTTTCTTATCATGTCACAATGCTGAATTAATTTGTTCTCCCAAAAGTTCTTTCTCATTTCAAAATGTTTTTAAAATGCATGAAAATGACCAAGCTTTTAGATTTATACATTAGAAGTTCTTTTTTTATTAAATGTTGCCATCTGAAGAATTAAGTTACATGATGACTATAAAATGTTTAATAAAACATGTATAAAAATATAATCAGGGTCATTTTATTGTTGCTTAATCCTGGAGTCTCCCTGATTCCAGGCTCTTGTCCCATTTAAAGAATTGGGCAGGCAACTGATGAACGTAAAGGTTTAATTTTTATTGATGATTAAAGAAGAAAACAAATTTTTCTCCAGCCATTCCATTTCTGGATATCTTCCCAAAAGAGCAAAAACATCATACCACAGTAATATATGTGCCCTCAAGTTTATAATAAGGAGCACAATTTGTGATAGCCAGATCTAGGAAACAACTTACATGCTCATAGAGTGAGAAATGGACAAAAAAGTTGTGGTATTTTTATCCAACAGGGTAGTATTTAGCCATAAATAAGGATAAACTCGAGACATTTATAGGCAAATGAATGCAATTGAGACCATACTTAAAAGGGAAATAAATCAGACAAGCATGTGTAAATATCATATTATTTCATTTGTGTGAGAAACTGAAAGAAACAATACATACAGTTAATATAGATGGTTATACTACTGATTTTTTTAAGCTCATTGAGAAGGAAGCTTTTTGCTAGTGTTGTTCAGACAATAAATGCTGAAGTCTTGTACTTTGAGTAACTGATATGAAGATGAGAAATGCAATGTGTACACCACTGTTACCTCCTAATTATCACATTCTGAATTTTTTTATTTTTTCTCAATAAAATAAAATAAAATAAAGTAGAGGGGGAAAGTGAAGTTTAAAGAGGAAAAGAAGTAGAGGAGAGAAGACATAGAAGAGAAAAAGAAGGAAAAACAAGAAATAATGCTCCATGTGTGCAAAGCAAGTCACGTGAAAAGCAGGACTGCAGACAGGGTTTCGAGGCACAGCAGCCAGTTGTTTATACCTTCTGCTGTTGTCTGATCCGGGCTGTAAGAAACTGCTCTTCTCAGAGATCTGACAGCCCTCTGTGATTGCCACTGCCTTCCTGCCTGCCGTTCGTTCTCCCTTCCTTCCTTCCTTCCTTCCTTCCTTCCTTCCTTCCTTCCTTCCTTCCTTCCTTCCTTCCTTCCTTCCTCCCTTCCTTCCTCCCTTCCTCCCTCCCTCTCTCTCTCTCTCTCTCTCTCTCTCTGTTTCTTTCTTTCTTTCTTTCTTTCCTTCTTTCTTTCATCTTCCCCCCTCTCTCTCCTTTCCCCCATCATCATTGCCCAGGCTGGTTCAAACTCAAAAGGATCCTCTTGTCTCAACCTCCCAAGTGCTGGGATTATAGGCATGCGTCACCACACCAGACTCCAGGTCATACCTTATAGTCCTGCCTTATATGAAGGTCAATTCATGCCCTGTGTTCCAGCCTACTTGCCATTACCTAATCTCCCGTTTCAGTATTATCTGAAATCATTTAGTATGTAAGTGAAAACAAAGCTCTATTTCAAAGTGTATATTTGAAAGAGCATCACAAGGAAGACACTATTTTTGCACTTAACGGCTTCTTTTAGGGGTTTTACAGATTCAGCTCTTCCATTGTAGTTTGTGATTCCTGCTGAATTGAATTTTGTTTACAGATAAATTCTGGGTCCATATTAAGCCTTTCGTATGTAGATATCACTTTCCCAGAAATATTTGTTGAAGGAAATATCTTTTGATACCTTTTGATGAATGAGTGTTTTGGGGGAAAATGTGGGGGTGATCATGTTAGTGGCAACTCCCCTCTGGGCTCTCTTTGAGTATGAATTGGACATTGACTTCAAGTAATCTTTCATCTTTCTGTGCATGCCATGGTAATGAGCTGCAACAGTCACACATCTGTATCACATCCAGAAACTCACAGAAGTTTGCTCCAACAGTGCCCTGGGAAGCACTGAGGATAGTCATGTTAAAAATCAAGCTTAACTGTCACATATCAAAAATGTCAACATAACACACAAACAAATTTCTTTAATGCATAGCATACTTGATCTCTAAATACAGATAATAACTGTCATAAGTTTGACTAACATGACATAAATGTCCTGTGTATAACCAAAGATATACTAATCTCTTCCCTCTGTCTCAACATTTCCAACAGTGCTCAAAAGTTCAAGTCAAAGTATCTGTCAAAACTTGAGGCAAACTCATAGCTGTGAATCCTTAAAAAGCAGGTTTTATATTCTCAGTGTATAATTTAGGGTAAAAATTCTCATTCAAAACAAGAGGAGTGAGGAGAAAGAAAGTTGACTGAAGCAAGAATGAAATTCATTAAAATAAACAATAAATTCCACAGCTCAGTGTCACTCATCCAGAGCAAATGGAGGTGAGATGTGAGCTCCAGAGAGCTGAAGCTTTGCCACTCACAACCTATGATCTCTATCATGAGTTGTTTTTGGTCACTGCTTTCAGTCATTCCAGTAGGCTTTCCGTGTTTCTAGTATCTCTAATTTCCAAGTTTTCACTGGGCCCTCAGTTGCATTTGCATAGCTTCATGCAGTGCCCTCCCAAGCAAACAATAAATGGGGTTCAAAGCCTTATTTTGAAATATTAGACTCTTCCATAAAAGCCTGGGAAACTACATGCGCAGAAACCTTGCATCATGTGACCGAAGCCTGCAGCATGAATAGTAGCCTGATCCCCTTGGACCATGGCTGCAGTAAAGGGCCTGGATGGGTGAAATAAATTTCAGGGAACCAATTTCCTTGATTTTCCTTCTTGAGTAGAGGTTCCAGAAGTTCTTCTGTTAAATTACAGGTTTATAGTTTTGCAACCATCAGCCTACAGTGGTTGGAGTTTTGTTGATTCCTCAGATGTCCTTAAGGCACCTTTATTCATGCCTATGTTCAAAGAATTTTTGTCTTTTTGATAGTTCTAGCTTCTTTAGCCAGTACACCTCCCAGGTCCCCAGTTTTAGCTCTGTTCCCTTCAGGGATAAAATTTCAGGTTTTCAAATGTGGAGGATCACTCTGAAAGAAACAATTTGCCTCCATTGTGATTCGTCTTTGCCCTACTTCCCTGTACTGACTTGTACAGAACTGGTTAGGAAAATCCTCTACCCACTCCACTGGCTTTAACGAATACAAATGAGTCTAGCCAAGGTGCTGATGTGTAACTTTTAAAACAGAGCAACAGATCTGTGATGCCCACCTGTACAGTTCCCTATTATTAAGTGTGAGCTAGACTGAGAGATGCCACACTTGCCACTGGGATTGAGCCTCAAGAAAGAGGCAGTGAGGTCCCAGGGGAATAAATGTTAGACTAAATGCTGGACATCCGAGCTGATGAAGCTGACCCAAAACACAAGACACTTCCACAAACTGTGCTATGCAGATTCCTCTAAACTTAGAGGCTCCTCCGACCCCAGAAACAAGTACTCTTTCTGCACCCCTCTTTTCTATATTGCAGAGGTGCCATTGTGCCTCCTACCTAGCCCAGCTCACAGTACTCACTTACTTCCCACCATTCTCACTGTCACCCCTGAGACAGTCCTCCCTTCATGAATTAGTAAAATCCAGGTTTGACCTCCAGTTGTGTCCTTTGTTCCAGTTAGCCTTGCTTCTGACAGGACTCAGTTTCTTCCAACTCCGCACAACTGCAGATATGTCTTTGTCTCTTTATTCTCTCTGTAGGTTGTGTTACGAGTGATAGACTGCAATTTATGTGAGAGATTTCCAGTAACTTTACCCCACAATTACAATTTATAAACCTCTCTGGACAGTGGTGAGGTCTAGATGGGCTCCCATATTCAAATATTTCTGTTCTACTTTTTACCTTGTATTCTCTCTATAAATCTGCCTGAAATAAGCCAGTATTATCCATGTCAGGCCTGATTCTGGGCTGCCTCTAAATTGCCTTCACTATATAAATTAGTTTGTTACCTGTAAGCTTAGTCTCCTACAAAGTGACAGGACATGGCCAAAGTGTAATCCATTGGCTTTGCATCTTTTCATTCTCAACTAAAACTTCATATGCCTTGCCTTTGATTTTCTCATTTCTCTCAGCATTCTGGTCTTTTGAGTCTGATCACAGCTACGTACGTAATATTTTTTTGCTCACATCTCTAAACCTTCTGATTTTTTTCTATAGAATTCCAAAGTCTTTTTGAACCAAATGGGCAAGCTTAATAACAATAAAGACTCCACTTCTTAATAATGATTTTCTGTATTAGTTTACTTTCTTAACTTTAGGAGAAAATATTTTAAAATTGCAATTTAAGTAGAGGTTTATTTTGGCTCATTGTTTTAGAGGGTGAAGCTGATTAATCAGTCCGGTTCCATAGCAGATATTTCATGAAGAAGGAACACGGTGGAATAATGTGTCCACTTTGTGGTGCCTGGAAACAGAGCTTGGTAGATATTAAAAAAAAAAAAAAAAAAAAAAAAAAAAGGAAAGAGGTCATGAACCAGAAGCAGAACTCAAATACACGTTTCCTTGACCTTCACAGACAAACTAAGAAATGTGCTTTACTGATCTCCTTTGTGGATCACAAGACAATCAAATGAAAAATCTGGTTTAACTACCAAATCATTTTATCCATAAAGGTAGATAATCTTAACTGTTCTTTTCCAAACTTAGAGACTTTTTATTTGTTTTCGTTGACTAATTGGTTTGGTTGGAAGTTTCAGTATGATATTGAATGCAACTGACAGGAGCAACTATTTTTCCATAGTCTCCATTCCTAGAAAAAATATCCCCTTGGATTTTACCTTTTAAAATGGAGTTATGTAGTGTTTATTATATTGAAGTGTATTCTTTTGACATCTAATTTTTAATTTTATTTAATCATGAAATTTGTTCATTTCTGACAAATGACTTTTCCATGTCAAGTGAGACGATGTAATGTATGTGTCTTATAGATATTTTACCAACCCTTTCAGTTAGATATATTGCAAGTATTTTTATGAAATATACAGAATATATAATATAATTTAAAAAGGCAAGCATTTTGAGTATGGAGTTAGCCAATACAAACCACATTCTTAAAGTAATTGTAACTTTAAAACACTAAATTTCTTTTGAGATAAGTGACATGCAAGCAATATGACAATGAATGAATGAAGAAAGAAACAATAACGAAATGGAGATTGAACAGGAAGAAAGGAAAGAAGAAACACTAAAAGGAAGACCAGAATGATAAAAGTAAAGAAGGAAAGAAAGGTAAACATAGAACTTTGCCAACAACTATTTCTCTGGCTTGCACAAAATGCCAGGTCTTTGGTTTTCATCATTTCCTTTATTTAAACATCAATAGATTCTTCAGTTAGAAGCAATAAGATTTTTCACTATTCATGGGATGAAGAAAATGTATCTCTCCAGTGTAGATCTTACTAAAATTCACATAGATACTGAACAAGTTCAATGCTTATTTTAAAAGGAAGAATTTTCCTCAGCACTTTTGGATATGAAAGTACAAAAGAAACTCTGCTGTATGACTGGAATAAAAAATCAGTGCTTATGTTAAGAACTTGATTGTGTTTGAAGATCACTTCAGGGATAAGTTTATCACTGCATGAAATGAATACATGTTTCATATAAGTTTTCCCTTTCAGTCAAACATGTCCCCAATACTTCTATGTATTTAGAAGTAGAGTTTGTGGAAGGTAATTAGATCAGCACATGCTAACTTCATTGGTGGAATAATCTGTTGAAGAATTTATAGCTAAGCATGTAGTCAGGAAGGGCTTGTTTGGAGAATCAAGTCCCTAAGATTATGTTTTTGAATGCTACGTTTCTTCTGCACTCTTCCTGTTTTCTCACTGCCATAAGGTTAGTAATTTTTCTATGCCACATCCTGCCACCACCATGTCTCTTTATAGGAGCCTGGCAATTACCTATTAACCCCTCTGCAACTGCAAGCCAAAATGTTTCCTCCCTTTCTTCCTGTATTCTTTTCTCAGCAACCAGCTGTCCTGTGACAGTTTGTTTAAGAGATAAATAAAGTATTAGAGTACTTTTTTTTATACCCAACATGTATCTGGGCATCAGTCTCTGTCTTGTAAGGTCCTAGTCGGAAATGTTAAGGCAGTAGAAAATGTTTGCAATTACTTCTATGAACATGAAATATATCCTGGGAAAAATTGTTTCACTGGTAGAGAGGTGCAAGTTGGAAATGAAGCCAATATTCTTGAAGTGATGATGTTGTTAATAGGATTTGATATAGTGTTCTAATGGTGTGAATATGATTAGATACAGTGTTTTGTTTTCCATAAATTATTCAGAAATGTTTAGAGCTAGAGAAATTCAGAATGCAACCAGAGAAATTAGAAATTTACTGTTATTGGGATGCCTGTTTGATATGTTGTCAGACAAATGCTAGAAAAGATAAACATCAAAATTTAAACCTTTTAGAGAATGGAGTGAAGACAAAAATAGACTATGGATAAGAAAAAACATCGAAGATCATTGAGCTAGAATTACTTATGAGATTTTTGCTTAGATAATTAAATAAATGAAGTTGGAGGAGCAATTCAAAACTGTGTAGTACTTAAATTCATGGTTTCAGATACTTTGTAGTTCTGGATAATGAGAGAATCAAATTAAAATTTGTATCATTTTATTTCTTTTTTTCTGGAGTAGGTGTTTTAATTACATTGTTGGGATGTGGTAGAAATTGCATATTTCCCAATTTCTTTATTATATAGCCTTAAACTTTTTTAAATTCTTTTTTTATGTTTCATATGGAGAAAATAGAGAATTCAAAATGAATTATAACAAATTAAAAATTATATTGAAGATAACTCAAACAGAACACTATTTAAAAGTAGTTGTATAAAGTTAAACTTAATTTTTACTCCTTGTAGCATTGTAAATATTAAATTAAATAAAACTAACCATAACAATGGAAGTCATATCTTTCTTTTTCAGGAAATGATGCATTATGAATTGTGAAGGGTGACATAATTTTCTGTGATTATCATTTTGACCAATTTTTCTAATTATGTTTTTCATTTAAAAACATAGAGGTTTATTGGAATACAACAGACGCTGGCTTGTTCCTGAAAAATTATTACTTTTCTATTCTACACACAAATAAAAGCTTACAATAAATTGATTATATCCATAGCCATTTCATTACAACTGTTTGAGGCAGGATGTTAATAGGGATATACATTCAAATACAAAATTATATTCAATGCTTCAATTAAGGGCTTTAAAATGCAATCACTAAATTCATATTAAGAAATCAAGGTAAGTTACTCAAACAAAATATTCTCTTTTTAGATGAAGAAAAAAACCTTTACATATCAGTGGCTTGGAAACATATAGAATTGATTTTATATACAAAATGGTGTTAAATAGCTCTGCAGAGAAGAATGAAGCCCGTCTTATGGATGGCTGCAGTTTCATACTTGAAGCCTATAAAACCATTACATAGAAAGAAAAAGATTAAGTAAAAAGAGTATTGTTCCTTCAATACCTAAATGACAATCAAATAAAAACCTCTGGATGAATGTGCTGTGTTAGCTCTCCAATTACTAGTCAAGTATTCTGTTGTAGGTCCATACTTATTGAGACCTGGGTAACCTTCTCATTCCTGTCTCTGTGGGTAATAACTGTAAATAATATCTTTTTTAAAAATCTCTTCATTTGAAGTCCACGATTATATGAAATTCTTCAGAGGTAGAAAACATTAAAAATTTAGGTAACAAAAATGTTAAAACTATTTAGATTTTTATTGTGAATGCCTCAATTATGACAGCAATTACAATATTTATTTGTATGTAGATTAGCTTAGCCTCTGAAACACTTGGCTCTACTTTAATTCATGTAAAATCATTATGTGTGTATAATAAAAAAGATCTGTTGGTCCAGTGTTGATCTTGAGGTTACACTTATACATTGAGGCAAAAAATTTTCAATAATAGCAGCCTTGAATTCAGAGAGGGTGAAATTTTGTAAAACAAAGTAACCTCTAATCTGTAAATTGAAGTCTCTCTTAAATAAATTAAAAATTTTAAAAATTTGTATTAGATCAGCTAGAGCATTTATAATATTAGAATTTTGAAATTTTTAAATTATGCATTAATCTATGAACTGCAATTCAACTTTTCATGTAATAACATTACTTAAAGGTATTGATCTGAAGATTTCTGCAGTAGCACTATCTTTCTGTGAGGACAAAGGAAGGGTTCTTTATTCCTTGTGAAATGACATTTGGCCTGGTTTTATTATGCTGAGCAAGTCAACATTTCTGAATGGCACAGATTCCATAAAATTTTTTTCTCAAACCATAATCAATTTTGTTTCATTTTTACAAGAAAAATATACACAAGTTGAACCGAAATATCTCAGTGGCATTTAAGGTGGCTTGGCATAATAGAGGAAAATCTATTATGGTTTGAAAAGGACAAAATCTCACCGGTATTAAAAAATTTAACAATCTCATACTTCAAAAAATATTATAAAACCACTAGAACAAATTCAAAATTAAGATAGCACTAAATCATAAAATAAAATTGGAAATTTACCCAGAACATACTTATTTTTAGATCTTATATTGCTCTTTGCTTTTATTTTTTTCATATTCATATGTTCCTAAGTTTTGAAGTATTCCTACACATATTTCCTAGGTTTCAGTTGTGCAGGGCATAATGAAGGTGACATTTAAGAAGTAACTTTCAGAGCTCTAGATACCCACAATTTAAAGGATGAAAAGTTTAATTTGGATCATTTCCAGGGGATTCATTCATTATCATATGGCTCCAAAATCAATTAATGGTATGAGGAAAGGAGAGCACACAAAAAGTGCCACAGAATTAGAGAGAGAGGACCAAACATAGATCTAATGGTCATCGTCCATGGCCCACCCAGACACACCCAAAAGTGTGCTGCATGGATCCACTGAATGAATTTGGAAGCTCACCGTACTACCACTCCACCGTAGTAATCGCAATGACATATTAGGGATGAGAGTTTTCCAAAACTTTTGTTGCTGACACAGGACTATTTAATTCCAATCACACCACCTTTATAGGATCTAGTGCTGACTAGAAGCAAGTGTGCTGATTGTAGTGAGTTATTATAATTTCTTATTCTGAAAAGAATTCAAATTGAAATCAATTTAGCAAAGGATGTCAACTCTCTTTTAATAGCTAGCCATTCTCACAACTTATCCTATTATTTCCTCACTTTCTCAAACTTTGTAAGTGTTGCAATACTGTGAAGACCACTTAGCAAAAACTCTAAAGACTTTTAATAATATAGTAAGTTTCTTTTCACAGTGTAATCTTATAATTTGTGGATGTCAAAAATCACTTATTTCCTAATATCTAGAGGCTCATCCAGATTAAAAATCTTTATTTTTAAAATAATATTTGATCTAGATGTGGTCATAGGTGGGGCTTTTTGGAGGTGGCTGGATCTAGGTATATGCTACTGAGATCAAGGTACATGATGCTGGACTTGATTTATGGTGCAGTTCTAGGATTCAGGCTGCTCCAATGCAGGTGAGACAGCTACTTGCCTGAAGGATGGGTAGCCTAGATAAATTATATGGGATAGCAAGAGGGACATTTTTGTCACTTGTCCCTTGTAGCTTGATGCCTTCTGCCTGCACAGGTTTGCCGTGGATTATTTCTTCTCTGCAATGCCCCTTCAGGAATGCCCCCTACTTTGGAGCCAGCTAATGAACTGAAACTTCCACAAACTGTAAGACGGAATCGTTCCTCCTATATTTTTGAGTGTTAAATACTTTATCATAGCAATAAAAAGTAACTAAAAACAGTTATGCACATCCAAAAGATTTTAAAATTGAAAAGTATCACTATGATCTAGGCTTTTCATCATCCAAAATTGTATATTTTTAAAGTCCTACACCTCAAATGCTGTAGTTGCAGTGGGGTTTTTCCTACAAAAAATGTGGCAATGAGATCAGGAAGGCAAAGATCTCATGATGTGAATGGGTTTAGGGCACTTATGAAAGAGGTCTAACAGACCCACGGCATTTTCCATAGTGAGAGCACAGTGAAATAACATCTATAAATAAGGAATTTGTGCCTCTTAAGACACTGGATATTTTTGTATCTTGATCTTAGACTTCAAAGCAGTGAGAATAAATTCAATTATTTGTAATCCACATAGTTTATAACAATTAAAACTACTATTTAAATATACAAAGAAAATATTATGTAAATAGTAAAATCCACAAGTAGGACATGCAGTAGTCTATATGTTTTGCCTTGTACTAGTGGAATCTGTAAAATGCTGCATATTCTAGTCTGCTCAATTTAGATAAGTACTATTTGATAAATTCTACATAATTTGTCACTTTTATGATAAAATCCTTGAAAGAAGTACTTTATGTTCATAGTATTTAATTTTGAGCTGATACTTAGCACTTAATAAATATATGTTATATTATAGAAATATTGAGCTTAGAAATATTTATATTAAGTAGTTTTGAGATTCATGTATGTTGCTAACATTTGCACATAAAGCTAGTGATTTTGATGTTTAGTTGGCTTGGTCTTGAGCCAGGGATGTAGTTCAGGGGCACATGAAACTGCCTGGCAAGCACAAGGTCCTGAATTAAATTCCTAGTACCTCCTCCCCACAAATTCCTAAGATGCCTTGGCATTTGTGCAGAAATTGAGGTTCTGAAAAATACTTTTTAAATGAAAATATGAAAAACTAAGAAAATTTGCACTGTATGGATTGCAAAGGAACTTTTAGGAACTTCGTGAGATACCTCGAAAAAACATCACAAACCTCCATTTCAGTACTTTTTTTTTGTTACTATAACAAAATATTCAGGCAATTTTGTGAAGAAATAGAGTTTCTGTAGCTGGTAGCCCTGAATGTCAAGGACATGCACCTGGCACCTGCTTGTCTCTTGTACATTCCTCAAGGCAGATGGCAACACAACGGCGGGAATTTGTACAAAGCAAAAATAACACACCAAAGTAGGGAGTCAAAGAACCTAAGGGGTTGCCAAACTTCCTTTATAGTAACTGTAACACAAGAACTAACTAGAGCTTCTATGAAACTACCTTAATTCCTTCTGTAGGCAACACTTTCAAAGATAAAAGGATTTCCCATTGGTTCATGGATCTCGAATTCCACCACCTCCACAGAACTGTGCTGAAAATCAAGCCACCCAACACATGATCAGGTGAGGGAAAAATAGTAACACCCAGAAAATATGACTTGTGAGGATTAAGGTTATTGCATGTTGATTAATAGCCATATGCCTAAAATAATTGAGAGAAATTTAAATTGGGTGCTGTTCTCCATAACAATCAGTCCCAGCAAGGTTTAATATCCTTTAAGAATGGTATTGCAGAGGGAAGCTCTATTAATGATCAAGTGTTTGTGTTTTATCAGCATCAACTTCCCCACTACTAATCCATTAGAAGAGTTCAGCATGCATATTGTGACTATTTAGCTTTTGTGTACTACATCAACGATTTGAGTTTTCAGAGCATTTGAACTGATTTCTTTGACTATTTCTTTATATAAAAAGTTCTATTTAGAGAGGTATATCTAAATCAATAGACCTTGGCCTCTATCTTTATCATTTTATCTGTCTCTAATTTATCCCTGCTCTTCTAGTTGGCTATGATTCAGTTTCTACTATAGGATTAAAATATAAAGGCAGAAGCACATGGTTTTATATTTATTAATTTAGTGGAGTGTCACAATTCCTGTTTACCTGTGATCTTGGCTTCATAGCTGCTACTGGAAGTGGAACTTTAATTCCAGTAGTTCAGTATCCAGATGAGATAAGTACTATTTCTTGTTTCTCTTTAAAATCCACTTTGTAATTTTGTTTTTCTTACTTTACTTGTCTTCTAGAACAAGGAATTCCTTTAAAAGCTTAATAAATGGGCTGGGGATTTAGCTCAGCAGCATAAGCGCCTGCCTTGTAAGCAGGCAGTTGTGAGTTTGATCCCTAGTACTGATTTAAAAAAAAAAAAAAAAAAAAAAAAAAAAAGGCTTAATAAAAGGTAGTACTTGGGACTATGGGACTATGTTACTTGAGCTGATTTCATTTAACTAAACTACAACTCTGATAGATATTTTAAAAAAAATGTTGATCATGAAATAATTCAGGCTTTGAAAGAAAATAACTTCCAGCCAAGATTGATATATCATGCACAACTGTCCCTAGAAATTAATGGAAAAACAAGGTGCTTCCAGGATAAAGAGGAACTAGGGGAATTTGCAACCACCAGTTCAACTCTACAGAGATTACTGCAGGACATTCTAAAAGAGCCAAGATTCCAGAAACAGTGGCAGAGAGGCCACAATGAATGGAACAGAAAGCGAAATGAAGAAGACAAACTGACAACTAATGACAGAAAAAGAGCTCAACAGAAATGAGGCAGAGAAGGTTGGATACAATTTCTACTATAGATGGCACAAATACACTAACTTAAGGGAGAAAAAGAGAATTATAGGCAGAGTGGATCAAGAGGTAGGGTCCACTGAGAGGCTCTTTATAGGAAATACAATTAGCTTGAAGAAGGTTATATGGACCAAAATCAAACATGCCAAAACGGAAATTGATGTGATAGGGAACCAGAGAGTAATAGGGGTGACTAGAATAGTATTTATAGGTTGAAATAGACAGGATTTAATAAATGAAGAAATATAACTAAAAATCCAGCCCAGGAGTGAGAAAGTTCAGAATCATTTAGGTAAATAGCAGGTTGGTATTTACCTACTCACAAAACTATGAGTGTTGGGGAGACCCAAAAATACCCAGTTCATTCTGGGAGAGTAAAGGGGAGGAATAGTCCTCAAGGAAAAAAAAAAAAAACAGCAGAAGATATAGCTAATAGTGTATTAGGAATTAAAACCCCTATTACTAGCACCACTCTGCTCAGTTGTTCTGTCCTAGTTTGTGTACAAGCACTGGATCTGAGGGGCATAGACAGCTGTCCATATCATAGGGGACATCTTTAATTCCCTATTAACTCAATCAGGATCCATGTATGACTTATACTGGTGTATCATGACTGATCTTAGTTAAATCTGACTTGTGTGATTGCTGCTTATTATTGACAGATTTTATTGAAAATTGTAAGGTTGATTGTAACAAGTTGAGGAGTATAGACAACTATACTGAAAATGACAATGATTCACTATTATATCCTTTCTGATTTGATTACTACCTGTTTTTGTAGCTCTACTCTATCTACAAAGTTGTATTTCTGTTAATTCTGTTATGTACTGATATGCTCAATTATACTTTATCTCACGATATAGCCAATTCTGTTGATGATAACAAGAAACAGCACAGTGATCAGGGTAGAACTCCTTATATGGCAGATTTATATGTCTTTTTAGTTCTATATGTCTATAGGAAAAAGTTTAGTTCTGTTCTTCTTTGTTCTGTTTCTCCCTCTAATATAGAAAGGATAGAAATACATGTTAAGACCCATGCTTACGTAAAACCTATAAACAGTTTATGAGAACTGATCTGATGACACATGATAAAATGAACAAAAACTTTGAAGGAAAGAAAGTGGCTCTGCAGTACCCAGAGCTGATTCCAGAGTGTTATGATGTGAAATCCAGCAATATTATTAATCTTGTTTCAGAAGGATTTTAATCTAATAAGTTGTTTTAGGTCTCAACATAAATGAAGATATGGATAAATGTATACATGTCTAAGTGTATAGGATTGATAGCCATAATACTTAGTTTTTGTTGGATAGTTGAACAGAACTGTTTGCAGTCTCCCTGGTTGAATTCCCATTTATATGTTCCACTTGTGTACCTTTCACAGCTATTTTAGGGGGACAATATGTACATATCAGCTAGTGATTTATTACTGTCTATTTCTTTTCTTTGAAAATATGTGCTATTTCTGCCCGTTTTCTGTTTTGTTTTGTCTTTCTTTAAATAAAAAAAAAAAGGTGTTGAGGTGATTAGTTAACTTAGTTAACTGTTCACCATGAGGCCAAGTATATAGTTCAATTCGAAAAGTGCTAACCTAGGATGTGTGTGTCCCTGGAATTAATTCCCTGTACTGGCAAAAAAAAAGTAAAAATGCATTTTCAATTTTCATTTAATAATTAGAAAACACATAAATAGCTAAACTACGAGAAATTACAGCATGGGACACAATTGTTCGAAAGAGCCCATTCTCCATATATAAGATACTAATATGAATACTTTTTTGCATCACCAAAATGTTGTGTACCTTGTTTTTTTTGGCAAAACATCCATTGGAATTTATTCTTAGATACTCATAAATATAGAAGTAGTGCAGCTTATCTGAGTAAAGTATTTTCCTTCCATTGAATGTGAGCAAAATCACCTAAAAGTATAGCATTTTCCTTTGAGTTTTGGTTCCCAGGGAGAAAAATAGTTCAAGATAGCATAATACAATTCTTACAAATTATTTTTACAAAAGTTTTCTTCAAATAATGTTTCCTGGGAATTTGAACAACCATTTAAACTTTACTATTAGCAACCTTTTAGAGACTTCTTTCTCTTTCTCTTAGTACATTACCTTTGAAGTATTTATTCCTCCCTTATGAGTGTTATCTTACCATTTTTATCTTGAACTGCAATGTACTTGGAATTTTAATACATAAGAGAAATAGGAAGGAATTAACATGCAAAGAAATGAGAAAAGACAGTGTAAGAATATTTAGATATATTTATTCATTTGAAAGTGAATAATATAGAATATGATATAATAAAACTGTGAGCAATTTATAAGTATAGAATTTCTATTTTCATGTTCAAATGGTCACTTGAAATGGGAATAGTAATTTAGTTTGAGTATTGTTACAGTTCTTTAATTATCGACATCTTAGAAACTATTTTACAAAATCCAGACAATTTACTGTGTAATTTTCATTGTTCTAAGCAGTAACTATTATTTACTCATTTAACATTTATAGTAACTTTATGAGATTTATACTGTTATGATTAAACTTATTTGCATATAAGGAAACTAAAGTTTGGCAGTTCACTCAGGGTTAGACAACGAATGGGAAATAAATCTACAATTCTTAAGTCAATGTATTTGTTTTTAAATACTAGAAGAGAAGAACAATATAAGTAAGTTCACAGAGAAACAAAATTAAGAAAACAATACCACCCACAATAGAGCAAGAAAAATTAAGTACTCAGTAATCAACCTAATAAAAGAAGTACAAGAGCTCTACAATGAAAACTAGAGTGATGAGGACACCAGAAAATCAAAAGATACACCCTGTTCTTGTACGGACAGAAGCAAGACAGATAGAAGGGACAAATAGATAAAAGGCACAAAACTGATGTAAAGCAATCCTAATCAAAATACTAACAACATTCTACAGAGAACTAGAAGAAAATGTCCTAAAAATTTGTATGGAACCATAAGAGACAAAATACAACAAACACAGTCAAGGACGACAAAAGCAAATTAGCAGGCATCACAATATCACAAATATAATAATCTGCATAGGGACTCATATAATACCATCCAGCTTTATTTTCAAATTTCAGACGTAGGCATTTTTTAAAATGATAGTGAAATTGGAACTGACACAGATAACCAGTTGCAATAAATCAGTCCATGCATTTCATTTAGGGCTTATTTTCAAGGACTTAGAAACATGAGATCTTGACCAGAGTGGGTTGACATTTGTACAGCCCACAGTAAGGGCTGACCCTCATTTCAAGCTTCATTATAACAAAGATGAGAAGAAAAAATAGATGAAACCTGACTAGTCAGGCCAATCTGCTAACTGAAATTTCTATAGGCAATGTAATTAACAGAGTCTCTAGATAATTAAATAACATCCCTAGTGTTGAAATTATTCTGCAAAATTTTAAAAAGTATACATTGTTATTGATATAATGTATACAAATAATCTATAGACACAATGATCTTGCATACACAATCACAGAGCTGACTGTGGTTAAACTGCTACTTGTATACTGAATTTAGTATATTTGTTTGTTTTTGTTTGTTTTGTCTTTTTGAGATGAGGTCTTGCTATGCAGTTCAGGTAGGTCTTGAGCTTACTTTGTAGCATAGGCTGCTCTCGAACTTGCAATAATTCTTTTGCCTCAGCCTCCCAAGTACTGAGATTACAGGCCTGGCTCATATTTAGTATATATGTGTGTAAAAAATTAAATTAAATTTGCCGGATATTCCTCTGACTTTGAATATGCTCAATAGCTTATCTAGCAGAATCCAGCTTGTGCAACCATTCACAAGGTAAGGAAAATCAACAGTCACCAGCTAGCTTTAATAAATGGGGATTATCTAAGATTACTTGGATGGGGACAAGTTAATCAGAAAGATTATTAAAAGTGGAAAGGAAGGCTAAAGAAATGAAAGCTATTTTAATGTGAGAATTCATCTTTCCTGTCTTTGAAGATAGAGGAAGAGGACTACAGCCTTAAAACGCAAGTGACTTCTAGAACTTTGTAAACATACAGAATTAATTTTTCCTAGAACCTTCAGAAAGGAACATAGTCTTGCCAACACCTTGATTTTTGCTCACTGAGACCTGTGAGGGATGACTGAGGAATTATGCAGTTAACACATGTGTTCTGTTTTTAGCCACTTTGTTTGGGGAAATGTTATACTACGTTAGGAAGTTTAACACAGAGTGATTCATTGAGAAATTAAGGTCTGTCCTTTCTCTTGTTTCCTGATAGAAGATTTCTTCTTAGTTTGCTCATTATTATGTTTCATCTTGGGAAAGCTGCATTAGTAGTATAAAATAGAGACCTCTGCCTAAGACTGAAGAAAACTTCTTTAACATATTTTTGACAGGAAAATATTTTGATCTGATAAATAAGGTACATTCACTCATTGGGTTATCAACATCAACCTAATTAAATAATAAAGGTAGTAGTAATAATAATATAATATACTAGTAGCAATAATATCTTAGTAATATCATTATTATTAATAACCAGTGATATTACAACTACCACTAATAATAATAACTATTCCAAAGGTTATATTCTGACTTGAACTAATGAGTTCATAAAAGGGGCAATTTATTAATCCTCAAATTTAAAATAAAAGTTTTCTATTTCTTATTTGATTTTTCCTCCCCGCTCAGCTAACTTGATCTTAAAACTAGTGAAATTTAGACAGATGTTACAGAAAGAGGAATGAAAAAAATAAAATGAGTGAAAAGGATAGATTTAGAATTTTGTAGAAGGCTTTCTTTTGCAAACAGATAAATTTCTGTTAAAAAAACTGAAAAATGGTGCCTGAATTAATTAGGGAAAGTAAAAGTCTAAAAATTAATAATATGATATATAAATGAACTAGCCAATGTTTTTAACAAGGAGTAGCACTTTCTAGATTAATTGTAATCTAATTTAAAATGTTTCTCAATATTATCAGGATATTTTATAGTCTGAGAAAAATAATGCCATATAATTAATGTTGTTTCTGAGTTTATTTGACCTGCAATCTTCCAGTCTATTTTTTTAAACTAGCAGTTTCTTGCTTATGCCCTTTATTCTGGTTGGGTCAATATACTACAAAGTGAATTAAATTAGCATTTCTTTTATTGCAGTAATCTAACACCATGACATGCATTGGTGCAGGTCCTTTAATATACTCAGGAGGAGAAGTCATTAACTGATGAATTGTACACCAGTGTAGAAAGTTTGCAGGGGTGGATTAACCTGACCTTGAAACAGTAGGGTAGGAGTTACCCCAGTACAATGCCAATAAGTAGGAGTGCATGCAGCAGCTCCAGACAAATAGCTATGGGAGAACATTTAAATGTTCAGGCATAATTTTGTATGTGCCTTATATTGTCACACTTGAGAAAACCCACTCCAACGCCTATTGATTTTGACACTTCTCATAAACATGGCATTACCTCTTTGTTGCTTAAATTCCAATTCTAATTATTTATATCTCTCCTGGCTTAATCCCCATATTATTGGCAAAGTTGTATGTATATATGGTTCACAACAACATGAGCTGATAAAAGCATGCACTACACAAAATTAGTATTATACAATATTCAAACCAATTAAAATATCCAGTATCTCCTGGACCTTTTTATTAGAGAGAAAGTTAATATATTTTGATAATTTAAACCATATAATATAGTATTGATAAATATAATCACATGCTGTGCACTAAAACTCCAGAATCAATTCTTTCAACATTTTGTGTATTTAAAACATTGTACCTTGTGAACAATATCTCTCTTTTATATTTTACAATTTATTATCCCTGTTATGAGTTTGATATTTTAGAATCCACATGAGAGCTAGAGCACACAACATATATCTTTCTGTGCTTACTCCTAAGTCTAATATCCCAGAGGTTCATGTATACTGTTCCAAATGACAGGACTTCCTTAATTCTTAAAAACCAAATAAAAATGCACTGTGTGTATGTATGTATGTATGTATGTATGTATGTATGTATGTATAATATGTAACATTTTCTTATTTATCCATTTGTTGGTAGGCTGAATCATATGTAACAATGGAGTGAATCATGTATCTTCAAACACTGATCTCATTTCAGTTAGACATACACTCAGAAGCATGAGCCTGGCATGGTGGCACAAGCTGGGAATTCCAGGACTGGGAAGCTGAGGCAGGATTGCTGTGAGTATAAGGCCAGCTTGGGCTACAAAATGAGTTCAAGAACAGCTTGAACCAGGGCTGGGGATTTAGCTCAGCGGCATAAGTGCCTGTCTTGCAAGCAGGCAGTCGTGAGTTCGATCCCTGGTACCGATAAAAATAAAGAAAGAGCTATGGCAATTTTTAAAGACAAAGTTTTCCTTATCAGAAATCAAGACACACTGAAGTAGAAAAATCGGTCTTAACAAAGTGACATACAGAAAAAAACCTTAAAAAAAAAATAAAAAAATAAAAAAATAAAATAGGGGCTGGGGGTTTAGCTCAGCGGCATAAGCACCTGCCTTGAAAGCAGGCAGTCGTGAGTTCAATCCCTGGTACCGATAAAAAGGAAAAAGACAAAAAAATTAAAAAAAATAAATAAAAAAAAATAAAAAATAAAAAAGAACAGCTTGAACCATAGAGCAAACCCTGTCTCAAAAAGACCCCCAAAATAATAAAAATTATGATTGTTGGATCATATAGTAGACCTATTTCTAATTTTTGAAGAAACTCTGCATATTATGGAGATTTATTAAAATTCTCCATAATAATTTTAATAATTTATATTCCCATCAAAAGTGTACAAGTCTCTCTTTCCTCCTTATTCTTACAGCCTATCTTTCATCATTTTAGTAACTGGCTTTCTAACAGATGTGAGTTTATACATTATTGTGACTAAAATTACATTACCCCGATGACTATTGAGACTGAGTATTTTTTTTATATGTTCACTGGCCATTTTTCATCTTCTTTCAAGAAATGCATATTCAAGTCTTTTGCCAATTTTTGAGTTCCTTGTTTTCTTCTCATGTATTTGTTTTAGGTGTTTACATGTTCTCTATACTATCACATGGATACGTTGGAAATACGTTTTCTTATCCTATTTATTGTCTCTGCATTTGGTTGTGTCTGATGTTCAGAGATTCTCTGCTTAGATGAAATGATATTTGTGTATTTCTTCTTTTGCTGCTTGTTCTTTTGGGGTCATATGGAAAACATATTGCCCAGGCCAGTGTCAATTTTTTTCCTCCTGTTTTATTTTAATATTATTACAGTTTCAAAGCTTACATTTAAGGATGAATTTTATTTTGTTTAATTTGTGTTTGTTTTTATAGCTAGTATGAGACAAATTTTCAATTCATTCTTCATATACGGATACCACGTTTGCACCATAATTTTGGCAAAAGAGGTTCTTTTCCCATTGTATACTCTTGATATCTTTGAGTAATATCAAGTGTTACGTGCATGAGTCTATATATCTGTTAAATTTGTCTATGTATTTTTTGTGTGTGTCAATACAATCTGAGTATTGTATTGATGCAGAATACTTCAAAATCAAAACCTATCTTGCACCCACTTTTATTCTGATTACTCAACATTATTTAGCTCTTCATACTTTTTATATAAATTCTGAGTCTTACTTATATATTTTTGCTAAAAATATCCTTGGAAATCTGACAGCATTATGGTTACACTGAAGCATTATTTTTAATAGTATGATCATTGTAAAAATATGCAATCTTCTAATCCATTAACATGAGATATACATTATTTTTGGATCTTCTTAATTATATAATTTATTTTTAACATATAGAAACAAATGATTTTATACAGTGATTTGTATCCTGACACTTCATTTAATTTACTCATTACTTGAACTATTTCCTGGAGTACTGAGGATTACTGACCTGTAAAATTATGTCAACTACAGAAAGATAAATTTTTTTTCTTATCAATTTGCATGTATTTTATTTCTTTTTATTGACCAAAATCTCAGACCAGGACTCATAGTCCTAGAATATGTTGAAGAGAAATTTCAAGGGCAAGTTTGTTTTCCTTTTCCTTTTTTTTTTTTGAGGAAAATCTCTCAATCTTAGTGAGATTAGAAAATTTTGCATATGGGCCAGTGTGTTAAAGTACATTCCTTCTATACCTTATTGATTGAAAATTTAAAACATGAAAATATGTTTTTAAATTTTTAATTACAATGTGTTTATGGAGATAATCGGGTGAATTTCATTGTTATATTACCATGGTGTATCATATTTTTTGATTTACATGTGCTGAGATATTAGTAATTTGTTTGGTGAATTTTTGGGGGGAAGTTCTTACCCAGATGTGTTTTTTTCAGATGTGTCCTTTCTTCTCTTTACAGTGTTTTTCTCTACTTTTGTATTACAGTAATGTTTAACATGAAATGTTTGTAAATATGCACATGCCTCCTCTTAAATATTTTTAGTACAGTTTGAAAAACGTGTAGACTAATTTTCTTATGTTTGCTGCAATATACTATTTTACTTGCTGTGTCCTGGCATTTTTCACTGCTGAAATGTTTTTTGGTAATTGATATGATTCACTTTTATTTATTTGTAATTCAAAATTTTAATAAATGATTCATATTTCGGTTTTTGCATATCATGTATTACTAAGAATATATCTGTTTCTTCGCAGTTTCAAATTTATTGAGATTTATTTTTTTATATTAGTTCTTAATGATTTTTTATTCTTTTAAGGTTTTAGTTCTAATACTCTATTTTTCATTGGAAACTAATTTATTTGTCTTCTCTGTTTTCTTAACTTGCTTAATATTGAATCATCTTTTCAAAATTCATTTTCTAATATCATTTATACTTTATGTATAGTTTCCAATCTGTATTTCATTTATTTGTCATCTGATTTTACTGCTTCCCTGTACTATTTTGAGGTCTGGTTTTCTTGTTTTGTTTTCCTAGTGCTTAGAGACGTGATATGAGGTTTTTTGAAATATTTTCCCGATGTAATTATTTATCCTTCTAAAATTATTTCTTAAAACTTTTATTTACAGTACATCTTATTCATTTTTATGTGGTGCTTTTACATATTCATCTGTCTTTCATCATCATCATCATCATCATCATCATCATCATCATCATCATATTCTCATCATTGGTATTCTATCTATGGATCTATCAGTCATTTGCTTATCTCTTTATCTCTCTGCATCTACCTCTGCATCTCTCTCCACTTTTGCAGTCCTGTGAATGAACCCTAGTTCTCAGGGGCATTAAGTAAACTCTTGACCATTGAATTTTATCCCTAAGCTCCATGTTCATTTTTTAAGCCTGATCTTTTTACTTATTGCTCCATTCACTTGTTGTTTCAGAAGGTATTAATTTTTGTTTTTAATTTTCTAGTTTCTTTTTTTTTTAATTTTGAGTTTCTGCCACTGTGGTGGGAAAACATAGCTGATATAATTTTTATCTTCTTGTACGTATGTACGTGTGTGTGTGTGTGTGTGTGTGTGTGTGTGTGTGTCTGGTGAGTGTGTGTGTGTGTCTGGTGTGTGTGTGTGTGTGTGTGTGTGTGTGTGTGTGTGTGTGTGTGTGTTTGGTAAAAGGCATGATATACTCTGGAGAACTTTTGTCTGCTGGCTTTGGAGGAAATATTCTGTATAAGTATTTTATGAAATGTTCTGTATATTCAAAAGACTTATTTTTTCTCCAATGCTATTAAAGTTTGCTCTTTCTGTACTGGTTTTCTATATGTATGATATATCAATCAATAACCATACGACTAAGTTTTTGTTAGTTTATCAAACAAAATATTTTGTACTGTCATTGTCCACTTTTTAATCTTTGATTTTGTAACTTGATCAACCATTTCTAAGATAACTGTATGGAACTTGTCAATTAGTAATTTCTTAGTGCTAGTTTTTGAAATTCTGTATTATTTCTACCCTTTTTTCTGTTTTGCTCTTTTTCTTTAAATAAAAGAAACAGTATGTTAAAGGACACCCCCCCCAAATCTGAATTATTTACTTTCCCTATGAATATTGTGTAGCTGTATTTTTTCTACCTTTATCAACATATATATATATATATATATATATATATATATATATATATATAATTGTTATATCAGTTTGGTGAGTTAAACCTTTTATCATATGTAATATTCTCCACAGTTTAGCTATTCTGAATTGAGCATTATAAATATGAGTAATCATTTATTAGTATATTATGCAGTACCTAATGTTTTTAGAAATATGTTCAGAGTGGTATATCTGAGTTAAATACTGTTTGTATGATTTTCAGTCATAACAAGAATGAAACTATGTCATTTTTAGAAGAAAAATGGGCAGAACAGGATAACATCAAGTTAATTGAAGTTAACAAAACTCATATAGTTAAACGTAGCACATGATTTCTCCTATATAAAAAGCTTAAAATATATAGATTAATGAGTAAATACTTCACATGAAGGAAAGGGGATGGGAAACCAGAAGACAGACTTCTGCAGATAAAGGAGACAAGGCTGAGGAGGGTGTTGTTATGACTGTGTATCTCTGTTTCATTATGACTGGCTGGTAGCAGCTTCATGTTGCACCACCAGCAATCCAATGCCGTCCTATTTCCTTGTGATCCATATGAGCTATGGAGAGTCTGCATATGTGAAGTGGGTGCTACTTTCAATCTTTTTAGTTAACTTTACCAGATGGACTGCACAGTGTAATGTAGAGAGTTACTCTGGGAGAACAGCAAATTACAAACTGTACGAATTTCTAGAAAGTCTACTTGGTGAGATCTCTGTAAGTCTTTCATTTTGCAGTTCTTAGATGAACTTTTTTTGTGTCTGAGTTAATGGTTGGGCAGAGCTAGCTTTTGGGTGCCCAGGTTCTGACTTCTCCGGAACTGTAGCATCAGGTCTGGAAAAAAAGTCCACAGAGGAGGGTCAAAATCTTGGTTCATGATGTTGACTCAGTGTCACAGCACACCGGGATAGGACTGGTAGCTGAGACCAAGGTAGTGAGCTGAAATTGAGGAGTAAGGGATCTGATGGCAAGCTGAGGCTCAGTGTGGCATTCAGTCCAGAAATCCAACTTGGAACTGGGGCTACAGGACTCAGCCTGAGACCTAAGTGCCCTGGGGAAAGTTTGCTCTTAGGTCTGCAGAGAAGTCAGATGATTCTTTTACTTTCTCCCCCCACTTCCCCAACCATCCATCCCAGAGAATCTCTCTCTCAATACATAGCACAAGCATGGGAGAAAGATGATGCAGGAAGTGTGAAACTATTCTCCATTTTCTCTTCAATGTGTCTCTTCTTTATACTTTCTTCTATCAAACTGTGGTAGCATCACTTGGATTTCGTGGCTGTATAGATGTAATTATATATGGATTGCTGTTCAAGTTGATGTGTCTTTGACAGGATGGCCATTAGAAATACCTATTCTAGTATCTTACTGATATTGACACCTTGGAAGGTGTAGCCTGGAGAACTGAGAAAGTTGTTAATGTCATGTATATAAACATATAATGTATTACTATTGTAGTTCTTTTGGGCAGGTAAATTTATGGTAAAATTTCTTTTGATTTAGAATGTGATGGGAAGGGAGGCCAAATATATCTGTTATTGCAAGGTTTTCATACATGTATGGATTATCTGAATAATTTTTTAAAAGTCAGGTTATTTCTTATGGTCAGAACAGAAGACTAGTTTCAACCAATTGTACTAATATCCACTAGCCCATGACGCGTAGTGTTTGAAACCAAGTAGTAAAGAATGTCTGTTTTAATATGTTTGACTACCTCTGTACTTCTTGCTAAGAAAATGAGTTATAAAATGTTTTTATCTTATAGTAAATTTGGGATACTTTCTGAAGCAGTTTTAAATCACGTGTATAGTCTAACAGTATCAAATTATTGCAAGAAGAAAGCAAGATCTTGATTTCAACATACAAAAATGGGAAAAATAAAGTGTGGAGAGTTAATAGATTTTCAAGTAAATGCAAATTGAATATTGTGATTTTTTTTAAAATGGAAGATAATATAGAAATCAAAACCAAATGATTCTGGCTTGTGCAGATTCATTACATTATCAGTGTATTATGAGTGAAAAAATGAACTTGGCAAAGCAGAAGTAGTCCTTTTCTTTGATCCTCTATATTTCACTGCAAATGAGATATTTTATGCACTCTTACTTTAGAAGCCATTCTCTACTTTTCTTAGTGGAGTCATACAAAGCACAGTCTAAAGAGGACTTCAGTTCAACATTATAGTTGTGTGAGCTCAGGGCATTAATCAATACAGAGACACAGAGGAAAGAACATGTGTTTAATCATTTTGCTTCCTCTTATCCTTTTTAGGAGTATTATGTTTCTTAAGTTTGAAAGGAAACACACCAGATATATGATTGTGATATTCAAATGTGAATAGTTTTTATTCTGTTTCTTTTTTTAAAGATATAGCTTCTACCTCCTCTATTCATGTATGCAAAGGGATTTGAATATATTGTTTAAATTTTCAGAAATTAATTCTTTAACATTGTAGAACAGATAGAAGAGACAATTTATGTTTGATACAGACTCAAAAATAATAAGTACTATTTTGTGTCAATTCTTTTTTTCCTCTCCTTTAAAAAGACAAGATATATACACAGCCTTGCAGTATTACAATAACAATTGCATATTCGTCCATATAATTCAAACAAAAGATTAGTTTTTGTTCAGTTTCCATTGTAATAAGTACATCCATGACCTACCCTTGTTTCCATTTGTATAAAACAAAATACAATACAATCACAGAAACAATTACCACCAATTCCTGTTATTTGTATATGATAGACGTCAACTTTCCACAACAAGGATGTGTGAGACAGTATAAAAAACCAGTGTCTTGCACGACTGGTAATTATTTTGCGAGGATTTTGCAGAAAGACAGCAAAGAAAGTTAGTTTCATGGCTTATGAACTAATGACCAGTTACTGTCCACTTTCCCTTTTCTTTCCCCTGCAAGCAAATCTTCCCCTTGCGCTCCTATCCTAGCGTGCTCAAATTGAAAAACAGCATTTTTACATTTCCTTATTTATAAGGATGGGCATGCCATTCATTTTTAGGCAGTAATATCCAAGGGAAATTACAGAATGAGGTGGGAAAGAATGAGTTGTTGATAAAAGAATGATAAGAGGAAAAACTTGATATAACAAGTTTAATGACAAATTCCAGAAGAGGAAATGGAAGAAAGTTAAGGAAGATTAATCAGCTACCAATCAGAGATTTTAAAAAAGGAAAAGTTTGCTTTGCATTCCTGAATGCCAACACCGTAAATCAAATCGTTCACAAGCACTGGCTACCACCACCTCCTACTTACAATCCCAACCATCCAGGAGGCAACAAGTGCCTCTCCCTGTCTACTCTTTTACCTTCAAATCCTACCCAATTTTTACTATCTGTTGCTCACCTACAACAGTGCAGGTGCAATGTAAACAATTTATGCTTCTCTGCCCAATCTTTTACTATAAAATACTATTAAATACTAATTTAAATCTTGCAGGTACTTTTCCCAAGTGCTATCCAGCTTCATTGCACTTATCTGTAGCACGTTGTGTCAGAACTAGTTTTTCTGATTAACATCTAAAAATAAACCCTTTTATTTCTGAGATCCCTTGGTTTCAAGGATTTTGTTTTAGTAAGACTTAGCTATAAACGTGTTAACATACAGTTTTCTCCTTCCTTCTTTGGGGGTAATGCTTGTGGAGCTAGGTTATCCCAGGGATCAAAATAAGATGTACACAAATTATAAGAAGCTATTGTTTGAACTAATTTCCTGTATTCATAATCAATAGACTAGGGAAAATATCAAAACAGAGTTGCTCTTGATAAATTTCCACATCAAAAATCTGAGACTAAACTGTTTATCTAAACTTCTCAGAAATCACAATTAGAAAAATCAAAGTTAAATTTCCCAAGCAGACCTGTATCTGTTGGTATAACAATGCAGTTTCCTCTCATTCAGTATTTGCACCAAAAAGTAAACTGAAATAACCTAATGATAAACACCTGGTTATTTTTCCAACCTGGTCTGTTTTTCTAATGTTCTGAGGCCTTTTCTCACCTTACTGCAAAAGTGACATAGAAATGACCTCTCTAATCTTTAGTACTTGCTTTTGCTGTGGTTAGCTTTTCTCTGTTTATAATGACAATGTCTTCTGCTAAGCTCATTGGAAAAGTTTATTGCACAATTTGCATTGAAATATTGCCTGATACTAAAATTAAAAAATAAAGCCAATTGATACCATCATACTAAATTGTTAGAATTTTGTTCTTTGCTTCACTTAACATTTTGAAAATATTCTGCTAATAGAATTAAAGCTTTGATTCAAATTTTAATATTTGATTCTTACAGCTTTTAGTGAACCCACTTATGAAAAAGATAACAAGAAATTTCAAAAGAGTTTCTTAATTTGCAACAAAAGTGCAGTTCAACCCATATAAGGCAGAGCGTGGACACGCTTGGGGAACTCTGACCTTGGCTAATGCTCTCCACCTACAAGAAAAAACAAGTGTCTTATTTTTATTTTCAGAATTTCTTGAGTGCTTGCTTTGTTGTACCCAGGAAACCTCATGAGTGTTGTTTCATACTAGCAGATCTACTGATCTCCATCTCAGTTTTGGATATACATTTTAGTGCAGTGTCCAACTCGTCTCCGTAGTGTGACTAGGACTATCGGCACTTTGCATCACGTAGCTGGGTGATGTTTACCTCTGCTGTTCATTATTCCTTTGCATTTTCCACTCATTTACCATGTTTCCTGCTGTCCAGCATTCTCTTTGAGCCATGAGGCTGTCTGCAGGCAAATGAGACCTTTGAGCTGCTGTCACTTGCTAGAAATTTTCCTCTTGCTGCTTTCTGGTGCATTTTCTGGATACTACTGTGCCACTGATGTATATTTAATTTAATCATAAGTTTAAATAACTGATGTCCAGTGGCAAAAATATAGATATAGAGTCCTTTTAATAGTAGATCTTGGTATCTGCATACTAATATGTGTCAGATTGAACTTTGTCTAATTGAAGCAAATTCTATACATATATTAGATTAAGAGGAAAAGGTACATCCATAGAATCCATGTTTCAACTATGTATTAAGAGGTAATATGTGGAAAGCTAAGGTGAAAGCCCAATATTCTGTATAATACTAAGTCCCATTGGGTGTGTTGTGTGGAATAAGAGTAATTACCATATTGCTTCTCTTATACTTCTGATAGAAGATAGCTCAGAAAGAGCCCACAAACTGACTTTGGTATTATTGATATCTGTATCTCTATCACAAAACAGATCCCGATCCTCAGAGTTATAAGAAAAATTCCCAACGCATCCAATGCATCATGAAAATTTTAATTCAAACCTAAGTTATATCTGGGGCACTAAAGCCTGCAGAGTGACCATTAACTAAAAAAGAAAGTCTTAGCTCTATTGATACTGATTGAAACACTCTAATCTACATCCTATCTGCTGCCTTGAATGAAGAGGAAATGTCTGGGGCTGTATATAAAATAGGCAACACACATGCATGTATAAAAATACATGTATGTATACATACTTATTTCATATATGTAATTCTATTAATGTATATGTAATAAAATTATCTGTTAAAGCCTTTTAATTATTTATTATTATAATAGGTGTGTCCAATTCTTATAGACTACAGTATGAATGCATCTGAAAGAAACTTATACCTATGAATATGGTAGAGAAAATTCTCAAATATTTACAGAAATGACCAAAATGAAATAAACAAGCAATATCATTTAGGTCATTTCCTATGCTTTAGATCTAAAATGTCCCCCTAAAACCTCATGTTTCTGAAAGGAGATTGGCACAATGTTCAGTGGATTAACCACTTACCCATTCATAACTGACTTGCTTGTGGGCTGTGGGGCTGGCTAGAAGAGCACATGGTAGAGGGGGGTGACCTGGAAAAGTAAACCTTGCTCACTAGTCTTTCCTTGTTGCCATCATGTGCTTCCTAATCGCCATCATGTGAGCAGCATCCCTCCCACCAGGCTGCTTAGCTGTCTGAGTCTGTGGACTATGAACCATTCCACTGCACTAAAGGCCATCTGACTGATGTCCTGCCACTGTGAGCCCAGGTAAACCTCTCCTCCGTTAAGCTGTATGTCTTGAGTGTTGTGTTCCAAGTGACTGCATGAGACAGTGACCCAGACACAAGATAAGAAAACAAAATCTTAGTAAAGATAAAGATTTCTCTACAAATTCAAATAATGATTAAGAGAACTTATGACAAAAAAATTAAAAGGGCACTGAGATTAAATGTTCTAAATTTAACATTTGCTAAAGTAATTGACTACATATCTATGAATTTAGTTGATATTGGGTATTCAAATTAGAGTTAACTGACATACTTTGCCAAATTTAAACTTGTTTCAGGAAATCAGCAGGCATAGAGGAAAAAGATAGCTGTGCTTTAGAGTTTCAGCATTAGAACAGTTTCAGAATCTAAATTCTCCATAGCAAGACTTTTCATTTCCTAAAATTATTATGTATAGGTATAAATAATGTGACCCAAAGAGTCACAGGTTGCAATAAAATTAAGATTTTTGACTCTCAAAATTAACTTGACAGGTAGAGAAAACATGGATATTCACTTTCATTAACATGGGTAATATAGTAAAATATAAATTAAAACAGCATCTTCACAGATTGAAACTCATTATACAAGATTCACTTACAGAAGAGATAATTTGTTATTTAACAAGTAAATTGGGTTTCCTCTTAAGTGAAAAAAGATAAAATGATATTTTATTGTATGTTACCATAATCTTCATACCATGATTCATGGACTTTTTCAGTCCTTGGTATCAAAAGACAATCATAATATATTGGATATTGACACAGTATATAAGCCTGTAGTGACATATAGTTTTACTGTATCAGAATCTTCAAAAGGCCATTCCACTATACCATCGAACTGCTTTGATTCGGTGAGACACATGGGAAGGAGAGTGAATTATGTCACTAGTGAGACTTTATACCATCATGGAGAATAAAGTATCATGTGAGTACATAGATAGTACTTGTGGGTTCCCTAAGGGAAAATGGAAACTACTGAGGGAGGAAACTGCTCCCTAAAAGGTTCTTGTAGTTTGACAGGCAAGACAGAGTTAACACACTCAGATGCAGCTAAAAGTGCTGATTCTGTTGTGGCTGTAGACGTTAGTGTTGTGGCTGTAGACGTTAGTATCCTTTTCAGGTGAGGCTACCCATGCCACTGCGGTGATAAACGTGTTTCCACAGCAGGAGGGGAGACGTCTTCCATTGCTAAAGGAGACATTAGAATTGTAGAGTTCAATATTTCAAAATTTATTAATGCTTTTCAGTAACTCTCACCTCTGTAGGATCCAGCTTTTTTCTAGGAGAGTACTCCATATTAATAGTGTATACTCTAAGGATGGGAATTAAACTCTCACTGTAGTTTTGTCAGTTTGGAGATGAGGTGCTGCACATGAATTTTAACAATACCAGCCCTACAGCTGTAAGAGATAAGTGTCTCTTTCCACATAAAAGCCTACAGGTAATTTATAGAGATTTGAACTGGGAATTGAAGGCTTGAGCTTCTCTGTTTCTTTAAATTTTACTTTTAACTGGGAAATAATAATTGTATATACCTCCAGAGTATAGTGTGCTGTTTTAACATGTATTTATTGTAGAGTGATTAAATTAAGACATTTAACAAGTCTATCATTTCATACAATTATGTTTTCTAAACTTTCTTTCTCCACTTTGTCCAGTGCATCTAGAAAGCCCAACTAATGTCATTACACTCATTAGTTACCAAAATGTTGAAAGTATCATATTTAAAAATCTGTGCTTCTTCAAATAGTTGTAAAAAGACATTTTACACATTTCCAAGACCCACTGACAACAAACAGGCTTAAAATTCTTACCAGCCTAAATCCAGTTAAATATCTTAAGAAAGGAACTTCAATTAAAGACATTTGGCCTTGGGTAGGACATCTTTTAAAACATCAGCAAACCTTTTGTGAGTTTTTCATTGCTTACAGAATCTAAACTCATCTTCTGTAAAAGGTATGTATAGGTCTCTTATCATGTCTAAAACCAAAGATTTTCTATGGGCTAGAAGAAAATAGAACTGTTACATACATAATTTAAAGTCAATGCAAGTACTCCCAAGAGATCTGCCAGGTGCTGGATGATATGAGAAAAAGACACTCTTCAGAAAAGCATATCTGTTGACAGTCTTCTTTTTCCATATATTTAAGCCCTAATAAATATCTCAATTTCTTACCTTGACTCTGTGACTCCACTCTTCAAATCATCTTCCTGTCCATCATGACATTGTTTTCTAGATGAAAATAAGCTCTTCTCTTTTCTATATTCTTTATCTGTTGGTAATTCCTTTTCCCTGTTATTCTCCTGAATGCTCCATACATAGTCTTGCAAAGCACCTATTTTTATTAATAATCTCAATAAGGACTATAACAGCTTTATTTATTAATGGAAAGAATCACTCTTTAAATTGAATTGTATCAGAGACTCAATTCTAGAAATATCAAAATCAATTTGGAACAATCATCTTAAACAATTTTAGATTCTATTCATCTGGAAACTCTTTCAAGATCAAAGGCGGCATTATTATGGAAGAGATTGAGAGAGAAAGGAGGAAGGGAGAGACAGAATGAGGAGGGAGAGGAAGAAAAAGGAGAAGGAAAGGGAAAGTTGGAGATGGAGAGAGAAGGGAAAGAGAAGAGGAAGAGGAGGAGGAGGAGGAGAGGAGATAATAATGCTTATTATAGAATTTGACTCATATGGTTATAGAGGTTGGGTACCATGACATGATTTCTGAAAGCTGAATGCTCAGTAAAGCTTGTGATCTAATGATGACACTCTACTGTGCTAATCAAACTGGCGCATAAACTTAACTGTAGCAACAACTTATCCCCATTTTTTGCATGTTTTCCCCATTAAATTGTTTAATGTCAAAAAGTCAATATATTAGATACTTCTTTGTTCTTTCTAAAAAAAATTTTCAGTTGAGATTCATCTTAGCCATCTGGAAGTCCTATGTATTTTACATCAGAAAAAATGTGTACATCATATATTTTGTATGGTAATTTACAAACACCATGTGTTGTGTTAAAATATATATCTTAAAAATTGAAGTTTTATAGTATGGAGCCATATAAAGTTGACCATAGTAGTGGTAGCCACAGTTCAAATGGAATTATTTTGATAATAAAATGAACTGAAAAATAAGGAAAATAACCATATGTCACATATAAGAACACTCATAATTCTAATGAACAGCTGTTGATCACTTAGTGAAACAAAAACTACTGTAAGATATTTTAACTAACACAATTTATTATTTTTATCAAGTTAGGATTATGGCTCCATTTTACATTTGAAGAGGCCTTCATTTCCACAAAACTAAGTTTTTACACCATAGTATGAGTGAGAAAAGAAATTCAGTTTAATTTTTGTTTGAGGTTAAATTCTGATTAACTTTCAATTTATACCAGAACATTTTAGAATATAATCTAAATTGTCTCAGAACTTTTCAGCAGCCTTAAATTAGTATGAATATTTTTTGAAATATAATTTAAGAATCAAAATAATTTTAACATCAAAGAACACATTATTATAGTTTGTACTGAAAATGATCAATAAAGAAGAACATATATAATATTTTATCACAGGAAAGTAAGTAATTTGATAGCAAAAAGGAAAACAACATACAATTTTCACCCATTCTAAAGCTTATCATAATTGCATAAATTCACTCTAGCAAAATTTAATGTATAATTGTGACAAATGCCAAAAAAGATAATTCATGTAAATTTTAAAAAGTGAAAAATAACCTAACACTATTATAGTCTTAAAAAGTAAAAGGTAAAGGGCAAAATCAGCCTACTTCTTTCCTTTAGCTTAATTTAAGCCATCAGTGAGGAGTATCTAACAAAGATAATACAATTTTAAGATGCATAATAGAAGTTAATTGTCTATATAATGGAAAATATTATCACCACTTGACTGTGTTGGTCAGCACACATGGGATAATGGAATCAATTTGTGCTCTCTGGGACTTTACTTGCACCCATATTATGACAATTAGTAATTCAGTTTATGGGCAATGTTTTTTCAAAAGTCTTTCTTCCACTATGAACTCTGAATTACATGCATGCAAGGACCATGACTTACCTAATTGCATGTCAATGGCACCTAGCAGAAAATATGGCCATTAGTATGTGCTTAGTAAAGCATTGCATTTATTAAGGTACTCATCTTATTGTCTTGGATGCCTGCCATAACATCATAACTTATTTCTTTGCCTCTTTATTTCTCTCTCTGAATTGCATTCCCCAGATAGTTGTTCATGCAGTAAAAATAACCTACCCAAGGTCATAGAACTAGTAAGTGACAGATACTCTATTTAACTTAAGTAGATTGAATTCAGAGTTCCTTTTTCAAAATATGATTTTAAGTGAAATAAATCAGACGCATAAGCTTCACTGTTTCTTGGTTTCTCTTATATAAGAACACCAAAAAAATTAATGAAGACCATAATAAAAGCCAGGTAATGGGAATAAGAGCAAAGGATTTTTTACAAATGGAATGGAGATCAAGAGAAGAAAGGAGAGGAGGAGGGAGGGGAAAGGAATGATATAAGATCTGAGATGTGATGTCATCATGCACTCCAAAAATGCCAATAAAATTGAAAAAAATGTTAAAATTTCATTTTAAACATGTAACAAAATATGCAACAGAAGAAAGGTACTTTAATGTAATTGTTTTCTTTTTTGTGATAATCTCTACTCAATATTGCATGATGAGTATGACATTCTTACAAGCTTTAATAGGATTAAAAGGTGAAGCAACAAAGGGATAAAACTAGCAGTAAAGGAGTAAAGCTAAACTTAGCTAAGCAGTCGCCAGAACCTGGAGCTGGATAGGAGAATATTGTATATAGAAATTCTGAAAGAATGTGAAAGATTTTAGATCTCAAAAAAGGCTTACTTTGAAGTTTCAAGGCCTCAGTAGCTTAAATATATTTTATATTGCTTGAGAATTTCTCTGCCATAAAATAAGTGTTTAAAAACTGTATAATTGCTTAATTAAACAATGATGAATTAGCACAAGTAACACAGAAACCAACTACAATCTAATAAATCAATGATCTTTACAATTATCTAGGCACTTGAAGAGAGAAGAATATTATGGTCCAGGGTAATGGAGTGAAGGCAATGGTCCTTATCCTCTGGAGAGTACCTGGGTATCAGCCTATTTAACTTTTAACTATCTATAGTTTGGTAAGAATCTTCTGGTGTTCAGCAAGATAAACAAAATAATATTGGACAAAAAATGTTACAATTTAAGTATGTTTGTTAAAAATACATATCCACTAGAGTAAAGCTACACATTGTGCAATTTATGGTGCTACTCATTAAATGCCATTAGTGAAAATTTAACACAGTTACGGTATTTTACATTCTGCTATCAAATGATTCCAGGTCTCTATAAATTTTAATCTTTTACATTGGACATAATGAATTGTTTTACTGAATAAAAAACCAAACCAAGCATAAAACCAAAACACCACCACCACATTAAAAAACCCTAAATCTATGTTTCATTTTGAGTTATTTATATGATATGAGATTATATTATCTATATTGTCAATAATTTGCATACGGATTTTGAGCTGTTCAAGCAACATTTATGTATATATGTATCTTTAAAAATAGGGTCATTCTAAGTAGCCTAGGATAGGCTTGAATCAGCTATGTATCTCCACTGGCATCAAACTCATCATAGTACTATTACCTTCGCCACTGGAATGTCAGGATCACAAGTGTGTGTACAACATCAAGCTTCCTGGCAACAAGTTTTGAAAAGATTATTCTTTGGATACTTCTGGAAAATATAAAATTCTATTTCTGGACTTTTGATTTGCTTCCACTAACTATTCTTTTGTGAGAATTGCCCAATGCTTATCAGTGTAAATTTGGAGTAAATGTTGAAGTTGAGAAGCATGAAAATTTCAAATTTCTGTGATTTTAAGAATATTTTGGGGTTTTTTAGGTCTTATATTCTTCATTACAATATACATTTTAAAATCATATCGCAAATTTCTACAAAAGAAGAAAAAAATGTAGCTTGGATCCTGACTCATACTGCATTAAGAATGTAGAAAAGTTAGCACGCATTCCTACCTTAACAAAGACAGATCTTAACACACATGATAAATCTTTCCATTTATTAATATTCTTTAATGTTCTACATATTACACAACTATTCCGATTTTTAACATTCGATTGTAATCAATTTATTATTTTTATCCTTTTGTTTCTGTCAATATAATTTATCAATATTTTTACAGATCTGACAGTTTTCGTTGATTATTCTTATTTTGTTTTTGCTATTTGTGTGTGTGTGTGTGTGTGTGTGTGTGTAGGTATGTGTGTGTTATTTCATTCCTGTTCCTTCATTTATTTCCTTATTTTGTCTGCCTTTAAAACCTAGATAGAAGCACCCCTGATGCTAGAACTCTTGTTTCTGCAGCAGGTGAAAACAGCATCATGTGTATCCTGATACAGTCTGCTGCCAGCAGAAGAGAGCCAGTACCATTTGGACCACGCAGTGATCACTGAGTGACTGGATGGCTCAGCCTGGTGAAATAAATCAAAGGGAACCAATTCCTGAGGTGGCTTGTCCCAAGATAGAATTTTCTTCTCAAATTAAATGTTGACACTTTTGTGACCTTGAGCTGCTATGAGTGAGAACTTGCCCATGTCTGAGATATACTTAAGCCTTTTTCTTCTTCTCCTTTTACAAAGTGCCTAGTTACTTTTAATGGTACTTATATCCCTAAAAGCTGTACCTCATTTGGCTCCAAATTTCCACATTGTCCTTTCTGTGCAAAATTTTAAAATTTTAATGGTTTTTATGTTGCTGTCATTCTCACTGTAAATCTAGCTAAAAATATCCGGTGCTACTTACTCCACAGGCTAATTTTTGGGCTGTGCAGAAAGTTCTTCTGCCGGACATATTAGCTCCTACAGTCTCAGGACATGTGAAAAATGTACAAAAATTTTCTACCAGAACATAGGACACAAGTGCTGTAGTCCAATTGCCAACTGTCCTTGTTTCCAATCAAAATATCCTGAGCCTTGTCTTTATGGTATGGCACTATCAGCATCTTAGCCTTCTGAGATTCTATCAGAAGACCTTCACTCAAGCTTGGATTACAGCATTGTATACTTCTTTAGCTCACTTTTACAAAACTTTCCAATTTCTTCCCAAAAGTCATTTCTAAACTACATGGTAGGTAGACTCTCAGAAACACCACCATTTTTCTGGTACCAATTTTCAGCATTAGTCAGATTTTCTATAGGTGGACACAATATAGATCACTTACATGAAAGAGTAAAGCTTTAATTTAGTTCACAGTTTCAACAATATGTAGTTGGCAGGCTATGAGGCAAAAGTGTGATGGAAAAAAGAGGAATAAAATTCTTTCATTTATGGCAGCTAGATGTGAAGCAGAGCAAGGTAATTATTTCAGAGAAAACTGGTGAGAGCCACGTGTAATACCCATGGTCATGCCTTCATGACCAACTCAGACACAACCAATGTTATGCTATACTAATCTACTGGGCATTTCTTAATCCAATGCAGTTGGCATACTAGATCACATAGTCTTCCAGACATGCTAGGAAAAGCACAAGGTACTTTCTGCATAAGATGCTTCAGTTGTACCTTAACGTTTTCTAGAGATATCAATGTACATCATCTCATTTTGATTCTTCCAAAAGCCTGTGCTTTTTGATTACATAATCTCTATTACTATCTTTAAATATCTGGCAAGAATTCTTTCTTTAAAAACTTTATTTAAAGAAAGACAAAACAAAACAAAATGGGTAAAAATAATACATAATTTCAAAGAAAAAATAATAAATCACTAGTTGATGATTACATATTGTCTTCTTACAAATAGTTGTTCAAGATACAAAAGTGAAACATACAAAGTGGGGATTCAAACAGCGAGACTTTAAGTGGTTCTGTTCAACTATCCAACAAAAACTTAGTAATATGGTTATTAATCTATACACTTAAACATACATGCAGTTATCCATATTTTCATTTATGTTGAGACTAAATAAGCCATAGCAGGCAAAAATCATTCTGAACAAAGCATTTCTGGATTTCACATCATGACACTATGGGATCAGCACTGTGTATTGTAGTGTCTCTTTTTTCTTGAGTATCTGTTCATTTCATCATGTGTCATAAGATCAGTTCTTGTAAACTGTTTATCGTTTCTACGAATGCATGAGTCTTAACATGTTTTTCTGTCCTTCCTATATTGCAAGGAAAACAAAACAAAGCAAGACAAAACAAAACATATTTCTATAAACACATGAAACACTAAAGATATAAAACCACTGTACAAGGAGTTCTATCATGGTTACTGTGTTGTCTCTTGTTATCTTCAATAGAGTTGTCTATATCATCAGACATAGTATAATTGAATATAACAGTATGTAACATTATTAATAAAAACAAAACTTTGTAGATACTGGAACACTTCAAAAATAAGTAATAATCAAACTAGACTGGGTATCATAATGAATCTTGTCATCTTTAGTGCAGTTGCCTATACTCTCAGACTTGATACTATCAATCATAACAATTTTGAATAAAACCTGTCAATACCAAGCAGCAATCAAGCAAACAATATTTAACTAAGATCAATTATGATAAAACAGTATAAATTACCCAGGGCTCCAAATTAAGTTAATAGGAAATTAAAGATGATTACTGTACTGTATCCTGTTATTTGTGGGTTAGCTGTCTGCACCCTTAGATCTAGTGCAAGAAGGAAAACTGGGACAGAATAAAATCTATCTAAGCAGAGCAGTGCAAGTAGTCTGGGTTTTAAATCCTGATACACTATTAACAATATCCTCTGCCATCTCTTTTTAAGACTGTTCCTACCCTTTCACTCCTTCAGAGTGCACTGTGCATTTTTGGGTCTCACCAACATCGTCAGTTTTTAGATTGGGAGGGCAACCTGCTGCTTACTTAAGTGGTTCTGAACTTTCTCCCTCTAGACTTGATCTCTAGCTGTGTTACTTTATCTATTAAAGCCTGTCTTTCCAACCTATAAACAAATACTGGTGAGTTGCCCCTATTACTCTCTGGTTCTCTGTCACATAAAGCATTGTTTTCTCCTTTTTGATTTTTGGTCCATAAACCCTTTTTCAGGTTAATTATATTTCCTATAAAGAGCATCTTAGTGGACCCTACCTCCTGTTCTACTCTGTCCGTGTTTCTCTTTTTTTAGTGTATCAACGCTATCTGTATTATAGATTATAGCCTACCTTCTCTGCCTCATGTCTGTTGTGCTTTTTCTGCCATTAGTTGCTTGCTTTTCTTCTTCATCCCACTTTCTGCTCCATTCACTGAGGCCTCTCTGCCACTGTTGCTGGAATCCTGGTACTTTTCTCTCTCTCTAAAATATCCTTCAGTATTCTCTGTAGAGTTGGATTGGTGGTTGCGAAATCCCCCAGTTCCTTTTTGTCTTGGAAACATCTTGTTTCTCCATTAATTTCTAGAGACAGTTTTACAGGGTACATCAGTCTGGGCTGGAGGTTATTTTCTTTCAGGGCTTGGAATACTTTGCTCCAAGCTCTTCTTGATTTGATGGTCTATGTTGAGAAGTTTGCTGTGATTTTGATGGGTTTTCCTTTATAGGTGATCTGTTTCTTTGATGGCTTTTAATATTCTGTCCTTATACTGAATTTCTGGGATCTTGATTATTATATGCCTGGGTGTGGCTCTGTTTTGGTTGTAGGTGGCTGGATTTCTGTATGCCTCATACATCTGAATATCAGTTCCTTTTCCTATGCTTGGGAAGTTTTCTTTAATTATTTCTATGAGTAGCCTTTGTAGTTCCTTTGTTCATACCCCTGATTCTTCACTTACATTATTTATTCCTAAATTATAGATCCTTTTGTCATCTTCTAGTCTTTGTATTGTTATTGCCTGTTTCCTTGTTGCTTTTAAGAATTTTTCTTTTCATGATCACACATTGCAAACCTGTCTTCCAGTTTGGATAGTCTCTACTTAGTTTTTTTTTTTTTTTTTTCAAGCAGTTTTGTCAGCTTTCAATGGAGATTTTTTATTTCCTGGTAATCTCTTTGAACCTGCTTCATGTTTCTATATTTTCTTTATATTTTTCATCAAATGTTTCTCTCCTTTCTTTGTGCTCCTCTGTTCTTCCATCTGTGTCTTCTTGAGAGGTGCTTAGCATTTCTTTTATCAATCTACTTATATCTTGTTTACTTGTTTAAATATTTCACTTTTGAATTCATCTAAGATGTCCCCAAGAAATCTCTGTATGCCCAGTGATGCTGTGCTTGATGCTGTCCTCAATCTGTTTTGTATTTACCTCTCTTGGATCAATGTTCTCAGGCAGGGGGCTGGGGACTTTTTTTTTGTTGTTGTTGCTTCCTCTTCTCATGTTTTTGGTTTCTTCATACAGGCATATAGAGGAGGTCAAAATCCATTTCCTTGTTGGTTATGGTTCTTCTGAAGCACACTGGCTAGGTGATCCTGCCCAATCTAGTGTGTTATTGAAGTACAAACAGGGGCAGCATACGCTGGCTCCTCCCCTCCAGATAAGTCAACCTGCTGAGGCCTTCACTGCATTAGTATGCACCATGTGTAGGGAATTGGTTTAGGACAACTTATTGGGTCTCAGCCAGGGGAGTGAATCAGGTCAAGCATACCCCACCAATGTTGTCTGGGAAGGGAACAACTGACTGAAGTCACTGCTGTTCCTTTTTCTTGCCAGTTTGTCCAATTCCAAAATGTCATCCCACTGGTGCTCCTTTCCCATGGAATGGGTTTTTGCTGGCACTCACCTCATTCATTCTCCATTGGGCTCACCAAGCTCTGACTTCAGTGCAACTGCACTTCAGTGCGACTGCAGTTCCAATAAGTCAAAGCAGCAGGAATTCGGGTGCATGGGAGAACAGAATCATAGCTGGCTCAGTAGTAGCGTGTTTGACTGGTTCTTTTCACTTTAGTTTCTTCCTAGGTCTAGAGGATCCATCTTCTTCTGTCTGGGACTCCCCATGATGTGTTATTTTGGCATCTGAGTTGTCTGTCTCAGGAAGCCTCTGTATTCTGCATTTATATACCCACCATCTTTACCAGGACCTAATTGGCAAGAATTCTTGAGATTATAAAGTACAGTAAATGTTACTGAATTCACAAATTTAAAAAGTGGCAAGTAGAATTCATCTCAATTTTGGGGGCCCCGTGCTGTACTTACTTGGCTCACCAGTTTTTTGGTAGGTGTGGCTGACAGAATTCATATGTAAAAGTAATGACCCTTTGAAGCAATCTGTGTCTCATCTTATAGATTTTCTGCCCAGAGATTGTGTTAAAGCTGAGGACATTTTTCATTGTCTTCATATGAACATTGGGGTATTTTAACCAGGAAAACTATTGTCTGAAAGACAAGGAAATTGTAGATAAATGTCTTATGTGCTCATTCCTAAAAAGAAACCATATGCTTTATTGGAGCATGCTGGGAAAGACCCAGTTGTTCACAGCAGTAGTAAATTTAATATTGTACTTGTATTTCCTCTTCTTTGTTCAGTATTTCAGCCTTCCTGATCTTTTATCTTCACTACTTCTTTTTAACAAATTTTAAAATGAGCTCACACATCCGCAATCACTCTCTGGTTTTGTTCTCTGCACAGTAGAGTTTATGAGAAATTTGAGTATCTGTATTATCCAGCCTTCTCAAATCTTCTGTTAACACAATTGTCAGAACATGTATCTTGACCTTAATTTGCCTCCATGTTCTTTTTAATGCCTGTATTATTTTCCACTGTGTTATGCCTGAACTGTTTTGTAGACTTCCATATAGCATAGAATAGAAATAGAAAAGTGAGGTATCTGGTGACATTCTTATCCCACAATTTGCTTTTTATGAAATGTTGTTAACTAGTTATGACAGTACTATTAAAAGCCTGTAAATGAATTAGGTACATGCATCCTTACCTCATCCACATATTGGAGTAGGCAGTTCCTAATTATGAAACCCATATAACTACTTCAAGCATTCATGACTGCATTTGAGTAGATCATCAATAGGGAACTGAAAAAAAATTACATTTAGATCTTAGAAATTCACATTTGCTTTGACAACTCATAAATTCTGAAAATGATGCATTTATGCTCAAGGTAAATCAAGTTAAGTCTAAAATAATTATCTGTTTTGACTTTCAAAATTGACTGCATTATAAACACTTTCATTGAAAGGTGAATACAACAGTACTCAGAGGCCAATTCAATGGAACTACAATTAGATGAAACTATATTATTCTTTACCACACTGTGTTTCCCATTAGCTGGTGATCAAAATAAAAATTCTAAAGAAGATCAGTAGGATGCAAGATTGATTACAGACTGATTCAGCAATAGAGTCGCTAGCTAGTGCAGTCTCAGCATGAATGGAGTCCCCAGAGAGCTGGTTGCTATCTAATAGCACTACAGAGGGGAGAAATCAAATGACTTCTGGAATGTAGATTGGTTCGTGTTGCATTAAACAGGAAAGGATTGTATCTCATACTGTCATCCATCCTGCCATCTGAGCACAGTGCATCTAAAACATCTCATTTCCACAGAAGGTATACATCAACTTTGCTGCATGGCCTGATTCAGCAACTTCCAGGAAGAAAGAGATGCTGCACAACTGCTATGTGAAAATAGCTGCCATTAATTACCGTGTGATTTTGGTGCTTCTTGCCAAGGATAAAAGACTTATGTTTCATTATTACTTAATTTACATCTCTTGTATTAGTCATTCTCCCTGAACATTATAAATCTAACACATAGCATTCCCTGTCTATAAAAATGATTGTAAAAACTACTAAAGAGCAGTGGGAACAATCAAAGAAACAAGCAAAAAGTAGATTTAAAATTTGACATCTAGTTATAATTTTGCTGAAAGTTTTTTATGTGCTTACATGTAATTGACTTGTTTATGCTTATTAAGCTCAACTAAAGATAGAATGACCATATTTGTAGTTCCTGAAAGCAAGCATTCCATATTTTACAACTCTAAAATTTTACTTCAAATTTTATCTTGTTCTATGATTTTACACTTATATATCAGACATTAATACATACACATATATCTGCATATAAAAGAGGTCAGGCAGTTTTAAGACTGCTGAGATGAAATAAGTGTTGAATTATTTACATTTGCATGCTAAATCTCATCTGTCCACTAACTAAAGAACTTGAATAGAATATTGTAATGAACAAAGTAACAAAAATATTTTCAGGAAGAAAAAGCACGTGCAATCACAGGGAAGAACAAGGTACAATGTGTGTTTCCCTTTCTTCTGATAGTGTTTAGAGAAAATACATTTTACAGGTAAATCCTACTATCTCATTATTGGAAGCATCATCCCAGATTCACAGGAGGCCTGAGAAAGGGATTGCTAAGAGCACATGAATGATGTATCTCAGTTTTTCTTGCATACAAAGACAACAAATTGAATGTGGAAAATTATCTAGTGGGGGAGATTTGTTCAGCAACAGTGTTTTGTAAGTAGTAAGAAATGCTAATTAGTGTAATTCTGGATATTCCATTTAATTGCCTTCTTAAAGAATTTAGAATTTGCTACATGGTGTTTATTTCTAAGGCCCACTTATATTTTGGTTCTGCTATACATCTTCAATGACATGTCAGAAATTTCAGAACTGTGTTTTCATATGGCATCTATGCTATTAGCTGTTCTTTTTATTTAAAAAATCAAAAACATAATAATTTCAATAACCTATTGGACATTACTATGCATATTATTTTTAAATTATAAGAAACAAAAATTCTATGTACATAAATTTCACAGTTTAGGCAAGGAGGGTGAATCTCTTAAAAAGTGAAAACTACAAAACCTAATTTCAAACAACCAAAATAGTTGAGCAAATACTCTTACCCGGATAGAGGACATCTACTGAAGCCTATATAACATTACTTAATGATGGGAAACTGAAGAATTCCCCCTAAGATCAATAACAAATACAATATGAACACCTTCAACATATTACTACAAGTCTAACGTAATAACACACAAAAAGGAATAAATACATGGAATGGATAAGCATAAATTAAACTATATAACTGTAAATATGCACAAGGAAAAAAATTAAATTTCAGGATTGCAAACCTAATGACTGAGTTTATTTCAGTCTTGGAATGCATAAGCATATTTAAAAATTCAACGTATTTATATTCTATCAGTGAACAGTTAGTAACATTTAAAAAATAGTTCTACCTAAATTATCACTCATAAAAGTAGTAAAATATTTAAAAATAAATGAAGTCCAATATATACCCCATTGATATGCTAAAAGTTACTAAATAATGATGAAAAATGCAAAGATGATACATAAAATGAAATATATTAATGGATTAGAAATGTCAAATGGCAAGTCTTACAGAAATAGTTTAAAACACATCAAGTTGTGCAGTTTTTCACCAAAACAGTAAATGTTAATACAGTGTGATTTGAAATACAATAAGGTGGTTGAGCATGGCAACTCATGCCTGTAATACCAGCACTAGAGAGCCTGAGGCAGGAGGATTGCTACAAATTTCAGGCCAGCCTGGACTCCAAAATGGGTTCAAGCCAGTCATAACTGCATAGTGAAAGCCTATCTCAGAAGTACAAATAAAAGAAAACAAAAAGAAAAGAAAAAATGAGAACTGCAAACTCTAATTTCAAACAACCAAAATAGTTGAAGAAATAATCTTACCTCGATAGAGGACATCTACAGAATCCTTTATGCAAAATTATTTAATGATGAGGAACTGAAGAATTCCCCCTAAGATCAAGAAAAAATATAATATGAAAAAGGAAGAGAAAAGGAAAGGAAAGGTAAGGGAAGGGAAAGAAAGGAAAGGAAAGGAAAAGAAAACTAAAATACAAAAAGGCAAAATCTTAATTCAGTTTTTGAAAAAAATATTTTATTATAAACACACTGAATTTGAATTTACAGATTTGTATGAAAACACATTTTGTGTTCATGTTACAGTACTGGATATTTTATAAAAATACTAGCTTAATGTCATATTTCCAGGTATTGTTTTGCTGCCTTTCTCTTTCACAATATAAACCATAAACTCATGGTTAAACTCAAATCTTTCTTTTCAATAATTATCTCATCTTCGTCAAAGACCAACATATGTCTGTAATATTTTATTTTATATTTTGTCACATTCTAGGGTCATATGTTAGTAGGAATATTGTTCCAGGTTTTAATCTGTTATCTCTAATAAATTTGGCAATAGTAAAGACAAAGCTAGTTATAACAATTATCTATATTTTTTATATAGTTACTACAATTAAAATTCTTGGCAAAGGGAAATTGTATTGTTTGTAGCAATTGTACTGATTTCATCCACAGAGTCTTACATATAATATACAGTCAATAAATACCTGTTTTTCCTCAAACTTACCCATATTATTTTTGTTAATGTTGGTAAGTAATTGCAAGATTTGTTTTAAATGAACTATATTCATTTAAATATATTATGAGCCATATTTATTAAATTAATGACATTAGATAAAGTAACGTATAGCACAAATGACTATAAGAAATACAATACTATATACATCAAATGTAATTTCAGTGAGGATTGAATTTGTAACATATATTTTATAGCACATCTGATACAATACCTTAACCAAATAGTTCTTTTGTGTGTGTGTTCTCTTATAGGTGGCCAAGTGAGCAAAGGATAAATTATCCTTTTATGGTTTCAAGTTGAAAAAATATCAGCCACCACTTATGTTTTCTAGCCCACATAAAATTAATGTACCAGGAAAGAATGATATGATATGTAATGAGAAAAAACCCAATTACATTCTTAGAACTTATTTTATTCATTATTATTGGTTGCCAAGGAAAAATATAGAGCTGATCATTGGACCTAATTTGAATTCACATAGATCAAAGAGTCTGATAATATAAAGGAAAGAACTATAATATTTTTGAAAGATGAGTAGCAGAATCTTCCCCAAATATATAAGCAGAATGAAAGGCTTAAAAGTATAGCATCATATTCTTAATTGCTATTTAATATTCACCTTAAATGTTGGATTTTAGGGTTTTTTTTTTTTTATTTTTTACTCTTAAGTAAAAAAGAAGAGAAGAAAAAAATGTTGAATTGTGAAGAAACTCTTTGGCTTTACATAACCAAATTCACAGAAGAGCACAAACATTTGTAAATAACCCTGTCATAAATGTGATACAAATGGAAGACTTCAAATGATTTCTCTATAGAATAGCATCCCGAAGGCAATATTAAATCTTTATCGATTAGGTTCAACTTCAGTGTTCTGCAAAATTTTGCCCCTAAAGTGGATTCCAATAAACAAGACTGATTTAGTCAGCAAGGACAATGTGACACGGATGCTGCCATCATCCTTCAAATCTATGCAAAGTTGCACATTATTATTTTCCTGAACCTAGCTTTAGCCATAAGTCTTGAAAGTCTGTGTGTCAGCACAACATGAATGCCGCATCACTAGTTTAGGTGCAAGTGTTCTTCACTGGAAAATAAATGAGGTTTACTCATTTCTTGTTACTTCTGATCCTTCCGAGTTGACCTCTGTATTGAATTTTGTTTTAAAGAGTTTTCAGACCTTTAGAGAGGTTAGGTCTATATTTTATAACCATGGACAATGTTAGTTTACCTTTTGCTAACTCCATTATTTCCAATCATCATATTACTTTATTTCATACCTATGTTATATAAGAAGTATATTAGTCTAATATACTTCTTTGTGGTTTGCATAAATATATTTTGTAAGTAATTATTTTAATTTCAATTCTTCGTGGCACCATAGATAGGATTTTACTACATATTACAAACTTATAGCTTGAAACTAAAGTTTCAGTGTTACTTAAAATCTTCCTAGAGTCTTTATCAATACTGTACTCCTAAATAAATTTATACCATTAATCTCTGTGAACTTACTGCTATAATACACTTTTTTTTTTACAGTAGAACTGTTTGCATCTGGACATTTGCGATGATCTAGTAGAAACTACGCAAACATGGAGCTAGGAAATGTAATCAGTGAGTTGATGTTTCAGTGCCATTTTGTAGTTGGCTATTTTTGGAAAAATAAATCAGGTTAAAATATTAGTTATTTCTTCTGACAATGCCATTCTTGGTGATATATAGTGATATTCTGAGAATCTAATGTTGGTAAAACCCTCATTTACCGCAAAGACTCCCTGTGTAGAGAACATTATTTCAGTATTTATGTTTTCTTTTGTTCTGATGTTATACTTGCCCTTCAATGTAAGATCATTTCTAGAAGCTATAAACTATCTTCACAAGAAAATATTAGAATATTCTTCAAAAACCTTTCAGATATAACAGCTAGCTACAGCTAGACTAGTATTTCAATTTAGGTAGCATCTTGGGAAATGCTGCCTCTTAGTGACCTGGATGGAGTTTTTATAAAATAAATTCTCATTTACACAATCTTATTAAATATATTTACTGAGGATTAAAAATAATCTTTCTCCTTGAGAATCTTCTTGTGGGAAACATAATAATCATTATCGTGAGAAAATTGTCATAATGAAAGAATAGAAAAAATGTTAGACTGCAGATGGCAAATGATTGATGATTAAATTAATGCTAAGATAGCATGAAATTAAAAATGAAAAAGCAACTATCATTAAGTAAAAAGTTTTTTCTTATAATGGCAATTGAACTTACTTTGGAGATTGTCTTAAACAAATGGTATTGTTTGTTCACTTGTTCAACTATTTATATTAATCTTTAGAGCACTTTGCCAAACACGAGGTATTATTAATTTGTTGTTTTTTGATAAACATGGAGAAAATCATAGTAAAATCCTAAACATGATTACTGTTTGCATGATGCATTACTGTTTCAAGAAGCTAAAGTCTATATTGAAATACTTTTGTGAATAAAACTTTCATTAATAGAAAATTACCAAGTACATTTGAGCATGATACACAAGGAAATGTTTATTCTATGAATTTACTCTTCCATATTGCACAGAAGCTTTTGTTCTGTAGTGACATTAAATCATTTGGCAATCTATTTTTTTAAATTGACATTTTTGTTTTCTTCTCAAAATTTTTTGAGATCTGTTGTTCTCCGTATATCTATTATGAAAAGTAGCCATAAATCTTACATATAATGAAACTTAAACTAACTTTTCATAAGCATGGAAAACTAGCTGGTAGTTTTGTATCAATGATGTTAGCATACTAGCATTGAAGAAGAAATATCAGCTCACAAATTATTCTTAAACTCCACAGAACAAACAAACAAATTGAATCATATAGAAGTCTGTCAAGTATGCAAACATTGACAATTCTTACGGTATTAAATTTTGCATTGGGTGATATAATCTTCCTAAAATGTAACAAACGTTATGCCTCTGTATTGTTTAATAGACTTCACAGGAACATTTGTTCCCTAGCATGAAGTCCAAATTCTAAGCAAAGAAAATAAAAACTGATAATTTTCAACTTCCCTAATTTTAAAAAGATTTCAGTTACATTACCATTCTATGTTTCTGATATATATATACCTATAACATACTGTATTCAATAAAATGCACATACTTAAAATACTCTTTCATGATCAATCAAAATTCCAGCTTGTTTTTGAAACATGAAATATCTCTTGTCCTCTTTCACTTGTACCCTGAAGATGAGGTTAACCAATACTTTTTCTGAGTTATGTTTACATTTAGCTGTGGCTTAAGAGTATGCTGATTTATAGTGTGTAGTCTTTTCTCAACACTTCAGTAATTTTTCCCTCTATCATCCATTACAGTAGTAATTCATCACTAAACTGTCTGAGTGTAACAAATACAATTTTGGATATGCTCACCATCCCCATTATTCGTCAGTGTGGTTCTCCTGACTAAATTTTGAGTACCTATCACAGATTTATAAGCCTGGTTTATGTTTAGTGAGTGTTGTTCATAAAATTTTCCAAAGAGTTGAAAATTTAATCTTGTCTGAACATTTCCTCTATTCATTAGTCCTGGATTCTGTTTTGATTATCCATTTTCCTAGTTATAACAAAATTGAGTGTCTCAGATCAAAGCTACTTTGCTTACTTCACATACCACCACCCTCCATTTTGGTAGACACCTATCACAAGGCATCTACAAGAGTAACGTAGACTAACTCAGTTTCTTCATGATTCATTGTGTCATTTAGGATAGTTTGGCTCATATTTCTGCAACCTTTCTATCCTGTAGTTTTCCTTGTCACAGTATTAAGAGAAGATACCAAGTGACTTTTGGTAACTGGTCATTGAATATATTAGTCAAAAACTAATATTTTATTTCTTCATGTTTCATAAATCAGATTGATGAGTTCCCAGATCTTGTTCACTTATTATAAGTCTCTGGAGAGGATAGTTATTCGTGTGTCTGAAAGAAGTGAGTTATCTACTAGTGACCAATGCTAGCATTGAACACATGTACTTCTTTTGTTTGTAGTGTTTTTTTATCTACTTCACTGCCAAATTCATTGTTGTTTGAAGTCATAATAATTATTATTTTAGTTCTCATCTCCTTTAGTATCTCTAAAACATGTGGCAAGTTTAATTATATATGCCATAAAAGTGTTTCTTTTATGCAACATTCTTTTTCCAGCAAGCTCTTTCCTCCTTTGGTCTGCTTTCCTTTGTATCCAAACTTTTTATGTGTGTGATTCACAGGCTCCTGTTTTATCTTTCTCTTCTTTCCTTGACAAGTCTATTCATGGTTTCACTGTTACACAGGTATTTGGTTGTTCTCATTTCTATGTATTTAATACTAGTCTCATGACTTTCTAGCTTGCATTTCTTATATGAAATAATTTTTAACCTAGATGTATGCCAGAATGTACATCTACTTCACAAACTCAACTAATACACTGAAACTCCCTGGCCTTTGAAACTCATTTCTTTGCTGATATTTCTTATTTAATTATCATCATAATGATGATATAGCAATGAATTTAGACCATGATAGACTTCCTTCCTTTAGTTTCAACTCTAAAAACCAAATAAAATATTTATTTGAGATAGTTATCCAGTACTATGCAACATAAAACTCATCCACATAATATTCTGTAATGTATAAGCATTTAAATTAATGTCTAATACACTATTTTTCTCTTGACTATTGTGTCAAACCTGAAAAATAGATGATTGAAACAATTATAACATTGAGATGTGAATAGTTAGCATGTATGCTTTTGCAAGTACTTTGTATATTTATGTGTAAAACCCCAGCAGAAACATGACATGAATGGTATTATTACTATTATTATTATTCGTTAATATGTTTAAAATTTGGAAACTAAGGTCCTTCCAGGTTAACACTTACGCCAACTTTTACATAGATAATAAATAAATAAAAATCTCAAGATTTAGTTCAACAGTTAACTTACGAATTTGAAACACTATGTTACTAGAAATACACATGTTCTCACTAAGCACATTGTCTAGTTCACAACACAATGTAGAAAGCACGTTTAGAATTTTATCAACCAACATCATTTTGGAAGTATTACAACTTGAACTAGACACTCATAAAACCCAGATCATCCTTCTCTGGCTAAACATCGTCAGTTTGTGGTTCCTACAAAGGAATTCAGATTCAAATTCATAGTAACTCAGCCTCCCTAAGGCCCAAGTGATCTCATTCAGCTTATTAACTTCTTCAAAAATACTGATTTCCCTGTTTTCCTAGACCTTGCAGAGAAAGTCTTGCTGTGTACTTTTCTCCAAGATTCTGATTCTGGGAGGGAGGAAAATTGACTATAAAAGCAATGTTTTGATGCATTTGAGACTTTCCTATGAATGTGATACTTACATGTCATCACTTTTCCACACTCTCACCAAAAGGTATTTTGAGTATTTTCAGAAAAAAAAAAAAAAATACACACATAGGTTAAAGCATAGATTTTCAAAAAAGTATTTGTGATCCCGAATTGTGATTTTTTTTTAATATCTACTGGTCTCTGTTTTGTAGTCTACTCCTGAGTCTTTCATTGTCGACAGGCCCTGCACAGGACCACAGTCTCACTGCAGCCCATGCTGGCACTTTGCAAGGGCAGCCGTGGTCCAGGCTCTAGTTTAACATCCTGTTGGTGTCAGTGCTCTGTTGTGCAGATGCCACACCCTCTAGATGGCAGGCACTGTGGATGTGGATTCGGTTAATGTTCCTTTTACATTCTCCAAGTGGAACAAGAGAGGATCACTATACCTTCTGTAGTGATTGACTGTTATACTTTGCCCCAAATAGTGCTCTTTGTGCATCTCATGTATCACAGAGATACTGGAAATGACGGGATTTCCTTCTCAGAGACATGGTTCCGTTCATTATGAAGAAGTGCAAATCCCTGGAATATGGGGTGGAGCTTAGACATATTCTCTTCTCTTTTGCCCTGCCTGATTCATTGTTTCTACAGCAGGCATGACTGTCATCTGCTGTACAATGAGTGCCTTCTTAGAGAAGTCTTAATATTTCATGTAAATTAGGTCCTCAGAGACACATTTTACTAATGTAGAAGAAATGGTGTTATTTAACTGTATTCTGTGTAAATACAGCTAGAAGTAAAAAATAAGAATCTATATCATTAACATGTTTAACTGATTCATAAACATGCTTTATTAAAATATTCATGATTTACTTAGTATTCCTTTCTTTTGAAACTTAAATCCCATGAACTGTCTCCTACTGTGTTGTACTGTTTTATTCACCAATTTTGTTTACAGCCAAGGTTTTTATTTGAAACGTTTTCAAGTTCTAATGGAATGAAAATATATAGTCCTTTATTTTTTGCTTATAACAGCCACCACCAAGAAACTGCATAGAATATTTCATATAAATGCTTGATGTTTTATATAATAAAAGTTCATAACATTTATAGTAGTTTTATCACCATTTTATAACATTTTAAGTGATCATAAAATACTACCAAATTATTACTTAACTGAGCAACAGAGATAACATCTACATTGTATTTTTATATGGGAAACAATATTGCAAGTCTTAGCTCACCAATACTGAAAGTTTTAGAAATGCAAGTAGAAAAATAAATGGAATTTTCTCCCAAGTTAGTGTAACTGTTTAAAAAAATAGTGATTTATGTTTAAATTATGCTTCAAACAAATTTAGCATGACAGTCCATAAAACCTCTTGAAATTAAAATTACTTACTTTTACCCCATAGTGTAACCTGGTTGATGTTTTGGAAGACAGCTTTAAATCTGTCACTTCCTACCCATTCTCTCCTAATTCACATGTTCCTTCCTTCCTGCTTGCTCTGCCTCCATTCATCAAAGACACCAGAGTTATAACAGTGGTGCTATCCTTCACTCTTAAATCACTGGCTGTCTCTGACACTGTCAGGGCCAGTGTTTGGAACAGGAAAAAGAAAACCCTGAACAGCAGTTGCAGTAGTACAAACATTGTAAATGTTCCCCACGACTCTCATCACACAATGCATTTGTGCCAAGCTTAGCTACAGATCTCCTCACACTACTGCCCAGCAAATCATACAGGAAATGTAATTGTGGAGCAGATGACAATAACACAGCACATCTTTCAGTACAAGAGGGAGAGAGATTTAGGGCTCATGGCTTCTCGAACGTAAATAAATTGGCGATATCCTCTTTAAAATAGACCATCCAAATGTTATCACTATAGCAAAGTTGGAAAGAAAAAGCCTTTAAATATGATAACTTTAGGGATTTGACTATAACATGTAAAAGAGTTTCTGCACAAAGAAAATATTCTTTCATAGTCACCATCCCATTGCATGAGGCAGTAGAGTCAGGAAGAATTAAGCAAAATAAGAAAAATTGTGGAGCTCAATCCATCTCTAATACTCTAAGCTTTCAATTGCTCAAATTTTCTTTTGTTTGTCAGTATTAATTTTATGAATGACCAGAAGAAAACCACTTAATCAGTATTGACTATGAATACAAAAAGTAAACACATATAAATGGGACATAGAATATGACACAAATTCATCTAAATCTTCTGGAAGCTTAAATTTTATTAGAAGAAATGATTTATATTTCTAACACATTCATAAATAACTTTTGAACAATGTAGAAGGCTACTACACCAAGCATCTATCAACAGACAAATGTTGTACTTCTAATTATTTTAAACAGTGAACTAAAACAATGCTAAGTCTTTACAATGCATGTATACACTCTGGAATGTTATGAGAAGCATCTCCTCATCTTGAACAAAGCCATGTTTTTTTTTTTTTTTGTTTTTTTTTTTTTTTTTTTTTTTTTTTTTTCCTTTTTGCAACAGAGGAGATAAAACACATGGCAAGCTGGAGAATATCTGTAACATGTGACAGAAAAGGCTCAAATAAATGTGATTACCAATAGATGAAAGCCATCATCTATCATTGTGTGTTGATATTCTCCCCAAACCTCAAGTGGTCATGAAGGCAGGCTTTTTGAACACAGCTTGTTAAACCTGGACTGCGTTTTCATGCCCTCACCTCAGTAAATAGAGTTATAGCATTTCCAGCTTGACTCACTTGGGAACCAGAGTCCTCACTTGATAAACATCCTCAGCCTGTGCAAGAGGAGGCCATGGAGATGATGTGAATGCTACGCCTACTCTAGGGCGGGTAGCCTGCTTACAATATAAGGGATGAAAAAAGGCTTCCCCCTCACATTTTTTTTTTTTTTTTTTTTGCTCCTGTTGCTTTCTCCGTCTTTGCCACCATGAATGGCTGCTTTTCAGTCATATCAACCTTCTTGGAGCCAGCTGATTGAAGACTAAAACCTCCAAAAATTATTAGCTAAGTAATCCTTTCCCTCTTTAAATTTTTGTGTTGAGTATTTTGTTTCAGCAACAAGAAAAGGTATATATGACAATTTTTGCCCAGAGGAACAAATTTCATTAAATTGAATAAATTTCATTTCATTTTCTACACTCAACTGAGACAGTATAGGTGAGAGAGAATAGTCAACTAACTTTGAGGAAATTGGGGAGCCTCATTTCTATTCTTAGAAAAGAAGGAATCAGTGGGGATGCACCTTTATTGCCTTTTAATGAAGTCAACACTGTTAAGCATGTCAATTACAGACAGTCCAAATTGAAACATGCTGTACTCTACAATGCTCTTTAGTTTTGAAAAGTCAGGATAACAAAATAATGTGTTGACCAAAATATTATTGACCATTTTATGCTGATTATATGTTAAAATGTTTTTGAAATATTATATTAAGTAAAATATTAAAATCACTGTTTTCAATATAGACACTACAAAAATTTAGATTTTATTCGTGACTTACATTGTATTATTTTATTCGTGACTTACATTGTAAATACATTGTATCAACATTAAGATGCACTAGAATTCATCCAGTAGAAAATGAATTAGATATGCTTTTTCAAGTCCAACACCAAGTGGTGCCATTTAAATAATTTAGGCATACATTTTTATCTTCCGTTATCTGCATTGTTTTTATTATCTCTTGACTTACAACACATAAAGCAGACATTGGAAAGTAGGAAATGTTGATAGCATGGTGTGGTGTTAAAAGGACTGAAGAACATAACAAGCCAGGACCGAGAAAAGAACTGACCTTAGACATCATCATTGCTCTTAGAAAATGTTCAGCATCTTTTCAAGCACTAGATATCAAGGAAAGATTCCCTGTAGCTTATTTCTCTGACCTTTCAGTATTGCCTTTGCTAGATCTTCTTAGAGAGGGTCAGAGTCACAGAAACGAAAATATACCAACATTTAGTCTAAAAAAATTTCTTCCTCTTGCCTTATCTCCTTCCACTCATAGATAGTAAAGCATTTCACTTCTAATGCCAATCTGCATATTGGATAAGCTGTTGAGTTGACCGGGAAAACATATAGGAGAGAGTAGTGGTATAATTACCAGTATCAGCATTCATACTTTATTACAAACTAGTAGAAGCTGTATTTTCTTTTTGTATATAAGACTGGCTGAGACATCCCCACTCACATGTTTGAAGAAATGGAACCTCAGGGATTATAGGATACAGATAACAGAAAGAACCAGAAACTCAAGTCATGGGGCAACTGGACTGATCAAGCTACTGCTACTACATAAGAAGCCATTTTTCTCTCCAGCAAGAGCAGACATCTGGCCCAAATGGCAAATGTGTGGAACATGAAATTTATCGGACATGGTAGCTGCTGCAGTAGAACAAGATCATTGTAGAAAAGGAAAGAAGAATCAGATAAAGCCATGAACCATGCTACAGACTTCCATTAAAAACAAAACACTAATTGTCTTAATTACTTATCTCATTGCTGAGGCAAAATATCAAATGCCCAAAATTAATGGAGCAAAGTTTTATTTTTCTCACAATTTGTGAAAGAGTCTGACCATAATTAACTGGCTCCAAGTCAGGGTGACATATAGCAGAATGGCAACCATTCATCACAGGAAAGGAGAGATAAGGCAACAAGAGAGAGAAAAAACAGGCATATTTTGTCCCTTACATTGAATGAAGACTACATGTACTGGTTGGGGAGAGGTGTAGCACTCATACCTGTAATCCCAGCATTGGACCATGAATCAATCACAAACTCTAGATTCAGCCATCTGTGAAAAGCCTGCCCTTCCCATCACGACTGCATGAGGCTTTGGGCAGACATCTGGACAGAAACCATAGCAGTAATGATAAAATGGGTAATTTCATAGGATCAGTTATTATGTCAGTTCTACTCCCAGGACAAAACTCTACTCTATGGAAATATTTCATAATGTTCCCTTTAAGTTTCTATTGGAGTGGAGTGCCATCTCTGTCTCTCTGTCTCTCTGTCTCTCTGTCTCTGTCTCTCTCTCTCTCTCTCTCTCTCTCTCTCTCTCTCTCTCTCTCTCTTCCTGTGTCTCTCTTTCTCTCTCTCTGTAAATTTCTTTTCAAGTTTTTCTCTTCTGTCATGTGTTTATATTTTCCTGGCTTACACAGAGCCATCTACATATGCTTCTGATACAGTTGTTACAACACTTTGGTCTTTTGCATCTTTCATCTGTAAAGCCTCAATATATATTTGGTACTAACACATGAGATGAGAAAAAGTTTTTCACGGGCCACAATAATATGGAATAAAAAATGCTATCATATGAATAAAAGTTCAAATTTAACAGTTTCCAATGCCTTTGAAATTCTCCAAATGCAGTGTTAAAAGGGAGTACACATATATAATAATGAACTAATGTTTTATGATGATAGTTACTGTTAAATTCTGAGGAAATGTTAGATGCTAGAGGTTCTTGTTATTATTGTATGTACTTATTATTTAAGAGAAATCCATGAAATATTTTTAACCTTATAAACTAAAAAGAAATAAGAAATTGAGGGCAATAAAATTAAAGTGAAGCACTAGGGTAGCTTGAAATACTGGACCTCACAAAGTCTTTTTTTGTTGTTGTTGTCATTGTAATAATAAAATCATTATCATCTATGTCACAAAAATGTGATTCCCATTCATTCTAATTCAAACGTCATTTAGCTCAAGTAACTAAAGTTTCTTCATTTGTATTATTCCTTTTCCATACATTGTAAAGGAGAATGAAAGCATTTATCTTGTATGGTGCCGGAGAAAATGTCTTTCAAAAACTTGTGTAACTTTATAAGAATGGAAAATTCAATCATAAACATATTTCTGAGTCAAAGATTTTCCTTTTTAAAAAATCTGTGGTCAAGTAACTCTATGCCTGTAAGTCAGTCACATGATTCTGGGAAAAAAATTCTCTTTAGGAAAAGACAAGATAAAATATTTTGTGTAGTGTATTATGTAGGTCCAATTTTAGCATTCAGTGTCTTCTATAATGTAAACAATAAATACTGTATATTACATAAACATATACATTTCTATAGAGTTAAATTGTGACTATCTACATTAGATGATCCTAAAATTTCTTCTGAATCATGAATACTCAAATAAAATAATTTGCATTTAGCTTTTATACTTGTATTTATAGTTGAACAAGTCTAAAAATCACCAAAGAAATAAACATACAATTAAATATTTTTCTTTCCCTGTTGATTCTTCTTATATAAAATTGTGATTTATAAAAATTCTAAAGCTATATGCTAAATTTTATAATTATGAAAATTTATTTAATGCTTTTATCATATCAAAAATATGATTTTAAAATTTTATATTATGAATTAGTTCAGTAACTTTAAGTAAATGTTTTTTGATATAGATTTTTAAGAATATACACAAACAAATATATTAATGAAATAATGCATTTGTATTTAAAGTTGCTGTAGTCTCATGTTGTGCAAGTTATTAACAGGACATATAAAGGTAAAAGCACTAGATTTTTTATTTTAAAATAAAAAAGAACAAAAATGGTAATACAGAATTTCAAAACAATATAATAGGAGATTAACAATGGTTAATATATCATGTATTGTTATCTTCAAACTATTTGCAAATATGATAAGATGAAAACATAAAAATGATCAATGAAAGCACAAAGCAGTCTTTTTGATGAACTAATAGTTGTTAGTAGTGTGATTATCTATCTTGTATATATATGATATAATATATAATTATATGACACACATAATATCATATGGATAATCCTTTATATATATGTAATATCATATATGTGATCTTTCCCTTTTTATTGTCTCCTTTCCTTCTTCCCAGTTGTTCTTTCCTTTTGATCAGTTTCTGCACTTTTTACTTTTATAATATCTATATTTTAATTGTGCTATAGTCACCTATTCAAAAAGTGATTACAGGTGGGTAAACAATATAATAGATTCTAAACTAATAGTCTTTAAAGTTTACCAAAATAAGGTTACAATATTCTTATTGCCCTATTATTCTAATATTCAAACATGCTCAGAAAAGATATTTTCATTTTCTTACTCAGAATGTTTCTATGCGAGAGTGACAAATTCATGCATTTTTTGTTATTTGTGTAAAACTAACTAGTTTTGCTTCAAAGAATGAAAGCATGTATAAAATGTATGCTATATATAGTATATTGATATATTCAACTTTATTCTGAGAGGAACTGTCCCTTTGACCTACTAGCTGTCTGCCTCTCCAGATATTATGTGGTTGCTATGATAACAATGTACTGAAATAAATCTGCCATTCATTTTCTCAGGTTATGTTTTATGGGATTTCAGACTATAAAAGCCCCACAATGAACAGCAAGGTGAACCACAAATGGGATTATAATCATGAGTAAGGTTTTATGAGTCAATTGGGGAAGTGGCTTTCTTGCTCTTGTCAACCACTTTACAGCCTTTTTATGTTCTGTTGTCATTTAAAAGTAAAAGGTTTTACTTAGTAAAACAAAGCTTTGAAAGCACTAAAAAAGACTACCTGAATTCTGGCTTGTGTTCTTTGTGTCACAGAAATGTAATTTTTTATGTTTTTAATGTTTCTAACTTACTGTTACATTATATCCTGACTCTCATCTATCAGTAATTCTAATAAATAGATTTATAGTGAGCATATGTTTTGAAAGAAGAATGAAATTTCCATTTGAGATAACATACATTTCTTGATTTTTCACTTGGACTAATTAGTATTTGGTTGGTAATTTTTGATAGGGAAGAATTTTTAATTGATAATATTTTATTTTCTACAATGAATGTCCTACCAACTTCCTGTGCCTGAATATCCTCATTCATAAAATGGGACACTAGTCCTGTTGTCTTTGATGTGCTTCAAGGGTCATATGAGTACATCCTACAAGTAGCAGAATATTGAGCTCTCTGAAAATAATGTGAATCTTCAAATTTTAAAATAGTCATGATCAGGTGGTAGTGATTATGCAATAGAAAATAGTAGATAGAATTATAGTGAATGAATAGTTTGCACAGGCAACTGAGAAAGGTGACCACAGAGAGGATTGGAAATGATTTTAAAAAAGATCCTTAAGACCAATTAAGATCAGTTTTACACTATATATTTAACCCAACACTGATTAAGGCTGTATTTTTAGAATCAATTGACTGAAGATAAACCCAGACCTTTAGCAAAGAAAGACAGAACTTTCAATGTCACAGCAAGGGCATATGACAATATTTTGCTCAGATCTTCCCTAAAGAGTCATTTAGCTATTTATTTAAGCCACAGCATATTATAGAAAAAGAACATTTAGTATTTTTTAAACTTAAAAAAATATGTGATACACAGTGAATGTTTAACGTATTTACTAGTTATATTCATATTGATAGATACTCATCTTCCTCAAACTATTCTCCCTCACTCCACACAAACCTATCTTACAATTTTTGCCACTTTCTGAAGCAGTTCTAGGAGTTCTCTTTCATGAGAGTCTTTACAAGTTGTGATAAAATTTATAGCTCCTGATGCCCCTGAGTGCCACGTAGTTGAAAAGAAATCTTGGAAAAATACTACAGTGCATATTCATTCATGTTATTCACGAGATCTGACACATACAAATCTTTTTCATATACAAATTCTTGCTTTTTGATAAAATCAAAATAACAATGAAAGGTAACTATTTTGAATCAATTAGCATCATCAAGGCAACTATGACAAAACTACTAAAAATATTTATAAAAAAGAACCTTCAAATCTACTGTAGAAAATGACAAAAAAAAAAAAAAAACCAATGGGAAGAGTGTGTTCAAAGCAAAAGGGAATATTTTGAGGGAGTAATGGCAATCAGTCTGTCACTGTAATTTCTAAAAGTTTAGGTATTTAATATATCTTTTGACCACACTTTATATTGTATTTTAGTGGCTCAGTGGCAATAAATCATGTAACTATCAGTGCAATCCACCTCCAGAACTTCCTTATCTTCCCATCTTGAAATTCTGTTCTCATAAATGATAATCCCTGAGTATTCCATTCCCCCATCATAATCAAGCACCATTATAATTTTTGCTTCTATGATTCCTGAATGCTTTAGGACCTTCATAAAAGTGAAATCATATAGTATCTCTCCTTTTGTTTCTAGCTTAACAGCTTAATGTCTTCAAATTTCATCTAGCATTCTGTATTAAAATGATATACTATTGGTTAACTATACATTACAGAATTATAGACAATTTTTAAAAATGCTCTTGGTGTGTTATTGGAAAATTTGTTCCTGGAAGTGACCATATGGCCACAGTTATGAAATAAGGACCAATTCATCAAAGGATTGAAGGAGCAGATCAAGTCTTGACATGAGTCATTCACAGGAAACATAGATGATGTATAATAAAGCATCCCGTACTCCAACATTGTCATCATGTTTGCACCTCAGCTCAGATCTGTGGTTGTTGCAGTCCTTTGCAAGCCAAAAAATGAACACTGAATGCATTGAAACTATACTCAGAGATGGTTCCGAAAGACAATGGTGAGTACATTTCCCCCTAAAAAGCAGACTGTCATGTAGTACAGCCTGTCATCTTTTGAGTGAAAAGAGAAGTGACTGACATTAGACTATACACACTCAGTATTACAGGCAATTGTTAATGTGGGCTGGTTGATCAAAGGCATAGAAGGAAGAAGACTGGGAGATTAGCAGAAAAGAAATATGCAGAAAGAAGAGTGTAGATAGCCTACAGAAAAATGTCTCCAATATGAGATTATTATTCTGTGTATTAACAGTAATCCAATAGGCTATACACAAGAGATAGAAATTACCTAGCAAGTTGACATTTATTACATTGCATCCTTCACCATTCAATGCTGGCACAAATTCAGTGTGAAATTATGAGGTAGAATAACAGAGATGGAGGTATTTATGATGCTAAAAACATATGACCCTAAACATGGACTTATTAAATACTTGCCCAGCTTACTGTCCAAACTGGCAAGAATACCAAAAAGTCCCAAACCCTGATAAACTATTGTCTCTCTAGGAATCCAGCTAGGCATTTGATTTCATTTGATTTCATTCTGAGTCTACACTGATTCCATGAATGCTGGGGGATACAGAGAGAGAGAGACAGAGAGAGAGAGAGATAGAGAGAGAGAGAGAGAGAGAGAGAGAGAGAGAGAGAGAGAGATGCTATTTATTATGAGGGAATACAATACCAGTCCCAAATGTGGGTTTTCTTTTTCTGTTTGCAGAATTTCAAACAGCACTATTTTTTGAGGACTTATAATGTGTTTGAATCATGGACCCAGGACCTAGTCTGAGATTGCATTTGACCTGGTAATATTTAAGGTTATGGAAGAAAAATGGAAAACACATAATTGTGAGTTCTGCTGATCATAATGTTTACTGTAGTACTGAGAGAACAATGGCTGACATTTTAGAGAAAGAGTGGAGGCAGCCGCTTGAAGCTAACATTACATGAATATGGATTATCATCCTTCAAGGACATGGTAAGTAAGTTACGATTTTACACTGAAATGCTCCCAGTGGTAAGAATATTCTTCTCCTGAATCTGGAGGTAGAAGGAATATCCCTGATTGCAGTTACTCCATGGGACTCCCTTGGGAAAGTTGTGTTTACTGCTTTCAAATCTTTATGTTCTATAGATGTAAATTCTCGTGTTTCCCAAAAGAGTAAGTTTCCACCAGTGCATGGCTCTGCTTTGTAATTTTTTAAACTCTACTGCTAAGACAGTGAAATATAAGAAAGGAAAATGATCCTGATCCTTAAAATAAGGTGAAGCTTCTGCTGTACAATGGTATAAGATATAAGTTTTAAGTCCAAGTAGTTACTAGGCTTATCTTTCTCATCTTTGATCAGTGTTGACGATAGATCGGCAACTGTGTCATTTTTATCCTGAAAAAGACATGAGAAAAATATCGCTCTGAGCACTTACAAAATACAGCCTGGGAAACCATACATAAATATTTACCCAAATGGAGGTGCTTATTGTGTGTGCGTGAAAACTGTAATGGTTAGAAATGTCTGTCAGAGAAAGAAGATATATGAGCATCATTCATGAACTCAACACCAGGTACAAATACAGGGCTTGTAGTTTCAGCTACTCATCAAAAGATGGAATATTTCCCCAGGAAAACACACAAGAAACTGGGTACACTGGTCCAAAATGGGATAAACTGGTAAGAAAAAAGTTATTCCACGTGAAGAATTCTGGGTGTAAGCCATAGGCAAGCTATAGTTTGGCACCCAGATTTCCTTTCATAAAAGTGCACACATTCCATAAGATATTTGTCTGGTTTTCTACTGATTGCTCAATGAGCTCACTTCCAGACAAGTTCTCAATCAAACCAAGACTTATTACCTTCCCTTTGGTGGTAGTGCACATACAGAGAGTTGTATTTTACAGTATAAAGCCCTCATTTCTTGTGTTCAACCTGAACCTCTATGAAAGACAATTGCACTATCAAAACTAACTTAAAGAAATCATATTTGGCCTTGATGAAAAGTGCTACTTCATTTTAAACCTACTTCCATAATTCTTGCAGTTGCATTTATTGGTTGGGCATTTACTTTTCCTCTTTAAATACTCTCTAGTAAAAATTCTGCTTTCAAACCTCAATCTCTGATTCTATTCTGAGAAAATCTAAGTTAGATTGCCTATTTTCATGTTATTTAATGTTTTATTGGAAAACCATAGCAAATAAAGATATATTTTATACACAAAGTGGGGAAATACAACACAAGGTCTTTATCACTAGAGATCCAAAGAGTTCAGACAAACAAGAGAATAGCTTCCTGTGAATGGGCCTAGGTTCAGGGGTTGAGAAAAGAGGCTGCTCTGTATAAGTGGTATTCTGCTATTGCCAATTTAATATTTGTCTATAAATTAAGACCAATATTTGGATGTCAAATCAAACTTTTACTCTTTTGAGATTTCATATTTATGGGATCTTTAGGAGATTTGACACTACTTTTGATCTCAGTGTTATTTGAGAGGTTAATTTCACCCTCATTCCTCTGATACATGTAGCACACAATGAAGTGTGAATACCCAAATATTTTCACCTGTCACCACTTAGGCACGTTTTATATTTTGATTTTTTAACTTTAACAGCTATTTTTAAGATGGCAATATGTAATATACCAACTAACGATTTTATGATGTTAATTTTTTTGAATTTTGTATTATTCTTTTTTTCTATTTTTTAAAATTTTTTCTTTCTTTCTTTAAATAAAAAAGATATATATTCCTGAAAGGTGAAAAAAGAATTTATTATAAAATAAGCACATCAAAATAATGTAATACAATAGCAATTTGATTTGGATAGGATAATTCTTTGTCCATTCGTATTTATATTTTGAAATTCTTGGAAAATGGGTCTTATTGGTCCCTTTGAATAATTCCCTATCTCAGAATCATTTAGGGTTATCAGAGGAAAGGATATAGAATATAAAGCATGAAAACTGAAGATTTACTACTGAATATTTGTTTGCTTTTAAATTAAATTTGTTAGTACATTTTAGATATAGACAATGATCACATTCGTCATGGGGAATTTGAACCTGTACATAATATATATGGATTCTTCTTTTTTTTTTTTTCCAAATTTCCCTCCCCTCTCTTCAACCACCCTTCCTCTCCTTATTTACAAAACATTTGTCTCCATTCTTCTTTTCTTTTTCTTTACCTTTTTTTCTTTCCCTCCCTATCCTCCCTAGTTCCACTTCCCATCTGAACATTTTCTTCCTTTTCAAACAAGGGGACATTATTGTAAAACAGAAATTTATCCCATACATATTTATGATAATTTTTCCTAAATTATGTTTTCCTGCTCATTCTTATATTTTCTTGAATTTCAGTGGAGGAGGAATATAAAGGAAAGGTTACAGTAAAACATACCTCAGATCACATTAAGGTTCAACAAACACAAAGACTATATATATATATATATATATATATATATATATATATAGTCAAAATTATGTCATATAGTTAAATAAAAATGTATTATCTTAAAATATTTACTAATATTTCTGAAATCATATGTAATTAGGTAATGAAAGATGTTACATTTGAATTATATTTGAAAAATGAATCATATACTATTACATTTTAAATTGCTTTGATTTATAAGTAGTAAACTCATCCGTTCCAAGGATCTGTAAAGTTTTTGTCATGAACAGATGTTGGACTTTATCAAAAGCTTTTTCTGCATCTATTGAGATGATCATGTGATTTTTATTTTTGGCTCTGTTGATGTGGTGTATTACATTTATTGATTTGCATATGTTGAACTATCGCTGCATTCCTGGAATAAATCCCACTTGGTTGTTGTGTATAATCTTCTTTATGACTTTCTGCATTGTATTATTTGCCAATATTTTACTGAGAATCTTTGTATCAATGTTCATTAGTGATACTGGTCTATAGTTCTCCATTATGGTTGGATCTTTCTCTGGTTTTGGTATCAGAGTGATACTTGCCTCCAAGAATGAATTAGGGAAGGCTGCTTCTCTTTCAATTTCTTTGAAGAGTTTAAAAAGATTGGCATTAAATATCCAAATTTCATATAAAATTTAGGCATGAATCCATCAGGACTTTTCTTTGTTGGTAAGTTTTTAATCATGTTTTGGATTTCAGTAGCTAATAATTGGGTTATTCAAAATTGTTGTATCTTCTTGATTGAGCTTTAGTAGTTCATATGTTTCTACTAATCTGTCCATTTCCTCTGTGTTTTCCACCCTATGTGAGCAGGGATTTTCAAAGTAGGTGTTCATGAATTTCCATGGGATCTGTACTAATTTCCCTCTTTTCTGTCCCTATCGTGTGAATTTGAGTGTTTTCTTTCTTTTTCTTGATAAGGTTGGCCAGAGGTTATCAATTTTGTTTATTCTCTCCAAAACCAACTCTTTGGTTCATTAATTATTTTTATTGTTGTTTTAGTTTCAGCTGCATTAATTTCTATACTAATCTTTACAGTTTTCTCTTTTCTGTGAACTTTGGGTTTGACTTGCTCTTCCTTTTCTAGAAGTTTGAGATGTAGCATTAGGTTATTTGTGTTCATTCTGTTTTCTTGATATGACTATTTATTGCTATATATTTCCCTCTTAGGACTGCTTTCATTGCATCCCATAGGTTATGGTATGTTGTATTTGCATTTTCATTGCATTGTATTTATTGAAATTTATTTCATTGATTTCATCTGTAACCCACTGGTTATTCAGAAGGTTGTTATTTAATTTTCATGTATTTGTATGGGTTTTGCAGGATCTTTTTGCCACTGATTTCCAATTTTAGTACACTATGATCAGATATTATACATGGGATAATTTTGCTCCCTTTGCATTTAGTTAAGAATGTTTTATAGGATGATATAGATCTACTTTGCAGAATGTCCCATGTGCAGCTGAAAAGAATGTGTATTCTGATTTGGTTGGGTGGAACACTCTGTAAACATCCACTAAGTCCATTTGCTCACAGATATGATTCAGTTCTGTCATTTCTTTGCTGAGTTTTTGTCTAGTTGATCTATCTCTCTGTGACAGTGGGGTATTAAGGTCTCCTATTATAATTGTGTTCTTGTGAATTTGTTTTTTTTTTTCATTTCCATTAGTATTTGTCTCATATGGTTGATTGCTTCTATATTTGGTGCATATGTATTTATAATTGTAAGTTATTCCTCCTATAGTTTTCAACCTCAAGTATGTAGTGGCCTTCTTTATCTCTTTTAGTCATTTTAGATTTGAAGTTCACTTTGTCTGCAAACATAATACATATCCTTGACTTTTTCTGGGTTCCTGTTGCACAGAATACTGTTTTCCATCCTTTGACTTTTAGTCTATGAGTTTCTTTTTGAGTCACATATGTTTTTGTATACAGCACATTGTGCGATCCTGTTTCTTTATCCATTCTGTCAACCTGTATCATTTGATAGGTGGACTTAGCCCATTTACATTTATGGATATCACTGATATGCATTGGCTTGACTTTGTCATGTTGTTGTGTTCCTGTTGTTGGTTTCCTGCTTTTCTCCCTTGTTTAATTATTGTCCAGCCTGGTGGTTTCTTTCTGTTGTTATTCTGGAGATTGCGGTCATTTTTATCTCTATCTAGCCTGTCTTTCAGTACTCTTTCTAGGGTTTGTTAGGTGAACATGAATTTCTTCAGTTGTTCTTTGTCATTGAAGTATCCTGTTTCTCCATTAAATTTGAAAGACAGTTTTGCTGGCTATATCAGTCTGGTTTGAAAGGTTTTTTTTTTTTTTGGGGGGGGGGGCTTGGAATACTTCAAGCTTGTCTTGATTTGAGGGTTTGTGCTGAAAAATCTGCTGTGATTTTAATGGACTTTCCTTGATCGGTGAATTGTGTCTTTTTTCTAATAGCTTTTAGTTTTCTGATTCTATGCTGTATGTCTGGAATCTTAATTGTTATATGTCTGGTATAGATTTATGTTGGTTGTGACTGTTCAGCATTCAATATACCTTACTTGTTTATATATCACATTTTCCCCCATGTTTGTTAAATATTCTGCTATATCATTTGCATTGACTCCTGCATCTTCACTGATGTCTATTAATCTTATATTGTTTCTCTTGGCATCATCGTGAAGCTGCTGGATTGTCATTTAATGATGCTTTGTTATTTCTATAAATTCTACCCTTTCATGACTGCTTTCTGTGATCCGGTTCTTAAGGTCTGAAATTCTATCCTCAGCTTCATTTTTGTCAGATTTCAATAGAATTTTTGTGTCTTGGATATCTCTTTGTATTTGTTTATGGATAGTGCTTGTTTTCTACATTATCCATTCAAAATTTCAACCAATTTCCCATCGTCCTTATTTTTTAATCTAACTTTTCTCCAGCTATGTTGAGCAATTCATTTACTAAGGTCATTATTTCTGTCTTTATGTGAGACATTATTTCTAATTTGATTTCCTCTATGGCCTCATGGATTTGTTTCTTTACTTCATTTGCTATCATTTCAGAGATTTGTGGTGTATGACTTTTAAAGTCCTCTATTTCAGTGTCACCTGTACTTGCTCTTAATGGACTAGACTTTTGAGATTGCATTTTACCTTTTTGTTTTGTCATTTTTGCCTTTTGGGTGAATAGTTGGTCTTTCAATCCCAACAGTCTCAACTATCTGTAGCATGAATTTTAGTGTCCTACTGTGTGATTGATATTTGTCCGATTGCTGAGTGCCACAAGTGTGAGGAGAGCCAGTCATTTGAATTCCTCCTGCAGGGCCTGTTGATTGAGTCCTATATTCTTCCTGGGTTATCTAGCCTAGAAGTATTGATGTAGACCAATTCTTATTTCCTGATGTTGTTATGTCTTTATGTTGTTGCAGTTCACCAGATCTCTCTGTTTATAGTGTTTGTGTCAGCTCAGGCCCTACTGTGTCACTGGGTGCCTCATAAAGTCTTTTAATTTTCTCCAAGTTGGGGGAGGCCTTATTGTGCACTCCTCAACCTGTCTGATGTTCTCTGTGTGGAGAAGGGGATTACTCACTCTTGTGCCAGATTTGCCAAGGTCTTACCTTTGGAGGGAGCTCACTTCCACTTCTATTTACCCACTGCAGACCTCTATTTTAGGGGCAAACTCATCACACTGACTGGAGCCTGCTGAGATCTTCTCTTTGGGTGAGGGTTCCTGAGTCTCCCATGGAGTCAGCACAGTAATCTGCTGTAGTCCAAGGTTCTGGGAGAAGGGGTTGGAGCAAAAGATCAACCACAGTACTAGGTCCAGGAGATTGAGTGATTCCCCAAGGGGTGGGCACGTGGCAGAGGCCTGGGGCCTCTCAGGTGTTCTGGGCCAAGGGTTGGGCTCATGGTGGCAGTCCAGGCATCTCAGGCATCTCAGCGGTGTCCCAGGCATTCTGGGCTGAAGGGGCCAGACTATGGAGTTTGCCAGGGGCATCTCAAGTCTTCTGGGCCAAGGAGAGGGCCTGTGGTGGTGAGCTGTGTGTCTAAGGCTTGCTGGGGTGCTTCAGGCATTGAGGGCTGAGGGGCGGGCTCAGGGTGGCAGTCTGGAACGTCCAGGAATATACATCTTAAACAGTTCAAATTTGACTTCTGGTAGTAAGGATAAAAAGGAAGAATGAATGAATGAAAGAAAAGAAGGGAAGTGAGGAAGGGTGAGAAGGGAGGAAGGACAAGAAGGGAGGCAGGGAAGTAGGCCTGAAGAAAGTAATTTATAAGAAGACTCAAATTGTTTGATCCAGTTTCTTTTCTTCATTCGTATTGTTGCTCTTCTGTAGTTGTAAAATGTGATTTGATTTGACCTTTATGCAGTACTGGTGTTGAACCTAAGGTCCCTAAATTAGTACTCTACCATTAAGTTAAACTCCCAGATCATTTTAATTTTATTTTGACCCACGAATGCACCAAATGGCTCCTTTGGCATCCAATTTGACCTCCTAAGTAGTTGAGATTGTGGGCTTGCACTTTCATGCTTAATTTGTTCATTTTAAAAATTGCTTTCCAGCTTTTGGGGATCATAAACAATGTATAGAAATGAAGAAAGATCTAAAAACCGATCATGAGCTTACAAGTACTTCAGATAAGAGGCAAATCTCCTAAGACTGTTTGATAACATTTGGGATCCAATATTTTTAATCAATTTATTGACTGTTCTATTTCCAGTTCTTAATAACAAGATTTGCTTCATCTACTTGCATGATACTTTTTATCATTTTCTTTAAAAAATTATTAGATTATTCTTGATCCCTGTGGAGTTTACTTTCTTAGTCTTACAAAAAGCAGTTTCATTGAAATTTTGTAGTTTAGTCAAGAAGTAGCAAACTCTGATCTTCTGTGAACTGAGAAGGGTATGTTAATAATTGAAACAGGTAAGATACAGGTTGAAATATTGAAGAAAACTTGCCCTTTTTAGATGTGATAACTGACAATTGGCTGTAATTATGCTCATGTAGGAGTTCAGACACAGTGGTTGATGCTATTAGATTTATATTTGTTAATTATTTTTTATTATTTTTGCAAAAGTAGCACAGTAAAAATACTTAATTATTTTCCAAGAATTTTTACTTGGATGGATTCAAGCAATCTATATACAAAAGAGTAAACCTAGGAAGGCTTTTGAAAAACTAGTTTGATTCCATTATTACTGATCAGTATTATACGAATGTGGAGTACTTTTTATTTAAATATTTCATATAAAATGATTGATTATATTAATTGCTCTCTATGACACCACTGAGTGATGCTGATTACTTCAAATGTTGTGCTAGGAGAAATGTACCCTTCCTAATGATAAGCATAAATTGCACAGGTTGAGAAGCCATATGAAGTATCATTTAATTCAATGTCTAGAATTTTATTTAAAAAATTATATTTCCAGTCAATAAAATTAGGATGCATTAAATTCCTACATATTTTAGGCGTCTTTGAAATGCAAATAAAGCTAGCCTGGATTAAATCAATATTTGGAAATTTTAGGCCAGTACAATGGTACCAAACGTCACAATTTTCCTAAATGACATTTTTAAAAATAATCCAAGATATGTGGTCTTCAGTTAATATTCCAGTTCATTCATTTTTATTGTCCTTTTCCATGTGGCAAACTGAAATAATCATGTACATTGAAATGTACAGAAGAAAAGGTCAAATTACATAAAACATGAATTTTCAATATAGGATTAAAAATTGTAAGACTATATTACTGTAATAAAGATGAAATTTTAAATTGAAGCAGTGAATAATCCTAAATACTGAGAAACAACATAATTATATAAAATTAAATATATGAAATATAAATAAATATATATATATATATATATATATACAATTTATGAAATATAATGGCTATAGCTTCTCAATTAAACTATGGTAATTTACATGTGCCTGTTAAATTTTCTTCAATCTTGTCATGGAATTAGATAATCATGTATTACATATGTAAGTTTGTTTGATGGCAAATAACTACTTAACATCTAATTCATTTACCAAATATGTCAGTTTATGAACTGTAATTTATATATATTAAGTGAGCTTTAACACAGACTATAGTGTTTAGGAAAATCAAGCAAAAATAACTTTGTGTTTTTATTTGAATGGGATAGAGCAAAATATTCGGATTCATGTCTGAAATTTGTGGGTGTCACTTCTCCTTGCACTGCTTTTTTTTCTCCAGTAGAGCATAAGAATAAACAGTGTCTGCAAAAATCTCAAACTACATGAGTATTTAAGCATTTTAAAACAAAAATTAACTCATTAATACAAGGATTTCAGTGTCACATTTGTGTGTGTGCCTATTCATCATGTTCACACTTGCTAACACACTTTCTTGATCTCCTCCTCTGCCTCCTCCCTTTCCCTCTGTCTCTATTCTCTTCCCTAATTTCTCTTGCCTAATGAAACCTTCTTAATATTTTTCACAGTACCTGTACTATAGTCCCATTTGCCAGCATTTATTGCTATTATGTTGATAATAGTAAGCCACAGTGACTGTGATGAGGTGGAATTTGCTATAGTCATGGTTTGATTTCCTTGATAATTACAAATGTTTATATATATGTGCATGCCATTTGTATGTTTTCTTTTGAGAAATAATCATTCAGATGATTTGGACACTAATTGATTGGGTGAACTATTCTGTTCATGTTAAAATTTTGAGTTCTTTATATATTCTGACATTAATTCTCTGTTGGAAGAGCAACTGACAAACATTTTCCCATACCCTGTAGGCTACCTCCTCAGTTTGTTGATTGCTTCCATTGTTGTGAAGAACATTTTCAATTTGATATGATCTCATTTTTCTCTTCTTGCTTTTATTTCTGAAGTTCTTGGAGTACTCTGAAATAAATCATTGCCTGTGTTTATATCTTCAAATATTTTCCCCATAGTTTCTTCAAGTAGCTTCAAAGTTTCAGTTCTCTGATTCATTTTGAGTTGATTTTTATACATGCTGAGATATTGGAATCTAATTTCAATATTCTGGATATACAGAATCCAGTTTTCTCGAATCTGTTTGTTAAAAAGGCTGTATTTTCTTTTGTAAATGTATTAGACTATTTGTCTAGAATTGGTCCCAAAATCTTTCTGGGACTAACATAGCTACTAATCATTATTATTATTGTTATGAGTATCCTTATCTTTGTTATATTCCTACTTAACTGTCTTTTCTGGTTATTTCTTCTAGCATCCAACAATTATCAATGATATGTGCACGAATACTTCATGAACATGTTGCAGAAACTTGTTTAGAGATTGTTTCCCAATTTAGTCTTAGTTATCAGCCCCAGGGAACAAGCTACACATACTTGGAAATTCAACAGCTCTTTATGAATGTGACCATTTCATCCTTCATCAATGGCTTGACTTTGCTAACCTCTCAGGAGAAAATCCTGAGTCTTCCCATTTGGATCAAAGGGGTTAAAACTTTAACTATAGAATTCTGGTTAAAGCCATTCAACAACAAAGGCCTTTAGCCTAAAGGCATCCTAGTCTGCTCATGGTGAGTAGTCATAAGGCAACAACAAAACATCTTATTTAAGACCCATTCATTCCTCTCAGTGAGTCCCGGTTCATCTTCTGTAAAAGGATATGTATAGATCTCCTTATCACCTTCGTATCTAAAGCTCAAGACCTCTGTAAAACAGAAGAAATAGTCTTGTCAAAGTTGTAACTCTAAACATAGCTTTAAACTGTTCCTGGCCGATATACAAAGGCTAAATGATTCAGGAAAAAGGAGTTCTTTAGATAAGCATATTTACCAACTATGTAATTTGACATATCCTCAAAACCTTATAAAATCCCCAAACTTTCACTCTGACTGCATGATTCTTATGGGAAATAACCTATTATTCCCCTTGGCATCATACAGTGATCTAAATAAACTCTTGTCTTTTCATTAAAAAATGGTAAGTTTCAGATGTTTGGGTTCAGTTTTGGTACTTCTCTGGTATTCCATTGGTCTGGATGTCTGTTTACATAAATAAAATCAATATAAAAGCTATTCATTCATCTTGAAAAAGGCAGAAACTGGCTTTCATAAATATCAACATCTGTTCATAAAAATTCTAAAGAAATTTGATGTAGAAGTATCATACTCATCAAAAAAAAAGGCTGTCAATGACAAACTTACAGCAAATATCATACTGATAAGAAGAAAAATTACTATTTTTGTAAAATATAGGATAAGAATGTTCATCAATATTATACTTATTTAGTACAAAACATGAATTTTAGGACTTATGAAAAAGAAAGTAATAAAAGAGGTGGAAATTGGAAATAAAGAAGTAAAATTATTTGCTTGAAAGTGATATGGTTTGATATTTAATTGACCCAAAAAACCGCTATAGTTAACAAATTCAGTAGTGTAATATGACGTAAAATTAACATTCAAAAATCAGAAGCTTATCTGTATACCAATAATTAACTTTCTGACAAAGAATTCAAGAAAATAAATCTTTCACAAGTGTAAAAATAATGAACTTGATAAAAAATCTAGGGAAAAGAATTCAAGACGATACCAGGAAATGAAAGGATCTAACTTAGATGCATCAAAAGAATTCATGTTGTAAAATATTGATAATATCAAAACTGATCTAAGGATTCAAAGCAACGACTGTCAAAATACCAAGGACTTTCTACTCAGAGATAGAAAACAAAACAAAACAAAATCCCTAAATTTTGTATGGAAGGATATATAACTTCAAATACCTAAAGCAAAGCAAGTAATTTCAAATACCTAAAGCAAAAAGAGTAATACAGGACATGCTATATAGTAATTCCAGATTTCAAAGTAGTACTGTAGAAACATGTTTAAGGTTTTTGTCCCTGTTTTTTGTTGTTAGCAGATCAAAACATCTGAACAAGTAGCCACTGGGACCAACACAGTTTTCTTAGATGTCAGATAGTACAAAACATTTTGACTGAGCGCTCTTTATTAAATTTTTATGATTTATGGACATAAGATTTGAAGACTCTGTTTTACATTATTACAAATTCAGCAGTTTCATCAGAATTGAGTTCAAAAACAGGAGGCATATCTGACCTCATTTGACAATCCCCTTGACACTGAAACGAGATGAACTGACAGCACAGGAAACAAATCATATTTTGGGGTTGTATCTCTGGGAAATGTCACTCAGGTTGCATTTAAACATTCTTTAGATTCTTTTATCTCTTTGAACATTTTGAATGATGCATATTCTGACAAAGAAAAAGGAAACATTCTTCTAGGGACAGTTGGGATTTATTTCAAATGACAAGAGATTAAGCAGATAAATACATGAAAAGAAACTGTGTGATTAATTACCCCAGATTTATATTTGCAGTACAAAATTTGGTATTTCTAAAAATAATAAGCAGACAACTGATGGAGAGGGATAGAAATTTTGCCTTGTAAGCTTCAGCATTTGATGTCCAGTGAAAAGACAAAGTAGATTAACCGCTCGGCCTTCTCTGAATGACTAATGACAATGTCAGATCTATTTTAGAAGGAGATATCACCGTTGCTAAAATATCTTGAGGCTTATATGCACTTTATTGAAAATACACCAAGAAAAGTAGTGTACAAGGTCACTGCTCACTATGAACACAAAACAGTCTAAGAAAATGAGCTATTAGGAACTTCAAACATTTTATCCACAGGAAGGACTGAATTACTGAAAAGAACAATACTGTGTAGCATAAAAAAAAAAAAAAAAAACAAGCAGAACATTTTTAAAATGCGAGATTAGTCTACTATGGACATCAAAATTTTCAACATTCTGTCCAAGTGAGTACTGTGGGATTGGTAAATTTATCACAAACACACTTTACATTGGCTACTTTTAAAACTGGTTAGTATCTGATTTTTCTAAGTAGCAAGAAATATTTTACTTGATTGGCCTCCTTACAGGTGCACACTCCTGCAATTTACCTGATGTTCCCAATACAAACACTTTTCAATTTACAATGGGGTTATATTATAATAAACCCACTGTAATATAATATAACAGAAGAGAACAATACATTTGCTACATCTAAATTAATGAAACATCAAAGCCTAGCTGGCCTATCTTAAATTTACTCAAAATATCTATTTTTTCTGTTGTTGGACAAAATCATCAAAGATTAAAATTACTGTATAATGCATTTTAATTTGTCATTTAATTTATGGATTACTTATAGCAACAAACATTATCTGCAGTGTGGTAGAATGCTGGTTATCTACCCTTATGACTGTACGGTCTGTGGTCTGTTCAGTGTGTCCAGCATCTCCTGAGATTATCATACTCCACACCATATCCTTGAGAAAGATAAATTTGATGCATTTTTCATCTGAAGGTATATTGATTTGCACTATTTTAAAGTAAATAAAAAGGTAAGTTGAATCCTTGCAAATTGAGCAGTGCATGAATTCATTATACTTTGAAGCCTCCAGACACTGAAGACACTTATATACTAAACAAGAGAAAACAACAAAATTTGAAGGAATAAATGCAAATTTATTGAGCATAACTATAAATTATATAGAATAATTTTTTGATGGATTAATTACTAGAAAAAAAGAAAGAAACTGTTTCAAATTATATTCAGTATTTCAAGATATGGATAATGTGTTTTAGGGAATAACAGTTTTTAAAATTTTAATGCTTAACCTCAATTTAGGAAATTATTTATATACAGTTTACTTAAATCGTTTTTTCAAGAACAATGACTATAAGAATATCAAATGAAAAGCTAAAATTATTTTTTAAGCTCCTTATATATAAATATTAGTAATTTTGATATTTTAGCTCATATTTTATTTTATTTAGATCAGAAATACTGAATTTGGAACATAAATTGATTAGATTTTCTATTCCTTCATTTCACTATGATTATTGTTTTTTTATTTTCATCTTTCTTATTATTTTGAAACAATTACATAAGCTGTTTATGTTCTGTATAATGTGTTTAATTCTATAACTTCTGTGTTCATGTTGTTTATTTAATTTATTGTGATCTCTGTGTTTCATACTTGCAGCATATATGGTTAATGAATGTATACTTATACTTTGTTGATAATATTCACTTTTTGTAGTTGTGCATCATTTTAAGAGAAAATTTAAGAATATACGACCAGCTTAAAATTGTAGAAACAAAGTTCTAATTGTAGATGGATAGTTTGATCTTTTAATAAACATATAATGTAGCATATGCAAATTGATATTAATTACTTTCAAGTCATTGATATCTCTATGTCTTCATAACATGACACAGCTTCAAATGTTTTTCAATGAATATATTATAATGTTAATTAGATATCTTAAGCATCCACACATTCTGAGCATCCACACATCAAAATCAAACAAATAGCAATGCAAATCACTGTAAATGAGACACTCATGAAAAATAATCACATGTTCTTTGTAATAGTCAGCTTGCCTATTTCTAGAATACAATACCCGATACCAAAATTTAAAGAAGGACCGATTTTATTGTGTCACAACTTTAAAGTCTCCCTTCCATCATGATGGAAATGTATGAGAGCAAAGATGCTCATTTCATGGCAGAGCAGGAACAATTGTCAGAGAGGAAATGGGCCAGGAAGCATATGTACTTCCTAGAATCACACTTACATAACCTTCCCAGACTTACTTAGAAGTGTGCTCTACTAGTCTTCTGGGTGTTGCTTAAATGAATCATTGACTTGGCATGATTATCTGTTGCATTTTTCAGTAATATTCATTAATTTCCAAATAACTAGGTGACTACAGGTTTTCTTAGATTAAGTCATCCTATGTTATAATAATAACATAACGGTGTTTAACAAAACAAATTATGCATTTTCAAATTCTGCTCTAGAGTCATAGGTTTTGAAGGTAATCTTTTACTCCTGATACTTAATAATCTGTGCCACAGATGAAGTGAGACAGGGGCCATATATCCTACCCATGGCTCACCTCCATGACTTACCTCCATGACATATCACCCTGGGTGTTTTACTGGTCCAAACATATCATGCTTTTATTTTCCTTTGATAAGGAAATACATTGCCATTGCTCTTCATAGGTCAAGTACTATGTTGACTATATCCAAAATATTATACTGTAGGAACTTTAGTTTATGCTGTCTTCTCTCAGGATATTTATTATTTTCTCACAGCTGACAATCAAACTCAGGGGCTTCTTTACACTCAGCTACATTCCTTCTCCTTTTAATTTTATTTTTAAAAAGATCTAATGAAATCACCCAGACTGGTCTCAAACCTATGATTCTCCAACTTGAGCTGAGTAGTACCAGGATTTTGAAATATACATCACCTCACTCAGCCTGATAGTTTTGTTTTAGCAAACAATAAACGTGGATGTGTCTAAAATGAAAATTTTGTGCTTTCATCAGGGGTTCACATAGCTCAACTCAGTAACTTTATTTTCCTAAAGCCATGCTAGCTATGGCCATCACCTTTATGGTTTGTACTAGGATCAGCCAAAGATTTTCACAATAGGTACTTATGCAACTTTCTTTGCTCTCTTTGTCTCTTTTCAAGAATTCTGTCTTGTGCTTATTACTGAGGATACTTTAGTTTTTGTCTTCTCATCCTTCAATTTAAAAAGACTGTGAGTCATCAAAATTATGATCATGGACCAAGGTATAATTATGGCCTATCTACAGGACAGGACAGGACAGGACAGGACAGGACAGGACAGGACAGGACAGGAAAGGAAGGGAAAGAAAAGGGGAGGAGAGGGAGGGAAAGACTGGCAACAAAGAAAAGAAAAAACAAACAAAATGAAAGAAGAAACTATACTATATGCTGGAAGGTTCATGTAACTTTTCACTTTGCTTTAGGTTCTATTTCCTTTTCTTCAGTTCCCAAAGCTTTTAGAAAGTTTCATGTATTTTGTTTTAAGTGTGTAGCTGTTATTTGCCACCAGATTGGTCGGTTATGAACTTTCTGAGCCATAGCAGAAGTAAACACATCTGTAGAGCTCAATGTTCAATATTGATAAATATTGATGACAATGACTTTTCAAATTCATTTCACTAAAAACCTCTCTAAAAAAGCATTGAAGTAAAAGGTTTTGTTTAAAGATAAGTCATGTACTGTATCCTACAAACCTCAATGAATTAATGTCAGCAAAAGGAAAAGGGTAAAGGGATTTAGAGAAGGTGGGAGGGCAGGGGAAGGTACAGAAAGGAAATTGAAGAAAAAATTAAGTACTTGATATCTCCTCAAGATGACTGTAAAATGTATGTACTTTAAATTGTACCAATAAAAAACTTAAAAAGCAAAGTATATAATGAACTATTTTTCTAATTAACTAGCATTTGTTAGTATGCATAGAAATAGATCTTAAAGTTGTGTTTCATTAATATTCTGAAAAATTACATGAAACAATTTTTACGTAAAGCTAACAGATATTTATTACATTTGCGAATTGAGTTTGCTATATGTATCTGTATGTTAGATCAATAGCATATTTTAGTGCAGCAATTAATGTGACAAAATGTGAGGTAACTAATATTCAACTGCTTGAGAGCTCATGTTGACATCTGTACAACAGATTAGAAATAGTGCCACCCTTCCTGGTAGTAAGCCAGAAACGCGAAGGAAATATGTCTCCTTCCTGGAGTGAAATACTAGAAATAATTTCCTTAGTATGTAATTATCTCAAGGTACAAACAACAAGTTATAATTGATGAAATGGAAAACTACAATTCTTGTTTTTTTAAATAGTGAAATTGTGCAGGGAAAATTTATTTAATCATAATGTAACATTCATAGAAATGTTCATAGAATGGTCTGTTAACCTTGTTATTGAAAATGAAATATTTATTATTTTATATTACAAATACCTTTAATTTGGTCTCCATTTACATCCAGTTATTGCATTTTCCAACACATGAATAAAGTTAATGTGATCATAAATTCACTAACAACATATAAAGCTAATCAAATGTGGAGATAAAATACAATGACACCTTAACAATATAGAGTTAATTAATCTAATTTAGGATGCTTTTTGTATACTAAAATAGCCATAGAGAAATGATTACTTTCTAAAAAGATCAGATTAAAACCTTTAAAGTGTGTCTAAACAATTTTTTAAAGTATATTTTTATTTACGCTCCGTGTTAAGTACTGCATGTGTTCAGATCTCTGTGAGATGTGATTTTATTATAACCATAAATGATCTATTCATAATAAAGAATTTTAATGTAGTCACGAATTTAAGAATTAGTTACATGTAGTTACAGAGGTATCTTTACATTGCGAGGATTTTCCTCAATACATGATTTCTGAAAAGAGTTTCATCAATCTGATACATGTTATTTACTTCATTTTGTCTCAATTTGTATTATTTATTTCAATGAATATAAAATAATGCATTTATTATAAGGAATTTATCTTAAGTATTGGGTAAGATGCATCACTGAAAGCTAGAATACCAGGTTAGTGTACACATCTTGTCTTAGTTACTTTTTATTCGTTGGTGAGACAAAATACCTGAAGCCCAAAGCTGGGAAAGGAAAGGTTTATTTCGTACAGTTTTTTGGAGGTTTAGTGCATACTCAGTTGGCTCCAAAGCAGGCTGGCATTGCAGACCACAGTTCACGGCTGCTGCATACAGCAAAGAGGAAACAGGCAAAAGAGAGTGAGACACACCTGCTTCCTGCCATTACATTACATCCCATCTCCACTTCTAGGCCAGTGTAGCACTCACAGCCCCAAACCAAGCACTAGACAATGAATCAATCACAAATGCATAATGCAAACATATGAGGCCTGGGGGCCACCCACAAAAACCATGACACAACCCTACCTATGCATGCATGGACACATAAACACATGCAGAAGTAAACAGATTTGCTAGTGTTATTGGATGATTCTGCATTTGACAATTCTAGAATAAATAGCCTAGGAATGTCACAAAGGTTTGATATCAGTAGAAGACTGTGCTATCAGAGTAATAGCAGACGTATGATAGAAGCAAGAAACCAGAGCACTATGAATACAAGACTGTGAGTTACAGCATATGGAGCCTTCGGAAGATGAAAAAGACAAGTAAACAATTCTCTCTTGAAACTGCTAGCAAGATGGCAGTCTTACCAAAATTTGTCTTTAGACTTCTGACCTACTGCACCTTAAGATAAAAATTATGTGTTATTTTGTACCAGTAAGCTTGTGGCAGTTTTTACTAGAAATGGGAAAACCAAAAGCAGTGATTATTCTAGCTACCTATGTTAGCTACATATAACCTGTGAACTAGAAATTTCACTTGTGTTTTAGCAAAGTCATTAGACTTTGACAAAAGTATTAAAATTGTATAGAAGTTATATATATAAACATATAGAATACTTCATTAACATATCATTATTTTAAAATGTTTATTAACAAAATAGTATATGCAAAATAAAAATGTGTCATTCTCAAACCAAAGAGTACAGATGCATTCCCAAGGAACTATGTTAATACACTGAGAAAAATAAGTCAAACCAAAATAAGTAAACAATGCATCATTCTGTTTATGAAAAACACCAACAACACGTATGGTAATTTATGGCTCCTGAAGTCAAGAAAGTGGTAACCTTGATTAGTGATCACAAATGACCATAGAGATTTTCCTTCCTGTTGGAAATATTCTAATTCATAATTCTAGTGTTGAGCCACTTAATAATTTTATCAGACTACAAATATATAATTCATGTACCTTTCTGCATATATTATAACTTGACAAAGAATACACAAAATAGCCACATATGTAAGACAATCCCAATTTAACAGAAGAATTTGAATAAGCGAGATTGTCTCACTTTGGGCATTGCATATTGTAGGCTAAGGTATGTATTGCTTACTACTATCAATCAACTCTGACCTAGAGAGCTAAGGGTGCAATGCATCCCTAGGAAGTTTTGTGAGTAAGAAAGTTTATCTCACAAAGGAGCCACAGGATTTCTGACTGGAAATGTGATTAGGAGGTTCACTATGAGAAGCTTATTATATAATCACAATATATTAGGGAAATCTAATTTTCTGATCTGAATTTCTCAATGAGAATTTTTAAAGCTGTTGCAACCCCAGAGAAGATGATTTGGAAGCAAGAACTTTACATTGACCATTAAGTATGACACAAGATAGTAAACAAGTAAATGCTGAGAAGCCCAGAAATCTCTTCTGTTCTTTAAGAAGCAATATGTTTGCATTAAAATCATTGGGATGAAGGTTCTTCTGATGTTGCAAGGTGGTATGGAGACGGGCAGTATTGCCTGTCAGAATAAATTGTCTTGGTTATCCTTGTGTACTTTAATTATTACTTTGGTCCCACATTTAATGTCCATTCTATATTTTCCAAAATCTCAGTAATTATTTATAAACTTACATATATAAATTAGAGCTAGCCACAGAAACAGGAGAAATAATTCATTACAAATATAATTAAACCCACTGCTAAATAAATCACCAAATTTTTCTACTTATCAAAAAATCTACTGCTAATTAGTAACACCATAGTTATTGTAGCCAAAATTGCAACAACAAAATTTTAGAAATCTAGAATTGATTAATTTTGTACTATTTGGTTTGAAAATAAAACTTTTAAAAATATTAAATAATTTTAAATTTATTTTTCAGAATAGATAATATTAAAAGTCTGTTCAAGGGCCGGGGATCTAGCTCAGTGGCATAAGTGCCTGCCTGGCAAGTACAAGGTCGTGAGTTCAATCCCCAGTAATGCAAAAAAAAAAAAAAAGTCTGCTCAAGTGTCTTAATTGACTTTATTTCCAATTCTAGAATTGGACAACACTGTAGAGTGCTCCATAAAATGTGTCACAGGGAGTTGAGCAAAAGAATTTGTTTTTAATGGACAGAGTGATTTGAACAGTACAGAAAAACTGATTGGTCATTTCAGAGTTATTTCTTTGTAAGGCAGGGACAGTGGTTCCGAACAGTAGACAATTGACTGATTACTGTCAGTTTACATCTGGTTATTTTTTTATTGAGTATTAAAGCTGAAGGGTCTTCATATCATGCCAATAGAAATTGACCTCTGTAGCAAATGTCGCTGTTGTCTTGTTCCTGACGTCTAGTGATTAGAAAACCTGTAAATTTGAGTTTTATGACTTGAAACTGTAATAAAAGTGACTCCATTCTGAGTTTTAGTTTGACCTCTTGGACCCAGTGCAGGGACTAGCCAAAATAAAGAAATCCTTTAATATTTAAAAATTGCTGGATATTATATTCAAAATATTACTTGGTATCTGACACACGAACATTTCTTTCCAGGATAATGCCAAATAGAAATAAAGCAAGTGTGTAAATTTATAGACAAAAGCCTCAATCATGAAGGAAACAAATAGGCATGTGTTCAGGAGGGGAAGACTTGAAGAAGGCATAGCTCTGATGGAGGAAATCAGACTGGATGATTAACGAAGGAAAGAGGCCACCCTTATGGGGTTGTTAGGGTGATCTAGTGTTTGACAGTTTTATGTTGGATCATTTGTGTAGAATTATTTTACAAGCATATTCTTGCAGCTTAAGTTTACTCTCTTGTGTAAGGAATGTGTCAGTAGGCAATTCCATCTTTAAGATTGCATGATTATCTTCCATTACAATAGTGCTGATTCTCGTAGTAAGATTAAGAGAATAGGGGAAGAGAGTGCTCTAATGCATTGGAGGCAAGGAGAGCAGGGAAAAAGACCTATTTTCCTTTACTACATAATAGTTAGCAATTTATGTTTTAAGACCCAACATTCCTATCTCTTTTTCCTGTGAGAGTCCCTATCTTCCTCATTTGCTATGAAAGAAACTAGGAAGTAAGGAATATTTGTATTTCATTGCTTGATCATAGAGTATTACCAAACAAATACCTATCTTTTAGCACATTTTCTGGATAAAGTTCATTTTTTTTTCTTGGCACTAGAATCAAACTCAGGACTTCACAACTGCCAGGCAGGCACTGTGCCACTGAGCTATATCCCTGACTCCTAAAATTGAAATTTAGAAGTTATGGTTTTGATTGGAAGTTCTTATACAGTTACCAAGTTAAAATAATTTATTTTCAGTTTGACTATTATATTGTTTTGGGAAGGCAAAGGATTCCTGAATGGAATGCACATTGCAAAAGAAATAATATTGAAATCAATAAATTGAGATATATGAAATTTAAAGCTTCTACATAGCAAAACAAACAACCTACAGAGGGATGCGACAATGTACAGAATGGGGAAAATTTTATCAGCTAATCCTCAGATAGGGGACTATTTTCCAGAACATATAAAGAACTCAGATTATGGGACATTCAAAAATGACTTAGTTTCAAATGGACAATTGCAATGAATAGACACTTTGTAAAATATGAAACAAAAATGACCAATAAGTACATAAAACAATGTTCAGCATCTTTGACCATTAAAAATTGCAAATAAAAACATCACTAAAATTCTGCCTTACTCCAATCAAGATGGTCATTATCCAGGACAAAAAAAAAAAAAAAAAAAAAAAAAAAAAAAAAAAAACTTTAAAAAATGCTGGTGAGCTTATAGAAAAGAAAAACAACAACAAAAAAAATGCTTATACTTTCATAAACAATAGTGATTTCTCAAAAAAAAAAAAAAAAAAACAAAAAACAAAAAACAAAAAAACAAAGAGAAACAGAAACTTCCTTTAATTCAGCCATGACTATCCTTGGTATCTTCTGGCAAATGCTAAAGTCATCACACTACAGCAATGCATGCATATGCATCTTTAAAGCATGTCTCTCAATAACTAACACATAGAAGCAGTCTATATACTCAGCAACAGATAAATATAATATAATATAATAATATAATATACCCAATGGAGTAGTCCTCAACAGTTAGAAGGATAAATATGAGTCACTTACAGGCAAATGGATGGATCTCAACACCATAATACCAAGTGAAATAAGTCAGTGAAAAAAAGATTTAAAAGCCCATGATTTCTGTAAGATGAGTAACACACAATATAAAAGAGCATAATAAAAAGCCATGTTAAGTAACAGGGACATAGACTCTGTAGAGGCAGGAAGAGATCTGTGGAATGAGGGTCAGGGATAGGCATAGGGGCACATAGAATAAATGTACATCTCATCAACCCCTAAGGCAAATTTAATAACTGTGCATCACAAATATGTATTATAAAAGAATTTTAAAACATGGTAAGGCAAATTGCTGAGTCATGGGCAATAAATCCTTTAACAACTTCATTGCTTCTGTACAAATATTTCCACAGTTGATTATATCTAGCTGTATCCTCAAATCAAGCAACAGCAGTTGATATAATCAACTCAGAAAGTGTACATTAGAATTCTACCTCATTCATTTAAGATTCAAAAATTTTACAATTTATTCATTCATTAATGCATAGAATACAAATTAGTTTGTATTAAAGAAACATATATCCAATCAGCCCTTCATCACAAACAATTGTGACATGAAATATACAGGAGACCACTCATCTCATGTAGTTAGTAACAGACAGCAAGGAACTGTTATCCTCGAAGGAGACAGGCATTGGGAATTTACATTTACTCTGTGTCCTGCCTGCATCATATGAGATTGTGGCACATGAAAATGGAGACAGGCAAAATAAGGTGGCCTCCACAGAGAAGGCAGAAGGCAGAACTCTGCTGTTTATCAGCTTGAACTTATGAAGCACTAACAAAGAAATGGAGCTAAGGAACGACTCAGAAGTCTGCATGGCCCTCGCACACGACTGATCTCTGCATATGCAAGGCAAATACTAGCCGATAGTATTTTTGGAGGAACTGAGAGCAGATTAAAGACAGATAACCTAGGAAATGTTGGAATTCCGGTGCAACGTAGGTTTATTTCACTCATGAATTCAGTCACTGAGTTGAAACTCTATGCAGGAAAGCAATCACGACTGTATATTTTAGTAAATAACATTCTTGAAGGTCAAGAGAAACTGCAAACAGCAGCCACCTTAACAAATATAAATCAAACCTGATATGCATAGGATTGTCTGCAATTAAGAGTGAAACAAAATCTCCACAAGGGACCATGCAAATATTCAGGCTTCAGGGAATACACATGCTTTAAACTTGAAGGTACACGTTTGAAACATTTCTCTCTCTTTACATATGAAACACCAATGAAATTGTTTCAAAATATTATAGATCATGAAAAAACAATTTTCTAGTGCAAGACTCTGTATTTTGTCTCCAGCACCACGCACCCCACCATGCACAAATATATGTGCCTTTACATATGCATACATGTGTACACACACACATTTATTACCAAAATTGTGAATCTCTTGAAGAAAAAGGAAATATGGAATAATCTTCTACCATCTTTTGTCATGATGTTTTTGCTTTAAGATAGACCTGAAACCAGAGCTCTGTAATCTTGAAATCTTCAAAATCTGAGCCAAAATAAGCCATTTCTTCTTGTAATAGTTTTCTTACATATTTTTATCACAGTGACCCAAAGATGACTCACAGATAAGGAATCTCAAAACAATGAAAGAAATTGATATAATTATGACTAAATAAGAGTAAAATAGGAATTCCTGAAGCACCATATCAGAAGGGAATATTCATTGAAGAGGTTTAATATTGTAGTGTAATCTATAGTAAGCACCTCAGTGAAACTGCATTTTCTGTTAAACTAGAATCAATGTCTAGAAGCAATTGCTCTTTTAAAAAGTGCTAAAACTTTGTATTTTTCTGAAAGTTTAATATAAATTTGGTCAAAGTAAATCTGTCCTATAAAATATATTGTTTAAAGTTCTTCAGATTGAAGTAAATATAATCTTCTTACAATGTAAATGAAGTAGATCAGTACTGCCATGAAACATATAATAAGTTAAAGATAGCTATATAACCAGAGTTATACTCTGGTTCTGAATACTGTGATGAAAAGCATTTCCAGAGCAGTTAAAATGACCCTTCTAAGACTGAATGATGTAACGCTGTATTTCTTGAGACCTCTCAGTCTCTCTCTCTGTTTGTATCTCTGTCTCTCTGTCTGTGTCGGTGTCTGTCTGTCTGTCTCTTTCTCCCTCTCTTTCTCTCTCCATTGCCTCTCCCTCTGTCACCTGCTCTTTGGAAGAGACCAATATTTATGCCTTGAAGGACTCTTAGAAGGCCTTTTATTATGCATATGTAAAAAGAGGCTGAGGCTTCTAAACAACAGAAGAAATTGAGTTTGGCTGGCTACAAAGCCTGTGAGTTATCTTGGAAACAGATTCTCCAGCCCATTTATAAAAGCTTTGAGGTAATTGTTTCCCCTCTCTCACAGATTGTAATTCAGGAACCACCCTAGGCACCAACTTCCCAGTTCAGATTCTCCTGAATTCCTGATCCTCAGAAATTCTGTTTGCAGCTTTTCAATTGCTAAGTTTAAAAATAATTTTCTTTGGGGCTGGGGATTTAGCTCAGCGGAATAAGCGCCCGCCTTGCAAGCAGGTGGTCCTGAGTTCGATCCCTGGTACTGATAAAAACGAAAAAGACAAAAAAAAAAAAAAAAGAATCTAAAAATAATTTTCTTTGTAGGAACAAGGAATGCATAGTGGGTTTAGTTATATAGATAAAATGTACGTAAAAATTTCCTTACAAAGTATCAGAACGCATCCACAAAACAGAGACCACTATATGTCCTTAGATCTACTAATGATATTAAAATAGTCTAACTGAAAAGTCTTTTTTTTTAACAGAAAGAAAAAAATCAGAGATATATATTTATGGGCTACAATTAAAGCTATGCAAGAAAATAATTATAAATTCATTTATATTCAAAAAGACAAAAAGAGATAAAGCTTATCCTTTAAGATGTGGAAGAATAGAAGTAAAAAAAAATTAATGTAAAACAATGTAAGAAAAGAAAAATAAAAGTGCAAATAACAAAGTAGAAAGCAATACAGAAAAATTAGTGAAAGAGAAGTCAACATTGAAAAAAATCAATAAAGTTACTGAAGTTCTTAATATCAAAAAAGGCACGAATTTCAAACCAGGAATAATAATGTGTTTCATTAAAGATATAAAAATATGTAATTTATCAATACCAAGAATATTTATAAATTCACACTTTTACCTAATTCAAAAAAGCTAAGTGGATATCAACATTCAGTTGTTGAATCATTCCCTTCAATAATGGTGACTACTCACCTGCATTACAGAAGCAATTCTAACATTCTTATATAAAAACAATGCATTTTACTGATCTTTTTATATTATAAAATGCAAAGAATGTGTATTAATTAAACAAAAAAGAAAATTCTCACATAGAACTAATTAATCATTGAAAAAAATGTACATTTATAATATCATTGGACCTTAAGGCCAGAAAAAACTGGCTCATTTCCTCAGCATCTATGTATCTTCTGTCTTTAGCAGTATGATACAGAGGGATTCAATAAATAAGATTTTCTATGAGCAGGTTTAAATGTCACTTCTACTCTACACATTTTTTTGTTAAAAAGATTAAGTAAAAGAGGTCATAACAAAACAGGTGAGAACAGAACAGTTTAAGCAACATAGTGTTTCACCACAAGACAATCCAACTTAACAGTAGCTATCATGGTGTCTCTTTCCTTGAAATAATTGAGTATACCTTTATGTACTATACTATCAAACATAAAATGACAGTGTAAAACCATTCAAGAGAATGAAAGTATTACAGGGTATTTAGAACCAACTCACAGGAAACAAACAAAGGTTACTATATTATTTCCTTATCTATAAAATATTATTTATACTATCACATAAAATAAAATCCAGTAAGATACAACATGATAAAACCAATGGAGAAAGAAGAACCAAAGCTTGGTAGGACTTCAAAACAAGATGATATTAAATCATCACTAGCTATTATAATGTCTTATTTTCTTCAAAACAGCTGGTCATACCATCTCAGACAATAAATAAAACAACCCAGTATAACCATTCCAATTAATGAATGAAAACATTTTAAGGCTTCAAAGCAATATAATGAGGAATCATGATTACCACATATTTTTATGTATTCTTACCATTTCTTAAACTAGGGAAACTATTCAGTATTTATATCTGTGAGTTTGATTTATTTCGCTTATGAGTATGGTCTCAAGCTGTGTCCATTTATTTATAAATATCTCAGTGTGATCATTCTTTACAGCTGAGTAGTACTCCATTGATAAAAATACCACAACGTTTTTATCCATTCTTCAGTTGATGGACATTTATGTTGTTTCACGATCCGGCTATTACAAATTGTGCAGCTATAAACATGGGTGCACATATATCACTGTGGTATGATATTTTCAGTTCTTCTAGGAATATACCTAGAAGTGGAATAGCCAGAAAAATGGGACCTTCAATGTCAACTTTCTGACAAATCTCCAGACTGACCTCCACAATGGTTGCGCCAGTCTACACTCCCACCAACAATGCAGGGTTGTTCCTTTTTCCCCACATCCTCTCCAGCATTTGTTGTTGGTAGTTTTCCTGATCCTGGCCATTCTTTCAGGAGTGACATGCAATCTCAGTGTGGTTTTTATTTGCATTTCTCTAATGAGTAATGATGATGAACATTTTTTCATCTATTTATTTGCCATTTGTATTTCTTCATCTGAGAATTGTGTATTCATCTCAGATGCCCATATTTGGATTGGATCCTTAAATTTTGGGGGTCTGATATTTTTTAAATTCCTTATATGCTTTAGACAGAAGTTCTTTGTCTGAGGGACAGTTCACTAAGATTGTTTCCCAGTTTGTAGGTTTTCTTTTCACTATGCTGGAGATTTATTTTGACATACAGAAACTTTTTAATAAGACATGATCCCAGTTGTTGATTCTGGGAAGTATTTCCCATGTGGTTTGATTCCTGTTCATGAAGTCTCCAGCTACCCTTATGTCCCCAAGGGTTTTATCCAACTTGTCTTCCAAAAGATTTAGTGTTTCTGTTTTAATATTCAGATCTTTGATCCATAGTATTTCTAATTATTCCAGAAGAAAATACTTTTCACAATGTGCTTTAGAGTTTTAAAAAGCAATTAAAATTGAAGTTAAATGTACATTAAAGTTTTATAAATCATTGTCATATTCTTATAACAGCAATGGCTACTTAATGAGCTTTATGTGATCAAATATTTTATAAGAAAGTCCTCTTACTGTCCAGCAACTTTTACAGCCATATATATGAAGAATATTTGTATCCACAGCTCCTTTTATGGCAGCGTGTCTTTCACATTTGTATAATTTGATGTCGACTGTATGATGCACTCCAAAGAGAATCCTGAGAACAAATCTATACACTTCTGCTTCATTGGACACCCAAGTTGCCTTTCTTAGACTGGACCTGATGACTCTCAGCAATTATTTCTAACAGATAGTGACCTATTGAGTTTAATTCTTTATATTTGAGGGCATGCTTTGAATTTCAGCCATGATTAACACTTTCATCTCCATATCTATGGGAGAATATTTCTTTCCATAAAAGCTTTGCATACTATTTCTTAGCAAAGTACTGCTAACTTACTACTCTCCTGTGTATAAACAGTTTGTATTTTGTATTTGGGAGAGTATTCAGTCTGCATCTGTGACCAGAAACTCATACTAATATCAAATAGAATGTCTCATAATTACTTGGTATTATGTGTTAAAAGTGATGCTCCTATTGTTTTGCTAAAAATTTGTCTAGGTATGATGGTCTTATTTGAAATTCAATGATGAGCAGTTTATATAAAAATATAAATAAATATTTAGTACCTTGAGTATTAGAGGAATAAATTTGTGAAGTACTAATATTAAAACTCAGGAATATAAACAGAATATTTATAATTGCTTTTAATTAGCTATTAAAGGCTTATCAAATCAAAAGCTCTTATGTAGTGTTTTAAATTATTACACTGCCATACAGCTTGGTTCTCGTTACTGCTTAGCTTCTTGTTTATGAGAACAAATCAAGTAACTTTTGCTGCATATATTGTAAGAGAAATGGGAGCCCACTGAAAAATTTAAGGAGGAAAAATTATTGAAATTTATTGTTCTGGTTCCTCAGTAAAAATATGGACTAAAGAAATGCATAAGTGAAATTTAAAAAGCAAAATAAAGATAATTAATTCTTCAATAGTGAATGTTGTCCCTTAAAAATGCAGAAATGTCTAACAATAGCCAGCATTTGTAACTTTGAGCAAGGATAGTAGTCCTTTAATTATGATCCACAGATAACTGGGGGAGCAGAATGAAACATTTTAGTGGGTCTATTAGTTCAAAATTTTCATAATGGAATAAATATATGATTTATTCCTTCACTTTTACTCTCTTACAAGTTTGTAGTAGATTTAGCCAGATAGTACATAATATGTTATATTATTAACACTAAAATTAAATTTTCTATAACCACTAAAATTACTAATACAACATTAGTATCTGTAAACTAGTAAATGTCTTTTAACATTCAAGTAATGTATATTGTCAATAATTTTAAAGTGGTGAAGCAAACAAAATGCTTCAAAAAGCACTTGACTAAATGCCAGAAACTCCAATATAGCTCTGAAGTTTTAATCAGGCTGTGTATGTAAGTTTATGACATGTGCCCTGAACTCTTTCAACTTCTATATATGATCACTTTCTAGTTTCTCTGGATTCAAGTTTTAAATTTTTTCCTAAGTATATAATTTGCATTATTCCTAATAACAGTAGATCAAATACTTGAATTTGTCAATTTCTAATTCTGTTTCCAGCCTCCTCCCTTGGAAGATTGAAAATAAATTTTAACTTTCTCATCCTGGAGTTTTCTTTGGCTAAATCTCTTCTCCTGATTTTCACAAGTATGTAAGATGACTTGAGGTAGTGAATTTACTAGGATTATCACTGGTAAAATATAAGAAGTTCACCCTAGTTTTATTCATTTAGAGAATATTTGCCCTAGATTTTGACATCTCTACTTTGCTTCATATTAGGTATAAATGAGGATAATCACTCTTGGCAGAATTGTTTTGTGAGAGGCAGAACCTTAGTTCTCTTGGTTTGAGATCATCCATTCCGCAGAGATTTTCTACGAGTATAAAATACACTTTAATTTGCTTTAGGTATTATCCATTGGGGTATTATTGTTTCAGCATCTGTTTTTATCCCACCTGAATAAAACCATTTAGAAAATATAAACACTTTTAATAATCACTTACATCTATACATCTCAAAATAAAGAGAAGTTTTAATAAATAAATGCAAATCTGGTAAAAACCAAATGAATTTACAAATATATGTTAATATAGAGGAAAACAAGAAGCCAGCCTTTCCTGTGAGTCAGCTCCAGTCATGGGCCACCAAGAAGAGGACAAGAAGCCAAACCTTTCCTCAACACCAGTCACAGGCTCCTGGCAGGGCAACGAGAAGCCAGCCCCTTCCTCTGAGTTAGTGCCATCACGGATCACAGAGAGGAGAACAAGAAGCCAATTTCTTGAAGCCAACCCCTTCCTCTGAGTCAGTGCCAGTTGTGGGCATTGGGAAGGAGAACAAAAAGCCAGTCCTTTCTTGTGAATCAGTGTTAGTGGCAGGCCACAGGGAGAACAAGAAGTGAACTCTTTCCTGTGAGCCCACTGGCATGCAGGCTGGGAGACAAGAAGAGTCAAGGTTCCCACCCCCTCAACCTCCCATAAGCAATTGGCTGATTTGAAAAAAACACAGGCTAAGATTATAGCTATTGAAGTAAAACAAACAAACAGCTTAATACTTCTAGTGTTTAATGCAATTTAGTGTTTGATTGACTGCAGCCAAAAGCCAGTTGTCTGATCATCTATTTAGAGCATGACAATACGCAATATAACTACTATAGAGGATTCCCTCCTGTGGGTGGTAGTCATTGGTGATTCGATATTATCTTGTTTTAAAGACTTGCATCATTTTCACTGTTTCATTTGGTTTGGTTTTATTCTTTTTGTTTCATTTGGTTTTATTATATCTGATGCTGTAGTCTGTTATTTCAAAGATACCAAGGTATATTTTGGCAGCCGTTTTGCTACTATCTTGTTTTGAAGTTCTGCATTGCTTTCATTATTTTGTTTTGATTATATTCTGCTCTGTTTTTTAAGTTTTATTATGTCTGATCATATGCACAGCTATTTTGAAGATAACAAGCAGCATTATGGTAGCCATGGTTGATTTCCTATTTATCTGGTTTTGAAATCTTGTAATAATTTCACAGTTTTGTTTTAAATGGTTTATTCTGTTTTATTTTGCTTGATTTTATTCTCTTTAAATTAAAAAATAAAGCAATAAAAATATGCTAATGTAAAGAAAAAATGAACTGAGACAAGCCTTATATTAATAATATTCCAAAAATATGCTGTATATTGACAGATTTAGTAGTAATGAAAGAATTATGAAGGTATTAAGGACCTTAAATATGCAAACAAATTTGGATTATCATGAAGCTTAAGGGTCCTTCTTGGGAGAAAACTACATTGCTGAATTCTTAACCACTTATACTTCTTCCACTTCTGTTACTTAAAACAGGGAACAAGTTCTTTTGGTAAAAACTTGAGAGTAAAATTGGGTTAATGTGAGTTGTCATTGTTTTTCTTGAGTTATGCTGTCATTGTTATGGCATTCTAACTAAAGGATGGACATTAAACTATTACTCTGTCAAGTTTCTGATGTTCTATTGAATCAAGATGAAGGTTTTAGCTTTGGTTTCTTTATTTTCTTTCTCTTTCTTTCTTTCTTTCTTTCTTTCTTTTCTTTTCTTTTCTTTCTTTCTTCCTTCCTTTCGTGGGGAACCAAACTCATGACTTTGTACTTTCCAGACAGGTTCTATACTGCTGACCTGTATCCCTGGCTCTACATTTCCAAAATTCTTACATTAACTCCTGTCATTCCATATGCAGCATCTGATGTAATCTGTGGCAAGTTGTGATCTCCAAAGGGCTTATGTGGCTTCACCCCTGTCTTAGTTACTTTATGCTCATCGCTGAGACAAAATACCTGAAGCCCAAAGTTGGAAAAGGAAAGGTTTATTTCTTACATTTTTTGGAGGTTTCAGTACACACTCAGTTGGCTCCAAGACAGGCGGGCAAGGCTGGACCGCAGTTCATGGCAGCTGCCAAAAGCAAGCTCAAACCAGCAAAGAGAAAGACACACCTTCTTCCAGCCATTACATCACATCCTGGCTCCACCCCTATGTGGGTGGAGCACTGACACAATCAACCCAAACACTAGACAATGAATGAATAACAAATGCACAATTCAAACTCATGAGTGCTGGGCGACACAGACATAAACCATGACAAATCCTAAGGCACTTCAGGTGTTAGTAGCTGCCATGATTTTTCTCTTGGGTATGCTCTTCACATTCACTGCTTTGCCTAGTCATCTCTCAGGGGCAAACTGCATGGGATCCCGTGCTTCTGAAATATCAGTGGAAGCTCTCTTAATGCCATAACTAACACATTCAGCTTGTGCCAAAAACCAGGACCACGTGGATGATGTCAAAGTTTCCTGCCAGCTGGAGCAGTATTCAAACTTCCTTCTTACTTGGTGAAAGGGTCAAGTTCCTGGATCACCGAGTACTCTGAATCCAAATCCAAGGAACAAATTCTTTAGCTGCTGCCATTCCAGAAGCTAAAGCTACCATTATTCTGGAACATGATGCTCTTCAAGTTTTTCCTCAAGAGAAAGTCTTTCACTTTTATGATTTGGGGTTACAAAGGGTGAAGGCATGCTGCTTCTTGTGATGTCCTCTGGCCATCTTTTTTATTCTTCTGTGCTTTCTCAGCAATGGAGATCTCCTCAGCCATATATTTGCAGGCCACATCTTTATTGGAGCTTCCATTCTAGCCAAACTCAGTGTTTTTAATCACTCTGGTGGATTCTTTGTATTTGATCTCAACATGAATCTGGCTAAAAGCACCAAACAGTAGTCAGGCCAAAGCCTCAACATTTGACTGCCTTGAAATTTCTTCTGCCAGAATAATTAGTCCACCACTCTTAATGCCAGTCTCAGGCAAATTCTCTGGATATGAGCAAAATTCAGACAAACTTTTTGCCAAGCCATAACACACATCTGGAGTCCAGCAGCCAATGCAGTCCTTTTCAACAGAAACTTCCTGAGCCAGGTCTTTACCAGCTCTTTCGTCTTCTGAGCTCTGACCAAAATCTCTCATACAGAATAGCCTAAAGTGTTTTCTCTACTGTTTCAGGCAACATCTCTGAAACATTCTAAACTCTCCCCATAGCCATTCCCAGAGGCTCTTGAACCACATGATCAGGTATAGTCACAGCTAGGACCCCACTTTTCTGGTATCATATTCTGTCTTAGTTATTTTTCTCTTGTTTTGAGTTAAATTTCCTGATGCCTAAAATTAAGAGAGGAAAGATTTAACTCTCACAGTCATAGAGATTTCAGTTTATAATCAACTGGCTCCAAGGCAGAGTAGCTTGGCAGAGGTACAACAGTTCAGGGTGGTGGAAGACAGCAAGACAAAAAGAACAAAAGAGGAGGACCAATCTCTTTACCTCCCTTATATTGTATGCAAACTACCTGCCCTGCAGCAGCTATAGCATTCATACTCCAAATTTCAACAGTATACAATAAATCAATCACATACTCTAGATTCCTCAGCCTGTGAAAACTCACCCTCTATGACACATGAGGCTTTTGGGGGGAGGGCATCCAGACCTAGACCTTAGCAATAAGTATCTCAGAATATTAACATAGTATGTATAAGATTGATAGAACTTTATGAGTATGCATTTTATTTTTCTCCAATGAATTCATGTTAATTTTTCTTATTTGTATATATTAATTTCTTTATCAAAATTCATACAAATAGAATATAAAGCTTGATACCTTTATATTTTTATCATATTGTTTGATATTACACAAGCATTTAAATTTAAAATTTAAAATTATGGGCACAGTGGCATCTTTTTAAAAACTGATTTAGTGGACAATAAAAATAATTTTCTCATTTTATTAATCATTTTGGTTTGTCCTATATTGTCAGTGAAATATTTGAGAGAATTATGACATAAATTTTTCCAAACATTAGTAATAAAAATAATTCCAATTGATTTTAAATAATAAAAATCTTGTTAAACAATATGTGATTTTATCATATTGTTTAGGAAATCAGACAGAAGGAAACTGAGAAAATTAGATTTCATATATTAGCTAAAATACTCCTTTTGCCATATGGCAACTATGGATTATTTTCACAGTCCACAGATCTGTGAATATAACAGTAAACATATGCTTAAGCTCTAAGATCTCAAATATAAATAGTCATAATTTGAAATAAATAATTTTTATGACTGATAAAAAATGTTTTACTTATCTATTCACAGGCCATCTGTTACTAACATAATTACTCTGTATATTTATAATGATTATTGGGACTTCTGTTGAAGAGGGGGACTGAAATTAGAAAGAAACAGTTTACATTAATGGAGAAAATCAGAGAAAGTCACATTCTAAAATTTTCAAAACATAAAGAGAAAAATACTTTTATAAACATTGTACATAAACATTTTCTATTAATTTCTATTGTAGTCTTTACATGTCAATAATTATAATTTACGAATAATACATGTTTCCTCTACTGAAGTATAAAAAGCTACATGGAACCTGTGATTATTTTGGCCATTTACAAGCAGACTCCAAATTAGGAACTCAACTAAAATTTGTTAAACTGATGAAAGAATATGGGAGATCTCCTCTATCTGAAGAATTCAGGGACAATTTCAAAGACAATAATGTTGAAATGAATATAGAATAGTAAAGAGTTGTTAGAATATGTAGGAAACATATATAGATTAATATCAAAATGTATTATTGAACATGAACTAAAGTATCATAAAAATCATATTAATAATGGAAGAAGTAATGTGTGCAAAACCTCTGTTGCTGAACATAATGCGAGGTAAAAAGAAAACAAAGCTTTACATTTATTTTTTTCCTTTTTTTCAGTAAAAGTGGAAAATTTCAAGATAAAGTATCCATAAAAGAAGTAGAACACTATTATGAGTTTCATTTGGTCAAAACAACACTAATTTTACCATTTGACCAAAAAATTCTTTCCTCTTTCTCCATCATTTATTTATTTATTTATTTATTTATTTATTTATTTATTTATTTTTGCTGTCCAATAGTTACACTTTGCCAATAGCAGCAAAGTACTTAATAAAAAACACAGATAGGACAGAGATCTTCCAAATCAGAATGTTATGAAAGTTTTTTGTTTTGTTAGAGAGAAAATTGAAGTTCAAAAATTTTTCACTTTCATTGTGAATATTTTCTAGCTATTTATAATATCATTATGTGAAAACATTGTGCAATATAAAAATGAATGTGAATATTTAGTAATATTAAATGCAACTATTTAGTTTAAAATTTTAAGGAGTCAATTACTTAGTCCTTAAATTTTCATTAGTAACTTTTCCCACCAATGACTGTAATATAAAAATTAGATAAAGACAGCAAAGTTGTACTAAAATAATTTCTTCTTCAAAAAGTGTGTTACTCTTGTGCTATCCTGTTACTTATCAGATTTTTATTTCTATTAACATTTATTTCTGTTTGATAGGTATATCTTATTTAATATGCCCAAAACAATTTTCAACTTTCAAATTCCGTATCTACAAATCTGCAGTAATAAAATCCAATTTCTATTCTCAGTATTGGAGGTAGTATTATCATTTTGTTTGATTTCTAGACAAAGCCCTTGGATCCAACCTCTATTTCTTCCTCTCCTTCACCTTTCATTCTTTTTTATATGTATTTATTTATCAATTGCAATTATCAAAAATTTCTGCACTCCATATAAACACACTCTTTCCCCGTACTTTAACACATTTATTCCATCAATAACAGATATTTAAGACTGTATAGATTGGCTTAATCAGTAATGCAAAAAATGATATGAAGATGAGAGATGAACGTAAGGATGCTATACTCAAAATCTGGAAAGGATTTAGTAAACTAAGCACCGCCAAAGTTTCATGTGTTGTATTAAGATGACTATATCCACTAGATTTGTATGTGGCTTTGTAATTTTGCTTTGATTTTAAAATTATCCTCAAATTCCCCACATTAACAGTGCATATTAGATTTTATTTTAATAAAAACATACTGTATAATTACATATATCAAATAAAGATACATAACTAGGAAATTGAATATAATCAGAAAAAGTATAGTTTCAAAAATTGATGGTTACCTTTTCACAAAAAATTTCCACTATCTTGAAATTTCATTATTTTTAATAAAGTTTTAGAGCCCCTATATGAATACAAATTCATGATTCATAAGTGAATTCCTTGCACTTAAGAGAAAGAAAGGCTTTTCTCTGAAGTATACTGTTTCTATTTCATTGGGTACTATTATAAATGAAAAAGACAAAATAAAGTTGAATATATGCAAAAAGCAGGTAGCCGATATCATCAGAAAAGTCACTGTACTCATTAAGTCAAAATAATTAGGTGTATCTGTTTAGAGTAGTGAAAGCCAAACTATCCATAGGACATTTAAAGGAACTGTTAAAGATGAAGGGAGGAAAAATTTCTCAAATTTAACCCTGCTTCTCTCACATTAGTCTGGATAAATGTAAGTGTGACATCTGGGACAGAAAACAACATAATACAAGTCTTTCCTACACTGTTTGAAGGTTCTTACAGTGAGATTAGAGAAAACACTGTTTTGATTTGGTAAATTATGGCTAACCTTAAAATTACTAAAGTATTTCAGAAGAGTCAAGATCTACAGCAGTGACAGTGAACCTTTTAGAGATGAGTGCCCCAAACTCACTTCTTTATATCACAGTTCCACTGCAATTAAACTTGAATATTCCATGGCTGGCTGGTGGGGCGACTTTTCTCATGTCCCAACAGAGAAGGCGCTGTGTGTGACAACTTCACTTAACTGTAAACTTGTTTGTCTGGAGTGATGCCTACAGGATTAGTAAAGCACACTTGTGTGTCTGGTTAGGTCATGGAGACTCATGGGAGCATCTCATCTCTGCTCTCTGGCATTCTACCTCTGCTCTGCTGCCCAGTGTGAAGTTTTGCTCTACCACAACCATCTACCATAATGTTCCTCCCTCGTCAGTCTGCCAGCCAGCTATGGAGCAAAACGTCTGAAATGGTAAGCCAAATTAACTATTTTCTACTGAGCTGAACATGTCAAGAATTCTGTGCCAGAAACGGAAAAACAGACTAAGACAGGGAGCTTCTACAGAATACCATAAAATGAATGGCTTAAGAGAAAAATAAGTACATTTATTCCTCACAGTTCTAAAAGCTGGAAATCCTAAGATAACTGTGATGGCATTATGGTTTCTGGTGACATCAGATCCTGTCGTACTGAATGGAAGAAGGAACTAACAAAGCCTCTCCAACCTTTTGTAAGAGTATAATCTATTAATGAGGACTCTGCCTTTAGGCCATAATTACTCTTCAAAAACCCTACTACAAAAACTGTCATATTAAAGATGCAATTTCAGTTAGAAGTGGGAATTCTGGCCATAAACATTCAGTCAATTCACATCTCTTATAATTTTACAAAATGCTTGAGGACCCTGGATATAGTGAATAATGGTTAAATACTACAATAAATATCACTTTCACTAAATAAAATATGAGTCAGTGATCTAATATTCATTATTCCAGGTTGAGGTTATCTTTAGCTCTGATGTTTGATTTCTTTATAAATTAAATTACTAGAAATGCTTTGGATTTAATAATATGTATACTATTCTACAGTTTAAGGACGATATTTTTTGTTTTTATATACTTTTGAAATGTATGGATAATACATATCTTCATATATCTTTTTATAGGAATTTAAATAATAGTTCCTCACAGATACTAAGCTTACCAGAAGTTTTATATATGTTAATTTAGTGCCATATGTTCAGTGAAAAAGAAAGTCATGGAAGGGGAGATTAAGGTTATTTGTAGTACACATATATTTTTGTTTTGTCTAACTTGCTTTTCAGATCATATGTTTCAGAAATTTCTGACAAGACTAGCATTGTCTAATGAAAGTATCTTATCTCCTTAGTGATAATGATTGATATGAGGTTGGCAATCTAATCCAGATGATAATGATGGACTCATATGTGGAGTTTTATTAACATCATGCAGAAAGTGATTTTTCTTCTACTTGAAAATATTAAAGCAAAGTATTTAAGCCTGACACGACTGGTTATCACCCTAGGAAATCTACCTTGTGATATTTGGTTAGATGAAGGTAAAATCTCTTCTTTTTGGAGTTGCCAATATCAAATTCCTTTTTTTAAAAATAGGTTGAATTTTCTATACCTGAAAATAATCACAGAATTCATTTTTATTATGCCATGAAACATTAAGAATAGCAGAGATAAGTAGTTGTTTTCACAAATTTATATATGACTCAGAATCAATTCACATACATAGTATATAATGATGGATGTTTGTAAATATATAAAATCACACACAGATAATTGAACTTTGTTCTATAAGCAAAAGAACCTGATCAGCAAATATTATTGTCATTCATTTTGCATTTTCCTCAGACTTGAACTCCTACAGCTCGTTAATTTTACATGGTGAAAATCATTTCGCATCTTAAATTATCACAAAAAATATACACATAAATATAGAACCATGTGTTTAGAGCTGAGAGCTAATTAACATTGAAAATAAGCAGCAAACCTATGTTCTTAATAGTCTGTAAAACTGAATTTGTAAAATTTTTGTACATATAAGTCTTACTCTGGCATATGTTATAATCAAATAGGAAAATGGTAGAAAGTGCCTGCTTTACCTAGAGCATGTATATAAATATTTTTAAATATTTTACTGTCACCATTTCTGTCCAATTCAAGTATTTTCATCTTTGAATATTAAACAAAAAACAAAAAGCTGTTCATTAGGATAACTATTCTTTACTGTCTGGTGTATGCCCTAAAAAATATTTCACAGGGTATTCATTGATATCTGAATGCAATCTAATTTCACTTTACACATTATTTATATTTTGAAAGCCCATTGAAATGTGTATTTTACACATATGAGTTTGATTTATTTCACTTATGAGTATGGTCTCAAGCTGGGCCCATTTATTTATAAAGATATCAATGTGATCCTTCTTTATAGCTGAGTAGTATTCCATCGTATAAAAATACCACAACTTTTTCATCCATTCCTCTGTTGATGGATACTTAGGTTGTTTTCAAGATCGGGCAATTACAAGTTGTGCTGCTATAAACATAGGTGCATGTATATCACTGTGGTATGATGCTTTCAGTTCTTCTGGGAATATTCCTAGATGTGGAATACCTGGAACAAATGGGACTTCCAATCACAGCTTTTTGAGAAATCTCCAGGATGAGCTCCACAATGGTTGTACCAGTCTACACTCCCACCAACAGTGCAGGAGAGTTCGTTTTCCCCCACAGCCTCTCCAGCATTTGTTGTTGGTTTTCTTGATCCTGGCCCTTTTTTCTGGATTAAGATGAAATCTCAGTGTGGTTTTAATTTGCATTTCTCTAATGACTAATGATGATGAACATTTTTTCATGTATTTATTTGTCGTTTGTATTTTTTCATCTGAGAATTGTGTATTCATCTCAGATGCCTATTTTTGGACTGGATCTTTGGAATTTGGGGGTCTGAGGTTTTTTTTTTTTTTTTTTTTTTTTAATTTTTTATATGTTCTAGACAAAAGTCCCTTGTCTGAGAGGTAGTTCACTAAGATTTTTTTCCCAGTTTGTGGGTCTTCTTTTCACTATTGGAGATTTTTGTGTGACATGCAGAAACTGTTATTGATTCTGGGAACAATTTCCCATGCTGTGTGAGTCCTGTTCATGAATTCTCTACCTTACTCCTATGTCTTCAAGGTTCTTACTCAATTTTTCTTCCAATAGATTTAGTGTTTCTGTTTTAATATTCAGATCTTTGATCCATTTAGATTTTAATTTAGTACATGGTAATAGGTATGGGTCTAGTTTTAGTTTTTGGCAAATGGAGAGCCAGTTTTTCCAACACCATTTATTAAAGAGACTATCGTTCTTCCAGTGAACCTGTTTGGCTCCTTTATGAAAGATTAGGTGGTTGAGTGTGTTTGTAGTTGTGGTTGTATCTTCTAATCTATTCCATTGATCTTCGGCTCTATTTTGACTCCAGTATCTTATTGATTTTACTTCTGTTGCTTTGTAGTGTAACTTCAAGTCAGGGATTGTGATGCCTCCTGCCTTGCCTTTGTTGCTTAGAACTTCCTTTGCTATTCTAGGTGTCTTCTTACTCCAGATGAATTTTAGGAGGGATTTCTTTAGATCTATGAGGTACGTTGATGGTATTTTTATTGGGATTGCTTTGAATCTGTATAAGAGTTTTGGGAGAATGGACATTTTCCCAATGTTTATTCTTCCTATCCATGAGCAAGGGATGTCATTTCATTTTCAATGATTCAAATATATAAAAGAATGTCATAATCATGATTTCTCATTATGTGGCCTTGAAGGCTTATAAAGTTTTCACTCATTAATTGGAATGGCTTTATTCTTGGCTGCTTGATATTATTGTCTGTGATGAAATGAACAGCTATTTTGAAGAAAACAAGATATCATAATAGCTAGTGCTGATTTAATATCATCTTGTTTTGAAGCCCCACCAAAACTGTTGCTCTTCTGTCTCCATTGGTTTTATCATGTTGTATCTTACTGGATTTTATTATATGTGATAGTATAAACAAAAATTTTTATAGGCAAAGAGATAATATAGAAACCATTATTTGTTTCCTGTTAGCTGGTTCTAAATACCCTGTAATACTTTCATCCACTTGAATGGTTTCACACTGTCTTGATATGTTTGATGCTATAGTAAAAGAGGTTATATTCAAATATTTCAAGGAAAAAGACACTACGGTAACTACTATTAAGTCGGGTTATTTGGTGGTGAAGTACTATGATGTTGAAATTGTCATGCTTTGACCTGTACTGTTATGTTGTTACGTCCTCTTTTATCACAATCTCCCCCTTATTCATTAAAAATTATTTATTTATTTTTATTATTTTTTAATAAAGGGGAAAAATAAAAAAAAATATCAGCAGGATATATTATAGTAACTTTTTTGATTTCCTATTAACTTGAAGTCCTGCATTACTCACACTATCTTGTTTTGACTGATTGGACTCCGTTCCGTTCTGTTTGATTTTATCAAGTTTGAGGGTATAGGCAACTACTTTGAAGGCAATAAGATTCACTATGATGCTCATTCTGGTTTGACTATTATCTTCTTTTGAAGTCCTGTAATATTTACAATGTTTAGGTTTTATTGGCCTTGTTCTGCACTGTTTTGTTCAATTTTATTATACCTAATCATACAGGCAATTCTTTTTAAAGAAGCAAGAGGCATTATGGTAACCACTGTTGATAACCTTGTGCTCTGTTTTTACATCATGTGCTATGTCTATCCTTGGTTTTGGCTGACAGCTTTGTTTTGTCATATTTGGTTTTATTCTCATCCAAAAAAAGTAATAAGAACTATGGGAGTAATAAAACCCAAAATGTGTAAATTTTGTTGTAAAAAAGAGAGGGGAAAAAAAGTGCTCTAAAGGATACAACTGCAAGTGTGTTTAGGTGTGTTAAGATAGATGACCATATTACTGAGTTTTTGTTGGATCATTGAACACAATTGTTTGCAGTCTTACTGTTTGAATGTCCACTTTGTATGCTTTAATCCTGTAACATGAACAACTATTTCTAAGATAACAATATGTAATCTATTAACTAGCGATTTCTTACTGGTTTTTTTTTGTAATTCTGTATTACTTGTACCCTTACACTGCTTAGTTTTTTCTTTTTTCCCTTTTAAATAAAAAATAAAAATAAAAAAGAAATGTGTATTGTATTTTTGATTTTTTTGTAAATTAATTTTTTGTGAAATTGCATTGAGTAAATAGATACTAATTAATATCTCTCTACATATTATTTTACCAGTGACTCTATTTAGATTCACTGTAATATTTTCCTTTTGAAGACATATTTGATTTTATTTTCATAAATATTCAAAATAGATGAGTAGAGTTTCTCACTTTATTTTGGAACCATTCTCACCTCATTTCCTTGAGTATTCACTTTACAGCCTTCCCTGTTGTGTTTTCTATTAGGCAACCATTGCAACTCCTGAGAGGTCTTCCTGATTTATAACTTGTTTTTCATAAATCCCATCTCCATATGCCTTTGTAATATGTTTCCACACTATTCTTCAACTTTATCTTCTGGCTCACTGATGTGATCCTCAACTGTGTCCATTATATATTCATCTCATCTATTGAGTTATTTATCCATGATTGCTTTTTGCTTTATGATATTTACACAACTGAGTTACTCTGTTGGTATTAGTTACACTTGTTGTGAAGTCCTGTTCAGCCTATTAACTCAAGTTCTTGCAACTTTTCTGTTTTTACTCCTTTATATTCCTGATCATCTTCCAATATTTGACAATTCTTTGGCTTATACTTACTTTATAATTAACTTTCCCTAGTGAACTCTTTTTGGATGTATGCATTACGTCTGAAATATACATGACTTCTGTAAAAGCTGACATTTTCTTGCTGTGTAAGTGGAGGAGAGTCACGGGCATAGTCCAGTGAGAGACTTTAGTCAACGTGTGAACACTCTCAGTAGCTCAGTAATTTCTGCCCCTCTAACATAGTCTCACATCCTCAGCTGAAAGCAAACATCTTTACTACCCTACTACTGCTGCTAGTCCCAAGAAGAGGAAGGGAAGGTATGTATTAACCAACCACATTAAGACTCCCTTGACTGTCAATAACCTGAGTGATCCTTTCATCATATACAATAGCAGGTCTAGAAAACTGTGTAAGATTAAAACTAGACAGTGTCTGCCTTGCAAGAGCAATGTCCTGAGTTTGATTCCTGGCACAAAACAAAAGTAAAACTAGGAGTCAACTTTCTCATATAAATTAAGGAAATAAATGCTTCATGCACAAAAATAGTTTCTAATGTAAACATCTAAGGAATATTTAAGAAGTAGATACTAGACATGAAACGTTGGATTTTCAAGGTAGAGATCCATAATGAGTTATTCTTCAGTGCATTGATTTATGTTATGAAACAAACTATTGGATTGGGTCAAGAAATTATTGCAGAAATCAAGTCAATGAGTACAGATGGTATCTTCAAAATGTTGGGTGAACTGGAAAAGAGTCACATAAATACAAAACTTATCTATTAGGCATTTTTTACTCCTTACCTTGCAGTCATTTCCACAGTAATTTAAGAAAAACAACTAAAAAATACTACTGGGGGTTTAGCTCAGTGACATAAATGCCTGCCTAAAAGTATGAGGTCATGAATTCAATCCCTGGTTCAAAAAAATGAAAAAATCCTATTCTATTTAAAGCACCCATGGTAGACAAATGCTCAGGGTGATTTCATGATGTTACACTTGCATAACTTTCTCTCATTTGATTCTATGTAGAAGTAGTAAACATGATGTAATTTCTCTACCTTGATTATTGTTGGCACAGTAATCTTAAATTTGAGGTATTATTCAGTTGGGTCAATATAATCACATGAGCTATTTAAATACTGCAATTTACTCCAGTTGGTAGCACAGAATGTGTCAGGGAGATTCAAAGTGTCAGGAGGAATTGACAACTCATAATTGGTTTTATGGTGCAGATAATTGGTAAGAAAAGACTATGGATTGACTTATAGTGTTGGAAACCACTACAAAGTGGCTCTGAGCAGGATTTAAATTTTAATAATTGGCTTTCTATGTTTATCTGTCTGTCCTAGGCCTCGGCCCTGTGCCTGGCAATGGGAGCTGATTCATAGTAAGTGACCACTATGAATGACTGGTCCTGGTGAAGCCTGTAGTGGCCTGAGAGGCCAGAGATACCTCAAAGGGCAAGATAAGGCCACAACTGCAGACACTTGGCTCAAACCTTAATTAAGCAGAAATGTGTAACTGCAGAAATTATTCCTACAGTCTCACTTTTACCATGTTTTCATGTTATGACAGTGCTATGGAATTGACTTGGTTCATTACTTAGGGACGTCCTTGAAGTGACCTCCAAAGTCCTGCTCATTGCCTACACTTTCCTTAGTTTCCTTGCCTCTTGTGGGACCTAATAAATAAAGTGGGTGGTCCAGAGAAATCTTTGTCTTAGCCTTCAGAGTCTCAAGCTCAACTAAAGGATTTTGACCCTCCTGGAGCCCTAAAATCATATAACTTGTCTCATCGTATTTAAACCTCCACCATACACTCATTTGGGAGATCAGGGATCTAAGTCAGGGCCTGATACTATGGTCCCAAGAGATGTTACTAGCCAGAAGCCAGCACGGGAATGGAAACCAGAAATACAAATATAAAAAACAGATTTTTTCCCAATACCCTAAATGAGCATGCATGGGCTGCAGGTACAAATCCAGCCTTACCAGTATATTGACTCTGGCCTTCTGAAAACCTGAGATAAGTATGCTAATACCTAGGATTCTATTTAAGTGTATGTGATCCAGTAGCTTGGTGATTAGTCATTATGTATTTGGAGGCATTTTATGCATAATAGAAACTAATATATCTGCAATATCTCTAACCAAAATTCGCTGCTTTGTAGAATCTTTGTTTAGATGTGGCCATGGGGAAACAGTTCTTCGCTTTTGACTTGTATTAACTAAAAACTTTCTTGAGTTTCAGGAAACTGTTTTGTTTCTAAATATGTCTCACTACTTTGCCCTGCCTTTTCACTGTAGGAAAATAACATTAGAATTGGGTTGTATGGTTGTTTTGTGATCATGAGCAATAAACATAAGAATAAAACCTGTTTTATAAAGGTAATAGAATTAAAAAATACACTGGAAACTGGGCAGACTTTAGAATTACTTTTTTTCAGTAGGCTATATGATCATGTCAGAAAAATACAAATGCTGTTAGAGTTTACATTATTGGAAATTGATATTGCAATGCTTAGCATCAAATGTTATTGCTGTTAATATACAAGTAAAAGAGTATTTTTAAATTATATATTATTCATTTCTTGTGGTTAATAGATGGTGGGCTATCAGTATTTTTATAGACTAAATATATGATTATAGACCAAGACATAGGAGATGGAGAAGTCAATTGAAAGAATTAAGAAAGTACAATAAAGATTAAATTAAAAAAAGTGAAGGGAAGATCTGTCCATAGCCTTCGACTGGACAAAAATTTTGAAAATTTGTTTTGGGTTATGCTTTTAGACATGAAGTATAGCTGGAGGTAAGGCATTTTGCTGAACATAATGAAGATTAGAAGTTGAGAAACAACTAGAATTTTGTAGTCAATATTTCATGAAATATCAAATATTGGTTTTTAACAGAAAGTAACAGAGTAGTTGGATGGCTTTTGGTTTCTGATGATTGGACTGTTTTTTATAATCATCAATTTGCAGTAAGGTAAATTTTTCCAGGAATTATATGCATATAGCAAAGAAGGGGAAGGTTGTTCCACTATCATTTTTTTGTGCCAATGAGATATTTAAATATAGTTTTGAGGACTTAATGTAGACCACCTTAAAAAAATCCATGAAAGAAATGTTGAATAGTATGAAAAAAGCCTCTTCTGAAAATTTATATGCACAGTGGAATATGAGGGTTATTAGAATAATTTATTAGCCAAAATGAAATAAAATAAAATAAAATAAAAGGAATTGGAGTGAGTAGAAAGCAAAACCATTTTCCTGAACAGAAGGTGTTGGAGTTTCATTCTGTAACATGCAGCATAACTTTATGATGACAGGGTCAAGGTATGACCATGCAAAGTTTGCTTAAAGCAAAATGAAAATGTGTTCCCAAAATTGAGAGCAAGAAAGTGCGAGGCCTGGTTGCACTGTGCAAATGGACTCTAATGATCAAATGCACAGAACACTTCACACTATTTAAAAAATGTTTAGTTCAGGAGAAAGTATTGTCCAAGTGGAAGGAACAGCCCTGCTTTGATGTTTTCAGACTGTCTCAGGAACAGGATATATGATACACAATGAGAAATGAAATATTAACTTATTGTTCATCTTTTACCAATAGTGAGTAATCTTACCATTAGCAAGTTCATAATGTTCTATATTAGCAATACCATTGGGATTACTCACGTCTTCCCAGTAAACTGCAATGGAATACTGATGTAATTAGTGTAACAGTTGGGTATTCAGGCAATTCAGGCAGGCAAACGTCAGAAAATAAAATCATTAAGAAAAAGTATCAGTTGCTAAAGTCTGTTGTAAATACGGTTAGGAAGTGAAGAAGCCCAATAACGAGCATTTCTCATCTCTCCCAGAGTCTTTGAACTAATTTAGAAAGATGAGCAAATTAGTTTTAAACAACTGTGTTACATTCACATCAATAAAGACAAGAGTAACGAGTCTGACTTACTTTTCAGGAAAGTAAAAAACTGTGAAGTTCTAGTCTGCTCCAGTTGCTATAATGTAGTATCATATACAGAGTGGCTTTCACATCATAACTGTATTTCTTAGAATTCTAGAAGAAAGAGCAACTGAGATGAAAGTTACAAGGAATTCAGTTTTTGCTAAGGAATTCTTCCCTTGGTGACCGGTTCATTCCTACTTACTGTGTGCTTACGTGTTCTCACTTCACTGTGGTCATAGAAAAACTGAAAGAGATCAATTGTATTTTCCCTTGTATAAGGTTAGGAATCTTGTTTTAAGGCATTGCTTTCCTCTTGGACTAGTATAATCCCAGTTACTTTCCAAAGGTTTCATCTCAGAATTTCATGCCATTGTGATACAGGGTTCCAATATGTGAGTTTTGGCAGGATATAAAACTTCTATCTATTGCATACCTAGTCACAGTGATAAGACTGCCTATGCAATGTCTCCACAGGAAAGATAATTGTATAGTAATTAATCACTAAAATAATATGGTTTTGGCTTTCTGTACCGACCCCTATAACAGAAAGAAAAAAAAAGATTATAATGTGCATATATTCAGGGTTTTTTTTTTCAAGTTTTATCTTTCTGACATAATGAAAGCAGAAACTGAGAAAAAAATGGTTGTCCATTACAGCTCTGTCTCATTGGATAGAACAATTAGGAATGGGATGATACTATTTGATACATCACAGATTTTTCATATCTTTACTCATGAATCTTGCATCAATCAAGATCATTTGCCACTTTTTAAAACTGTCTGTTCAGTATTCAGAATTATTTCATTTTGATTTGATAAGATTCTATCCCTAATCCCAAATACTGCTCCATTTGAGCTTTCAACACAGGTGGCTTGAAGGAAATGTACTATGCTCAAAACAACACATAGAATACAAACATAAGTAGTTCTATGGGTCCCCAAAGATGTTCATGTCTTTTTTTTTTTTTTTTTTTTTTTTTTTGTCTTTTTTGTTTTTATTGGTACCAGGGATCGAACTCATGACTGCCTGCTTGCAAGGCAGGCGCTTATGCTGCTGAGCTAAATCCCGATGTTCATGTCTTAATTTTAGCAAACTGTAAACTTTTTATGTTAAATGTTGTGCTAGCATGGTTATGATAATAAATAGCCCAAAATTGCTGGCTTCATTCAACAGAAATTTATGCTTTCACTCATTAACTACAAGTCCAAGGCCGAGGTATTAACAGGAACGTCTTTACTCTTAGACTCTGGGGACAATACTGACTGATCTCTTTATACATACTTGTTGTGATCATTAATACTTGATGTTTCTTGACATGGAGTTGCAACTAATCTCTGACCTTTGTAAATGTATGCAAATCTCCCCATTTGTATTTGTGTCAAATATCCCTTTTCTTTTTAGAGTGAATATTGGACTATAGCCCATCCTAATGACCTCCCTTTGATGTGGTTACATTTGGAAAGACCCAAATAATGTCAGATTCAAAGATCCAAGTGTTAACATTTTGACATGTAGATTTAGAGGACATGATTCAAACCACAGCTTATGTTAAAAGGGAATTAAGGTTGAAAATGAAATGAAAGTTACTACTCAGCTGTTCTTACAATAGGGTGATAATCTTGGATTATCCAGTTGGGCCCAAATAAAATCTTAAATGATTAAAAAAGGAAAAAAGAGGCAGAATGAAGTAGGAGACTGAGCAGGGGACCTGCTGAGCAAACTAAAGACCCCGAGAGAGTAATATGGGAAGGACTAAGTCTAGAATCTCTGATTTTGAGGAAAAATAAGGCCATGAACCAGCAAATGAACAAAAGAGACGCCAGAATTGGAAAAGGCAAGGAAATCATTGCTCTTCTGAAGTCTGCAGGAGTGAAACCTGGCCAAAAACTTGACTATAGTCCCTTTCAGATTTCTGAAATCTAGAATTTTAAGAAAATAAATCTGTGTTATTTTGACACACTAAGTTTGTGGAAACTGGTCAAAACAACAGTAACATGACACAATATGAATTTAACCACTTGCTTTCCTAAATTTGTAACCTGTAAATATGGCATAATACTATAGACTAACAGCCTGTGGACATAAAGTAACAAGTAACCAAAACCTTATAATTCAAAGAAATGTCCATTGACCAGAAACATGGAACATACTAGAATATTCTTAAAGATGTAAGTCCTAAATCTCATTCAAGAATTCGTGAATCTGAACTTTGATAGAAGTAGGATGCTCAGATGATTCATCAGGGCGTGCAGTTCAGAAACACTGGTCATAGGGATGATCCATTGAAAAGTAGAAACTGCTGGCTTCATTTGGACATCTTTAAACATTCTCTGGAAAATCTTCTTTCTTTTGGAGTACATCTCTTCTTCAAGGATTTCCTGAATATTTCTACACAATTTATTCACTAGTGTTACTATAATATCATGTGGAATCTGAAGTTTCAAGTTTTCTTTAAATCTTGCTTTCTTCTTTCAGGTAAAAAAGAACCCACTTCCTAAAAAACATGGTAGACGAAAATATCTTGTGTTTACAAATTATCAGTTTTTAAATTAACATTTAAGTCTAGCTACTTTTCTCCTGTTGCAAAGACAAAACATCCAACACCCAAAGTTAGAGGAGGAAGGGCTTATTTAGTCAACATTCATAAAGGTTTCATTTGGTAATCAATTGCCTCAAAGATGGAATGGCACATAGTAGAGAAGAAACAGTTCATGTCTGTTCCTTCAGCAAAAGCAACAAAGAACAGAGACAAACTTCTTTCTGCTCCTTAGATTGTATCCAGTCCATGGAAAATAAGGTGGTGCCAATCCAATCAGTGATCTGATCCTGCAATCACCCACTTTTTATCTTAACACACTTAATTACAGCATTGTTAGATCTTATAAATTTCCTATACGTATATATGAAATTTCATATATATGTACATTTCCTATAAATTTCCTATATATATAATCCTATAAATTTCCTATATGTATATATGTTTGCAATTCACTCTAATTGCTCAAGCTGTATTTCTCTGCACTTTCACAGATTTATAAACTAAATGCTAAATTATCAGTGAGAGATCAAGAAACATAAGGATTTTATCTATTAATCTCCAAAGGTGTACTGAAATATTTATAATCCCTTTGGAATTTCAGCTGCTTTATTTGATAAAGAAGGTGAGATTAGAATACTGTGATTCCTATATCCATCGAAAGAAGATATTATACCCTGCTTACCATGTACTATGAAAATTATAATTACATGATGAATTTGAAGGATTTAGTAAAGTACCTGACACTTAAAAATTGTCCCAATTTTATCTAATATCATTTCAAAATCTAAAAATCTATTATACAACTGAGTTTGTCTTCATTCCATGTCTTCAGTGTTTCCTGGGAATAAAACACAACAATTCCACAAATTATTCATTTGTGTTCCTTCTGTTGCCTTTCTGGTCACTGAAGGTGCATCACTTAATTCAGATGTTAACCATTTTAACCTGAGGGGTTGTGGAAAATAAATCCTCTTTAGAAGGCTTTCTAAGGTCCACTGATGATTCCAAAATAGCTTGAAAATCAATCAGATTAACTAAAACATTTTCTACTCAGACATCTATTAGAAAGCCGATATCTGTATAATGCTGCTTTGACATTGTGAAGTACTATCTTTTCAACTCTATAAAATGAGCACTGAAATTAATACAGGAGACAGATTTTCCCAAAATAGTGAGTTTTCTTTCCTAAAACCTATCATTTCCAACTGTCTTTAGGTTCATACACACAGTCATTTTCTCAGAGAATTGCTAGTTGATGCTTTTAGACTCTGTCTCTCACAAAATATCCAAATATTTTATATAAAACAGAATATAGAAAAATTAGATTTTGTCAGTCCTTTTTTTAAAATGCAGAACTGCAAGAGTAAATTATATGGAAAATTTAATAAACTGTCCAAACCATGCTATAATTGACACAATTAGATGATTTGAGACTTAAATCATACTGTGCTAGTAATTAGCGAATTGAAAACCCATTCATTCATTTCTGGAGAGTAGGTTTTTTTTTTTTTTTTTAATCAATCAAAGGTTTTGATTATATTAGGTATGAAGAATTATTAAATATGTCTGAAGTATTGTTAAATATATCTGTAAAATATGTATAAATATTTAAATTGACTTTACCAAAACAAGCATTTTATTTACTTCATTAACCACTTTCTCAACCAATTCCTAGAAATTTATTAATCTGTAGTAAACATCTAATAAATATCACTACATGGTTTTATAAGTTTGTCAAAATGTTGAGTAGTAGTTTTTCAAGTGGTATAAGAAAGTACTTCAAATAATAAAGAATTACAAGGAAATTCTAAGAAAGTTGAAAAGACTAAAATTTCAGGAATCTTAATACAATGAATTTCCACACATTTTTTTCACGTGACACAGGCATATGTGAGGGCAAGTAAATCAAAGACAGATTTTGTTCTCACAGCAAAGGGGACCTTGGGATTTTTTGTAGTGTCCATGATAATATCCATCCTGAAAAACTTGTTTTCACTTATAACAGACTCCTAATGTAAATTACTGGATTTTAATGTAAAATGAAGACTTTAATACCCAAAATCAAACAGTGGTGAATGAGCAGCTACTTGTATTTGAAAAGACACGACTGTGAAACACTGATTATAAAAAATTTAGAATTTTGTTGAAATAATTTCATAAATAAGAATTTGAAAGAAAAGTATCAGCAGGTCTATTATAAGATAAAATAATATTTCCTTAAGGAAAATATCAACTTTTAACCACACTAAAATTCTAATTGCTATTTAAGAATATAAATTCTAACACATAAATTGTATTTCAACTAAAGCATGTAATAATTTATGTATACTATATGCACTTACTATTATAGTTGTCCATTGGTGATAATATTAAAATATTATTTTTTATTTCTTTCAAGAAAAGAAAAAAAAAAAAAAAAACCTGAGTCTGAAAGTTGAATTGTCTGCTAAAGATTTAAGTACTGCTATTTAATTACATTGTGAACCTTGTAATAAATTCTGATTAAGAATGTAAACCGTTGTGAACAGATTAACAGAGCTAATTGATTTTGATCTGTTAACTTCAATTTGCAGTTTTAAGAAGGTGTAACCTATTCCAGATTTATGATTTGAAGTTCCTGTGTTTGAATTAATGAATTTTACCTCTGATCTAATGTAAAGAAGTGTTGTAATGAAGTGTGTATTTCTCTGTGAACAAACTATGTGCTTTAAATCCTGGCACTGTATGTATGTTTATAAATATCCCTATTTAGAAATACAAGCAAATTTTACATTTGTTATTTGCCAACGATTACTCTGCACTTTCATGCAGCTGAGGTAACTTTGTCTATCTTTATTTGCTTGTCCTCAATTTAGATTTCGCCATTAGTGACAGACATATGGTTGGTGTGTTCTAATTCAGTTGTTATTTCACTATATTATCACAGTCATTTATCAAGGAAGTTGTTAAACGATTTTGGGAACAGGATGTCACAAAAATTGTAAGTTATCACTGGTAATTGTATTATGAGGTTCTACAAATAATGGTTCATAGAAATTCAGTACATAACAGTACTGAAAATAAGTATGAACCTGTGTGGGGGCTTTATTTTCTGGTTTTTATTTCAGTATGTTCATTAAATTTGGGCAAAAATAGATGAAAACATTAAACCCTTAATAGACAATGTGATTGTACGTCATACAAGTACTTAAACAACTAATTTTTATATCGTAGAAAGAAATTTCTTGTTTAAGTAGACACCAATGAAATCTACTGAAATATACTTAATTTCCAGTATTTTTTCATCATTGTTTATAATAAGAAATATTTTCTGCTCTAATTGGTACTATATATGTATTTCAGTCATTACTAGAAACTATTCTAAAATGAGTTTAAGAATGCTAATATTTAGAGTACTGCAGCTACCTCTATTCAAAATGTATTTAATCTCATCAAGAGCTAGTTTTCTTACCTGCCTTTCCTTATTTATTTTTCTTTATATGAGCTTATTATCATGTTTATATACTTTGAATACACAGCTTACTCAGATTTCATTATTTTGCATATATCCTCAAATCTGTGTTCTCTTTCTCTCCCATGTGTCTGGAACAATGGTTAGATGACTGCGAAATTGTCAGCTAACATTTAAGGAGAAGCTAAAATAGAATCCAGATGAACAATATTGTAATGCAGTATTTAAGGTATCAAAATTAGTACAAATATCTCCCCAAAGGAAAACAAAATGCAGGTAATATCTTTACTTTTCCTGTGTCACAAGTTCAGCATGGCTAAGAAAGCCATTGTTACTCAAAGTACTGGTGTCTTTCCAGTATGCATCAATTTTACTCAATTCTTTTCCAAGTCCTTGTAGATTATTTTTTTTATTTGTCTTTTTTATATGGAGATTAAGTATAATACAAGAAAGAATACAAACTTGAATTGTGTCTAATTGGAGTTCAAGTTTCTATTTGTTGCATATTTTGTATTTACTTTGATTAACTCCCATAAGTACCTTAAAGTCTTAGTTAATTCATGTGTAAAATGCGAATATAAATAACTTGAATCAATAATATAATTATAATGTGTGTCTAAAAGCTTTAAAACTATATTATCTCTATTAGATCAAATCCTCGATGATAAGTATCCATATCTTCACATACTTATCTGCATTTTCAAACTTGAAACCATTCACTTACACATCTGTTAATACCTACATTCTTTATTAAACTGCCAAAGAGTTCAGTTTATTTTCTTTTTTTGCTAGATATGTATTTCTAACATTCAGCATAATGTCTAATAAATAGTTGGCATTCACAGAAAATAGCAAAAGCAAACTTTTTAGCCATTAGTATTTGAATAAATGTTGTTAAACTTGCATTAATTGTATTATTTCCCTTTCATTGGTCTAATAAAACATCATAGAAAAAAGTACTTAAATTGAATACTTTATCTTAAGGTTTTAAATTATGTATAGTGTGGTAAAGTATATGTTGAATTTGTAAAATAGTTTGCAATCATGGTTTATTAATATATTATGTAGTACATCAGAAATAAAATACTCATGATCAATTTCTTTTGTTTTCAATACATATCAAATAATTCAACAGCTATTTCCATTAACTTTCCTTGAAACACTAAATAAAACTAAACATGTTGATAAAGATAAAAAAATGTAAAAAAAGTAAAAAGAACACTTAATGGCCACACATTAAAAATCTTTGCAAATTTTCTGAAACATGACATTTATGCAGAAATAAAAACACAACCATTAGAAACCAAAATATAAATTATAACTACCTATATTTACTAATTTTTACCTATATGTCTTTGGCAAGCTTCAGAATCCTTTGGTATGTTATTTCACAAACTTTTCGGTTTTTGAAGGAAACAAAATCTCATGAAATAAATGATAAACTATAAAACAATACAAATATTTATTTACATAGTCATTCTGTATAAGGATACTTCCTAGTTTAAAGAAATTTCAAGGCTGAGGAAATGAACTTTTATTATTTATTGAATTTCCTTGATACTGCTATATATGTCCTTTGTTAAGACTTATCTATAACCATAAGCAAATTATCCACAGCATTGTCTTTTAGGAAATTATAATTCTTTGTCTTTAAAATGATAATTGGTCCTCTAGTAAATCACGAGGTGTGTCTGTCTGCCCCTAGAGATTATCACGAGCTTCGGAAAGTATCAAAATTCGTCTCAGGTGCCTGCAATCCAGTAGATTTGTTTCATCTTTAGACATGATGTCATGCTTCAAAGGACAGCATAATAGGAATGTAGTTACTCCGTGACAGATAACAGCTCTGCTCGGAAAATCTTAGCCCTAGAAAAACATAAAAATCCTAACTCAGAAGAGTGATCAAGTTAAACTCTCTTCATACTCACCATGAAACACAGAAAGCAGAGTCTGAGGTTACTGGGCTGTGAAGTGAGAGTGCTGGTGAAGGCCGATCACTGAACTTTCTTATTTCCTTTAACAAATCTGGTGTATATTGGGAAGCACAGAACAGGCGGAATGTGAGACAGAGTATTCACATGTGAAACTAACTCTAAAATATGTTGTGGAAGAGAAAAAATATAAATAATTACATTTTACAAGCCAAGTTTCAATTAAGAAATTATGTGTTAATAGAGAAAAACTCTTAGAATGCATTTTCAAAATATTTGTAATCATGCCAGTATAATTTATCTATAATTTATTTATATTGCTTAGATGATATTCTAATTATTCGATTAAAGACTCTCAAGCTACTGGAATAGATACACTTAGTTTACTTTGAGTTTTACTCTTCATGTAAGTGAAATCTTTCTTAGAACAATACGCTCATAAATCCAAACTTGTAATAGTAACACTGTGGACATTTATAAATTACTATTTCACTAATTTTGGGTACTTTGTTGTATCGAAGTAAGTTGTAAACTTTTTTGTTCTGTGTACTTCAAAGAGGTTTCTACACTCAAGTATTGAGTTTCTTTACATTCAAAATTAAATTACATTAAAGAAACAGTAATTACAAATATGTTTTCATTCGAATTGTGTAGCTGAGCATGTCATTAAAATGAAAGATGTTTAGAGTTGAGATTAGCTAGAAAAAAAACATTGGGTTAAGAGTATTTTTTTCAGATGAGTATCCTGAAGAACAGAACAATTAAAATGTCAGTCGGAGTCACTTTCCTGGGTGCTGATAAATCAGTATATTTGAAAAATATTTTCCTGAATTTTATTACAAAATTTTCTTGAAACATACTTAAGAAAATATACTTAATGTACACTGTTTTTAATAATTTAAAACTTTAAAGCTAAGCTTCAATGTGAATTTCATATTAAAAGTTTAGATATGATTTTACTCAATTCCCAGTGCACTGTAGTCAGTAGACTGCATTTTCTCTACTTGCCTAGGTATCTCATTTCCTTAGATGAATGCATGTACACACATCAAAGTTATGAATTTCTTGAACACAAAATAATGCATTTCATTTTTAGGTGATTTTTTTCACTTTCGGGGTGTTGCTTTTTGGGAGAGAGGCAGGACCTCAGGAATCCAGCTCAGGACATTGGGCTTACCCTGCAAGCACTGGGCCCCTGAGCTACCTCCCTAGCACCACATTGGTGCATTAAGCTGAGTCTACTATAACAATTTTAGAAAGGAAGACCAACTGTGAATGATGAGTAAGCTGTTCAGTTATTACGATGAAAGTTTAGAATTTTTCTGTTACTTTGAAAATTTCATTTATTTTACACGATTTCAGAGAGTAAAAGTGGAAATGTTTCTGAATAAAATGAATGAACAATTTTACAGACGAGGAGGTTGCCCCAACTGTTGCTAATATGTGGTCCAATTCTGAAACAGATGGTTTCTGTGTTAGGAACATTCCTCTTATAGATATCACCATTGAAAACCTGAAAGACGATTGCTTCAGGAATGTTTTTGAAGTTGATAGATTGGTAACATTTGGATAGCATCGATAGGTCAAATAAAATAGAGTTCTGACAATTTGAAAAGTTTGATAGTAGAACGATATTGATAAGATATACACAATAATAAAGACCCATAATTTTAAAGGAAACATATCAGAAACATCTTTTACAACTTAAGAATTATCTTTCTTGACACAATTATAAAAATTCTATATTCTCAATTTTTGTTTTTCAGTATATATTTTAATTCCACTGTACTATAAATTTTGACAGTACTAGGTAAAAGAAAATCTATGACTTCTACGAGAGAACTAGAAACTAAAAATATAAAAATGTACTAACTAGTATAAGATTTTTCAGATGAAATATAATTTGGTAGGTTTTGAATAAATTCTGATTACACATTTACGTAACTGTGCCTCTACTATATATGACATCAATTTTAAATTTGGGTTTCAAAGTAGGGAATTTAATGATATGAACTTCTCTCTGTTATAAGTGCTCCACAGAAATATGTATTTTTTAGTTTCCTTGTTTTATAGTCATGTAACTTATTACTAATAGCTATAGAGAACTTACTATAATTTCTGTGAATACCTTAGAGTAAGAATACCTTAGGTAAGTAGAGTAAATTTCACAGAATATTACATTGCAAGTAATTTATCTGCAAATATTGTTTAATTGGCTAAATGATTCTTTTAAATTTAAGTTCTTTCTCTATTGTTGTATTACTGCATATGTTATGTTGTCTATGGCTACCTAGTCAATATCAGTCTTTTAAGTAGTACTACATGAAGTAACTTTCAGTTAGGTAGGATTTTGTTTAAAAATAAAATTAAAATAACCAGTGGTCTGATTTTATGAAGATAATATCACTTATTGATTAATGGATGGAAGTTTGAAGTTGAGAATCTGATTATAACCTAAGTTTTATCCTGAACAGACTTAAGATCTTATTGTGTCCCAAGGTATACACATCATCATGCTTACACCATGGGAACCACTTATATGGAACCACTTTCATTGTTAGAGATAATCAACCTTAAAGATATCTGTTTTCTGAAGAATTCAAAGTAATGTAGCTAAATAAATGGAACTGTTTATAAAGAAAACTGTTAAGTAATATCCAAAAACAGCACTGCTTCAAGTTAAAAAGAAAGCATTAGTGCTGATGACATTGTATCTAAGATATGACATTCAGGAGCCACTTAGGAATGGCAGTTATCATCTAAGTATGTGTGAGAGACTGTAGAAAGTGACTGCAAAACAGAATCCTGCTGTCACCATGAATCCAGGAGTCCACCTCAGAACAAAGGATTCTTGTAACTTTTCCCCATGAACTCTTCAGTTGTACAGTCTCTTTCAGATTAGCAGTATCAGCTCCACATCTGGACAGCTCACAAGTAACCAGTGATGTGCTTTCTCTCCTGAGGAGCTGGCATTCTCTCTGAGCTTCTCTCCACCGCCCCTGACTCAGTGCTTATTTGCTTTGTAGAAGTCCTCTTTTAATCTGATTTTCCAACACAAAAGTAAAACTCTGCAGGGAATCATGCTGAGCTTTGCTTAGTGAGAAGCTTGAAGTGCACAGGCTACTTTCTCTATCCCAAAGTAAACAGCATGGTCTTAAACAAAACTGCTAAGCAATGCTACTCTGAGTTTTTACTGTATGGGAGATAAAAACAGTCACCTATTTATGTACTCTGTGGGCAGTGTCCTAGACTCAATAGGCCTTTTACTTTGTAGGGAAATTGAAGTGGACCATCTCTAATCTTACTTAAGGCAGGGGGTAGAGGAGTGGAGAGCATTAGAAGCTTGGAGTTAATTATCTATTGGATGTGCTACAGCAATAGTTTATCTTTTTATCTCTTTATGTGCTCTGTTTGACATGCTCACACAATTTGAATTTCAAGATTTAATTAGAGAAATTCTCTTAGCACTATTAATTAGCATGTGAATACACAGTGTTTGGTGTATTCTTTGACAATTTACATTTTTGATTGTTGAAAGATACTTTAGATTTTTGAACTACAAATCATTAATCTTCTAAAATATATGAAAATTTAACTTTGAATAGTAGTTTAAAAATGAGGTTGAGAGATCTGTGATGGGACTTAAGTACATTTTAGCAGTCTTACTGGACAGTTTTGACATTTTGAATGTTATACGTATTTGTCATGGGAGTTCTGTTGTGCACTGTGAGAACCCTGGAAACACTGCAGACCTTCAGCACCGGACTCTAGGAGGCATCCTCCTGCCCTCCTGATCCACGAGAGTCTCCACTTACTGCTAAATCAGTCACTGTTAAGAATAACCATGTTAAGATGTTACTTTTATCTCTTATCTCAGGAGTGTATGATGCATTTTTTCAGAGACTATATTATGTGTACTATCACAGCATATTTTCCTGGTCTTAAAGTATAATTTTGTATTCTTAAATTTTTAAATGTAATCAAGTACATATACCCTAAAATTTACCATTTGTGTAATTTAAATTCTAAATTAGTGGTGCTGATTACTTATTGAACATTGTGAAATCCTCACTTCTATAGATTTTTGAAGATATTTTTATCATTCTAAATAGAAACTCAATCAAAATTGCTTATCAAATTTTTCAATTCCTTCTTTCCATGGCAACTTATAATCTACTTTTTGTCACTAAAATTTTCATATTTTATATGACACAATTCTTAGAAAATGCCTTCCTTTAGTCTTATTTACTTTTGATTAAATCTTTAATGTTTCATATATATTTTTTCATATATATAAATGGTATTAATTTCTTTTATGTCTATATAATAATCCATTTCATGTATAAACTATCTTTTATTCTTTCATCTTTTCATAGATATTCAGGTTATTTCAACCTTTTGATTCTCATAAGCAGTATTACAACGAACATTTCCATTCAAGTATCAGGTTTAGGTCCTGTTTTCAAAATTTTAATACCTCTATTGAGGACCAGAGTTCCTCAATCATATTTTAATTATACACTGAATATTTTAGATACTACTACACTGCTTTCCAAACTGAAGTCATCATTTTACATTTATACCAGCCATGTTCAAGATTTCTGGTTTCTTCACGTGCTCTCCAGTATTTTCTGACATTTTTTAAAACTATAGCCATGCTAATATGTATAATCTGGTATATTATGTTGGTTATTTGCATATCACCCAAAATAATGATAGTCAAAATATTTTATGTGCTTATTGGCCATTTCAATGTCAGCTGTATAACATTTATAGCACATGCTCATATTTCCAGTGGGTTGTCCTTTTGTTGTTGAATTTTAGTTAATTTTCTAAAAGTGTTGGAAGAAAATCTTAAGTAAAAAGTTTTCATGAATGCTATGGTTTAGATCTAAAATGACTTCCAAAAGTCTTGTGTTCATACGTGAGACTTTTGAAATGTGATCCGGTCATATGGTACTATACACATCAGTGGATTCATTCACTGACAAACTTGAAAGCTGAATGTATTTTCAGGAGGTGAGACCTTGTTGTCGTTGGGTCAATGAGGATTTAACTTAGAAAGTGCATTTATGTCCTGGCTTTTATCTCTGCTTCTATGGTATGATGAATTTTCTCCATCATACTATTCTATCGTGCCAGTTCTTTCTTTGATTTGGCTGATTATAAACTCAGTTAACTGACACTGGGCCAAAATAACAATTTTCCTTAAGAGTTGAGAGTGCCAGATTTTGTGTCAAAATGATAAGAATGTGACTAAAACAGTATATTTATATGAGTAGTGAAGACATTTATGGAAGTCTTTGCAGCTCTTTTAAAGAAGAATCTGGAAAATTTTGGAGATGAAGGTTACAGAACCTCTTGAATTTTATGAGTATAGCTTGATGTATATATGACGTTTTCAGAGCTCAGAAAATCAGAATGCTGATAGGAATGCAAACAATAAAGACAAGTGTCAAAGATTTTTTCTTTGAGAAGAACATTTTTATTGAGAGAAAAAAAAAGCTTCTGTCTGAGAGAGAGGGAGATTGGAGCGTGGGGTCCCAGGTAGGTTGTGAAGTATAAAGAAAATATTAGGTTAGAAATGCTGATAGTGGCTGGGGATTTAGCTCAGCCAAACAAATACCTGCCTGGCAAGCATGAGGTGAGTTCTATCCCTGATACTAAGCAAAAGAAATGCTGATAATGTACCTCACACTTCAGAGATTGTAAGATCACACTAAAAGTTAACTTGTAAACATAACTTGTGAAGACACCTGTTACAGAGTAAAGTAATCCTACATAATATAAATAATCACTAATTAGTGATTAGTGTTATGGTAACCATTTTGGATTTACTATTATCTCTTTTTGAAGTCCTGATATTTAATTTGGTGTTATTTTTACTGATTCTGTTCTGTTTTGTTTGATTTTGTTATGTGTGATAATATAAGCAGCTATTTTGAAGACAACAAGAAGCATTACGGTAGCCACTGTTAATTTCCTTATCTTCCTTTGAAATCCTGTATCACTTACACAGTTTTGTTTCGATTTGCTTTATTCTGTTTTATTTTACTTGGTTTTATTCTCTGTAAAATAAAAAAAAATTAAATAATTAAAAAAACAATTTGTATTGTTGACTTTTCAATGACTGGGAATAAATATCTCATGCAACTCTGAGAGGAAAAATTTTCTGAGGCTCCTAGTTTCAGAGGCTTAGTTTATTGTTTCCTGGCTCCAGTAAGGAGAAATGCCATGAAGGAAAGCCAAATTAGAAAGAGACAGAGAAAGGGCCAGAGAACACAATCCAATTATCTCTACAGGAGTCTCAATCCAATCAAGATGGCAGTTAAGTTCAACCAGATCACCAGTTAACCATTTCACATTCAAGTAATGCTCAGAATATTTCATTTATCTCAAATTTCTATACATGACTGACCAACCCAAGGTTTAAAAAACAGTAAGGGTTTATGTAGATATATGCAAGATGATGACCTTATGTTAGATGTTATATGAAGAAAAGAAAAAGAGTAGCACTGATAAAGTTATCCTTGAAAAAATTTTATAGATAAGTAAGATACTTTGATGTTATAAATAAATTATGCTTAATGGTAAAAACATCTTCCTTTACATTTAATAGGAATTAAGAGAGATTGTGATATTTTGCCAATTTCTTATAAACTATGAAACATGATATTTCTCACAGACATTAAGATTATTCACATAATTTCAGCTTTTGAGCTTTTTTCTTTTTTGTACCAGGGATCAACTCATGACCTCATGCTTGCCAGGCAGGCACTTATACTGCTGAACTAAATGCCAGCCCAGCATTTGAACATTTTTATGATACTACTATAAAAGAAGTAATTATAGATTACCTCTGAAGATTATTCTTAGAACAAAAATTGTACTTGTTTCTATTTCCACAAATTTTCTCACATATAAATCTTTTAATTAGTTATAATAATCTCTCATTAATAGATATATAGCTAAATTTTCAAGTAAAATAATTCAGTTGATATAAAATTTCTAGAATTCTAACTTTGATTAGTTTTATTTCTGTTCATTTATTTTAACCACTGAATCCACTATGATGTAAATTTTAAGCATTCATGCAGTTTCCTAATACTAATTTGTATACCATTAGTAATGTTCACAGATGTTTAATTAGCTTCTGCTGAACTACATACTTATTAAAAATATTAGTGAGTCATTTACAAATCCCTTAGAATATTCAAATAATGTTAAAGCTCAAAATAGTGTGAAAATTTATACAATCCAAATAGAAATGAAAGCTGCAGAAATGAACATATGTTTAAAGCATATTGCACTTATCTAATTTTCATGCATTTGTTAATCTAAATAAAGGAAGATGATTTTTTGTAAAATATTAGAATATGAATTGATCTCACATTCCATGTGCTTTAAACTTTGCTGTTCAGAACCACACATTTTTCAGAGCAAAAAACTATGTTAATTCATGTCTTTTTCAATGACACTATTATTTTCTTTTTGGCAATATATTTTTAACTCCTTATTAGCTGTATATAAAGTTTAAATATCCTCTTCAATCTCCTTTTCCAGAATACTGTAATTTTAATATATGTCTTTTGTATATTTTGTTAGATGATTCTTAAATCAATCTTTCTCTTTCTTTCTTTTTTTTACTTTCTCTCTCTCTCTTTCCTTTTTTTCTTTTTTTGATGCCATTGAGGAGGGTGTTGTTTCCCTAACTTCTTTCTCATTAAGTTTGGGGTTGGTGTACAGGAATGCTATTTTTTTGAGTGCTGATTTTGTACCCAGCTACACTGTTAAATTTGCTTATTAATTCTATTAATAGTTGCACTCATGTTTATAAGCAACATTATTTATAATAGCTAAATTTTGGAAATAACTCAAATGCTCATCAACCATGTAATAGATAAAGAAGTATTTTTATACAATGGATTATTACTCAATGATAAGGGTAAACTTGAAGGTTTTATAGGTTAAATGGGTGAAACTTGAGATCATAATCATAAGCGAAATAAATGAGACTCACATGTATAAATATTATATTGTCTCCTTAATGAAAAAAATTGAAAGAGTAAGATCCAAAATGTACAATAGATATTTTGAAAGAGAAATGGAAAGAAACTGCTTAAAAGGAAAAAAGAAACAACTGGGATAAGAGAAAGAAGCAAAGAAAGAACAGAAAAGTACATATGTATATATATATATATATATATATATATATATACAAAAAAACTATATATATATGTATGTATGTATGTATGTATGTATGTATATTTTCCAGGGGAATTCAACAACTTTTTGTACAGCCATCTATGAATATTTCCATTTCCCCATAACTTCACTGACACCTGCAAATATCTGACTTTGGTTTTTGTTCTGATTTCCATCATCCAGTGGTTGTTTAAAGAAACTCCATTGTAATCATTATGTGATTCACATATTTCCAATGCTTAACATTATTGAGCATTATTTCATAAGCATTTTTGCCACATATATGTCATTTTTGGATATATGATTATTCAGTTGCCTTTGCTAATTTCTATTTTGTCTTTTTTATTATTGAATTTTAACTATAGTTTATTCTAGATGTAATCAATTTAATTTGTGTATTATGTTTAGACATTTTATCTTATTTGTGTCATATTGTATAAAAATTTAGGATTTAGGCTTCACATAATTTTTATTCTTTTATTTTTATTCTTATTCTTATTTTTGTTAGTGCCAAGTTCTAGTACACAATGACTTTATTGATTGATTGGAGCTGACATGCATATAACACATTTTAATATTTAATGTTCCCCACTTCCCTCCTCTCCCCTCTCTTCAAACATAATGTTGATAGATTCAGTATCATTTTAAAATATTGTTGAATCTATACTAGAATGTTTAAATTATGTAGTGTTAGGGAAAAAAACCATCACCTAAAGAAAAACTTTGCCTTATATTCTGTATTAGTATTTTTCCATTGATACACAGGAAGATGAATAATAATAAACTCACTACTGTATTTGCAGTATTACATAGTTGGTGTCTTAACACTTACAAATTGAAGGAGGAGATGATTGTTTTGCAGTTAGTAGAGTTGGTTCCAGGGAAGGATAGCAGGACACAGGGGAATGACAGAGCAAAAAGAGAAATCAAAGGAAGTGGAGAATGAGATATAGCCTTCTGGACCACACCCATTTTGTCTGGGTTCCATCTCCTGATGTCACATTTAGCTAAAAACTCATCAGTGTACTAATAAATTCATCACTGTGGATTATAACACCGTCGTGATCCAATTACCTTGACAAATCCTCACCATATGAGTGCCTGAAACTTTGGAGAGACATCTGGATATAAACAATAACAGCTTGATCCTATATATCTACTTCATTTTTGTTGTTTGATTGCACTTTAATTCAATATATTTCAAATTATAGTTCATACATGTTAATGTGTGTCTCCCATTTAACTGGTTTGTAAAATATCTTATTTTTGTTTTATTTCCCTATTTTTCCTCTACTATTTATTTTGCATTAGGCAAATAGTAATGTTGCACAGTATAGATTTTGTAATATATTTCGTGATATTTTCTAGTGGTTTCTTTAGAGCTTATCATACATATGTTAACTTTTCAAAATTAAGTTCAGACTTATACTGCTATGCTTTTAATTATATCCCCTATAAATCTTGAGGCCTAATTTTCATTGTAACTACAATTGAAAACAGGACTTTTAAAGAGGTAGTTATGGTTAAAACAGATCATAAGAGTGAGATTTTAATTCAAAATGACTTGAGTTATTACAGTAAAATAAAGCAGCATCAGGAATGTATTTTATAGAGTAAAAATATACTGTTTCAAAAAATAAAAAGTAGCCATTTTATAAGGCAAGAAAGAAATTTTAAGCTAAATCAGCCACTGGTTTCTTGATCCCAAATTTACAGATTCCGTAACTGTGAAAACAGACTTTTATTATTCAAGAAACCCATTGTGTAGTATATTTGTAGGAGCTCTAGAAAAATAAAACCTGAATTATAGTGAGATAGTGAGCTTATTTTTATATAACTTTCTACATTATTATTGATGCATACATATATGTTACACATATAATTCACAAATCTAGCAATATATTGTCATAATTATTGCATATGTCACTTGGATAAATGGAGAAGAGATACTGTGCATACTTATACTAACCTTATTTTCTACTTTTTATTATTTCTTTTCCTTTTATGGATTCAAATTGCCACCTGGTTTAATTTTCTTAGTCTAGCGTAACTTTTTCCATACCAATTTACTTGGTACTATTTTTGTTGCACCTTTTTCATATAAATATTTGTGAGTGTGGTTGTATAATTATAAACATTGTTTAACAATTTCATTTTCAATAGATAAAATAGGAAGGAAAAGACAGAATTTGCAATGCCCTTAGAATTGCATAATTACTTTTTCTGGAGTTTTATGGCTTTGTTTTCATGAATTTGAATATTTTTTGTGGATATTGGATTCAGTCAGAAGTACTACTTTTTATTTCTTGTAAGGCATGCCTTAACAATTAAAATTTCTATTTTGGTTAATTTGTGAAAGCAAATTTTGCTTTTATTTCAGAAGTATATATTACCGGATACAGGATTATTGGTTGGCAATTTTTTTTTTACCTTCTGCAATCTAAATATGTCATCCTATAACCACTTCGTTTTTATCCTCATGAGTAGTCAGGTTTTAATTCAAGTTGGATTACTTTGAGTATCATGACTCATTCTTCTCCTTTGTTTTCAACTTGAGTTTTTCACTCATAGAGTTTTCACTATGCATCAACTGGTGTTTGTTTCTCCTACTTGTGTTTATTGTGATATTTTCCATCACATAAAGTAAGTCACCAACGTTATGCTTCTTTTGTTCTCGTATTGTAGTTATAAATACATTAATGATATCGCACATTTCTCAGAATCTCTACTCATTTTCCTTTAATTTTTCTATCTGTATTTGGATTTAATGAAATGCTATTTCTTTTTACTCAAGTTTACTAATATGTTCTATTGTTATTTAGACTCCATTGTTGAAATATGCTCATTGTGTTTCCACGTTAGCATATTATATATTTCACACAATAACTTACAGAATGCTTGTGACTTTTCATAATAACTTTTTTATCATTGTCCTTTATTTGTCCTTTACTTGTTTAGAATGGTCTATTTTTTACTTTTTTGAAGATATTCTAAAGTACAAGGACTTCTGTGAGGTCTTTGTTTAATCTGACATCTTTGTCCTACTAAAGAATTGCTAGTGCCTAATGGTTTCCTTTCTGCATTGGTCAACTTTGTTCCTTGTTTGATTTATGTTTTTTCCCCTTAAAACAATCAGTCTGGGTTACATATTAATATAAGTTTCATTTCTAACTTTTCCAGTGTTTTTCTGATAGTGTTGTTTTGTTTGTTTGTTTGTTTGTTTTGTTTTGTTTTGTTTTTCTGTTGAGTGATTTGGTTTGACTATTTCAGTGAAGTCTACTTCCTCCTAATATTAAGTCTTCAGAATTGTATTTCAGAGCACACAGCCTTGGACAATAGAACATTTACCTGAATGACAATGTGTTTTTTTTTTTTTTTCTTGACTCTTCCATTATATCTTTTTTATATCTCTTTTAAGGTGTTTGTCTGTGTTGGTATTAGGGCTTGATGTTATTTTGCTGATTACTATTTATTCCTAGATATTATTAAATTATTTTTATACTTCCTTGTGTTATAAAGTACTCTGTATTCTATGTAAATGCAAACTTTTTATAGTAAGATGTTTAAACTCAGATTTTGATTTTTGCTCTGACTTCATGGAAGGTTTTCTTAGATGCCCCTTTCTCTGTTTCTCTGTGATAAATTAACTGACTTAACTAACTGATTGTTTTTCTGCTGCCATTAGCATCATTTTGATTTCTTACATCAACATTCCCATTGCTGGGAAGAGTATCTCTCATTTTGAAATTTCTCAAACTTACTACAAAGAAAGTTGATTCCTGGAGGAGAATTTGCATCTGTCAGTGTCTTGCCTCTTCAACTAGTCAAAACATCTGATTTCCTTTTCTGGACCAGTGGACAGAGACAATGACCTTCTGTTCACAGAAGGACACATCTTATTTACTACTAAAGCCCTGAACAAGAGCAGTTGCCTCAGTTCTTAACTTACCTCTCTGAGCACGAATCCTGTATTTTACACGTACCTTATGCTGAGGGAAATTACACCTTTAGTGTTCTTAGTCTCTGATGTTTGAAGTAAATTTTTTCCTAATAGTCAGTGAATGACTGGGGAAGGAAATTTGACATCAATACTTCCATGCATTTGAAATTTATCCTCTGCAGAAAAGATGTAGGAGCCAGTGAGAAAATCTGATTTCCTGTTTTTCTTTGGAAATTGGGAACTGTGGTAAATGAATCTTGTTTTCTTTCAGGGAACAGGTCATGGAACAAATACTACTGGCTTTATCAGATCTTAGAGGACAGAGCAGGTTATTTTTAGTACATTTTATTCACTTGCATTATATCCTTAACACAAATTCCAGAGACTAAACTGTGATTGTTTAAAATAACTTTTAACCAGTTGTGTTTCTGTTGCTGAAGAGTTAGTGAAAATTCTCAGATCTGTACTCTCAAAGGAAGATCTCTGAAATGCATTTTGCATAAAGATAGAATTATTTTATCTTAGTTTTGCTGCAAAGTATTAATAACTAAATGAAATAATACTATAACTGGTCATGATAGATCTATAGAAATATTTGTCTAAGAAGTAAAGAGAAAATTGGTGGTATTTGTCAGCAAACTCTTTTCATTTTCTTAGTAAGTAATGTTTCTGTGCTCACAGAACATGTATTTTAATGGGGAAGAGAAAAATCATCAGTGCATAAATATTCTGCAACATTTTAAATTCTATGACATTATTTATGATAATATATTGTGAAGGAAAATAAAATGTGGTCAATCAACAATGCATATAATTAGGCTGGTGTGGTGCTAATTTTAGATTAAAACCTAAAGAAAAGGTTTACTAAGATTATTAGAGCTTATATGCAGATTATCCATACAAAGATGTAAAGGAATATTATTTAGGCAACAGGAGAAACAGATACAGATATCTTGAATGGGACATTTGTCCCAAGAGATTAAACTGTGAAAAGAACATGACAAATTCATTGTAATGTGAAAAGAATGAGGAATGGGAGATTGTGAAGAGGTTCAGACAGCTTAATAGGAAACATCAGGAAGACTGGGGATTGTGATTCTTGTCACGGAAGTGTAACCCTCTGATGTTTACAAACAGGATGATGGTGCTATGTAACATGCAGACGATGTCACAAGATGGCTTAGATTTTTTATTGTCTCTTTGATTTTGAGAATCAGAGCATTTATAAAGCATGAGTCAGGTAGCTAAAAGAAACAACTCCTATATAAAGAGTATTATAAAGAAAAAAGAGTATTAAATAGATTTTTAACACACAATGAAATAAATAAATATCTATATAAGTATTCTTCCCTTATATTTTTTTTTAAATTTCACTACTAGATCTTCTTATTTGCCATTTATTAACTATGCTGTACTTTCATGCTATCTGCTACTCATGAGTAAAATGAAATTCCTGCCACTCACTTTTGTCTATTGCTTCAGAGTTTGTTGTAATTTCCCTTATGTTATTGTAAACACACACACACACACACACACACACGTATACAGATGACTGATCTCTTGCCCCAACATTTTCTTCACTTCACAACTCAGAACCATAATCTTCATTCTCCTCCATAAACTCTTTCTAATTTCTTGTGCTGAAAGAGATACAGCAGTCTCTAGCATTTACACACTGGTGGATATAAGTAGTCCTTATTCTGGAATGGATTAATCTCATTCACATTTTAATGTCACGTAGTGTAGTGGGTGTTACAGAACTTTTGTAAACAATTGTCACAGTTTACATCTGTGGCATGCTGCCAGAGATGAAAGTTTACTCAGAGTTGGTGTCCAGTTTAAATTCCAAGAGGGCCCAGAGTGATTGCTCTTAACCAAGACCCTTCATCATGAGAGAATCTCTTAAGGACAGTGTTCAACTGAAGCTTCTGTGGCTTTTTATTGATAGAACCAAGAATGAAGGATAAACAGCAAAGAAAGGATGTGGGTACAGGAATTCATACAGGAAGAAGAACAGAGGAAAGATGGGAAGGTGGAAGTGGTCTGTTACATACCTGACGTTAGGGCAAATCTAAATAATAAGTTGATGTATGAGGAGGATAAGGATCAGAGCATTGATTCCTTGAAGCCACGTGTTTTGATCCTACTAGGATTTGTGGCCCTATATGCTTTAACTCTCTTTTTTTCCAGGAGATTTTGGACATGTGACTACACCAGTTCCCACACTCTGCATAACCATCTCATACATACCTATGGCCAATACCCCCACAAGCAATCAATAGCTGAAAATATCAGCTTTTGTAGGATGAAAACACAAATAGAGATAAAGTAAATCACACAACTACAGGGCTCGGCATTTCAAAGAATGATCGTATCCTAACAGGAAAAGTTCAGCCCTAAATTCCTCTATGGTTAACGTTTTAAACACTTAGTAATCATGCTTTTGTTTAAGTAAAGAATGAAAGCAGTTTCAGGATTGTCTGTGCAAGTATATTTATTTTCACTTTAAGAGATAATCCTTTAAAGATATAGTATGACAATATAGAAAACCCATAAGATGTGGAGGGAAGAGCCATGTGGATGAAAGTAGAAGTAAAAATGTGTTATAGACATGCAAAGACTTTTTCTGATGAAAGCAATCATGATGCATTGAAAACATGTTCTAAAAATAAAATAAAAAGATAAAGAAATAAGTGATATGGAGTCAGATAGTACCTGGAAAGTGGATGTTTGGAAAGCCTTGAAAATATTTTAGCTTGAGCTATGGAAAATAAATTGTTGCATGGAAATGTATTTGTTCTAAATGTGAAGAAAATAGATCCAGAAGTATCTAATTTAACTGCACAAAATATTTAAGTTTTCAGTGTCTATGTTTAACTGTATGTTTTAGGCAAGATTTAATCAGCATTCTTATAACTAATAAAATATCATTAGTTTCATTTAATGTATTTTGTAGTATTGAGATTTATTTTTAAAATAAAAAACACTCAGCACACTAGTTCAAAAAATAGAACCACAAGTTCTTAATCTTAACCAATTGCATGACTAATTGAAATGAAAAAATAAAACATTATTTGTGGTTTGTTAGCATTTGTATTTTTTGACAAATACAGGTATATGTTATCATCATAATGTATGTTTTGAAATTTGGGACACTATGTGGACCTACTGAAGCAAAGGAGGCACAGCTACATATAAAGATGATTCCAGTAATAAAAATTTATGTGTATTCTGTGAGAGTCCATGATTGACAGAAATAGTCAAATACCCTAATTAATAAAGAATGGTAGAAGAGATGTATGCTTTCTGAGTTACTACCCCCACCTGGCATTTGTAAAGAAAGACTTTCTGGATATAATTCTTTTATAAAACCTTTGTCAAGAGAGAATTTCAATAGCCCCTTCAATAGCCTTCACTATCATAACATCTGCTTAGCAAAACTGATGTAGTTACTAGTGACTTTAGAAGGGAATAAGCAAAACTGTCATGACCTGAGTTGAGAGAAAAAGACAGAGAAAGGTAGGTGGAGGGAGGGGCAAGAACACTGAGTTGGCATGTGCCTGAGTGGCTGATGAAAGCAACATCCAAATAAAAAAGATTTAAATGGGTGTGTTTAGATGTTCATGCCAAAATCATAACTATGACAATTATCCTGAAGTGTGTGAATGCATTTACTAAAATTCTGTTCAAACTCCTCCTAAAATATAATTAAATGACTTATAAGTTTGAACACAAGGTTACAAATCTACCTTATAAAAACCATTGGATAAATTAAACTAGAGATGGACAAGATAATAATACTAAAGAGCCAACATTACAAATATACTGATGTCTGATCTTTGCAAAATATATGACTCTGTTAAGTATCAAGAAACATATTTGTAAATAAAAATTTTATAAAATATAGTGTTAGGCCCAATTCTGAAAACTGGGCGACTAGACGTGAGTGTCCCCAGGCCATCCTGAGCCCCAGGAGTATAAGATCATTGCTCCCACTGCCAATGAACTTCACAGCTTCCTGCCATACTCAACCAGCTCAGCAGGTCTTGGGCCTGCCTGCACCAGCTTCCCAGCTTCCTGCCATGCTTGGCTCACCCCCAGGATATTGGGTTGACCTGTACCCTAAATTCTGGACACTGGGCGGCTGGAGATGAGTGTTCCTGAACCATCCTGAACACTGGGAGTTTAAGATCATTGCTCGCACTGGCCAAGAAAGTTCACAGATTTCAGGCAAACTCGACCAGCTCTGCAAGTCTTGGACCATCCTGCTCCACCCCTTGACAATTTTTCTTTCAAAGGAACTAGGTGACAAGAATCCCAGGAGCTGAGGGCATAGAAGAGGATTTTCAACAGGCCCAAGGGAAGTCTTGGAATAACACTTGAAACATAGAAATATAGGAAAATGACAAAATGAAAGACCAAAATACAATCTCAAACCTTCAGCCAATCCCAAGAAACCTTAGGAGCTATGTACTCAGAAGAAAATATATGCCAAAAAAATACCTGAAATAATAGCTACTGAAATAAAGAACCAACTCTGGGAAGCTTTAAAGGAATTCAAACTAGAAATAATCTCCCCGGTGAAACAAGAAATGATAAAAGAAATGAAAAAGGTGCTAAACCTTTTTCTAAAGGTTATCTAAAGAAGACACAGTTAAAAATTTAGAGGAATAAAACAAAAAGAATCTCTGGATGAGCAATATAAGAAATGAACAGAATATATGAAGCATATGCAAAGAGATGTACAGGAAATCAAAAATTCCAATGAAAGTTGTCAAAACGGCCTCAATGAAAGGGAAGATAGAATTTCAGACCTTGAAGACAAGATGGCAGCTAGTGAACAGGAAAGGAAAGATCTTTTAAAAATAACAAGGAATCAGGAAACAACAATTCAACAGCTGCAGGATGATGCAAAGAAAAATCACATAAGATTGATAGGGAAAAATGAAAAAGAAGGGGACAACACAAATGATGTCAAGAGGTTATTTACAGAAGTAGTAGCTGAAAATTTCCCAAACATGAGTATCAAAATTGATATCAGGATCAGTGAAGCATATAGAACTCCAAATAGCTATAACCAAAATAAAACTACACCCAGACATATAATAATCACCATCCCAGAAATTCAACATAAGAAAAGAATATTAAAAGCTGTCAGAGAGAAAAGACAGATCACTCATAAAGGAAAGCCTATCAGGATGACAGCAGATTTCTCAACACAAACAATGAAGTCAAGAAGAGCATGGAGTGAAGTATTTCAGATCTTAAAGGAAAATAATTTCCAACCTAGACTGATGTACCCTGTAAAACTGTCCTTCAAAATGGATAGAGCAATAAGATACTTCCATGACAAAGAACAGCTGAAGAACTTCGAGATCACCAAGCCAACCTTGCAAAGAATACTGGAAGACAGCCTAGATACATATAGAAAAAACCCACTAAGCAAAGCAGACAATTAAAGAGAATGGAGAGATTAAGATGCAACTGCAGACAGATAATGTGTCAACAATAAACCAACATATAACAGTTATAACCATTAATGAAAATGGCCACAATTCACCAATTAAAAGAAACAGACCAGCAAAATGGATCGAGAAACAACATCCAACCATATGCTGTCTACAGGAAACCCATCTAACCCAAAAGGATACTTGCAAACTGAAAGTCAAAGGATGGAAAACAATACTTCATACAACAAGAACCCCCCAAAAAATTGGGGGTAGCTAATCTGTTTGCAGACAATGTGATCTTCAAACCAAGAATGATCAAAAGTGATAAAGAAGGACATTACATACTGGTGAGGGAAAAATTTCAAGAGGAAGAGATACAATCTACAATCATAAATATATAAGCATCAAATTCCGGAGCATCAAATTATACAAAGCAAGTATTAATAGAAATGAAGTCAAATAATAAATAACACAATTATAACAGGATATCTTAACACACCATTGACACTGTCTTAGTTACTTTACGCTTGTCGCTGAGACAAAATACCTGATGCCCAAGTTGGGAAAGGAAAGGTTTATTTCTTACAGTTTTTCGAGATTTCAGGCCACCCTCAGTTGGCTCCCAGGCAGGCGGGTATGGCTGGGCTGCCATTCATGGTGGCTGCAAACAGCAAACTCGAACCAGCAAAGAGCCAGACACACCTTCTTCCTGCCACTACATCACATCCTGGCTCCACCTCTATGTAGGTGGAGCACTGACACCATCAATCCAAGCACTATACAATCCAATGAACCATCACAAATACACAATGCAAACTCATGAGGCCTGGGGGACACAAACATAAACCATGACATTCCATGCCTGGCCCCCAGGACTCATGTATATCCTTTATACAAAAGACATTTAGTCCACCTCCAAGAGTTGCCAAAGTCCTAACTCTTTCAGCATTGCTGAACAGTCCAAGTCCCAAGTCTCCTCCAAGATTTATGACAAACTCTTAACTGTAACCCCCCATACAAATGAAACAAGGTTAAAAATTTCTAAAATGCAAAGGCACAAGATAAACATTACTATTCCAAAAGTCACAAACAGGGGGATAGAAATCATTGGAAACAAAGCAAGTCCAACATCCAGCAGGACAAACATTAAGTCCTAGAGTTTCATGCTCAGCACTGAAGCAATCTGGTTGCAAGCTCCAAAAGGCTTGGGTGATTCCACCCCCACGGCCGCACTTCCATTGATTTCGACTCCTGCAGCTTTTCTCTTAAATCCTCTCTGCTTGCTTTTTGCAGCATTCCTTGAATCATCCACTTTCCTGGCTCTTCCAAACTTCTGGGGTCTCCACTGTACCTTGGGCTTCACCCTTACATCTTCACAAATTGCCCTCTCAGGGGCACACTGTTTGGCCAGCCAGGCCCTTTGCAATCGAGGTGGAAGCTGCCTTACCGTCAGAATTTGTGCATATTCCTTGCACCTAAAATCAGCACCTTGTGGATGCCGCCAAGATCTGCTGCCAGCTGAAGCAGTAGCCAGGCTTTTCTCTCTCTTGGCTGTAGGGGTCAGTTGCCTGGATCATGGGACTCTGTTTGCCTGATTGTAAGAAAAAGTTTCTCCACATTGCCGCCATTCTGCAACCTCATGTGGCCACTGTCGCCATTCTGGAACATGGCACTCTGCAGGTTTTCCCTCTGAACAAATTTTTTCACCTTTGCTGTGAGGTTGCACAGGGTGGGGACCTGCTTCCTGGGATGCCCCAGTGCCATCTTTCTTATCTCACTGTTTCCCATCAACAATCAAAATCTCAACTCTGTCTATACAATCCACAGCCTTCCTGGCATTTTCCTTCTGGACAAACTCACAGCATTTTAAATTATTCTGCTGGTCTCTTTGCTCTTGATATGAAACATAAAGCTGGCTGAAAGCACCCAACAATAGCCATGCCACAGCCTCAATGTTCCATTGCTTTTTAACTTCTTTTTCAAGATTAATCAGTGCATTGCCCCTTGTCTCAGTCTCAGGCAAAGTCTCTGGGCAGGAACAAAATGCAGATAAACTTTCTGCCAAGCCATAACACACGTCATGTGGAGTCCAACAACCAATGCAGTCCTTCTTCCCAGCAGAACCCCCCAAGCCTGGTCATTACCATGAGGCTTTCTATCATCAGCCTTCTGGTCTCCTGAGCTCTGACCAGAATCTCCTGTACATAACAGCCTAAGCTGCTCCAGCTCTACGCATCCAGGCAACATGTCCAAACCTTTCCAAACTCTGGCCACAAGCCATTTCCAAAGTCTCTCAAAAAACATGGTCAGGTATAATCACAGCAAACAGCCCTACTCTTGGTACCAAATTCTGTCTTAGTTACTTTATGTTCTTCGCTGAGAAAAAATACGTGATGCCCAAGTTGGAAAAGGAAAGGCTTATTTCTTACAGTTTTTGGAGGTTTCAGTCCACACTCAGTTGGCTCCCAGGCAGGTGGGCATGGCTGGGCCACTGTTCATGGTGGCTGCAAACAGCAAACTCAAACCAGCAAAGAGCAAGACACACTTTCTTCCTGCCATTGCATCACATCCTGGCTCCACCCCTATTTGGGTGGAGCACTGACACCATCAATCCCAGCACTATACAATCCAATGAATCATTACAAATACACAATACAAACTCATGAGGCCTGGGGGACACAGACATAAACCATGACAGACACCAAGGGACAGACTAACCAGAGAGAAAATCAGAAAAGAAATAACATAACTGAATCACATCTGCAAACAAATGGACTTGATAGACATATACAGAGTGATCCACTTAACAACATCAGAATACACATTCTTCTCAGCAGTACATGGAACATTCTCTAAAATATGCTAGCCCACAGAATATATTTAAATAAATGCAAAAGAGTTGAAATTATCCCATCCATGTTATTGGATCATAGCTCCCTGAAACTACAAGTTAATGATAAAAGAAACTGCAAAAATTCCACAAATTCATGTAAATTGAATAACACACCCTTGAGCAATCAGTGGGTCACAGGGGAAATTAAAGAAGAAATTGAACAATACCTACAAGCAAATGAAAATATAAATACAACTTCCCCAAATTTGTGGGACACAATGAAAGTAGTCCTCAGAGGAAAATTCATTGTACTGAGTTCTCACATCAGGAAAACAGAACAAATACAAATAAATAACCTGATACTATACCTCAAACATCTAGTAAAAGAAGAGCAAGACATGCTCAAAGCCAAAAGAAGGGAGGAAATTATAAAAATCAGAGCAAAAATTAATGCAGTAGAGACTCAGAAAACAATCCATAGAATTAGTGAATCAAAGAGTTGGTTTTTTGAAAGAATAAATAAAATTGATAAGCCCCAGTCAAACTTAATAAGAATGGGAAGAAAAAGCTCAAATTCATGCAATAAGGAATGAAAAAGGCAAAATCCCTACAGATCTGTAGAAATACCTGTTTTGAAAACCTCTACTCTCGTAGGTTTGATAACACAGAAGAAATAGACAGATTCCTAGAAACATATGAAGTACCAAAGCTAGGTCAAGAAGAAGTAAAACTGCTGAATAAACCAATTTCTATTAATGAAATTGAAAATGTAATTAAGTCCTTATCTACAAAGAAGAGCCCAGGCCCAGAAGGATTCACTTCCGAATTTCACGATTAATGTACAGAAGACTTAATGCCCACACTTTTCAAACTCTTCAATGAAATTGAAAGTAAAGCAATTCTTCCTAAGTCATTCCTGGAAGCAAATATTACTTTAGTACCAAAACCTGAGAAAGACCCAACTAAAAAAGAGAACTACAGGCCAATTGCCCTAATGAACACATATGCAAAAATCCTCAATACAATATTGGCAAATAGGATGTAGCAAATAATCAAGAAGATTATACACCATGACCAAGTGGGATTCATCCCAGGCATGCAGGGATGGTTCAACATTCATAAATCAATAAATAGATCCAGAGAAATCACTCCTAAAATTCATCAGGTACCAGAAGAGACCTAGAATAGCAAAGGCAGTTCTAAGCAGCAAAAGCAAGGCAAGCGGCATCAAAATCCTTGACTTGAAGTTATAATACAAAGCAACTGTAGTAAAATCAACATGGTACTGGAATAAAACCAGAGCTGAAGATCAATGTAATAGATTAAAAAAATATAACCACAACTACAAACACTGAACCAACTTATCTTTGATAAAGGTGCCAAACATTGTCACTAGAAGAATAGCAGTCTCTTTAATAAATGGTGTTGGAAAAACTGGCTCTTCATATGCCAAAAACTAAAATTAGATCCATGCCTATCACCATTTCTAAATTAAAATCTAAATGGATCAAAGATCTGAATAATGAAACAGAAACACTGTTTCTATTGGAAGAAAAATTGGGTAAAAACCTTGAAGACGTAGGGGTAGGTAGAGAATTCATCAACAGGAATCAAACCACATGTGAAATATTTACTAGAATCAATAACTGGGATCACATCTTATTAAAAAGTTTTTGAACATCAAAAGAAATCTCCAGCACAGTGAAAAGAAAACCTATATACTGGGAAAAAAATCTTAGAGAACTGTCCCTCAGACAAACGACTTCTGTCTAAAACATATAAAGAATTAAAAAAAAAATTAGACCCCTAAAATTCAAAAATGGACATCTGAGATGAATACAGAATCTCAGATGAAGAAATACAAATGGCAAATAAATAGATGAAAAAGTGTTCATCATCATTACTCATTAGAGAAATGCAAATTAAAGCAACACTGAGATTCCATCTCACTCCTGAAAGAATGGCCAGCATCAAGAAATCTACCAACAACAAATGCTGGAGAGGCTGTGAGGAAAAAGGAACTCTGCTGCACTGTTGGTGGGAATGTAGACTGGTGCAACCATTGTAGAGGTCAGTCTGGAGATTTCTCAAAAACCTGGGATTATAGGTCCTATTTGTTCCAGCTATTGTACTTCTAGGAATATTCCCAGAAGAACTGAAAACATCATATCACAGTGATATATGTGCACCCATGTTTATAGCAGCACAATTTGGAATACCAGATCTTGAAAACAACCTAAGTGTCCATCAACTGAGCAATGGATAAAAAAGTTGTGTTATTTTTATACAATGGAGTACCACTCAGATATAAAGTATGATCACATTGAGATATTTATAAATAAATGGATGTAGCTTGAGACCATACTCATAAGTGAAATAAATCAAACTCACATGTACAAGTACTGAATAGCTTCCCTAGTGTGAGAAATAGTAAGAATATATAAAAGTATATGGTAAACGTGATTTCCCATTATATTGCTTTGAAGCCTTTTAATATTTTCATTCATTAGTTGGAATGGTTTTATTCTGGGTTGTTTGATTTTATTGTCTGTGATGGTTTGAACAGCTATTTCGAAGAAAACAAGACACTATAATAACTAGTGCTGATTTAATATCATTTTGTTTTGAAGTTCCACCAAGCTTTTGTTCTTCTGTCTCCATTGGTTTTATCATGTTGTATCTTCTTGGATTTTATTATATGTGATAGTATAAACAAATTTTTTGTGGACAAGGAGATAATATAGTAACCTTTGTTTGTTTTCTGTTAGTTGGCTCTGAATACCCTGTAATACTTTCATTCTCTTGAATGATTTTACACTGCCTTGTTATATTTGATACTATAGTGTATGAAAGTATATTCAAATATTTCATGGAAAGAGACACTATGATAGCTCCTGTTATGTTGGGTTGTCTTGTGGTGAAACACTATGTTGCTCAATTGTTCTGTTCTGACCTGTTTTGTTATGTCCTCTTTTATCTTAATCTTTTTAAAAATAAAATCCTGAGTATATCAATAAAATATATGGCAGTAGATTAATATTATTAATATTAACAATATTAATATTAATATTAACAGAAGATTTTAATGTGTTTTCTCTTACATTAAACATTTAAAATATCATTATTTAAACAAGAACATAAAGAGCAACCTGGAAAAATAATCGAATTATGAATCTCCTAACCAAATAAATCATCAATACGAAGGCTATGTTTCACAACTGTAAAAATGTTATTGAAATTAATAACTAAAGCAAATGCTAGTAAAATTCTTTTGCTCAGTGTCTATTCTGTAAGATAGGTAAGGACGTGACAGAATGGCAGTGGCTGCATCTTTAATTTTTTGAGTTTCAATGGTATTTTTTTTTCTAGCTGGGTCTTATTTTTCATAAACATGTTATCTTTGTAAAAAATATTCTAGGAAGAATTATATAAATGAACTATTAACAATATAAATTAGCATGAAACTGTTCAACATTAGAAAAAACAACTAAGGAAAATATTTAAATTTTACCTATAGGGGAAAAATTAAAATTAGCCAAAAATTTTGAACAATAAAATAATATAGGACAATCAATCAAATGAATGAAGGGAAATATTTGAAAGGGAAATATTTGCTTGAAAACTAGATTGGTGTTCAATTTATATTTTCTGTCATGAATCTGAAATCCTTTAATCAGAGACTTACCAGAATATTTTAAAATACTGAAGACTTTCAGCTGTGTCAGAAATATCATCTGGAGAAAATTCTTTCAACTTCTGTATTTATTGGCAAGAAACAATGATTCTTCTGAGCTTTTGTTTAAGAATTTGAGGAAGATTATACTAGTACAGTTGTTCATACACAATTTAAAGTCTTTCTTTTAAAGCCCTATTAATATAAAAGACATTTCAGCATCTAAGTAGAAGGAATTTTAGTTTAGATCATTGTAATCAGAATGGCATAGTATGAATATATTACAAATATGAACTTTGAAATGAATAATGTAAAAATGCTACAAATGTGTGGTTATATGAGAAACCTATCTGTAATGTAAGCTATAGACTACAAAAAATGTTTTTGCCTATGTATTTACAGATGTTTGTATGATAGAATAGTTAAAAGAAATCTACTAAATTGTATTATTAACTCTATGCCGTAAGAACTCAAATGAAGTTTATTTTTAATAACATCATAATCACTTTATTTAATTTTTCATCATGGCATAAAATATTTTATGACTATATAACTGAATAGGATTCAAAGTGATTTAAGTCTATGAAAACAAGGATCAAATGCAATGGAGGCTTTCATCAGATCTGTGGAATATGCGTAGAATACAATGGTTATTCATGCCATCACAAATAAGACATTATTACGTTAACAATAGGGAGAAAATATATAACATAAAGTTAGGTGTCAAGCATTGTTTTAGTCTTAGAAGGCAGTAAAGATACGTAACTTTGTCTAAGAATTTTCACTATTTTATGCCTTGGTATCAAATCAGACCTTTGCCTAGTAAGTGGACTCAGCCCAGATATAATAAATATTTACACAGTCACTCTGAATTGTAAAATATTAAAGTCCTCTATAACCATCAATTAAAACTCTATAGGATTTTTAAAACAAGAATTATAAAATTCAAAATGTATAGTAGCTTTTCCATGAAACTAAATTTAACTATACAAATTGAGATGCAACAACTTTTAATCTGTAGACTTTGTGAATGGTTGAAGCCTAGAAAAAGTGCCCTTGGGAGCTAAGAACTCTCAGGTAGTTTCTGAGCGCTGCTCAGCCTTTCAAACACTGTACATGCTCTCGTTCTCAGTGGCAAGTCTAATTCAGTGCTCTATTTCTGTTTATTATGAGAGTGAAGCTAAGTAGTGAAAGAAAAGTGAACCAATTTGTTCATATTTTCACAAATAGAAAATGATAGCAAGAGCTGAACCTATGCTATACAATTCCAGAGCCCATGATTCTAAAGGTATGATTTGACAGTAAGATTAAATGTATAAACATATTAAGATTATAATAGCTGGCCAGTTTATACGAGTTGAACACATTTGTTTTTACAATTCATAATCGTGAATTTTTGACTTGATTTACAAAATCTCCTCACAAAAAGTGTAAAAATGTCTCAGATTTTGGGCCTATCAATAAAATGTACACCACATCATATTACTTTTGTCTTTTTTCTTCCTAAAAGAAGTGAAATAAAAATGAACTTTAAATTCCACCCTTAAAAATAAGTGCCAATTTCTGAACAAGAACAGTGTCAGTATTGTTTTAAAATCATTTTCATTGTGACATTATGGGATTCCTACCAAAACACACACAAAAAAATCCCCTTAAAATAATTCTATTGGATAAAACTCTTAGCAACTGATTACTGCAAAGACTGTGCCTCTCAAAGGTGGATCTCTCTGTCTCTCTGTTTTCTCTCTCTCTCTCTCTCTCTCTCTCTCTCTCTCTCTCTCTCTCTCTCTCCATCTCTTTCCCTCTCTCTCTCAGTTCACAACAAGTTCAAATACATGAATGCCTGTCATTGAAAGAGCATCCTAGTGTCAGCACTGGTTGTTTGGGGGACTGTGCCGGGGATCAGGCTGTGCTGCGTATTGGGAGCCCTGCCAAATGAATGACATTTCCTGAGAAGCTAAGCAGAATTTTAACAAGTTTCCTTGTCCTTCCTAAACACTCTGGTTAAAGGGTATTTAAAAAGAAAAAAAAAAAAAAAAAAAAAAAAAAAAAACACTGTCCACCAACTGGGGGTAGAGAGCAGAGCCAACAAACCTTTAAACTTAACTGACAAGAAAGCAAGCTGCATGACCAGCAATAATGCTTTCTCATATTATGTTTATATACATATATTTCTAAATTTTCATTATTTTTGTTTGGAATGAATCTAGGTATTCTATATATTTTAGAAATTTGTATTTCACAAAAGCAAAATAATAAATATTTGTATGGCAAAAGACTTGCCTGGATTTTGTGTTATCCTCACTAGAAATATGTAGAAATGAGGAACTGATATAATTTTAATTTTAAAATTGAATCAATCTCACAAGAAAATATTGAAAAAAAGAAACAGTATGGGAATGTAATATATTAGCACTGGCATGCATGATCTGGAAACAGAAGCTTTACCATGGCTAGGGCCATAAAGTTATCCCATGCACAAGCAAGACAGGCTCTTAATAGAGCTGGGAACCTGGAGGAAAAGATTTACTGTCCATATCAGAAGGATAGAAAAGTAAAAGGCAGTACTGATTTTGAAGTTACAATTACTATCATTTTTATAGAAAAAAAAAGGTTTCTGGTGAAGTTGTGTGTTGAGTCTAACCCAAACCACTTTTTGAAAATAAAATGAGATGTACATTATTCAAAGCAATTTTAATCAATAAGTAAAGAAGATAAATTATTTTCAGAGCATATTCATTTGATTGATAGTAGAATTGTCCTCAAAAATTGTTGAATTTATGTTTTTTGAATTGAAGTGCCATATCCAAAACAGTGAATATTAAAGAAATAAGGCTAATAGGTATTTTTGAATAAAATGTGTACATCAGTTGTGATTCCTCAAAAAAAGAATTACTACAATATACAAATACAGGTAGCAGGGAAGAAATTCAGGTAGTAAGTTTAGCAAACACAAAGGAAAGTATTTTTTGGTTTATTTAGATATTGTTTTACCAAATGAATATAGAAAATCTTATTTAAAGTTGAAAACATAATAAAGTCAATTTCAAGACAGTACTGGAGACATAAAGGAAATTATGTTGAACCATTTCAAAATTTCTGTAGATTTTGAAAGGGACATAGAGACAATGATTATGTTAAACTGTTGATGTGAGCATAGATGCTAAAAATACCAGGGTTTCTGTTTAAAAAAGTTGTAAGAATACCTTTCAAAAAGAGAATGATATGATTGGATCAATTTTTATGTCTGTGTTTTGTAATATGAGTAACTAGTTTGAAGATATAAACACACAATGTACTAACCATTGTTACCTTCCTACAATCTTGTTTTGAAATTTTGTATCATTGTTTTTATTGTTTTCTTGTTCAACATAAATAAAAAATTCATAAAAAACAGAATAATAATTAGTCAATATAATCAAGAAATAATATTAAAAACAGAAAATATAGATATGATAAAAACAAACTCAAGTCAAATACAAACCAAAAAAATCATGTAAATAAATCAAGTAACTCTAAAAAAACTTTTTAGAAAAGGAGTACATTTTCTTGAAAGAAATAAAAGCAAACCCCTAAGTACAGTGAAATTATCTATCTATCTATCTATATCTATATCTATATCAATATATATATTTTCAAGATATTGATATTATAGCATTGGAAACACAATAGCAGTCCTAGTGACTTTATAAGTAAATATCAAATATTTATGAAATTTCCAGATATGACTAAATGTTCAAGAATAGACACTGATTTGAGAGAAAAGCAGAGATGCAATTAGGATGCGTTCTCTTACTTTTTTATCTTATTTTCATTAAAGCATATATATATGCTTTCATTAAAGCATATATATATATATAAAACATTGCAAAGTTTCTCAAATCAAATATAATTTAATCTTTATATTAGACAATATATTTTCATTTCATTATACTTTCTCTACTATAGGAATGTTCATTAAAATTTTTGAGGCAACCAGTTTTTTAAAGTATTTTATTATTTGTAGAATACTACAGTGATTATACTTTAAACACAAAATTTTAAAATGACTTTTAAATTCTTCAAATTAGTCTCATTTCTTGTTTAATTTTATATTTATTGTTTATCTTTGTCAGCTAATTTCAGTGATGTTATTTGATACCACAAGTAATTCACTCTTTAGTACTTAAGTAGTCATTGAGTGATTATGTTTGGAACATTAAAGCTGAAGTTTACAAAATGATCATATTCTTACACAGTTTATATTTTCTTAACCTTAGGAAACTCCTGAAAAGAAAGCAGCACATTATCAAATTAAAAATTAAAGACAAGTTTTTATGCATATAAATGAAAAGAAAAACGTGTTTGGAAGATTAATATTTAAATACTAAATATGTCATAGAAAATTTTGAAAGAAAATTATGTTTCATAGTTGTACTCAGAAGATATATGAGAAATCTTGGTATATGCTGAATTTATATTTATAGTGTAGTGTATATATCTGTCTTTTGTAGTCTGAGTCCTACCTCTGACCAACAATCTAAAATCAGTTCTCCAGTCACTAAAAAATAAATTCATTCATACATAGCATGTGTTAATTATTTTATTTGAGGTTCATTTTGCTACCACATGGACATATGACACAGTGCGATATGAAGCCTTCTACCACCCTGTTGAAGGCTGAGGTCTCCTTCCTCTTCCCCTCATCCTTTTTCAGAAAATTCTGCAGCTCAGAATATGTCCTCAATACTATTATGATACTTAAATTTACTTGTCAACTTGAATGGATTCGGTGTCTTCTGGAGAATGGCTGGAGCACGGGCACAATACTCATTCCACTGATGCTCCTAACTGAATGTGCTCTTAGGAGGTGGATTTGAATTGATGGGGCATCCCTGTGAGTTGCTGTATCTTTCACCGGAATTTTCCCCTGAGTTCTGCTTTCTGCTGCCATGGGTTGAACAGGCTCCTTCTCCATGCTACCCATAATGGGCCTTGGAGCCAGCTGCCTTTGGACTGAACCTTCTTAAATAGTAAGCCAAATAAACTTTCTGCACATGAGTGGTGGGTAGTAGGCACTTGTTCCCAGCAACAGCAAAGCTGAGCAATGCAACCATGCAGTACAGTCTGCTTCTGTGCTCTTTCTTATCAAACTTAAGATCCTCCTGGTCTCCACCTTTCATGCTAATCACTGCTTCAATAGTGTTCCCTAAGCAATATACAGTAGCAAATCATACAATATATTATAAACTGATAAGTGTTTTGGAGAACCACTTATGCAGGAAAGATGAAAACAGATGAGGTTCACAAGATCAGAATGAGACAGATGCTGTAATTTTTAATATGGAAACAGAAGAGATCTCACTGAGCTCTCTGCTCAAATTAGAAACAGACACAAGGAACTGATATGTATTCGTTCCTAAGCAATTTAACCACGGCCTTAACTCTGTCTCTCTTCATATACTTGTGATGTAGAGCCTGAAGTAAATTGCTGCTCCTGTTTGATAAGAATTTGTTATTCGTTAATCCTTTTCAACCTTTTCTTTAAAAGTCAGCTTTCCAGTATATACGTTTGTTGTCTCAGTATCTCGTTTAACAATACTCCTTAGAGCCTCATCAGAGCTCTCCCTTCAAGTTCCTGATCTTCAAAATCTCAGTGATGCATGAGTTACTAACATACCATCTATTTGGGCAAATCCTCTCTTCAAATCCCATGGTATGAATCTCACACATCCAAACATAGGACAGAGGTTGTTTCAAAGCTGAGGTGAAGTGCTGTTTAAGATGATGCAGTAACATTCTGAAGGTATGAAGGTTCTTCCCATTTGAAAATTTCCTCAGAAAGTAACTTTTGATTATGTATGGTGATGGCAAAGCATTTAAGATTTAATTTTTCTTTCTTCCTGTGTATCTTCTACCTGTCTATATTTTCAAACAATATCAGAAACTAAAATTTTCATTGATATTATGTTTAAATGAAAAGCAAAAGTATGTTTTAACTTTGTGTAAAAGAAAGAAAATTCTGCTTTTCTTAATGGAGTGAAGGCTGAATGAAAGTTTACTCTCGTGCTTGAAATAAAATATAGATTGTGATTAAAGTTTTTGATCTTATACACAGTATTTAAAGATGCCTAAATTTTTTATTTATATCAAGATTATGCAAATTGAGAACACAAACAAAATAACCTTAGAAATGAAAATTTAAATTTAATAACTTTTTATTTTTTGAAAGTTTACTATTTGCCAGGTAGTTGTATTTGTTACTAAGAAAATGTAAATTTACCTTTAATTTTCTCTCACCATTACTTTACACAAATAATAAATCTCATGAACATTTAAAAAAGAGGAAAATTTCTTTCAAAAAATAAGAAATTATGTAAAGTACTCATATATGCAAGGGTATTCAGAAATGAATTTTAAATTCTTGAAGTAATTTGTAGTAAGAAGCTTTTAAATTTAGAATCAACTTTTAATGGACATTCAACTGAACATAATAATTCACATTTTAAAAAGCAGCCTGCCAATTATTTTGTCATTCCTGCCATTGCACTGTTTTTATATCAGCTGATTAATATCAAAGAACTCTGTGTATGTGCAATCATTGTGTCATTCATAAACTGCTTTTAAACTATATTATGGAAGCATTAAGCACAATTAGGACTTCTGGTTAGGTAAAGATCAATTTAACTATCAATGGACTGTTAGTGATTCAGATCACATGTTTGCTTATGGTTGGAACTCAGCAAGAAAGAAGAGTTCATACATGAAAGTATGGATACATACAGTTCGTGACTTGGGACAACTTTTACCCAACATTCTAGAGAAGCAGTATGTTTAATGGGAAGAAAGGAAGAGACAATATCCAAATTGATTATTCCAATCAGTAAAAATAAGCAATCCCCCCACAACCTGATATAAGAACTTGATCAATTGCAACAATCATCTCACTACATACAAGTACAGCAAGCTGTCATTTTGTATGTCTCATCACCAGCTCTTGTCCCTTCTGTGTTGCTTATGTGGATCTGTGTGCTCTTGGCAACTTCCTTAGCTGCCAGTCCCCTCCATGCTAAGCTTGGATTCCTATTTCTACAGCAAGCACACTTGTTCCCAGTGTATACCTGAAAGCTAAAACTGATAATGATAGTGACAGACAATAACTCTTTGTAAAGAAGTTTGAATTTGGATACCCCAAACTTACCACCACCATTCTTTCCATCTCAAATTCTCATTAAAAAGAGAGGTACTTTTCTCATTTATTGCATGGCCTCCTGTGAAATGGGAGTATCAATTTTTTGTTTTCTAGAATTTCTTCTGGAAGAAATAAGATTGTCTTTGGAGGGTCACTGATGGGACTGATGGACACCACTGAGTGTGTCCATGTGTTGTGTGCAGGCAGTTTAACTTTTTAAAAATGCTGCTAGGAAAAGAAATACAAACTACCTGTGTCATCAGAATAGATATTTATCCAAGGCCAGTAATTTTGAGTAATCAGTACAGGTTTAGAATAAATTTATTGATGCTTATCCTATCTACAGTCACATGTTTCTTGGACAGCTACATGTCTCTCAGATTAATCTCTTTGATTTCAAATAGAAAAAGAAAGATTCCCGACATGTGTCTCAAATTGATTTAACACTTTTACACTCCCAGGTTACTGATGCAATGACACTGATGCTGTGACACTTAACACATGTAAGTGTCTGGAAAAATAGCTTTGTTTAAAAAGTGTTGAGTCTCCTTATCATGTCTTTAAATCATTTCTTGAAGGCACTTACTTAAGTTAACTCTACTGCAATTACATAGAGTACATTTATAAAACATTTTGCTCTTTATGTCTTGTAAGAGAGATAATTACAACTTCACCTAACAGGCAAAGAGACACTCTCATTGCATGACTCATTGCATGATATTTCTACTATCAATCATGCTTACAAATTGATGAAATGCATGTGATTTTATTATTTAGGAACATCAACATCTTGATCAGAATTTTTAAGCTGAATATGGAAAACTATCTTAAGACAGTGGCTAATGTTCTTTAAAAGTTTAAAGAAACAAATTTCTTGGTTATATCAATCCTGAGCCAATAACAACACGCAAGAACAATTATGATACAAAATGAGTAGTGTACAGTTTGTGCTGCGTTGTCACTTAAATTCTCATGTGCTTTAGGTGGCTGCCAATGTGTACATGTGTATATTTGTAATTAAAAATCTGAACAGACAAAAAGATAGTGCCAGTAGTGGAAGAGGTACAACATGCATGCTTAGGATGAGTGCGGCTTTTTAACATCAATTTTACATACTGACATGTATTCCTGCTAGTCTTTTTGCTTTTACCTAGCCCTTTTTAGAATCCAGAACATGTATTTGTTAAATTTGGCATCTAGTCATCCTATTGAAATTTCAAATATTTCTAGCACATTAATTTGTCACAGCTAAATTCATGTTTGTTGTAAACTTGAAAGTGGCGCTAAATAAATCTTCCTGAAGTAATAATCTCTCAAGAAAACCAGCTGTGTGAAATGTAGATGAAGAATAATACAAAGCAATTTAGTTTTCTAGTAAGTATACTTTAGAGCGTGCTTGAAATAAACCTCGTTTTAAAAAAAAAATTGAACAGTAACAACAAAATCGCTAAATTAATTCAACCAGTTCAATTAATACAACATTTTCTTTTAAGCCATTTGGTTTTTACACAGCATTCATTTATACCAAACTAAACTGACAGTGAATGCTTTGAAAGTTTGAAACAGTAGAATATCTGTTTGAACTTATCTTTCTAGAAACAACTAACTAAAATAAATTGGATTTGAATAACTAAAGATCATCAGGGCCAGAAAGACAGAGGACAGATTTCATTTGTGATCAGTATTGACAGTTTTTAAAATCTTTCAGAGTTTATTTCTTATTTCCTTTGTAAATGTTAAAAGCCAACTGTACAAGAGCAGGCTAGTTTTGAAAATTCAGCGATGGTTATTATTTTATAAGATTTAATTGTGCTAGATTGTACTATCGAGTCTCAGATGAATTGTCAGCTAAAATTAGTCATCATACACATCGTACACACACACTGTGTGTAATAAATTCTGTTGCTCAATATAAGCTAGAAGAGATTTAGCTAAAGTTACCTTATACACATGTGCATGTAACATACTTTATATTTGTAGGTATATATGCATATACAAATGTGTGGCTATATAAAAATGAACTTACGTTATGTAAACACAAGGTGTACATGTTTATTGAGCACACACCTATATGAGACATTCAGAAATAGAAAGAATATATTTTCTCATCTTATTCTTCCTTTGATGTACTCAGAAGAAAATTACACAAGTGGAATTTTAATTCATACATTTATATAACTGAAGCCTCAAAACTAATATTTGTTCAAATCTGATAAAGAGATCTTATTTTAAATTAATTTTCCTTTTATCATGTTCTTGCCTCTAAGAAACACTCAGTTTCACTGTGTATGACACTGTGTATGACACTATACTTAGCATAGCATTTCCAATATTTATATATGAACGCTTGGTGAATATTAGATAGAATGATGGCTGGTTGATGGAAGATAGAAAAGCTTATTTTCCACCACCTTAAGGATACACTCTGTTTTATGTGAATGCCTAAACATAATGTAGATTCTATTGTTTTAAGTTTCTGTCTTTAGTTTCCTTTCAATTCATGCTTTCCTCGTCTGACACAGTGCTATATTGTAAGATATCGAAACTTGCTTATTCAGTTTGTGCTGTGACCAAACATAAGGACATATGACCTAGAGAGTTGTGTCTCTATGGTAGGATGATTAATCTAGTCCTGAGAAACGAGTGCTTTTTAGATTTTATTTTTTTCCACTTGATTTGATCTCTATTTTGCAGATGATCCTGATTTGCTTCAGCATTCCTTCTAACCCTTTCTGGGAAGAGTACATCTGCTTCTGACATCTGTCTTCTATCTTCCTTTGTAAATTATGAAGTGATGCCAACTCCTTTTTATCAACAAATTACCCTTGGAAGCATTTAAAGGCTATAATGCTTCTTTGGTTTCCTTTGATTTTTTATGAATTTGCAAAATGACTTGATGCTTATATTAGCTTTGTTTGTCCTTTTTTTATATTATATATAATATTTATAGTTGTCAAGGCCAGATGGTGTACTTTGTTATGTCCTGAAACATGGCTATTTTTTCAATCCTTAATTACAGTAATGCATCTACAATATTCCCAGTTTCTATCTCTAGTTGACACTGAAGATTACACATTAGTTGTATTATTCATTGAACAGTTTTAGAAATATATACGCATCTTTTCTTAACCTTGCTACCTTTTATGGTTGTGCACATTGATCATTTACCTTTGGGTTTAAAAATTCCTTTCAATGTATTACATTTAAAAAAGTTTACAGACAACTGGCGATAGATATTTTCTTATAGAGAAGAAAGACAATGTGGAGTAGTAAAGAGAAAATTATTTCAAAATAGCAGCCAGAGAGATTACACGAAACATATAAACCTTTTTCTGAAAAAGTCTAGAAATACTCTTTTTCATAACTTGAGATTTAGGGGGGATATAGCTCAGTGGTACAAGCACCTGCCTGGCAAGCACAAGGTCCTGAGTTTGATTCCCAGTACAAAAAAAATTTATAACTTGGAGATTTGATATAAAAAGTGTATATCTTAATTTCACATTCATATAATTATAGATACTATTAACAACTGTTAAGTTTACTTTTTTAGATTTCAATTCACATATGCTTAGGTTGACAATGACAATTTCTAAGCACTGATTTTCTTCAGAAGCTTTTATAAAATGTGTAAGGACTTCCTATGTGAATCTCTTAGGGTCTTATTTTTGAATTACATTCTAGACTTCTAAAATATATTTTCATTCTCCAATTCCATTTAAATTTTGTAAATGATAACTTAGGGATTTTCCTGGGTGAACTTTAATTCCTGTACCCCAAATGACACAAATAACCTATTAGTCTTATAATGTTTCATTCAGCGACATTTTTTCTTCATCATCTTTGAGTATTCTGTTAGTAACCCCCTAAGGGGGTAGATCTAGAAATAGAAGCCTGCTATTCACATAACAGGCCTGCTCCGGGCAAGCGACTCAGTATTTTGCCCTCGGATTTGACATCAGACAAGATTACATAGATTTCTCAACTACTGCACCTGACAGTGTCAGCCACCTTCTAAAAAGACATTTGTAGCGACACTAAAGGCTGATTTTCTCACAGCTCTGTGAAAGTCCTGCACACACATCAGGAAGTGCTATTTGACCTTTGTTTCTCAGGTCAACTTTATCATTTTGCTTCTCTAATTTCAATCTAAAACAAACAATAAACAACAACTTAAATTCATTACACAGAAGGAATGAATAGAATGATGAAATCTTTCCAAAGAATTATTTTACATTTTTGTTTAGCTTGGATTATGTAAAATCAAAATATATTGTCACTAAATATTTTACATAAAGAATTATTGAACATTTTCTATTGACTAGAGCATTCTCTTATACACACATAAATATGGTAGCTCAACTCTAATTAAATCAGTATGTTTCATATAAGTGAAAGTTTTAGGATCAATTTTATGATAGATCTAACATAGTTGGCAAATCTACTTTTCCTTGTGCTAACATTTGGATACCTGTAAATAGATTTTCTCCTCCATCTCAGTTCCTTTCATGTTCCTATTACTCCTTATAACTTCTTAAATTTCTGTGGAGAAAAACTTTTTAATTTGACTTTACCACTAATTTTCTCAGCTAATGGTGCTGTAAAAAGTTTTAATCTACTAACAAAACACACATGTAGAAATGCTTACTTTGAGGCATTTTTTCCTCTTTTCACAGCACTTACCAGCCTGCCTGTTTTTAACTTTTACTGGATGTTACTGCAGTAAAATCACTAGACTGATTGAAATGGGAAATCACTGAATCTGAGAACTATGTCTGCCTCTTAAGCAATGCTGTGTATGTTTTATTGCATCTCACAGAAAAAAAACAGACAATCTGCTCTGTAGCTAAATACTAGTTTTCCCAATCATATTTTCATGCATTTAAGTTGTTTAATTCTTTGGTTAGAATATATGTGCTTTTTGTTGCACAAAACCAAAGAAATATTTTAAATATGCTTTCAGAATATTTGTATGTTTCATTAGTTAGATGCTGTCCTAGATATTTTCAAATGGATTCTTAAATTATGTGTTCATTTTCTCTTACTTTTATTACTTTAAGTGAAACTATCTCTTACATATTTATTTATTTTTATTTTTTCTTACATATTTATTGAATATGTTTTGAGCCTGGCCTGGATAGACACTTTATTTCGAAGTTCTTTGCGTTATGTTACAATTATGATAATTAATAATGACAATAAAATGAAGTTCAGCCTACATTTCTCATAAGGCTCAGGCTAGAGAATGAGTTTTAGGTACTTCTAAGGTTTGTATCCACATGTCTCCCAAAGCCTCCTGTGCTCCTAAGGGGGAAATTTCAAACGTGGTTGGATTAGGAGGTAAGAAGAGTAGGTTTAAGGATGTGATACTGAGATTAAGGGTGTGGATAAGGGAAGACTGACCCTGGGCGCATTGACACCACCCAAAAGACTGGTAGCCTGTGTCGAGTAACGGGACAGGCAGGCTGCTGCTGCTGCTGCTGCTGCTGCTGCCGTCCCTCACACTGCTTGCTGGCTTTTGCCTGTCCTGCCACACTGCCAACTGTTTCTCTTCTGTGACATCCTTCTGACATGCTACTCTGCTCTGAAGCCAGCTGACTGTGGACTGAACCCTCTACAGGCTGAATGCTAAACTAAACATTTTTTCCTCTGACTTTGGGTGTTAAGCATTTTGTTTCAATTTTAGTTCCGAAACAAGTAATTAATTACTTAACACATATAAATAGATATTTATGCAATATTAAAAAGTAGTGAAAAGTACAACTTCACATAAGTGATTATCGGCAGGATTACTAAACTCATAGTCTACAGTATCGATTTTTGGTTCTTTCAGATCATGATATGTATGTGGAAAGCACTGAATTTAACATTTTTACTTGACCCCTAATGTTCAATCGCTAAATGATTTTTTACTAAATCTGAAGTAGTTATATACCCTGCTATGAGAAAAACCAAGAAAATTCTGTACCTTTTGAGAGGTATCTTAGTTACTTTTTACTTGTTGCTGAGACAAAATACCTGAAGCCCAAGTTGGGAAAGAAAAGGTTTATTTCTTACAGTTTTTGGAGGTTTCAGTCCACACTCAGCTGGCTCCCAGGCAGGTGGGCATGGCTGGGCCACAGTTCATGGTGGCTGCAAACAGCAAGCTGGAGCCAGCAAAGAACAAGACACACCTTCTTCCTGCCATTACATCACATCCTGGCTCCACCCCTTTGTGAGTGGAGCACTGACACCATTATTCCAAGCACTAGACATCACAAATGCACAAGGCTAACTCATGAGGCCTGGGGGCCACAGACATAAGCCATGACAAGAGGTAAAAATTATTATTCATCTCAGCATTTGTCAATATAGTCACTAAAGTAATAAATATATATACCTTTTCTTTTGCATGGTTCATGTCTTTTTAATTTTTTTATTTCATGTTTGTTTTACATCTCCTGGAACACACTATTTGCTACTTTCCAGCTATCAGTTTGTTCATGTCTCATTACTGATTTTTTTTTTCCTTTTTTAACCCTGTTACAATATTTTGGGCTTCTGATTTAATTAGTTGCATCACCTGGACACCAGGCTGCATTCCCTTACTATTTAGCTGGGTGTTTATATATTCATGATCTTAATTAGATCATAAATTGTAGATCTTCCTATTGTGTATTATAATATCCTTCCTGCAATATCTGAAACTTGTACAACATATCCTCTACTACTTAAGCAGGATATTAGGAAAGTGCTTAATGGAAACCTAAGGGGACAAGAAATATTGAAGTAAGATTAGTGAAGGTGTGAAAAATTTGTTGCATTACTCTTTATACTTTTGATATTCAGCGCACAAAGTAAAACTCACCTGTTTTTACCTCATTCTCTCTTCCAGCCAAAACAATTTGATATCATCTTTACATAAATGCCTTTGCATGTCTCAGGAACAACTAATGACTGAGATTGTATTTACCATTTAGCCTTAACTTTCACTACAAAATTTTGACATACACTGAATATCTCTTTCATATATCCATAATATTTTCCATCTTGTTAGCTCATTATGATGGTTTTAATTTTTTTCATGTTTTAAAACTACTTTTCAAAGACCAATAACCAATGCACCATTCCCATGTGTACTGTACTCTCAAATCATTATCATTTTTGTTATGAAATAATTTTTAAATATAGGAAAAAACTCTCAATTCTTTTAAATGCACTGGAAAAATGCAATCCCTTAGTAAGCTGCACAATGGCACGGATGTCTGCAGTAGTTACTGAGGGCTATTTCTCCTCCTGTAGTACCTGTCTTTGGTACATACTGTCATTTAAGCCTATATTGAAAATTTTCAGAACCCATGCATTTATAAAACATAGATTTGCATGAAGCAGTTATTTGCTTATTTGTAATGATGTTAGATAGTCATTTGCCATGTACCAGGACACTACTAAGTAGAAGAAAAAAGGGAGAGAAATAAAGAAGAGGAGGTGAGAAAACTTATAGACAACTATATGCTACAGATCATTCTATCAGAATTTTAAAGGTTTTAATCCTTTTATTCATTCAAAAAACAGTCTGTGAGTTATGTATTTTGCATGTTGCATGTAGTATGTACCAGATATTTTAAAAATCTGAAATTCTGTTGTCTATCTTTAAACGATGTAACTTATTTTGGCTTTCTATACTTTAGAAAAATAAATACACACCTAATAATTGCTCCACATATTTAAAATTATTTGTAATTATTTTCTTCTTCCTCATTATTATTTTCTCTAATTTTTGTCTAATTATTTTGTTCTCTCATGCATGTTCTTAAGTAATGTATTGATTTTGAAACATAGAAAGAAACAAGTTTGTATACATTAATTTAAAACAGCCCCCTTTCATGTTTGTATTTCCAGTAATGCTTGGTAGATTAGTAATGTGGCATTTTACAGGCCTATTTCAACCCTAAAATTTTAAGCAGGTTTGAGAAAGAATATTAATTTTTCTGCTCTTCTTATAAACCAGTAATGCCTATTCCATTTTCTTTTAACTAATTTTATTAAAATAAACTCCATTTGGCTGAGATTGAGAAAGTATTTCACTGCTTCTCAATACTTTTCTCTCCTTTTATTTTTAATAAATAACAAATATATAAAGGGATATGAAGAAAGTAAAGTATCAACTCAACTCTTTTTTCAGGGCTGCTAAGAACTTCAACTTTGGTATCATGTCTGATGTGTTTAACATAAGGTTCCTGTCTTTATTTTTAAAATGTTTCAATTTCTTTAAAATATTTTCTTTTCATCCTCTGAGTTCTCACTAATAATTTTAGAAAGGGGGGATCACAGAGCTCAGCACCACACTATTGCTGAGAGAAAGAAGTTTAATTTAGGAGAGTACCCATGCTGATCTCAAACTTGCAAATGATTCTCCTGCCTCAGCCTCTCAAGTCCTGGGATTACAGGAGTGCACCACGATGCTCGGTTTTTCAACTCAGTTTTGACAGATGAAGCTACTTCAAAAAAAAAAAAAAAAAGAGATAGAGAAAGAGAGAGAGAGAGAGAGAGAGAGAGAGAGAGAGAGAGAGAGAGAGAGGAGTTCTCTCAAACGATCAGAGGACTCCATTTTTCCCTCTTGGCAACCCAGCGCCCTGTGTGCAGTGGGTAACCAAACATGGCAGGTCAGGCCAATGCTGGACTCAAAGTCCAGGTGAAATATCCCCTAGGGGAACAAAATTTTAAGTTTAAATTTTCTGTCTGCTGGTTATCCTGTTGCTTTCACTGCGAATCTTATTTGACTTAACAAAAGGAATACTAAATGTGATAAAAAAAAAAAAAAAAAAGATTGCAGGAAGTTTCCTGAAGAAGAAAATAGTAGTTAGAAATTATAAGATAAAATCATTTGTATTTAAATATATGAAAAAAATAATTTTACAAATCTATAATCATGATAAATTCTAACTTCGTCAACCTAGTGTAATACCTAATATTATCTCTCTGTCTATATATATATATATATATATATATAGTCAGGAAAAGAAATAACTTGGATAAATATTTTAATGTTAGCTTTATTGAGACATAATGAGATTAATGCAATTCACCTTTGGCCTCTACAATTACAAGAGATTCTCAAAGTGATGGCTGTCAGCACCCGGACATTTATTAGTACAGCTAACTGCTGAAGTGTGCATACCTTTTTGGCAGACTTTATATATGACAACTACATTGGCATAAAAAATGTTTTTATTGCATTGAAATAGTTCTTGTCCTTTTAAAACAATTTTTCCACTTTTACATATCATTTGCTAACATTTCAAGCAAATCATATTTTCTAAAAGCTCAGGTAGAAAACATTTATAATAAAATTTAGATTATTCACATAAAAGGGAGTGTACTTACTGCTTAAACTTTTTCACATGGAAAAAATACAAATTTTCTGTTAAAAATAAACAGTACAACAAAATGAATGAAATATATTTAAAATTATGTTACTAACATGTCATTTGGCTCTCGTCATTTATTGCTCAGAACACTGTTATACTCCTGGCTGCTGTTTTATAGATTCATTTAACCTAGACATACTCATTTTTCTATGTGTTATGTGTAGATTGAATTACAGTTCAGCTTTTTCTGCTGATTTAATGAAAAACTGCTCATTTCCTTCAAGAGGCTAAGATAATGTTCCAGGTAATCATGAACCTCATTTGGAAAATATGTCTGCTCTCTATTGTATACTTCTAATTATTTGTTAAGTATCACGAAGTTTGAGGATTGTTCAAATTTTGAGTAAGACTCAAAAGCAAGCTCCTTAGTACTGAAACTGTTACCAGGTGGAAATTTTCGTTCTGATGTTTTCAGATTTCAGCAGAGATAAAATTCTTGAGCCCCAAACTTACCAACAGTTGTTAATAATTCTTAAAGTTAATTAACATGATAGAAATGTTTAAAGATCTTCCACGGTGTGATTTTTATAGCAATGCAATTGTCTGAGGAACTACAAATGTTCTGTGCCTTGTAAATTCAATAAACCATGCTTCTTTTGGTTAAAATAATGCAGTGAACTATTTGTGTTTTTATGAACATCTCTCTGCTTTATGTTAAACTCACTTTCGTGTCTCTTGTCATTCTTAGTTTGGTGTTTATATATTTTGATTTCTCTCTTTCTCTCTTGTTTTTTTTTTGGGGGGAGGGGGGAGGACAGTGTTTCACTGTATAGTTCAGACTGGCTTTGAACTCACCACGTAGCAAGAAAATCACAGTGATTTTCTTGCCACAGTCTCCCGTGATGCCTAGCCACAGTCTCGATTTTGAAATCTGTATTTTTATACATCCCCCAGTTACATTTTTACTGAGATATTTTAGATATTCTGCCACACTTTAAGCAAAAAAACCCACTAAATTTTCTTTCAAAAATATATTTTAAATTTGTGTTCATTGAAACGAAACTATAGTAAATTGTATCTTTCAATACTTTTTAAAAAATGTAGCCCAGTAGTTAGAATAATGCTCCATCCTGCATATATGTAGACTTCTCTTGAAAATATAAATAATTCACTATACGTCTGTGTGTCTTGGACAGAAAACAGAAAAGGAAAAGGATAAATAATTGTGAAAAAATTAAATAAAAAATGGTCTTCTAAGTTTTCCAAAATGCAAATTACTTGATTAAATTAGATTAATACTATTACTAACATGAAAATCCTCAAACATCAATTAACAATGACTAAACCATCCACTTTAGTTAAGTGGAAGATATAATTGATATATACAAATATACTAGTCATTTTGTTGCTTTAATTATATTGAAAAGACATGTTTGCACAATTTAAACATATTACTTTATGCATATTATTGTACAAATACTGATAAAGTGACTAATAATAATCACTAACACTTTTCGCTGAAACAGATATGTAAAAGCATGTACTGAATTACAATTTAGGCTACCATTTGTACATTTCTCTGATAATTTGCCTTTAGTACCTAACTTTAAAAGAGTATAAAAAACAGTTGAGTACTGTTTGATGTTATGAACAAATTTCAGTGTATTAGTCAATTATCAAGATTTTTGATACCAAAAACCCATGGATACATCTATTTTAAAAAAATTCTTATTTTATTCTTTTGAAGGGGATCAAACTCAGGACCTTGTGATTTCCAGGCAGACACTGATAGCTGCTGAGCTAAATCCCCAGACCAAGGATACATCCATAAACAAGTCCATCAATTGTAAGGAGCAGTAATCAAGGAAAACCGCTAGATAAACCTGCATCACTGACTACATGATAGGAATTTTGATTCTGGTGACATGAATCCTAATTCTTTTAACTTTTAGAAATAACTTACTGTTAATTGTAGACTATTAATAAGACAAAATTTTATGAAGCTTTTATGTTAATTTCATAGGCAACCACTATTTTTTATTATCCCAGAAGCAACATTTTGGCAGCTGAACTACATTTTACGTGGTGATTCTGAAAGTGTGTTGAATTAAGCTCTTATTATGTAAAGCACAGAATTTACCTTAATTGAGCTAAATGCCTTTTAGTACTTATAATAAGTATGATATTTTGCTTTTATAGGGTTTCTGAAATATAGTATCAAAGAATAAGCACTAAAGTAGAAACATAAAGCCCATGACTACCCTTAATGTTATAACTTATTCTGATGGGTTGGCTTCTAAGGACAAATAACTTATGACTACCGTACTGTGACTAAATAGTTACTCTTTTTATAGAATTCAAACAGGATTGCTGGCTATGGATAATTTATGTCATATATACTTTATGTGCATTATGTTTTATGCTATGAAAGAGCATTATATATTAAATGAAATTCATAAATTATCAGGCTTTCAATGACCTTGACTGTATTTGTGGAAGAAAATAATCACCTTGATATTTCTCAGAAGAGTTAATACAATGAATCAGAAACAGTACTATCCAGGAGGAATTAGAATCCAGATTATATTAATCACTGTCTAGATCCTCTCAACTTTGTAACACTGAATCAAGGACAAAAATTAAGGCCAAGGATTAAACCAGAAGCAATGTGCCAAATGTGGCAAAGTGTATTTTCTAAAGACTATTATAACTCATTTAAAAATCACACTGTCACTTAAATAGGTTTTAAGTGCCATATACTTAACTTTTTAAAAAAAGGAAATTTAGGCTTACACGGCTATTATTTGTAATTAAATTTCAAAACAGGCTGGCTTTCTGGAAGAATAATTCATTGGAAACATATAAATTCTGAACAAATTAATCAGTTAAAATACAATTCTGTTTCAATTTGATTCTGCAACTACAAGTATAACTGTTTTGCATAACAATACAGTATTGAGATAAGTCACAGTTCATGTTTGAAATTAAGTACTCATTTTGTGACTGAGAGGAATTTATCTCTTGATATTTACTCTCTTAAACATAAGCTACAGAATAATTTTCAGTGTTAATATGTAAACATTCAATTTGTGAAAAAATAATTTCTTAACAACTTCTGAAACTTTTAATAAAGTATTCACTTTGCAACATATATACTAAACTACTAATATTACCTTTTGAATTAGAAAACATTTGACAGTTAGTGAACCTGAATTGAGAGACAAAATTATCCTACAGTGAGAACACCTAACAATTTTATTCCATAGGGGTCACATTTGTTTTGAGATTTTAGGTGCTAGCAATAAATCTCACCTATAAATATTGACAAATCTCGATTATCATGATGTTACTCTGAAATAAATCTATAATATAAAATGCTTTATACAATATTTTGCAGAAACAGTGTTTGTTTTGCACATTACCTGCAGTGTAGCTTCATTGTTTACTTTCACTTGTGAAATCTAAAAGGAATTTTGTACACCAAATCTGTTTCTTTTTACAGGACACAAAAGTAAAATCATTAATACATAATTGTGATTTTATTACAAATAAATATCATTTCTTTTCTATTACACTTATTTTTTTAGCCCTTTGTTTCTTTCTGTAAGTTCCACTCTTTAATCCTGCTTCCATTAGTTTCCTGCAAGAGAATTGACATTCTATCAATAAAACCTTGATTCTTCAAGTCTTATGACCTAACTTACTTGTTTTCTTGACCTAATTACTTATTTAAAGTATGTTTCTATGTCTGAAAATATATCCTTTATTATTATGAGAAAGTTACAACATCTATTCAAAATATGATTTAAGAAGTTAAAACAACTTTTAAATTATTAACTCCAATGTGTTTTCTTTGTTTGTTTGTCTCTTGAAAAGCCATAATAACATGTAGCTTTAATCACAAAGGACTGGTTAATATATTCTGCTAGTAACTGGGTAAATAGTTACAAACTATTATAAGAAAAAAATTATGCAGCCTGAACATATTTTAAATAATTTTAATCTAGTCATAAAAGTAATTTTTCTACAAATACAAGAATTACAAGATATTTTTGTTATGCTCACACATGCACAATGGCATATATGTTAAGGAATATTCTATAGTTATGTTCTAGAAATAAAATAATTAACTTGTCTTTTGCACAAATAGGTTTACTGAAAAACTATACATACTAAACTCTAATGCATACTCTTTATCTATAACTTACAATCTTTTTACCTAGGTGACAGTGTCATCTATACTCAGTAAAGCAATTTAAATTCACAGTAATTTGTATAGCAATGTCAATTTATTTGTTTGATATTCAAATGTGATGCTATGCTCAACTTGAAATACTATTTTTATATTCTCCCATCAGCCACTTCTGGATGTGGTTTCATATACTTGTACATAAGATTTAATTTGCCATTATTTAGTTTTAAATGAATAATTCATATAAATCAAAGCCTACTTATAAAAGTGTAACATATATGCATATTTCTATACATATTTATATATGCCTATATATAAATACATAATAGTTTCTTATTACACCAAAATAAAGAGAACTAAAATTCAACATTATGTTTTTAAATAAAGTATAATTTAAAATGCATCAACAATAAAATGATCCTCAGTAGCTACAAGATCTGAAGGCAATAACCTTTTTTTGCCCTTTTTCACTGCCTTTACAGGTTTGGAACATCTAGTACTTTAGTTGAAAAACTGACACAGCTTTGAAAAATTACGTTCTTACTAACACTTGATTTTGACCTTGATGTTCCCACCTAGTCTCTTTATATGAATTCATCCCTGCTCTATTTCTAATACAATACTAAATTAGACATATACTAATACAAAAGAACATTTAAAATTAGTCTTTTAAAAATTAGTACTATAGGAAAAATAATAAAAGCTTTCAAATAATAGGTTAGGAGTTATTTTTTAAGTTAATTTCTAGTGACAATGTGACATGTACTTATGTATTATTCTGAGATAAGAAATTTACTTAAATATGAATATGTTCAAATAAGAAATTTATAAAAACTGAAAAATTGATACATTTTTGAAAGACATAACTGTTTGATCATCATTTTAGAGGGTGCTTTCTTGCAAAATTGACCTAGGATCTCCATATGGAAGCAAGACAAAATGTGCAATCATGTTCAGTACGTATTTGCAGATAAACTATATCAGTTCCTATTACTTCTGATTTTAAGAAGGTACTTAAAAAGAATTCATTAATAACTGTAATTTTTTGGAGTAGAATCACACATGTTAACTTTGTTTATCTCAATTTAATTTGTTTAGAAGCACACCTGTTAACTTCCCTGTTTACCTCAATTTAATTTGCCAGTATGTATTTTGTTCTTACTCATCTTGAATTTTATTGTACTATGTTAACAGCCATCCCTATAATTTCTCCTGACCTATCTTCCTAATTTGCATGTTTCTTTATATGCCATTTGAGTCTGAAAGTTTCCCAAGGGCAAGATGCCTTAAGGTAGATGTCCAATGATTATATCTTGAATGATAATGCTGTGTCGACAAATATTGTCAGTTTGACTGCAGTAAGAGATCCCGGGAGATGTGATTGGATCATGGGAGCACTATACTCATCTATCTATCGATTGGTCAATTTCTGTTCATAGCTGAATGTGCTGTTGGGAGCTGGGGGTCCAGGGGGAGGAGGTAGAAAGCTAGGGCATGCCTCCGGAGGGGATACCTTTCCTGACACCGCTTCCTCCTGTTCTGCTTCACAGTCACAGGAGGCGAGCAGTTTTATTCTACCACAACGTTCTGCCACAGTGTTTTTATCTTGAAACAGCCTAATCACTGACTGAAACTTCTAAAAACATGAACCCAAATACGTTTCTTCTCTAAGTTTGGTGTGTTAAGTACTTCATCTAAGTGAAGGGAAACCTGACCAATACAGAAAATTGGTAGCAGGAATGAGGTCATCCCTGTGACTGTGCTTGATTTTATGTTTCAGAAAATTTAAGAATGGTGTATGTCATGTTTATAGGTGTAGGGTAGAGCATTGTTAGATGCTGTGAGAGCCTGATAGACAATTGTGATTAGGGTTCCAAGAGGAGAATATTGATAGAGATGTAAATGATAAATTCCACTCTTTAAATTTCAGGACTTTACTGGGATTTGACCTAGAAACCATGAGTAATACACTCTACATTTTTTGTCTACATTTATTCCGTGTCTGCAGTCATGCCGTTTTTTCACTGTAATACGTTTATATCTGAGTCATCAGATAATGCACTGAAATGTCTGAGACCATGAGCCAAATAAATTGTTTTGTCTTTTAAACATTTGGTGCCAGGTATTTGTATCCTGGTGAAGAAAAACTTACTAACAATACTACATAAATAATATAATGTACATATACAACATAATCAATTTCAGATTTTTTGCTGGGTACATCAGGCTTCTTTGATGAGTATCTACTAAGAGACACTGCTTATTACCCAGTGATTGCCTTAATACATTTAGCACATGTTTAAGAAATAATTTGTCTTCTTCCTTTTCATTTTTCTGCTTTTAGTTGCTTTATGTAAAGATACTTAAATCCAAGTAAGCTTTTCAAAGAAATCTTTAATACCTGAAAAGTTGCATAAAGTTCAAGAATATCCTTGTAATTACAGAGTCTATTCTGAAGAAAATATTTTGAATAAAGCATTTTGTTCAGTTTCATAACTTCTACACTTGGTACTCTGGCTTCCATTAATTTATTGATAATTAATCTTCCTAACAGAATATAGTTCTACTAAAATGAATTTTGGCCATAATTTTAGGCACCTCATATTTCCTGATATGCACACCCATGCTTCTAAAATTCTGCTAGATATTTCTGAATAGAAAATTTGCAGGCTTCTTAAATTTCTAAAACCAAAGAATCATGTTACTTCTTAGCACTTCTTCTTTCCATTACTTTGTCAATAATAGTCCATTAAGGATGCAGATGTCTCAATTTTGAAGAGTTTAATCAAAAATAGACAGCTCATTTTATAAATCTTTAGATTTTGTCTTAAGATTACATTCATACAGAGTGCACAGATGTGCATTATATTTTACAAGTCTACTGGCATAAAAATATAAAATATTAGAATAAATCTTACCTTTTAATATAAAATGAAACTTTTTTAGAGTGGCAAATTTTAAAGCAATTGTCACATAGAAAAAGGTCTTTTGTATTTGGTAATAGACTATTAATATACAACAATTATAGACTTACTGTATATAAAAGAATATTTTACCATCTAATGATCTTTCTTTCATTCTTATCAAGAAAACTTCTATAATCATTCACAAATTCACATATAGGAAAAGACTTAAAATAATATACTTAATATAATACTTAATATTTAATATAATACTATAATATACTTAGTATAATATAATGTTATAATATGTTTAATATAATACTTAATATAATACTATAATACTTAATATAATAATAAACAACTAAATCAATGCAGAATTAGGTATAAAATATGGTATGGTATTTTAAAAATAGAAATGCTTTATGTCATGAGCTTTAAAATACAGACTTAGTTGTTTTATGTGAAAATGACATATTCATGTAGTTGGTTTTAGGAGAAGAAATTGAGAAGAACAGAGTAGGGTAGGAGAAGACAGGTAATGTGATCTTAGCTCATACTCATACAGGGGCCATGATTAGTACCATAAAAGTGGCCCTAGATTTAGGCTCACTAGGAAAATTCTGGAACCTTAGGGAGAACTTAAGTAATTTGCTGGGCAAGATTATTCCTTTTTGGTGGGGCAATTATTTACTCAATGGAAAGGGATTAAATAGAAAACAGAGGGAAGGTTGACTTGCTCAGAAGAGGGTCTGGGTAGAACACCAACAGTATACATTACAAGTCAACCTTAGTAGGCACTTGTTAATCACATTAAGTTCACTCCAATTGTTCTGAACTTTATACATAGAGTTTTAAGCCACAATTTTGATAAAACTTTATATGAGAAGCATTAGTAGAAATGGTTTGTCTCCTACAACTCATTTGTTAATGAGACCCTAACTTTGTCATTATCACCCATTCCAGAGTTCCTTTAATCTGGCTTATAATTTAGAGTGTGTATGGGCCTTAGAACCTCGTCTTAGTAAATTTCTCTTGTACAACACTATTGGCTTCTGTAACATTGTAAACTATGAAAATAAGGAGAGAGAGAGAGAGAGAGAGAGAGAGAGAGAGAGAGAGAGAGAGAGAGAAAGAGAGAAAGAAAGAAAAAGAAAAAGAAAAGAAAAAGAAAGAAAGAAAGAAAGAAAGAAAGAAAGAAAGAAAGAAAGGAAGAAAGAAAGAAAGAAAGAAAGGAAGAGAGACTGAGAATGGGGGCAGGAGTAGGAAGAGCAGAAGGAGAAAAAATGCAAAAGGATGAAGAAAAGTAACAATAAAAGTGGGAAAAATGAAAGAAGAAAAAAATGGTGAACAGGAAGGAGATGAAAGTTGGTCACGACAGTATTAACAATTGAGGAGATTGAGTTTTAAAGTTAGTTGCCCATGTCCTATTATATAATAATAATTTTGCCTCCTCATTATGACCTGATTCTGCTACTTCAAACATTCTGAAAGGCTGGTATGCCTTCTGTGTCTAATGGTTTATTCAGATAATTATACCTAAATTGTCAGGTTGAAACTTAAATTTTATGTTTATTGCCACAAATTTATTACACCTCTAGGCAAAATAACCCCTGTCCTGAGCCATGTTATCTTTATCTTCCTAAAATGGGGTGCAATGTACCAAAACTTATACCCCAAGAAGATGACAGAAAGTTCTTATTTGAAAAGGTAGGCTCTCTGCTAATTCTTTGTCTCTCTACTCATATGTCTCCTGTCTACCTATAAGAAGAATAATATCATACAGCAATTCTTTAAATATTTTATACTCTAAAGAATGGAGACACACTGGCAGCATTTCATTTCCAAGCTGGCCTTTTTAACTGTGATTTTATAAATATACCTACAGTATTTATCAACAGGAAGCTTTTGAAAAATTCCATGTCCCATGCAATCCATGGCTCCTAGGGTCACATGCTTCCACACTTGGTTTGGTTGTTGTCATGTCTCGTTCTACCCTAGTCACTCATACACATTTTATGCGCTAAGTAATAGGGTTGTGTTAGTCACTGTGTTTTGAAAGGAAAAACTGTTAAAAGGATGAAAAACATGCTAATTCCAGCCAGGGTCATGTATTCATTTTTAAAGAAAACAAATAGTCATTTTCCATCTAGTTCTTTTTGGAATAAAGGGAACCATAGTAGAGGTTTAGTATTTCTCAGTATTGAGGGCAGATTTAGCACATGTCAATGGCAATATTTGGGGGATACAGGGTAATCAGGTGCTCTTGATTCTGCATCTAAGCTTCATCTCATTTTCTGACACCTCAATATGCTCACGCAAATACTGCTTGATCTTTTTGAGCCAAGTTATCTTGTCTTTTGAGGCAAATTGTCTTCTGCATCCAAGAATGCTGTTTTATGGGTACCAGTACACTATTAAAAAACTCTCACAGTTTAAATCCAATTCATTATGCCCATTAACATACCTCTTTTTCTGGTCTCCTCCTTAGTTTCGTTCTTTTCAGCCTTCTATACATTAAGTCAAGGCTTTTACCACTGTCTAGAAATTTGATTCTGTCCCTAGCTTATATTATATTTCTTTCCATGTAGAGCAACTCTCCATCCACAGGAGATTGCTGTCACTGTCACTCTGTCCTCCCCAAAGCGGTGATGTAATGCACGTAGTCAATTATCACTCAGGCCCATGTTCCATCCACCCTTCAGCAAATCTTGGCCTGTTTCTTGATCTTCTAGCTGTGGGAAGAAACCCTCTAAGAATCATGAGGCTTAGCTGAAAGTAGACATAGAAATCTGAGTTATTTTCGTGTTGCTTACTTTCACTGTCTGACTCATCTCAAGTCCGATCTTGTATGTATCATGTCCATTGTGTAATAGATGTCTGGCAGTAGGGTGATAAAGTACTGTGTCTTACATTCTCAGACTTTGAATTGGCAGTGTTAGCTGAATGAAATGTAAGATCTATAATTGGTCTTCCACTCTATTTTTTTATAAATGCAGGAGATACAAATATGTGCCTAGATACCACCAATGAGGTTGTTTAATACGGTAGTTTCCTTACATTCCTAGTTACTTTTGTGTCAGTCTGTCATATTCCCTTATTGTCTTATTAATGGTGCCTTAAGCAATCACGTAATTACACAATTCTTACAGTTACTATTTCATCCATATCATCCAAAATGCATAACAATTACACCAGCCAGTGTATCTTTTTCTCAGTGCAGTTTAGATGAATTTTTTCTATGTACATGCTGTGGCTTTCCAGGAGTTTGGAAAGTTGCATTACCCAATAGAATGTATAAGAATAAACCACAGCATTTATTTCAATAAAGGAAGATTTGTACCTACTGTCTATATGAGGGGCCCTAAATTATGTAATTACATGAATTTTTTGTTTGTGTTTCTAATTGTTCTTAGGCACTTAGAAAATTAGAAGAACACATGCTATTAGTAGAAGATAATGACTTGTACATTTATATTCTGATTTTTAGTAGCTAATTTTTAAATTGATGAACAAATTTGAACATAAACACTTGGCATACAACTTTATGAAAGGATATGTTTAATGTACTATTAAGGAAGAAAATCTTGGAACTCTAAGATAAGAATTGTAACTATTTTTAGTTGTGTTATAAAAGTGAATTATTCAAAGAAATAATTGAAAAAATCATGTGATTTCTATAGCTATTTTTTTGCCTAGTTAGTTTATTTCTAGGAAAATACAATATAGAAATATTTTGAATTTCTTGTAATACTCTTCACAAAGCCTGATGTACTATGCTCATTTTTCATAAAATAAATTCAGAAAAATAAAATATGTATTATTGAAATACGAGATTAGTCTGAGAGATGTATTCTTGCTGGTATTTTAACATCAGTGCAACGTCACCATGGGTGATATACTATACTGGTAAATCATTCGAAAGACACCATTTTGATGATATATTATGACTCACATATACATCATCATGGTCATCACAATGGTTTATTAACATCATATATCACTAAAATGATAGAACTGTGATGAAATAGAATTTATAAGTAAAATAATGATGGCAAATGTCATCACTTGGAAAAATGTTTTCCAACCTCATTCCTGAAAAGTTTATTAATATTCCATCTAACTTTCCTACATTTTCCTGAAAAAGATATGTAAGTGTACGATTCATTTGAGGCATGTAGCTGGATTTTCCAGGGCAACATGTGTGAGGTTTTTTTGTGTGACAACCTCCTACAGTGATTAGAACTTTTCTGAGTCATTCCAAAATGAAATATTTTCCTCATATCTCATCCAATGGCAGAATTGCTTGTTCTTTCATGTCAATACATTGAAACACATGTCACAACAGTTAAAATATTCTGTGATGGCATAGAGATATTACAATGTGCCAGATCTGATATACCATTCTAATATATGATCATTTTAGATTCATATTATTTTTAATTTATTTTATCATTTCACAGACTATAGTCTTTAGGTACATGATCATAACTTTCAAACCAAGATGTGTACTTTCTAGTCCAATGAAAAAGAAACATGAGAATGAGTCAGAAAAAGCAGTTTCAAGAAAATGGCACAGAATTTCATGTTACTGGGGAATAGTCCACGTGAAGTAATACACCTCCACAGAAAAATCATTTCCTATAATTTTTACTTTACCATCATCAGTTTATGTATATTTCCTTAGATCAATACATTTTATTAAGTACAGGTATCAATAGAACTTAATGGATAAAAGCATCACTAAACCCAAAACAGATACTGATTATCAAGTCAGCATTTATCATGTTAATCTAATACCACTTGTTGCATTTGTCATTACATGATGTACAATACAATAAAATTCCACATTTAAATTCCACTTAGTTAAATTCACGACAGCAACAGTAGTGTTGCACTTTTCTGCACCACCATTAACCAATCGTACCTGCCTTAATACTTCCATGGAATGTTATTGAACTTTCCAAGGGCAAATATTTGACTCTATTTCTCCAAGATTGTAATTTGGAGAGTTGATATTTTGATTTTCTATAATAGGTTCCTCAGAGTCCAGTGGCGAACAAAAGCTTGATTCACAGTATTTGTTTTAAAAAGTTTGATTTTTCATGTGTTATTAACTGTTGAAAATAAAAATATTAAATCATTTTACCTTAATAATTTGATATACATTCATTTGAAATGTATGCAAGCATATTCTTTTTAAAAACTTGTCAATTTTTATCATGCATTTTTCTTTCTCAACTTGTTTTCATTTCCTGTTTCACTCAGGCACCATTATTAATTATTAGCTTAGAATATTCTATGCTCATTTTACTAATGAAAATAAAAATAGATATAAATAGCTATATCTATAATAATTTTCTGTTATAATACTCAAAGTAAAGTAAAATTTTAGCTAACTAAACTATGAATAGTATAAAGAAATAAAAACTGTAAGACAATTATCATTATTTTGCTAATGTCATCATAATTAATGGCACATGTATAAGATGATAAGCACAGTGTATAAGTATATGGTCTTATACATCTTATACATTGTGGTCTTATACAGTTCAGTGAGGTTATTTTGAAATATGTAGATTTATACTATATTCTAAAATAAGAGGGGGTGAAAAATCAATTCCATGACTGGTTTTCATTTTTATAATAGGTGAAGATTCCTGGGAAATTGATTGAATTATTAAATTTATCTTGGGTTATATTTTAGACATAAAATGATGATATAACTTCAAAATAACATTATGATTATAAATTTGTATGAGCTTTCATTTTTGTTAAATGTAGAAAATTAAAAATCAATTGACTAGTAGATCAATGATCTTTATTAGTTTCATGTCATAGCGTGCTTTTGCAAAATTATTATAGATGTTATAATTCCTTTTTCAATCCTTGCCAATTTTCTTGCTCAATTTGTATCAGAGGCAGCTATGGAAATTTAAAAAGCTAATTTCAATATACTCATATCAACATACTTAGGCATAATATATGTCTACCTTTCTTGTGTTTTACATTTATTTTTTAAATCAATGCCACACAATGGTGGAATTAACACAGCTCTAAATTATTTCATTTGCAAAAAATGTTCAATCTTTCACTAATCAGTAAAAGCTAATTTTTTCAAACATGGAAACATTCAGTTTATACAGATTTTGAAATATAAATACAGTAAAAAATACATTCAAAAATATATTTTAGCTACTACTACTATACAACCCAAACCACAATTACCACATCCCAAACCTAATATAGTATTCTTAGCTTATTATTTTAAAGAGAAGAATAAAACAATAAAAAACAAAAGTACAGAATTTCAAAAACAAGATAGTAGGAAATCTTGGTCTTTGATAGGTGGAAAGCCAGTTTTTCGAGCACCATTTATTAAAGAGGCACTCCTGTTTTTCTTGTTCTTCTTGTTCTTGTTCTTCTATTTCTCTTGTTCCTGCTCGGGCTCCTGCTCCTACTCCTCCTTTTCCTCCTCCTCCTCCTCCTGCTACTCCTCCTCCTTGTTTTTCCCAGTGTCATGCCAATTTTATCACAGTACTTTTGTAGCATAATTTCAAATCAAGGATTGTGATGCCTCCTTCTTTGCCTTTGTTGCCCAGGGTTGCCTTTGCTTTCTGTATCATTTACGTTTCCAAATAAATATTACAAATGTTTTCTCTAGATCTATGATGTATGATGAAGGTATTTTATTGAGACTTCATTAAATCTGTATTAGAAATTTGGAAATATGACCATTTTCACAATTCTGATTATTCCTTTCTATAAGCATGTGATTTCATTCCATTTTCTGATATCCTCTTCAATCATTTTTGGGGGATGCTGTAATTTTTAGTTATGCATCTTTATTTTCAATGTGTAGAAGTTTTTTTCTTCGTTAGATTTATTCCTAAGTATTTCATTAATTTTTTGGATACTATTATAAAGGTTGTAGTTTCTCTTATTTCTTTCTCAGTAAGCTCGTTGTTTGTGTACAGGAATGCTATTAATTTTCGACTGTTGTCTTTGTATCCACCAAAGACACTGAAGTTGTTTATTATTCCTAGAATATTTTGGTCAAGTTTTCAGGGTTTTCTATGTTAAGTGTCATGTCATATGAAAATAGTGGTGATACAAATCTTGCTTTCCTATCCTTGTTCCTTTTATTTCTCTCTCTGGTCTAATTACTCTGGCTAATGTTTCCACAAATTTATTGAATAGGAATGGTGATAGTGTACATCTTTGTCTTTTTTCTGATTTTTAGTGTAAAATCTTTCAGTGTTTGTCCAGTTAGTATTATGTTGCCTGTTTGGTTTGTCACAAATTGCTTTTATCAGATTGAAGTAATGGCTATCTAGTCTGATTTTCTGTACATTTTTGCAATCATAAGTGATGTTGAACTTTATCAAAAACATGTTTATCAAAAACTCTTCTTCCATCCATTGAGCGTTGGCTTTTTTGATATGGTATATTATGTTTACTGATTTAAATATATTGACCTATATCTGCATTCCTGGGATGAATCCCACTTGGTCATGATGTATAATCTTGATGATTTGCTGCATTCTGTTTGCCAGTATTTTATTGAGAATGTCTGCATCCGTGTTCATTAGGGAGATTGGCAAGTTGTTCTCTTTTTTTGTTTGAGTTTTCTCTGGTTTTAGTATCAGAGGAATACTTGCTACCAGTATTGAGTTAGGGAGATTTGCTTCCTTTTCAATTTTATTAAAGAGTTTGAGAAGTATTGCCATTAAATCTTCTCTAAATTTCTTATAGAATTCAGCTGTGTATGTATCAGACTCAGGGTTTTCTTTGTTGGTAAATTTTTAATTTCATTTTCAGTTTCATTAATTGATTTTATTCAATATTTTTATATCTTTTTGATTCAGCATTGGTAATTCATACATTTATAGAGATAGGTTCATTTCTTCTATGTTTTATATTTTTGTGAGTAAGGATTTTCAAAGCAGATATTGTTGATCTTCTGAATTTCTATGGATTCTTTAGTGAGTCCACCCCAGTCATTCTTCAGTGCATGAATTTGAGTATTTTTCTTTTCATTTTTTTTTTTTTTTGGATACTGTTGCCTATCAATTTTGTTTATTTTTTTTCAAATGAATAACTCTTCAATTCATTAATTCTTTGTATTATATTCTTAGTTTCATTTGCATTAATTTCTGCTCTGTTCTTTACAATTTTCTCCGTTGTAAGGGTTCTGGACTTGACTTGCTCTACTTTTTCTGGAATCTTCAACTGTATCACTGGATTTTTTATTTGTGCTCATTATGTTGTCCTGTCATCACTATAAATCTTTCTCTTAGGACCACTTTCATTGTGTCCCTCAGATTTGTTAAGTTGTACTTGCATATTTGTTTCATTGTAGAAATTGTTTAATTTCTTCTTTAATTTTGCCTGTGATCCATTGGTTCTTCAGGAAAGTGTTAATTTTCCATGTAGTTATGAAATTATTGCAATTTTTTTCAAAATTAATCTCCAATTTTGTTGCACTGTGGTCAGATAACGTACATGGGATAATTTAAGTTCCTTTGTATTTACTTAAGCATGTTCCATGGGTTAGTATATGGTTTAATTTAGAGAATGTCCCATTGCAGCTGAGAAGAATGTGTATTCTCTCGTTGTTAGATGAAATACTCTATATTCATCACTAAGTCTGTATGTTCACATCTGGTTCAGTCCTGTGATTTCTATGCTGATATTTTTTTTTTTGGTTGACTTGTCTCTTTATGACAATTGGATATGAAACACCTCCCCCGCTTACAATTGTGTTATTTTTAAGGATGATAAAAATGAGAAAATCTATATGTATTATCTTATTGTTTAGTGCAAAATACTATATAAATAGAATTATAAGTTGAAATTAGAATCAAAATTGTATTCATGATATTCATTTATTAATCATGTAGATATAACTGTGGTATAATGCTTTAAAAATATTTAAGAATAATATGTTAATATTCAAGGATAACTTTTGTTATATACCATGACAAAATTTTTTCTTGAAAACGTGAAAGATACAGATTTATATAGATTTTCAGTACATTTGCTAATAATCGCAATGCTACATATAAAAGAAAGTTTCTAAAAATGTTTTACCTTAATACATTTCCAACATAGCTGTAATAATTTTCTACTTTTAAAAGTTAGCAATTACAAAAATATTAGCAACCTGAATTTTTTTTGTTGTTTTAGGCATTTTACATTTCAATGTTTCTGTGAAGAAAATTCACTAAGAAAATTATTTATTTTAAATTTATGAAGGAGGAATTATTTTTTAAAGCAGTATATTCCTTGCTTTCTCTCACAATACACTGTAAAGGTCATATATTACTAAGACATATTTTAAAATGGATGATGTAATCTTATATCATCCATATTCTGTACAATACTGAACTTAGCATTATACAAAGTACAATATCACATTTGTACTATTTTAAACCCAAGATTATTTGCAGTGTCATGATTAAAAATAAAGGCTCTTTTATGTTGTCATTTGCTTTGTTTGCTGGAGTTTTTATATGTTAAGTAACTTACTTTATTAAGATTCATTTGGGGAAAGGGGAGTGTCTATGTTTTGTAAAGTGAACACAGTAAACATGAAGGTACTATAAGAAACGTCAGAGCACAGTAAATATGCACTTGGGCTACCTGGAATATGATTCTTTTAAGACTGATAGTACACTCTAAGCTAAATGAATTCATGGTATGCTACTAAAACAGAATTCTGCAGGGTAGATAATTTATACTGAGCAGAAATTTACTGGCTTATAGTTTTATAAGCTGAAAATCTAGTACCAAAATGCTTACATAAAAATTGACAGTTTTTAATTGGGGTCTTTCTAATAAATCATCCTATGCCAGAAGATAAGAGGATGGCCGAATAGACACAGTTGGAATGTCTCTATGGAATCTGGAGTTTCTTTTCGAATCACCTCCTAGAAATCCCACTAATGCAATACTAATACCAACGCAATTTAACACGAGTTTTAGAGTGCACAAATATTCATTTAACTTTAAAATATTTTGATGTATCTCCCCAAAATTTGCATTTTTATGTAAGAACAACAACATAATAGCATAAGTTTTACTTGGTGATATTAGGGTTAGTTTGGTTTCTTAATTAATAAATTTTATTTAATGAATTAATTTGCATTCAATACCTGATTGACAATTCTATTTATTTTCACAAAGTAGAAAACAAATTTGCTCTGTGTTTTAGCATAAACAATGCAAGTGCTCTTGAAAATTGGAGACTGTCACAAAGTAAGAGGCTGGAAGAGTAGCGTACAGCACAACTAATGCCACAGCGTAATTAAGGGTTTGCTAGCTCCAATTTCCCTATTTAGCAAAATATTTCAGGTTTTCTTAAGGCTCTTTGAGGCTGCATGTCTTTGCTTTATGTTTGCTGTAGGAGTAAAAAGAACAATGGTTATTCTATAAATCAAAAAAAGTGTACTAGAAATTTCCCCAACTACCTCATTTTAAAAATAAGTTACTTTGAAATGTTTTTTAAACTTTGAAAATACTAGAGTCCCCTGAAGACAGTCTTAAAAAAGTCCTTTAATTCATTGAAATAAAATTATTTTTATATTCTTAAATTGTTTAAAAATTTAAATAGATAAAGGTAAAATTAAGAGGTAGTAAATACAATAAAGTCTAAAATTTAGATTCAATATCAATTGTTGTCAGAGTAAAAGATTCTATTAAGACATCTCTTAACTATATAAAGCTCAGAAAAACATATTAAATATTCTAGGAGCCTTATACTATTAAGCCTTAAGCATGTAATAAATTTTCTTTATTCTTTTTTACTATAAAAAAGTAAATACAATGAAACTTTTCAAATATTATATGATTAAACCATAAAATGATACTATTAACGTTGTCCTAAGTTTACAGTTTATATATATAAATATTGTATGCATTTGAGGTTGATCATATATGATATTTAATGATCAACAATTCTAAACAATTTGTCTTTAAGGACTCTTATTTCGAATGATTCTCACTCAAAAAATGGTTACAGATCAGGTATACGAATCTGACAAAATCACACTTTATTTTTTTTTTTTCTTTTCTGATTCAATAAACACAGCTAAAATTTATCTGGCCTTCTTGGTTGACATTTCATTCATTAACATAATTGTAATTTAAGGAAAAATATTCATATCAGAAGGCATGTATTGGCCTAGCCTTGTACAACATTCATAGACCTCCCCAAACCTCTACATGCTTCAATTCATTTGTTGAGACTATCCATCACCAACATAGTGAACATCATGAATTTATGTATGCAAATGCTTTTGAAATACATAACTTGTATTTTCATTCTAAAGTGTCTTGACTTAGGATATGATGTGCTATCAATACAGTAATCAAAAGACTCAGGTGATCTCATATAGGAAATTGAACAAGGTTATCAAAACATATTTCGTACTAGACTATATTGGCATTTTGGCAAACCATGAACTAAATTTACACTGAATGATGAATAGAATAGAAATTTGTATCCATTAAAATCAGTTTCAGGGGCTGGGGATTTAGCTCAGCAGCATAAGCGCCTGCCTTGCAAGCAGGCAGTCGTGAGTTCGATCCCTGATACCGATAAAAAGACAAAAAAAAAAATCAGTTTAATAGTGGAATGTTAGTATCACTTAAATATGTTGTATAATGAAATATTTTCCTCATTTTTCACCTATTTTTAATTATATACCTTGTCTATTCCACCAATTCTAAGGTTTTTTTTTTTTTAAACTCTATTGATGTTTTGGTTAATTAGTTGTCCTCCCTCGAAATAAATATTTTATAGCAGATATTTTCACAATCACTACTTAACAGTGGAACTCTGAGATTAGCAGTAGATATTTTTCTCAGTGAGACATGGAAGATTTTTGTGAAATATTTGAATTCATTTACAATGCTAATGTTCGAAGACATGTAACTGTATTTATGCTGTCACTGTATATTGCTGGCATGTGATTTACTGGCTCCATGTAAAAATATAAATTTACTTTTTTTTATTTCTATGATAATACACATTAAATCCAACCAAAAATAAACAAAATTACATAATTATTCACAATCTAAACCTGACTAGAATAATTTTAGCAGATCAAAATTGATGACAAACAATCCCCTAGAGTGAAGGTAATCACTATGCACTGTAAGCATGTATTAATTAAAGTTAAAAAGAAACCAACAGTCACTACTGCATGTTAAAATTTGTTGCTGACAATTTGTCACATGATTATGATAAAGGAGGATAAGATTCATAATCAGGGAATAAAATAACATTAATCCTTTCCATTTCCACTGAATTATTTAGGCTTTATTATTATTATTACTATTACTAGTGTAATTTGACAATTTTCTCACTTTATGAAACACAATTGTTAATAGTATTCTAACCAAATATTACTACATATTTGATGAGTAGTTACCAAATGTTCATTGAAATGTCTATTAACCACAAATTTAAAACTCTAAATATGATGTGTTAGACTTAGTATATGCCTCTACCTGATCTTCATTTTATTGAGGATTAGAGAAAAAATTTTAAAACTCCGAAATATGATGTCTTAAACTTAGTATATGCCACTACTTGATCTTCATTTTATTGAGGATTAGAGAAACAAGAGTTGTCTATTTCTTGGGTTCTCTTTAATATGCATCAGAAAAATTTATTATAGTATTGGAGTCAGCAGATACCATTATCTTTATCATGTCAAATCAAAAATTGAATTTCAAATTTTGCCACATAAATACAACTACAACTATCCAATAATTTGGGCCACCTTTCAGTTACCCTCCCCAGATAGAATCCAAAATCATATATTCTTCACTTTTACATAGATATCCATATTTAATACTAATAATATTTATAATAATTAGCACGTTACCAAACCCATGAACTATCAAATACAAAGTTTCCTCTTTTGTGGTGTTCCCCTCAATTAATATTCACAGCTTTCTGATAATTCAGATTCTAGAGAATCAGGGTTGGAATGGCTCAAAGCGCATGCATGACTTTCAAAATAAAGTTTTGATACATCTTTTTACTTGGTCACTCTTGACACCAAAGTCTAGTATAAATATTTGAGAAGAGAAAATTAAAGTCGGAAATTATCAAGAATGAAAAACTAAAGTGTATGGAAGACCTAGAAAAGACGCAATTCTATCATAAATCTATATATTTCACATGATCTTTAGGGAAAAATAATGAATGTGTGCTTCATTGGAATCATCTGAGAAGCCCTGCAAAACTGTCCCTATGAAGATCCAGAAGCCCACAACATATCACTGATGGCAATAATCTTTGCACTGAGACTCATCTTCAGAAGATATTCACTCCTGTAACATCTTTCCAGCACTTAAGTTTCAGTCTTAACAATATCATGGGAGTTGTTTTGCATACACTGCACCTAGTCAATGAGAGATGACATGTTGTCAGTATTAGGTGTATTTTCCACAAAGCTGTTCCTACAGGTGTAAAGTCATAAGTTAAGAAGTGATATTGAAGTGTTTTGGGTGGTAGCATAATTTCAGATGAATTACTCTATTTAAAAATGTAATTAGCCTCAAGAGACAAAACTTTAATTATCTTGATCATTTTTGAGACTTTTACCCCTATGTTATATTTATATACCAATTTCCTAAAATGAGTGTAACTATTATGCACGGTCAATATACACCACTGAAATCTTTTTTTATTTATTATAAAGAGAAAAAAACAAAACACAATAGAGCAAAGCAAATCAGAACAGAACAGTGCAAGCCACACAGGACTTCAAAATAAGACAACAGGATCTCAACAGTGGCTACCATAATGTCTGTTGTTTTCTTCAAAATAGTTGACCATACCTTCACACACAACAGTATCAAACATAAAAAAACAGTATGAAACCAATCAAAAGAATGAAAGCATTACAGGACTTCAAAACCAGATAACAGGAAATGAATAATAGTCACTATAATATCTCATTTTCTTCAAAAAATATCCATACACTCAAACATAGTAAAAGTAAATAAAACACCAGAATAGAACCAAACAAAACAAAAGAATAGAAGCATGATAGGACTTCAAAATAACATAGCCACCATAATGTCTCATTTTCTTTAAAATAGCTGTTCATACTATCAATAGTAAAATCAAACAAAACAGAATAAACCAATTAAACAAATGAATGAAAGCATAATAAGCAGTATAAAAGGAAACCAATCATGATTATCATAATACACCCCATTGTGTTCAAAAAAGCTGCCATATCATTAAACAAATTAAAATCTAACAACAAGACAGAACAAAGCCACACATAACAAAACTGTGGAAACAATACAAGAATTCAAGACTATAAGAAATTAACAGTAGTTATCATCGGTCTTTCCAGCTGTTTCCTCCTTAATCACTATTACAACAACTATTTTGCTTTTTGAATTCCAATAAATTCTGTTTTTATGCTAGGGTGCACCCATCTGTGTTCAAATTGTTTCACTCATGAATATGATATCCTGTTGCATCCATTTACCTACAAGATCCTCGAGATTATTCTACTTGATAGCTGGGTAGCTTTCCATTGTATGAAAATTCCGTATCATTTTATTCATTCTGCAGTTGATGGGCAAGTTTTTCTTGCTTTTTTTTTTCCTGGTCTCCTGTCCAATGGAACAATTGTTTCTCTCCTTTGATTTTTAGTCTATGAATTTCCTGTCCCGTTAAATGTGTTTCTTGTGTATACTATGTTGATGATCTTGTTTCTTGATCCACTCTCTCTGTATTTCTTTTTATTGCTGACCTGAGACCATCTATGTTAATGGTTATAACCAGCATGCTTTGTCTCTGCCATGCCACCCGCCTGCTGTTGGCCCTCCACTTTTCCCATTCTTTCAATTGCTTCTCTTGTTTGGCGATCTTCCTTTGTTACTGTTCCTGGTCATCTTTATATCTCTCTAGAGTATCCTTTAGCACTCTGCAGAGTTGATTTGGTTGTCATGAATTCCTTCAGTTGTTCTTTATCATGGAAATATCTTATTATGGTCTCAAAGTGTGACATTAACCTAAAAATGCCTCAAATCTGTCCATCTTTATAGCAGAGTAGTACTCTATTGTTATATATAACAAATTCTCTTTATCCATTCATATGGGCTATTTACAAGAGTTTGCTATTATAAATTCTGATTCAATAAACATGGGTATGCATGTATGATGATGCTATTTCTTTTGCAATTGAGGCCAGCAGGGAAAGTCCTTATCAATGACTCTGACTTATCTTCCAAAAGGTTTTTGCTTTACTATTTGGTTCCCATTGTCAATATCATCACAAAAAAATAAAATGCTCACAAATTGACCTAACCAAGAAAAATGTCTTTTACAACAGAAACTATAGAACTCTGGAAAAGAAGGTCAAAATCACATTAGAAATTATTCACTTATATCTTGTTCCTAAATAGGTAGAAGGCACATTATCAAAATGCTCATATTGATATAGGGGAATGCAACACCCAAACTACTATGTCTGTGAGTTTGTGTTCTCTAAAAATCAAAGAATTAATTTTAGGAACAACTGAGGTAAGAGTAGAATCTGTTTATTGCGAGAAAGGAAGCTTCTGTCTGAAGAGAGACAGAAGGGGTCCCCAGCAGATTACCAAGCACTCTATATTTTCCAGGGACTTTTATAGAGTAAAACCATGGATTCAATGTGGGGGAAGACTGGGAACTCACAAGACAGATGGGCATAAGGTGGGACATAACTATAGTTAGGCAATGAAATCAATAGTAGTTCAGGTAAGATTGATTACATTAGGAACAAATGGGGATGAGAGTCACATAGAAAGCAGGCATTCTTACAGAGCTGAGACTCTTTCCTAGGGGAATGGAAACTATAGGATATCAATCCCAGGATATGAATGCATTTACTTGGCCTTTTGTCTTGAGGCCTGGCCCACAGCAGAAGGGGTCAGTTTCCCTGGCAGCTGCCCGGTGTTTGCACTGACTCCATTGAGGACTAACCCTATCTCACTACGCATAATATTTCTAACTAGCTCAGCAGCCTGCAACACTATTACCACAACTGATACATAGATTCAATGCAATCCCAATCAAAATAAGTACCAATGACATTCATCAAAGAACTTGAAAAAATGCAATCCTAAAATTGACATAGAACCCAAAGAGAACTTGAATCGCAAAGGCAATGCTGGGTGGCAAGAGCAAAATAGGAAGCATCACAATCCCACAGTTAAAATTATTACAAAGCTTTCATGATAAAATACAGAATGAAACTGATTAAAAAAATCCTACATTTACATTTGCATCAATGGAACATAATATAAAAAGGACACAGATACAACTGGAAACTCAGAGCAAACAGGCACTTGATCTTAGACAAAAAGGCCAAAAACACAAGCTTGAGGAATCAGTGCACTATTTGCAAATGTTAATGGAAAATTGGCCATATCAGTGCAGAAGAAGGAGGCAAAATCCAAATCCCTCACTGTATAGTAAACCAAAACCATGTGAATTTTAAATGAGAAAGGCTAAATATCTCTAAAAATTTAGGAAAAAATACACCACTTTGTACTAAATAATAGTTATGCAGGAATCCGGTATTCAAAATTTTCTAGGGAACAATTCAATCTGATTATATAATGACAGTAAAAGAAAGAGGAAATCGAAGTAAAATTTGCAAGTACATGGTGTCATGGTTTATGTTGGTGGCCCCCAGGCCTCATGCTTTTGCATTACGCATTTGTGATTGGTTCATCGTCTAGGGCTTGGATTGATGGTGTCAGTGCTACACCCATATAGGGGTGGAGCCAGCATACAATGTAATGGCTGGAAGAAGGTGAGTCTTGCTCTCTTGCCAGTTCCTGCCTTGCTGTTTGCAACTGCCATGAACTGCAGGCCCACCATGCCACCCTCCCTTGGAGCCCACTGAGTATGGACTGAAACCTCTAAAAATTGTAAGAAATAAACCTTTCCTTTCCCAAGTTTGGGCACCAGGTATTTTGTCTCAATGACAAGTAAAAAGAAACTAAGACACATGAAGTGTAAGAAAGAGAGTAACAGTTAAAAAAAATCAACACATCAGAAAATAGAAATCAAAAGGAGTAATTTTTTTTCAGTTTTCCCTCATGCTAAGTGTGCTAGCACTTAGCTTTCAACCCTTTTTATTTTTTGTTAAGTAAGCTTATTTTTTCTTTCTTTTGAAAAAAAATGGAGAGTGCAATGACAGGCAAAAAATAAAAATGAAGTACAAATATTTTACATTTTTTGTACCATTCCAGCCAAATATTATGAATACGCAAACCAGTTTGTGCATATCATAAACTTAATGATGATTGTGACTATTTCTCTTGCTTTTGCCACATAAAATTTTTCCAAATATTTAAAAGCATGATTTTCATGCACAATTAAAATACTCAAGTTTCAAGAATTTTTAAAACTCATTTAATGGAAATCCAGCAACACAGTATGACTGGTTCACACGAGAATTTGACTTACAGAAGTTTATATATTGTTTGAAAAATAATTCATTGTGTGATTCCTAATAGGATTCCTTCTCTTTATTACCATTTGGAAAGAGTTTTTCAGTGTGATGAAACAGAGAACATAAAGAAAATATAGCCTTTATTCCAAGGACACGGAGAGAAGCCCATGACCACCTGTGGCCTGGCTTTCTCTGCCAGAACATGGGGTATGGGATATCTATATAACCTCTGACTGGGGTGGTGCTTAGGTGGGCATTGATGATGCTTGAGGAGCTGATTGGAATTCTCTGTGCATGCAAACAGGAAGAGGAGTTACAATTATGGCTGAGTAAGAAGCAGGAAGTGGTAGGTGTTCCTGCTTTGGCTCTGCCACATTGAACATGACTATAACCATACAGTAATTTGTTTTAGGGCAAGAACCTTTCACATTTTTCTACATTATAACTTCTGTATTTTCATAGTTGTATTTAATATTGTCAATAATGACCAATAATCAGTCCAACCATGTGTAATGAAAGAACACTTATAACCATGCTAAAATAACCTCCCTATATATTTTTTTGGCCTGAGAACTGATTTTTCCCTCCTAAAAGTCTCTACCTATATTCTAAGTCTAGCTTTTCAGCCTGTCATTGAGTCTGAGCAAACTGATGGATGACATATTCACTGATTGTGTGAATGTTTCTTGAATGTGTGCTGGAGGTGGTAACTCTAGCTCACTCTAAATTTCAGCTGATTCTGATCACTTACTTAAGACTGGGGCTATGGCTCACCTGCCTAGCATCTATGAGACCTGAGTCTGAATTTCAGCATCAAAAAATTGTAACTTTACTCACACTTTTCACATTCTTATTGTTTTACTTCTATGTTGCAAATAATTTAGAAAAACAAACTTTTGATGACAACATGCCAGAGCTGACTAATGGCAGAGAAGTAATAATTAAGTTAAATTCTTTTCATGAGTCTTACTTTCTTCTAAAACATTACCCATGCCAATCAATTTAACTTTCATCAAAAAGGTGAATATATTTTTAGATCATGATTAGCATTGCATATGAGAAAAAATAAATTAAAATGATCCCTTCTAAAAGGCTAACATGCAGCATATGTCCTGAAGGAAAAAATACTATCACTATAGGAGGAAAAATTGAGAGATTATTTAAAATAATATTCCGTTGTTTTGAGATTTAAAGTTTGTAACCAATTTAGATGCTTTTACAATATTTACCTTGGGGCTAGGGATTTATTTCAGTGGCACAGGTGCCTGCCTGGCAAGCACAAGATCATGAGTTCAATCCCAGGTATAAAAACAAAAACAAAAACAAAAACAAAAACAAAAAAACACCAGCAACAACAACAAAACAATAAAATGTATATCTCCTTAATTTTTCTTTTGTATAGAGAAGAATATTCTAATAAATAACATGCTATTAAGTGATAACTTTATCACTTTTGGGGGAGGAAAATTTCATTAATGCTAAAATTTAGAGGAAATCTTAGGATTTTTATTTTTGATGGTGTTGATAAAAATTTGATATTGCTATTTATTTAGTAAGCCAAAATGTTTACCATATTGAAAAACTTACCATTTATCTTACTATGCTCATCATAGATATTCGTCATCCCTTGTCATGTGCTTTTAGTAGAATACTTTTGTGGGGCCTGGGGATTTAGCTTAGCCACATAAGCTCCGGCCTTGCAAACAGGCAGTCATGTGTTCGATCTCTGGTACCGATAAAAAGTTAAAATAAATAAATAATAAAAATTTTTAAAAAGAATACTTTTTTTTTTTAACCTGAGGTTTTTTGGGTTTTTTTTTGTTTGTTTGTTTGTTTTGTTTTTTGTACTGGAAATTGAATTCAGGACCTTGCACTTGCCATCAGGTGCTCTGCTAGTGAGGTATATCACTTGCCCTTTCAGTAGAATACTTCCTGCCAAAGTACTACATATATATATATATATATATATATATATATATATATACACACACACACACACATTATGGAGTATTCAATTATATTTTGCCTCATATGCTTTTATAAAAACTTAAACAACTTTAAAGCCAATATGTTGCACACTTCTTAGCACAATTATTTTACTACATGGCCATATCAGAGTATGAGCTACACTTTATTAGGGAGACATAGCCATAAGAATATTTTATTTTGGGGCTGGGGATTTAGCTCAGCGGCATAAGCACCTGCCTTGCAAGCAGGCGGTCATGAGTTCGATCTCCGGTACCGATAAAAATCAAAAAAACAAAACAAAAAAGAATATTTTATTTCATTTTCACTTTGTCAAAATAGTATTGAAAATTAGCCATACAATGCATTTACAGCTCTGGGAAGAAAATAGTAAGCCGTTTTTTATTATTTAGTGTATAATCTCTGTATTTTAGCTTAAGTTTTTATGAGCTTTGTTATTTAACACAAGTTACTTATTCTTTTTCAACCTCAAATTCCTCATCAGTTGAATAAGGGACAATGACATTTCACAATGAGAAGAATATTGTTGGAGTTAAGTAAGACAATGATTTCAAAGAAATAGACATAGTGCATTTGTAGGGCCACAGATACAGTTGCATCATCTTTTCATCAAACAGCATTCATAGTAGGCCACAGTGTTTCAGAATGTTTATTTTATAATAACAGTGATGGCTTTCAACTGAGAAAAAACTTAAATTATTCTTCATCTCTTACCAAATTCCCTCCTTTCTAGCATGAATAGACTTGTTACGCAGGTTCTCAAGAGGTCATGAAGATGAGCTTGGCACAATAATTTTTTCAGCAGCAGTTTGACCACTCAAATCATAGAGAAGCCCATTAGCGGAGGCTTTAACAGTGCAAATTGTAAATACATGCATAATTTTGAATGACCTTTCTTCAAGTCATTTATGATAATAATAGATGTAATAAAATTTTTTAAAATACTCTTATCTCACTGTACTTCCAAGCACTTGAAATGAGTAATAGATTAGTGTGTGTGACATTACTAAAGACTCTATCCTTATTTTAAAATCAGAGTTGAAGCAAAGTGAGAGGGTAACGGTTTCAGGTTTATGGATATGTAAACTTAGAAAACTTAACAGGATCCGCAGCAATCAGAAAATAAGCTAAGCCCCAGCATTAGGCAGGAAAATGTCAGTTGACTAATCTTCTAGTTCCCTTAATTTTGTAGACAACGCTTTAAATAAACAAAGTGATAAATGTTTTACCAAGAGGCCAATGATAGTTTTGAGTGTAAAATGGTGTGTGAACCTCAGTGTTTTGTCTTACCTTACCGCTAAGGTTGATTGGGTTCTCAATGGAGTTACCAGTGTTTATCATCAGAGTCCATTATGGCGATAAACACCAGTAACTCCTCAGATTTCTTTAAAAGAATTGAAAAAAGTAAAAAGGTGCAAATGAAATTATTTTTCAAATAAAAGAGAAAAAACACTGAAGCACTGTTCATACTCTTTCACTGCTAAGCCCCTAGATGTCTGAAACTTTGAAAATTTTGCTTCTAGTAGAAATCCTCATATAATTCTCACTTCGTGGCATAATTTACTTTTATAATTTTCTATCACTTTTCTATCCAATATTTTAAATTAAATTAAATTGCAATATATTTTAAGTTAATAAAATGCATTTAATATTCAATAACTAAGCAAATACAATTTTATAAAGTTCTATGACACAATTTACATGATTTTTGCTGTAGTTTTTAACTTTTCATAATTTTTCAACAGCAATCAAACAAATAAGTGTGTAGTGGACACTGAGGTTTTTTTAAAGACCTAATACACACTACCCTCGTTCTTATGATGCTGAAGATATAGTAAGAGATTCAAAGAATTGGTATGTGAAGCATTTCTTGAGGAACTGAGTACTGTCCTAGATATTAGGGTTGCAGTAGTAGATAAAACAACAAAATTCCAACACTAATGAATAATTTTAATGCAAGTGTCATCCAAGAGGGAAAAAAGACATACAGTCTTTTTTAAATAGTGATACCTATTTTGAAATAAATAAAACAGATTGAAAGGAAAGCAGTGATTGAGGAGGCTTCTTTTGACTGAGAGGTCATAAAAAGCTCTTGGAGGAAGGCAGCTTTGAACATATTTTTGAATGATATCAAATATAAAAACTACACAAAGATCTCAGGGACGTATTTTTGTTCCAGGAATAAAGAATTTCGAAGGCTCTGAAGTCTCAATACAGAGTAAAAGCTTCTAAAATAAGGCGGTTTCTAACAAAGAACAGAGAGGCCTACTAACTGGAAGAAGAGATAGAGACAAACAAGAGGACTCCCCATGGAACTGACATATAATTTAAACATCAAAGCCTGAGTGGGATGTAATTTATAATCACTGGCTTCAAGATGCTCACACTCCATATGACAAAGTTATAAATAAATACACATACAACAGACACTGCCAAAATGCAGTGGCACATGATTATAATGAGTATGCATGCATATCTAAAACAGATATACAACTGTGTTGGATTTAGTGAGTTTTTAGGAATGCCCATAAAATATTAAAGAAACAACAGTTTATCCACGTTTCAAATGATGTAGCTCTTAAACTGAATTTTTTAGGATATATCACAGTTTACCAAACTAATTAAAGGTTCAGGATGCATTGTCTATAGGAGGTATACTCATAGAAGTGTGAAAAACTGCAGAAAATATTTTTATGTTTATGAGCTGTTGCTTTCAGGAAGCGTGATTTGAGTCCTTACTCTTGCTCATAAAGAAGACTAAAACATCTGGACAAAGTATGTCTTTAAAATGAAAAACATCAACTTGATAATCAAAACAACTGTAGACCCTGAATCAAGGTACAGAAGAGGATGCAAAATTACAGATTCATACAGTAAAAGCCCTCTTTGCTATGAGGTACTGTCTGTCCTTAAGTAATAGGCTAGACACTCTGTCTCATGCTTGATAGACTCTTAAGAGGGAGTGCTCAAAGTCAGAACTAATCATATTTCAGAGCACTGGCACAGCCTGAATTTAAAAGGAAGCTCTAAAAGCATAACAAAAGCAGAAGTAGAAGAATTCACACAACGCAGCTTTTCTTCTGTGTAGTGTGAGAAAATTATTTGATGAACTTTGAGTATGTTTGTCAACTGAGGTGCAACTTGCCCTTGGGATAAAATTGTCACTGCAGGTAATTATCACCCTTACTAAACAAGTTTCAAACACAATGCTTTACATCTAACAAAGGTACAGAAAACAGGCAAAAAGATACTGTTAAAAAGATTTGGTAGAAATAATGCTATTAAAACACTAAAATGATGTAACATGAATTACAAAACAAACTGAATGCTCCACACCAAAAATGAATACTGTAAAAATCTTAAAAGAAAAATAGAAACTAAGAATTGTGCCACTACAAAAATTTAATAAAATAATGAAATCAGTGTTTTAGTATATAAAGATAATAACAGCTAAATTTTAATCGAAACTATGCAAGGTGTAAAATTCATGCAAGAAAATTATGAAAATAAAAAGAAGCTTTAGAAAGCCAGACTTTTATTTGGAACATGTAAATATTTCAGCTAACTTAAAAAAAAACCCAACTATGTGAACAATAAAAGAACATAGCAAAAGATTTCAACTTGCCCTTCACAGAACAGTGAATCTAAAAGACTCCTGACGCGTATAAAAATGTTTTTCATTACTCAGAATCTGGAAAACTAATTAAAGTTTACTAAAAACTACCATCCATTCACCATATTGACTAGAGTTTAAAAGACTGGCAAGAATGAGGAACAATGGCAGTGCTAATAAATGTTGATACAAAGATGTTAGGTATGTTCAGAGCTTCCTAGAAAGCATACAAACTCTGGTCCGCCCCCAAAATATACTATGGTAAAAATACAATGTTATACTAATATATTCATAGGAATTATTGTACCATCTTTTTATTAACAATTTAGTAAATGATGGTTCCCTGTATTTTTTGCATTGTTACAGCAACAAACATTCAAACGCTAGAGAAACAGGTGTCATCCAACTGGTCTTTCACAGTACTGCTTGGTTCTATTTTCAAGACGCCTGAGTTTTATCAGTTTTCAATTTAACTTTGAAATAGGAATCATGTCTCAGTGATATTAAGTGTAAGTAGAAAATATTTATGTACTTCCATTATATTGAAATTGAGTGTTCAAGACTTCATTTGGTTACCGGACTTTATCTTTGTATGGATACTTCCATTTAAAAAGCCCTTTTTAAAACTTCTGTGCTTAAAACTTGCGAAAATCTAATTAATATCTCAGCATTGTGGAGCATAATCATACTTGTTAAATAATTTTATCAAAATTTCTATTTTAAGAAGTCCCTTTTAATTTTTGTTGAGCTCTTAGTTAATATTTTTGTTTCTACAAGGAGAAAATGTATGTCTTCACATTAAGAGCACACTTAACTAAATGAAAACAAGACAAGAACATACAGAGTATTATAGTATGCATTGGAAAGGGCGCTAAGCTAAAATCCTGAGCCCTAGGTGTCGGTGTTAGGTATGTCTTTATTAGGAGTGCAATCATAAACTACTTATCTAAGCAGAGTCAATCCCTGTTTTCTCATGCATAAAATGGTGGAACAGAGCTGTGCAAATCTAATAAATCATGAAATGTGAACCCATTATTATACTTATTATGTGTTTCCCAGTGAGGATAATTTTTTGGAAATGATAATTCTGCCCATGTTTTATGCACATTGGTGACTATACATAAGCAAAAATTTACAAGATGTTTCAAACTAGTTTGACATCTTTAAGAATATGAATTCCACAACTTGGTACAAGCCTCATTCTCAATAATAATGGATAAAATTAAATCCTAGATGACTTTTTTTCCATATATATATATATATATATATGTTTTGGTAGTATCCTTACTCTTGAAAATAAAGAAGTTTAAATAAATTTGTCTTGTTCCAAAATTATATGGAATATTTACATGAAATTTGATTTGTAGAATTGTGTGAAATTAACTTAAGCAGTTAATATATTTATCTTTAAAATCCCATAAGGCCAATATATCATTTTCAAAAAATATATTTAAAAGTAAACCTCAAAACCGACTGCTTCAGCATTATTTGTAGTGATATTTATCAAAAATATTTTAACTTAAATAACATATTCTATGTTGTAATATGTGTATATACACAAATATGTATCATATATTTCATATATATGTCATATACAGCGTATATTTTTATCTACCTTGATTCACAAAATTGATTTCACAATTCTGATTGAAACCTGAGTTTGACAAGAACTGAATTAAATTCAATGGTTAGGTGTACTACTGAGACTATAGGAAAATTTAGGTTGCTTCTTGTTCAGTTTGGTTTGCAATTAGAATTATGGAGAGAGCTGACGTCATGAACCAAGGCACCTAATATGTATGAATAGGTATATACATGTATACATGTTTATGAATACTTATTTATACACAAGTATTTGGTGGTTTTTGTTTCATTGTAGCATTTCATGGTTAGTTGCATTTCCTTCAGTGTTTTTGAAAAAATAAATGCATTAAATCTACAATAAGTGGTTTATTAAATTCTAATTTAGTGTGTTTTATTTTGATTCTGTTACCCTGTTTTGCTGTTATTAATTGTCAAGGTTTTCCAGCAATATTATAATTACATAATTGTTTTCCTATTTTAAAATGCAATACATTTTTAGATTTGATCACAAAATCGAATTTAAAACCTACAGTTAAACTCAGTGATGATGAGGCCTTGTCTTGGTCAGCACTGGATGGATCTCTGTCGATTGGCAGAGTGAATAATGAATCTGCTACTAGCAGAGTTGACAGAAGCATAGATGAAGCAGAAAACATCGTGACTGTTACTAATGAGTAAACCCAAAGATGAGAAGACACTTTTTAGCATGGTTACTTGGATACACACTCTACATGACACTCAAATTTTGATGAGCTTTTGAAATGAAAACAGGCTCCCCTCCTAAATAATAAATTTATTAATTACACTCTTTATAAATCCTGACAGTAGTCAGCTTGGTGGGTTCCTGATTCCATTCCAATGGCATGAGCGTCTCTGTGATTTATATAATAGGCAGCAATGTCAAGGGTAAAACTTATAGGAAAAAATTTGCTAAAGACAGTGATACAGATGGCTGCCTTTGGATTGTGTGGTGGATGTTCATAAAAAAAAAATGCATTGAACAGGGAGATAAAGGCAAAAACCAGCCATGAAAAGGTGCCCACAAGTTTTTTTTTTTTTTTCATTAAGACATACTAGCTATTGTTTGCTATTTGAAAATTTTCAAGTTTATATTTTTCCAAGAATCATTTTAGGCTACTAAGATATAACATTGTCACTAAAGGATAAAAACAACTAACAAAATTTCCATTGCAAAAATGCTTCCCTGCACTTAACTGTTCACCAATGAAATTACAGAGGCTGCTTTTTTAAAAAAGGATATTTTTAAGAACAGGGTATTAAAGAAAAATCAGTCTTCTGTAATTTTCAGTATTATCATGTAAATTTTCTACATATGTTCACTGAAAGTTCTCAGTTCATAAATGTCTAAGCATTAAACTACCATACAATGAGTATAAAAAATATTCTGGATAATTATTTTCTTTAATAATCTGTTTTGATAGCAATTGTTCATTTCTTCTGTGTTTTATTCCTCATCTTCTACAAATATAAATTCTTCACAGATTACTAAAGTTACTGAGAAAAACTAAATAAGATGATTTGTTAGTTTTTAAGATTACATTTTATCATAGGCAAGATATTTCCATACTACCTGGTTTACTTTTCTTCTTGTTAAGACAAAATACCTCATACCCAAGTTAAAGGAGGAAATGTTTATTGTAGCTCACAGTTTGTAGAGGTTCAGTTCATAGTTGGCTGGGTCTAAGGTAGGGTGACATGAGAGAGGGGAATCACAGAGCAGAAACAGTTCATGGCAGGCAGAGGCAGCAGTTTAATAAATATTGAAGATGCACCAAGTCACAAGGGTGATTCTCTTTCTATTCCTTATGTGCTATCTAGGTTATATGTCCTCAAGGTGAGCACCACTCGTTCTCAGGGTGGGTCTTCCATCATACGCCCTCAGAGCTACACCAAATAAACCAGTGCACTAATTTATTCATGACACACTTACTTTCACCATCACACATTTAATGACAGCCTTGTGCACTCTAGATACTGTCACTTCTGAAAAGACCCGCCTATGACCAAAAGCTTTGAAGATGATATTAGATACGTACTAGTGACCTGAAATTTTAATGTAATTCTGCATAATTGATAAATTTTAACTCAATTCTCATAGTGTTTCCTACACATTTTTCTAGTGTAAGAATCGGCACTTCAAGTGCCATCTAATGCACACTCATTTATATAGCATTTGCTTTATCTGTGCAAACTACTTTTCATGTAATCCATTTTTATTTAAATTTAAAGGAACATGCAAAAAGGAACATTGTATAATATGGCATTTGACCCCTCACTATACTAGAAAATCTATGAAGCATTTTCCAAATAGAGATGCAAGTGGTCCAGATTGATGAACAACAAATAAGCAGGGGAAAAGTTTGCTGTCTGCCTTTTATCCTTTTAGGAAACAAGAAAAATGAACAAGGAAGAAAACACAGTTTTGTTTGCTTTCTTTCATATTTTAAAATGAAAAACAGTCCAGTTGACACAACAATTTAAGATCCCTCTCTTTTAAAATGTCCCTACTAAGTATTGATGTATGGAGTGAGCCTTGGACTCAAAATGTCCATACAGACTTTGCTAATTGTTAATACAGTCAGGCTGACTAAGTCTACCTTAAAAGACATGCATCATCTGATGCCAATTATTGCATGCATATGATTTCTTCTGTGCTCCCACTGACCAGAATATCTGCCTTAAAAACACAGTGTAGGTATTTCTGCAGCCCAAGGTATCTTAACAGTGTTAGGAACACAGAAATCCTTGCAAGGTCTCCTGCCGAATGCAAGGTCTCCACATCTCAATGCTTGTCACATATCCACATTCCTACTACTGATGAGTCGATACTTTTACTTCAAACAAATGTTTTTATAGAATTCTTGGATTAAGCATCCAGAAAAATATCTTTTAATTATAGATTATACTAGCTTTCCAAAAGTATTATTTCCAGTTATTTTAATTTCTGTAAAACAGTATCTTTGCTGTTTACATCTTTTCTAGTATGTCAGAGCCAAAATGTCAGAAGATAAGTATAAACTGGAAAGCTGGAAGCCATTTATTCACCTATGCTCTCAATATTGTTCTTTCTACTGTGTTGGGCATGCTTCTGAATGTATAACTTCCATTTAATTAGAGCTTACTCTTGAAATAGTGTAGTATGAATTATATCACAAACTATTGTTTTTGTTCATTAACAGAAGAAAAGCTAATGAAAGTGCATTCTACCTAGTATAAGCCAAACTAATGGAGTATACTACTCTACAGTGCAATTAATTTTGCTAACAAATTGCATGAACTCTATTTAAGTTATTTCACATTGTAGGCCAATTAATATCAATAGACATTGGGTGTGTGTTCCTAAAATGCTGTAAGACCCACCAGATGTTGGACTTCTCTCTCAAGTTCTGAGGACCACAAGGGTAAGTAACTTTTTCTGGATTTCACATTGGTTGCAGAATTTATTGTTTGGCTAGGGACTTACTTGCACTTTACCATAATTACATTCCCTTTTGTATTAAATGTTGTAGGAAATAATATTTTAGCAAAAATCAAACTGATTAATTTCATATCAGTAATAATATATCCATCTTTTGCAATGAACCAGATCTCATACAGATTAAACTAAACCTTTACTGGCAGCACAAAACCAATAGAGAGAATCACTTTGCTTAGATCCTAATAAGCTTCTGTCAGGTTCAATGAGCCATCTGCTTTTTGAACCTGCCAAATGAGGCTCTTTTAGAGAGTCTTCGTTAATTATGACTACAAATTTACCTTTTATAAAATCGCTACTATTCCACTGAAATATGACTTTATTGTTTTTAGATATGCTTCATATTGATGGATTTTTGATTGTTGGTAATAAGTTTTATCTATGTTATCATCTAGAACCCTTGAAATTAAAAATTTCTGTTGAAGAATTGATATGCAATTGTATATATGGTCTTCTTTTGTCTAGCTTTAATCTCATTCATGAAAATTATAATTCAAGAGCTAAATATATGTTATGTATATGTAATATATATGCAATATATATTATATATTACAATTAAACAAATTCATTAAAAATTTTATTTTGGTAATTTTAGGAAGCTTTTAAGATATGCAACAGTAGTTTTAGGAAGGTTTCAATTATCATTGGAATGCTGAAATAACACAAGATTCTAAGAACAGAGCTGAAAATTATTTTTTAATACTGTGGTCTAAACTTTTTAAATCATGTTGGCAAATTGATAAATTTAGTTTATCTACGTAGAGGTAGTTCACTCTGAAAAATGTAAGTCATTAAAACTTATCTAGATTTAAACTGAAAAAAAGGTAAAAAAAAAAACTGTACACAATGTCTTTAATTGTGTAACAAGACCTCAAAATAATCCAGACACTTTCATTTCTTCACTTTAAAAATAGTTTGGTAAGGTAACTTAGAGTGTCACTTTTGCAAATGGAGAGACTGAAGTTCAATAATTGATCTCCTAATACATGCAAAGAATTCATTATTTCCAGCACTTTAAGCTCAAAAAACTGAGACAAAATTTTAAATATTCACTTGTATCATATACAATCACATTTATACATTTTATTGTTAGAATAGATTAATAAAGAATTCAAAATCATGATTTTCTCCCATCCTCCAGGACAAATAACCAAAAGTTACTTGGATGACCAACAGAGAGTGTTAGCATGGAACACAGATCACACTAAGCATTGAATAAACATGGGAGTCTTTTATATACAAGAGTGGTAGATCCAGTAACTACTATTACTGCTGTTGGTTTCTGCAATGTGAGCCATTTCATTAAACTATTGTCAAGATATTTTGAGCCCTGGTCCTTTGCTTTCCTAGAACATGGCTTTCCTAGATATTGATACATAACCATGCTATCTCATATAGGTAACAAGACAAAGTTCTCACAGTGAGATATAATCTGACTACTCAATATTAAATTCTTATCAGCTCCTATATATGTACCAATGCTCACAAAAATCATGTTTCTCCATTCTTCCAATTCTAACATATATCAACTTCCAATTTGCTATAAAATGTATTTATTAATTATAGTCATTGTTCATTCTGTCCCTCACCTTAGAATGTAAACTATACAAATGTGCTCTTTTTATTAGTCGATCCAGGTTGACCAGACCAGAAGGTAGTTAAGAAATATAAAATTATTTTTTACTTTGTTATCAGCTAGAATAAAATTGTGGTGACAACAAATATTTGGAAGAATTCATTTCTCAAATTTAACACTTTAAGTCACTATACTCAATATAAGAATAATCAGATCAGCTATAAACACATGCCAAGTAATAACTTACTTGATTTGAGGGGAAATTATAATAAGTACATTATTTACAGTCAAATAAGTGCTGGCAGAACACAGATCACAATCACTGAACAACCGTGAGCATTATGTGTGTTTTTCTCAATGTATCAATAAAACAATAGTACATAAAATATCTCATTCAAGCCACTGTTCTATGTATTCCCATCGAATACAATTGAAACAGATAAGCAGCGCCTGTTTTTCTTTGTGGGAGGGTGGAAGGGTTGGCCTACACTCTCTAGTCCTTTCCACTCATTCTTCTTTGTGTTATGGTTCCTGAATCCAGGGGTGGACTGAGAGAACTTACCTTCATGTCCTCCTGAGTTACTTATAGACATTTACCAAGCACTCCAACAGATGGGCCTGTTTGTTGCAATGCCCTTGCACAACTGTCTTTCCTCTAGATAATGTGCCACATTTCTGGAAATATTTCAGGGTTACCATACATAATATGCCAGAGACAGGGAGCAATCTGGGCCAATTATTAATATCTACAGTCTCCAAATTCCAACAAGATGTAATTACCATAGTCTTCTGAAGATGCCTGGAGATTAGTCCTGCCATTTTTATGGAGCTGTAAGACCTATCAAACAAACACCTTTTCTCCCTGTGTCACAGAATTACCTGTTAGGACAGCTGCAGTCGTGCTGGGTTTTTCATATTTGCTCAGGAAGATGTCCGCCCTCAAAGTAGCAAATCTGAATCGGACCCAAGCAGGAGAATTAAATTTGCATGAGTGAGTCAAATTTACACCAATCAGCCAGTTTAAATTTGGGCTAATCACAGACCCACAGCTGTTATATTTTCTTATATTTTATTTAAACAAAGAAAGAAAATAAAAAATAGAATAATACAGAATTCAAAAAATTTAACATCATAAAATCACTAGTTGATACATTACATGTTGTCATCCTAAAAATAATTGTTATATTTACAAAATCAAAATACAAAAAATGGACAGACATTCAAACATTGACAGTGAAAATCCTTCTGTTGAATGATCAACAGAAACTTAGTAATGTGGTCACCTATATTATACACTGTACCTACCATTATACCTTTAGAGCACTTTCCTTTCCTTCACTTTTTTAATATCTATGGTACATTTTTTTTTTGTCTTTTTCCTTTTTATCGGTACCGGAGATCGAACTCATGACTGCCTGCTTTCAAGGCAGGTGCTTATGCCGCTGAGCTAAACCCCAGCCCCATCCATCTATGGTACATTTTCAATCTTATTATTCTGTCAGTTTTTATTATTTTTTACACTAGAGAGAGACAATGTGATACTTACTAATGTGAGTCTTGCTTATTTCACTAATAAGGATATTCTCAACTTGACTCCACTTACCCATAAGGGCTCAAGATCATCCTTTTATAGTTGAGTAGTATTCCATTTTAAAAAATATATATATTGTTTTTTCATCCACTCTGTAGTTGATGGGCATTTTGATTGTTTCCAAAATTTAGCTATCATACATTGTGTTGCTATGAATATGGGTGTACATATATCACTATGACATGAACTTATCAATTTTTTGGGGGGAAAATACCCAGAGAGGGAATAGCTGAAATGAATGGAACTTAAAATCTTAGTTTCTGAGGAATCTCCATACTGATTTCAACAGTGGTTGCATCAGTCTCCACTCACACCAACAGTGGAGAAGTGTTCCTTTTTCCCCACATCCTTGCCAACATTTGTTATCAGTTGATTTCTTGATGGTGGCCATTTTTTTCCAGAGGGACATGAAATCTGAATGCTGTTTGATTTTTCATTTCTCAAATGACTAGTGATGGTGAACATTTCTGCATATATTTATTTGCCATTTTTATATTTTCATCTGAGAACTGTATGTTCATCTCTGATGCCCATTTTTGGAGATGGTCTTTGAATTTGGGGGCTTGGTGTTTTTCAATTCTTCATATGTTTTGTCTGAGGGATTGTTGTCTAAAATTCTCTCCCATTCTGTGGGTTTTCTTTTCACTTTGTTGGTGATTTGATTTGAAGTGCAAAAACTTTTTAGTAATATCAGATCCCAGTTATTGATTCTTTGAAGTATTTCCCATGTGGTTTGCATTTTATTCATGAATTCTCTGCCTACCCTTATGTCTCCAAATTTCTGCCTACCTTGTCCACTAGTAGATTTAGTGTTTCTGTTTTAATATTTATATCCTTGATCCATTTTGACTTTAGTTTAGTGTATGGTGATAGGCAAGAGTCTATTTTCAGTCTTCAGTATGTGGAAAGCCAATTTTTCCAACACCATTTATTAAAGAGGCTATCTTTTTTCCAGTGTGTATGTTTAGCCCCTTTGTCAAATATAAGGTGGCTGAATGTCTTTGCAGTTTTTACATCTTCTAATCTGCTTCATTTATCCTAAGGCCTATTTCTTTGCCAGTAGCATGTGATTTTATTATTGTGGCTTTGTAGTTTCAAGTCAGAAACTGAGATGCCTCCTATCTTGCCTTTCTTGCCCAGAATCTCCTTTGCCATTCTAGATTTCTTCTGTTTCCAAATTAATTTTAGGAATATTTTCTCTAGATCTGTAAGGTATGTTAATGGTATTTTGAGTGCGATTGCATTGAACCTATATTGGGAGTATGGCCAATTTTATAATGTTGGGTCTTCTTAACCAAGAGCAAGGAATATCTTTCCATTTTCTAATATCATCTTCAATATCCTTTTTTAAAGAGTAACATGATTTTCAGCATATATGTCTTTTACATTATTGGTTAGGTTGATTCCTAAGTATTGCATTTATTTTGATACTACTGTGAAAGGTTGTATTTCTATAATTTTTCTTTCACGGAGATTATTATTTGTGTACCATAATGCTATTGATTTTTTAGTGTTGACTTTGTATCCAGCTACGCTGCTGAATTTGTTTAATACCTTTAGTAGTCTTTGAATGGAGTTTTTGGGGTCTTCAATGTAGAGTATCATGTCATCTGAAAATAATGATAATTTAGCTTCTTCTTTTCCTATTTTATTCCTTTTATTTCTCCCTCTTGTGTGATTTCTTTGGCTAATAGTTCTAGAACTATGTTGAATAAGAGTGGTGATAGTGAACATGCTTATCTTATTACTGATTTTAGAGAAGTCTTTAAATTTTTGTCCATTTAGTATAATGTTGGCTGTTGGTTTGTCATAAATGGCCTTTATCAGAATGCAGTACAAACCATCTATTCTGAGTTTCTGTAGTTTTTTTTTTTTTTTTTTTTTAATCATGGACAGGTGTTGGACTTTATCAAAACCTTTTTCCTCATCTATTTAGATGCTCATATGATTTTTATTTTTGGCTCTGTTGATGTGGTGTATTACATTTATTGATTTGTATATGTTAAACCATCCCTACATTCTTGGAATACATCCCACTTGATTGTGGTGTATAACCTTCTTGATGATTTGCTGCATTCTATTTGCCAATATTTTATTGAGAAACTTTGCATCAATGTTTATTAGTGATATTGGCCTATAGTTCTCCTTTTTGGTTGGATCTTTTTCTGGCTTGGTATCATAGTGACACTTGCCTCCAAGAATGAGTTAGGGAGACTGCTTCTCTTTAAATTTCATGAAGATTTTAAGTTGTATTGGCATTAAATCTTCTCCAAATTTCTTATACAATTCAGCTATGAATCAATCAGGAAGTGGGATTTTCTTTGTTGGTAAGTTTTTAATCACATTTTTTATTTCAGTAGCTGATATTGGGTTATTCAAAATTGTTATATCTTCTTGATTGAGCTTTGATAGTTCATATGATCCTAGAAATCTGTCCATTTCCTCTGTGTTTTCCACCCTATGTGGTAGACATTTTCGAAGTAGATGTTCATGATCTTTTGAATTTCTATGGGATCTGTAGTAATTTCTCTTTTTAAGTCCTTATTGCATGGATTTTAGTTTTTTCCTTTCTTTTTCTTGCTAAGATTGGCTAAGGTTTATCAACTCTGTTTTTCTCTCAAAAATAGCTCTTTGGCTTGTTAATTCTTTGTTTCTTGTTAATTCTTTGGCTTGTTATCACTTTTAAAGTTTCAGTTGGGTTAATGTCTGCTCTAATCTTTAAAATTTCCTCTCTTCTATGAGCTTTGGGTTTGACCTGCTCTTCCTTTTCTAGAAGCTTGAGATGTAGCATTAAGTTACTTATTTGTGTTCATTCCATTTTCTTGATGTGACTATTTATTGCCATATATTTCTCTGTTAGGACTACTTTCATTGTGCCCTACAGATTACAGTATGTTGTATCTGCATTTTCATTGTACTGTAGATGTTATTTTATTTCTTTAATTTCATCTGTAACCCAGTGGTTATTCAGAAGGTTGTTATTTAATTTCCATGTGTTTATGCAGGTTTTGCAGTTTCAATTGCCATTGATGTCCAATTTTAGTGCACTATGGTCAGATATTACGGCTGGGATAATTTCATTCACTTGGCATTTACTTAAGAATGCTTTATGAGTGTATGGTGTATTTTGTAGAATGTCCCATGTGCAGCTGAGAAGAATATATATCATGATACAGTTGTGCAAAACATTCTGTAAACATCCACTAAGTCCATTTGTTCACAAATATGAATCAGTTTTGTTATTTCTTTGCAGGATTCTAGTCTAGTTGATCTCTCTCTTTGTGACATGGGGTGATAAGGTCTCCTATTACAATTGTGTTCTTGGGTATTTGGTTTTTCGTGCCTATTAGTATTTGTCTTATATATTTGGGAGCTTGTGTATTTGGTGCATATATATTTGTATTTGTTAGTTCTTCCTATTGTAGTTTCTACTTGTAAATATGTAGTGGCCTTCTTTACATCTTTTAATCAATTTAGATTTGAAGTTCACTTTGTCTGCAAACAGAATACCTGCCCCTGACTTTTTCTGGGTTCCTGTTTCACAGAATACTGTTTTCCATCCTTTGACTTTTAGTCTATGAGTTTCTTTTTGAGTCAGATGTGTTTTTGTACACAGCATATTGTGAGATCTTGTTTCTCTATCCATTCTGTCAACCTGAATCTTTTGATAGGTGAATTTAGCCCATTTACATTTATGGATATCACTGATATGTACTGGCTTCACTTTGCCATGTTGTGTTTCTGTTGTTGGTTTCCTGCTATTCTCCCTTATTTATTGTTTTGTCCCGCCTTGTGGTTTCTTTCTGTTGTTGTTCTGGAGATTGTGGTCATTTTTATCCATATCTACCATGTCTTTCACTACTCTTTCTCAGGTTGGTTGGTGGATATGAATTTCTTCACTTGTTTTTTGTCATGGAAGTATCTTGTTTCTCCATTAAATTTGAAAGAAATTTTACTGGGTACATCAGTCTCGTTTGAAAGTTTTTTTCATTTAGGTATTGAAATATTTCACTCGAAGCTCATCTTAACCTTAAGGTTTGTGCGGAAAAGTCTGCCATGATTCTAATAGGCTTTCCTTAATAGGTGAGTTGTATCTTTTTTCTAACAGCTTTTAGTGTTCTGTTTTTATGCTGTATGTCTGGGATCTTAATTATTGTATGTTTGGGTGTAGATTTATGTTGGTGGTTTGGCATTCTACACACCTCATTTTTTTGTATATCAGAATTTTTTCTCCATTTTTGGGAAAATTTCTGCTAATACTTCTGTGAATATTTTACCTGTCATTTACATCTTCACTGATGCCTATTAATCTTAAAGTGTTTCTCTTTGAATCACCTGACACTGCTGGATTGTCATTTCATGCTGCTTTATTGTTTTTATATGTTCTACCCTTTCATGATTGCTATCTGCAATTATGTTCTCAAGATCTGAAATTCTATCCTCAGCTTCACGTAAATAGTTTTGCCAGCTTTCAATAGAACTTTTTGTTCCTTAGATATCTCTTTGAATTTGTTTCACGTAGTCTGCTTTTTTTTCTACACTGTTCATTCAAAGTTTCAATCAATTTTCCATTCTCCTGTATTTTTTTTATCTATTTCTTCTCTATCTATGCTGAGCAGCTCATTTACTAAGGTTGCTATTTCTGTCTTTATGTGTGGAAATTATTTCTAATTATATTTCCTCTATAGCCTCATGAATTTGTTTCATTATTTCATTTGTTATCTTTTCAGAAATTTCTGGTGAATGACTTTAAAATGCTCTATTTTCCTGTCACTGGTTCTTGCTCCTGAAGGACCAGGTGTTTGAGATTGTATTTTGCTTTTTCATTTTGTCATTTTCATCCTCTGGGCAAATATCTAGTTATCCGACCCCAATAGTCACAACTGTTGGCAGTATGTCTCCTAGGGTCCTACTGTGTTGTTAATGTCTGTACAACTGTTGGGTACATAGTGACTAGAACATGCTGAGGTCCTCCATCTGGGTGAGGGGCCACTGAGTCTTCTGTCAAATCAACATGGCTAAACCACTGCAGTTCAAGAGTCTGGGAGGAAAAGTGGGAGCCAATCACTCAAGCAGTGCTTGGTCTAAGAGATGGGGAGTGTAGCCAAGAACAGCAGCTGAGCAGAGGGGTACAGCTGTCCCCTTAGCTGATACATAGAAAGAGTGTGCGAGGTGTAGGTGTGGCAGTCCTCCTCTGGGCCAGTGCACAAGGGGAACCTGCTGGGGTGCAGGCATGGCATGGTGGTCAAAACCAGGGCAGGCACAGCTGTCCAGGCCAGTGTGTGCTGGGGCCATAGCTATTATATAAGCAGCACTTTCCTCACATTTCTCCAGTTGGTCAGGGATAGCTCCTTCTTGGGAATGTATGTGTTGTGCTGTAATATAGGTCTTATTCAGATAAGGTCTACCTATAGTGGTCCTATATATCTACTCATAATTTATTTTTCAGTTAGTGTGGGTTCAGAAGTCCATGTAAATCTACTTAAGATTTTCATCCTGTGTGTTGTAGATAAAAAAGTAGCTTAAGACAAAAAAATGTTATAAATAGGAGGGACTCTGAGCCCTGATTGGATCCAGAGATTAGCATCTAATGAAAGTGGGTGAGAAAGACCAGCAACTGGTACTAACAGCTCATGATGTCTGACATCAACTGGTATAAACTTATGGTCTTATTAAGGTGTGAGTGCCAGTGACACTCAAAGCCCAGGGTCATTAACATTACTAATTTATGATTTCTGTCTGGATTAAGCAAAAATCTTTAACTGACTGAGTACACAGTGAGAGCATATTGTAGCACTTGATAATAGACAGATAGATTAAGTTGATTAGGTATAAACCGAATTGCAAGTCATAGTTTTTCAAGGCTTGTCATATTTTCACACTACTATCTATCATTCTATAGTATGTATATATTATACACTACAAACCTATGACTATTTATTTAATTATTAATTTTTACAAGGTTGAATTACAATGGTCATGTGCAGAATCAGATATTTTTAAACAATGCCAAAAGCCCTTATATGTGCTGGAGTTTTGAAGGATCCACTCAAAAGATCAAAGCCTGGTCACCACAGTAGTTCTTTTGAGTCTCTATTAAGAAACTCAAATTTCTGTGCTTGAGGGCAGAAAATCTGTGCTGGAAGCCAGGAGATAGACAGCCAAGAGAATGGTGAAGATTAGAGATGAGAGAGAGAGAGAGAGAGAGAGAGACAGAGAGAGAGAGAGAGAGAGAGAGAGTCTTTTTCCTTCCCTTTTTAATCCATTCTGGCTACAACTCTTCCTTAGTCAGTAAGTTCATCTTTCAGTCACACTCAGAAGTATATTAAGCCAGTCAACTGGGTATTTCTTTAACACATTGATATAAGAGTTAACTATCACCATAGTATACCAGGTAGTGTTTCCATATAGGTATATGTGATGAAATGACTTTCCAAATCCAGCTGTACAACTTGTATGTTACAACATCATAAATTTACACTTTCTTTAATTTTATATTGCAAAGAAGACATTTCTTGACTAACTTCATGCATCCAATACACTTTTCATAGGATGTTAGTTATGCAGAACTACTATGTTGGTGTTTTTTGGTGAGACAATAATGGGAGGATGGCTTAATCATTTCTAGAAAGGTAAGCTATTTAATAGCAAACTGCCTAATAAGATTGAAAATATATTTTATTTTGTTTTATAGACAGAATAACTTATATATATGATTATTATATCATTTCCTTTGCTTCAGATTTACCTTATTTTGTCAACTTTGAATGTTTTCTAAATCATCACTGACTTTTCATATAATAGACTTATACAAGAAATTTTATGTAAATTACAGGACAATCTTAATTTCATACCATAAAATCTTCGGAAATGTCTCCAAAGTGCACTTATTTATTGAAAATATAAATAGTGTCTGGACCTTCCAAATCATGACTAAATTTTTTGGTTTTAGAGATAATGGAATGAAAAGCATTGTCTAAAGTTATAAATTACCACACCAAATCCCAAAGACACTTATAAATGCAATGTTTTATACATTTTTCATAATTTATACCTATAAGCAAATAGTACACTATTGTGCTTTATGTCTTGATATCTCTCCAAAGCCTCATGCAGTCAAAAGACTTGTCCAGATGTCACTTGATTCTGGGATTAAGAAGGTATGATTACTAAATCCATCTGTCCACTGAATAGTTTGATATCTCCCTAATCCCAGCATCCAGGATAAAATAAAAAAGGCAAAAAGATGTAGTTAAGCTCCTTTGTTGCTTTTGCTACATTGTGGGGGCCATGTATTGCTTTCTCTTGTTATTTCCTTCTGCCAAGTCACCATAACTTGGAGCTACCAAATTACAGACGGAAATTTCTACAAACTGTAAACCATGTAAATTTTCCTTTTTAAACTTTGGGCAACAGGTATTTAGTCTCAGTAGCAAGAAAATAGTAACTAAGACAGAATTTGGCACCAGAGAAATATCTGACCACGTGGTTGAGGAATGTTTGGAAATGAATTGTTGGAAGTGTTGGAAAGATTTGAAGATGTTGATTGAAAAAGTAGCATTGGAATCCCTTAGGCCATACTTTATGGGAGATTCTAGTTAGAATTCAGGCAACCAGAGAGCTGATAAAAGTCCTGCCAATAAAGACCAGGCTTGAGAAGTTTCTGCTGTAGGGACTACATTGGCCTTTGGGTTTCAGATGATATGTGTTATGGCTTTGTAGAAATTTTGTCTGCATGTTGCTCTTGTTCAGAGACTTTGCTTAATTCTGAGATCAAGAATCATCAAAAGTGATCTCAGAATGGGCTAATTAAACTGGCAGAAGGAAATTTGAGCTTATTATTGAAGAAGTGGCATGGCTATTGTTGGGGAATATTTGCCAGATTCATGTTGAGAATCAAGAGCAAATGTTCAGAAAAATGACTTAAAATTTTGTGAGTTTGGTCAGAAAGGAAGCTCCAGTAAAGCTGTGGACTGCAAAGATAGAGGAGAGGAGACCTTGGTTGCTGATAAAGAACAGGAGAATAGAAAAGATGGTCTGATGACAGCAAAAAAAAAAAAGCAACAGAGCTCCACTCTTTGCAGTCTCAAAATTGAAAAAGTGAAATAGTTTGCTTTGAGAAGAAAGCTGTTGAGTACCATGTTCTAGAATGTTGGCAGCCTAGAGAATTAGATTTTTGAAATCAGATTCAGAGTGCTCGGCAATCCAGGAACTTGACCCCTACAGCCGAGAGAGAGAGAGGGAAGCTTGGCTACTGCTCCACCTGACCGCAAACCTTGGCATTATCCATGTGACACTGCCTTTAGGTGGATGCAGAGCAAGTTGTGAAGTCAGGCAATCTTCCACACAGGTTTCAGAAGAAGGCCTGGAAGGCTAGGCAGTATACCTTGAAAGTTCAGTATGTGAAACTGTGTATGTGAAGCCAAATTTTCAGTGTATATGCTTGAACTTTGGAGGAGCCAGGAACATGGATTGAGGAAAACTGCAAGAAAGAAACAGAACCAGTTCCAGAGAGAAGCCATGGAAAATACAACCAGAAGAATTTTCATAGGAGCAGTCACTGAAGTCTTTTGGAGTTTATATTTGACACAGATTGCCCTGGATATTGCACGTGAAACTGCAGAAATTAATGTTTTTCCTGCAGAATTTTGGACTGCTATTGTCCCAGTCCTTTGTACTCCCCGGTTAGTAAAATTTTGGAATGAAAATGTCTTTTTTGTGCCATTAAATGTTGGAAAAGTTTAACTTACTTTTCATTTGTGTAAAGGGCTCACAGTTAAATATTTGCCTTAAATCTCATGAGAGATTGCTTGGATTTATCAGCAATGCTAAAGTTTTTAGGGCTTTCACAACTCTTGAAGATGGACTAAAAGCCTTTGCATGAAGGGATGTGCATGAGAGTCTGCAGGGCCAGGGGCATAATGTTTTGATTTGTATGTGGATGTCCCCCTAGTGCCTCACGCAGTTATAGGGCTTTTTCAAAGGTTCTTACTGTACAGTACGCAATTCTGGGTTTAAACTTGTATGATTACTAAATTAGTCCATTGATTGATTTGGCATTGGCCTAATTCCAGCAGCCTGGAAACAATATAAGAAACAGAAAGAGGCTTGTTTTGGGCAATTTGTTGCTTTGTTGTCTTCTGCCTCCATGAATTATTTCTCCTCTATGATGCTCCTCTGCCACGCTATGCTGCCTTGGAACTAGTCTATTATGGATTTAAATCTCTACAACCCTCTACAAACTGTGAGTCCAATAAACCTTTCTTCCTTTAACTTTGGGTGTGAGGTATTTTGTCAGCAATAAAAGAAATGTAACTGAGATACCTGGTAAGTGGGAAATAGCTTGGAAATATCATCACTTTGTTTTTGTTAGTTTTTCATATTTCTAAACTTTGGTTTATTAACTTTAATTGAAGAAATGAATCTTGCCTATGGAAAAGTAGTAAAGGATCATTCAATCTGATAAGTATGATATTTAGCTCATGTTACAGAATGTTACAAATATATATGTACTTATATATTTATAGATAAATATGTATTTTATTCTATATGTGTATGAATATATATATATATACAGATTAATGTCTTGTTTAATGAATACTTCTCTTTGTAAATAGAAGCATTCATCAAAATTTTGCTTTTGTTAATAGTTTATACATGGTATGATGAACATGACTATGGCTAGCTTCCCTGCATGAGCTTGAATGTAGTCATCTTTCACATAATCACAGAATGAATTAAGTTCATCAACCAGGGTATCACTGTAAATATTTTAAATCATACAAGCCATACTTCATTTAAAAATTGAGAAAAATTAAGTAAAAGAAAATTTGATATCTCTGATTCTTATTAGTGTTTTATTTGTATGTATTTGTATTTATTTGTATGTAATTCCTGTGAGATATTTTTATTTTATTTAGTCTATTAATCAATTTATTTTGTTTTTCAAACAAGGTCTTTTTGTGTGGTTTAGGCTAGCCTTCAACTCACCATGTAGTAGTCCATGATGGCCTTGAATTGATGATGATACAGCTATCTCAGCCAGTTTGGTATAGGAATATCAAGTGAGGACCACCAAGCCTGGCTTCAAAAAATTGTTTTTAGTATATCACATTAAGTTCTAAACTGTATTGCCTTTGAATAGCCATTGTTTCCATGAACGCCACTAAAGCCTAAATTTTTATCTTTCCTCTTAAAATATTTTATATTCTTTTAAAGTACTTATTAGAACTATTATTTTGTTCATTTTTAAACTGTTTAACAGATTCTCCTCTCCTCTTCATTCAAAAAAGCAAAGTCTATGAGATTAAAGACTTAAACTGTTCCTGAATTCAGAGCTGAAATTTAGAATATTCTGAGATGTGTGGAAGACAATCAATATCTGTTGAATAAAACAAATATATCAATGCCACAAAATAATGTCAAATTCATATCAACTTATACCTTTTTCTGAAAGATCCTAGTAGTGTCCTTTTACAATAATATTGTCAATACTAATCACAAAAACAAGAAGAACTAAAATAAGCATTAAAATAGAAGTGAATATACGAAACTATGGGAAAACATTTTTAATTTGGTCACACGCATACAATATGAACTTAACGAGTTTCAATAAAGAAAATTTATTTCATAAATACAAAATCCTCTAATACTTGTATGTCAATGTTAATATATGTGTAAAGAGATTTCTGTCCTGCTAACATTAGGAAATCATATTGTAGTAGGATTCTCACAGAGAAAGGGAGGATACTGAGGCTTTGTTCTGGAATTAGCATTTATTGTTTTGACACAGGCGTCAGTGAGTTAAAAATCAAATAGTTGAGTCTGGATATAGAAATTTTGCCTTTTATAACTTTTATGTTTTTTCTGCTATAAATGATGACCCACTGACACATGACAGGCTGATATGTTAAAATGAGTGTTACTAAACTGCTAGACCTACATATGATAGCTAGGGGTTCACTGAGTCATGCTGTGTCTTGAATTTGACAAGGAGCCCCCACTCCACCACATCTCCTCAGCAGGGCCTGGCAATACTCTTATGGGAAAGGGTCTTAACACAATGTGTGTAAAATATGTATATGTTCAACATTTAGAGGTTCTTAGAAAATTCAATTAAAGCAACTCATATATATATATAGCAAAGTGTAAGGATATGAACATAAACTTCATTTTTAACATATAAGAAATACTATAAACCTTTAAAACTAAAACTAATTCTGTATTATACTTCACGTTCTAAAGACTTGTTGGAAATTTGAGCAAGTCTATCTGCATGCCGCGGATACTTAGTGGTTGTTACTGCTCTAGTGTAGGAGTTTAAATAACAGTTTGAGGGCTTGTTTGTCTGGATTCATCATGCAGCTATTCCTCTCTAGGGTTTTGCTGAATCCTTCAAACAGAACAAAGTAACAATTTGAAGTTCTTACAGTCTCTTTTCCTTTCTCCCATCATGGAAAAATCTTTATTGTTTGGGAGAAAAGCACTTGTAAGATGTTTGCACACTGCTCTGGTCCTTCCAATAAAATTATCATTGTTTTCTAGGCTTTTGTTATGCCTGTAACATTTACCAGAGCCTCAGGTGATAGGAAGAAAAAAACAGAGTATTTTGTAGGGAATTACAGCTGTTGTTATCTTTCCTGAAGAAATGTAATACAGAAACTACCAACTGAATGTGGTAGATTAATATGAAAATAAAACTAATGTAAGATTAAAAAATTCCAAACATATATAAAAACATGTATGAATATAAATATAGAAAAGGAGTTAAATTAATTCCTTCTTTATATGAAGTATAGAATATATATGAAACTAATTAAAGATTAAATCCAATTAAATGTATTTTAATATCTTAAAAATTATTAAATCAAAATAGAAATATTTCATAAATTTTTATAGTAATATAGCCTAACAAATTTTGAGTGGATAGAAATTTCTTTAAACAATCAGCACTTATGCAAGATTTTTTTTGTGTTCTCAAATAGACTTCAAAATTATATAAATTACATAAAATTTTTCATACGCATTTGATGACTAGTCAGTTGACTAGTTGATTCATTTGTGTTATGTAGTCGATAATCTGATTGGGCAAGTTAATTAAGTCATGAATTCCAATGTGAAAGTGTAGGCCAATATAAATGAAGGAACCAATAAAAAAAGTCTATAAATAAATATTTATTCATGAGATTGAAAAAGTTTAAAATACTGTATTGCTAAAATAGTATTGCAGCTAGATAAGCCCAGTGCTATGGAGAATATGGATATGGTAAATAGTTGCTTGAATAAATAACTTTCTTCAAAAAAAATTGTATATTTACACATACAAATAAAAGTAGGCATGTATGTGTGTGTTGATGCATGCATACATTTTATTGATGTTTTATCTTTCTTAATACAATATTTTTATCTCAAAAAGTTAAGAGCAATTTTTGACAAATGATTCTTAATTTAGCTTATGCAACACAGAAACAGCTTGTTTCTAGCTTTTATTCATTGAAAGAATACATTATCCACTTTCAAAGAAATTTAGCAAAAATGTGTTAGTTCTTCATATTTATGTTAGATCAAGGCAGAGTCCTTATCTTCTTAGTGCATATTATTCTTAGTATATGTGCTGCTGAAGCAAGCACACACTTAGTCTTCGTTGGACAATGATAACCATTTCTTTTTGATAAAGCCACAGCATTTGCCTTTCTTTCTTAATGCAATTGTCCTACAGTCACTGATGAGAAGAAAAAATATTTGAAATCTCTAACATTTTATTTTGCTTTGTATCTTAAGCATTATGCAATCCATATATTATGGAATTAAAGCAACGACTATTAAATATGCAAAATTTCACACTGAGGAATGAGTTACAATGAGGAAAAATTACATATCTGTATAAATAGCTAAAGCATTCACTGAGACTTTCACAAACATTTAATTAGACATTTAAAAAGTAAATTGCTATTAAAATACAATGCACTTTTATTTGTATTCTGCATACCAAAATTTGCTTTTATTATTGAGATGAATGGGTACATACAAAAAGATATGGTTAATAACTCTGTTACTCTTAAGTTATTCAAGATATGATTGTACTTTTCAAGGACCCTGCAAACAAAGACTTTTAAATCTGCCAACCAATATGGTATTTGTAGCACAAATGTATACTTTACTATATTTGAGATAATTAGTGAAATTATAAAAGATACCTTCCATATTTCAGTTTAGTACAGTTCAATTTAATACACTTTAATACAATGTATTTCAATTTAATACAGAGCTTGGATTTATTATGGAGAGCTTTTGTGCTTTATTCTGCTTTAATTATGTTTAATACTTTGAAAGAAGGTAAACAATTTAAATATTTAATTATACTAAATAAATGTCATAGGGCCAGGCAAATGGTTCAGTGGTGCAGCTCTTGCCTGGCAATTGCAAGGTCTTGAGTCCAATTCCAGTACCATGAAGAACAACATATAGCACATTCAGATATTGTAAAATGTCATCAACTGAAGTCTCAGTAGCCCATGACAAAACCATGACCATGATAGATAACAGAGCTAGATAAAGTTAATATTAAAACATTCTCCTGCCCAAAATTATTTTGTGTAACAAATTATTTGTAACCCTAAGTGACACTGGGAATTTTAACTTGTGTGAAATTACATGTGATCTAATGATACATTTTAAATGATTAATGAAGTGGAAAGCTGCTCCATGCCAAAAAACTGTCCTAGAAAACTGTTGTCTCCTCTACCTGGAAGATTAAGTATATATAATAGCACCTAAACATAACCACATGCATGTTAAATATTATATATAAATACAGAGTAGTATTTATAATATATATATATATATATATATATATATATATCCCAAGTGTGTGTATATATGTAAATACTTGGGTTTAATAATATACTTAGATCAGCATGTCCTTCACAAGAGTTTCTGCAGAAGCCTTTCAATTACCTTAATAGTTGTTTTAGCTGTAGTCCTGATATTTCTGAACAGTTTTTCTTGGGAAGCTAGGAACATTTCTCAACAATTTCCTTTAACCTTAAGTTACAAAATACACACATTAGTCATGGTTTTGTCAATACAAAGCTTTTATGCTTACACTGGGCTTTACCTTGCAACTGGGTTTTTATTTCTGCCATGAAGAATAAGAAAAAGACATAAAGGAATAGGATAAAACATTTTTATGAAAATGATGTCAATTTTCCACCTACAGTCCATTGTTTAGAATTTAGCAAATAATTGCGAGAAGAAATGCAGTAAAAGAGTGCGGACTTCGGGGAACAGCAGGCTGCAGTATCTTCCAAAGTTCTGAAATAAATTATCGCTGAAAGACTGCCTTCATAATTAGCCACCAACTCATAAACTGAATCAAGATGAAATGCACATGACAGGTGCTCTTAAAATGACCCTAAATAAGTAAACAGAGCTTCTTGAAAATCAGATATTTTCCACAAAATCACAATGGCAAATTTTCTCTGTCTTGAATAAAATAAAATAATGTATGACATGACAGTGTATAGACCTAATCTAATTTCTGAAATTTGAGTTGAATACAATGAATCAATTATATTAATGATTCATTTATGATGTTAAAATGTTGTCTTGGTTACTTTTTTCTCCTTGCTGAGACAAAATACCTGATGCTCAAAATGAAGGAAGGAAAACTTTATTTAGCTTAGAGTTTTTGGAGGTTTCAGTCCATCATCAGCTGGCTGCAAGGCAGAGAGGATTGGCACTGGGGTAACAATCAAGCCAGCAGCAAACAAATGTAGGCAGACCAGAGGGGGAAACATGCCTCTTCCCCTCCCTTGTATTGTACATAGGCCACACCCACTCGAGAGTGGGTGTAGAGCTCACAAAATCTCTGTGCTCTCCTCTTGCACAGGATGGGGGTATTTACAGAGTAAGGAACCTGGCTCCCTGCTGAGTCTCTCAGTTAAACTTCAGGTTGATGCATTGTAATCAGTCATAACAAATGTAGTCTCTGAATTGTTACACCTAATTCCTAGGAAATGAATATATTTTCCAAATACCTACCTGTCACTTGAACAACTTTCATTTGAATGATAATTAGAAACAATCTCTACACAATATTTTGCTAATTGTTATCTTCATAATGAATGACATTGATGTATCTTTATGACAAAAATCATGCTTAATGTACAATTAATTTTTAAGACACAATTATTTAATTCCATAACTAAGTGAAAAGTGTCATACTTATAGGTTAGAATATTAAAATTTCACATTAGAATATTATTTTAATATTATATATTTTATTTATAGACTTATATTTCATGGTTTATTCTGAATATTTAATTCTATCACTTAACAATGACCTGAGAATCTCTCACTAAGAAACAACCAATCATATTATCATGATGGTGAACTAGAAGATCCCAAGACTTGTCTCCTTCATAAAAACCATAAATAAATAAAGGCATTATGGTGAATATAAAATAGGAAGCAATTCAGCTACACCAAAGCAGTGTTATACATGCCATGCAACACAGAAACTGTGGGTCAATATATAGAATATGATGAGAAATATCTTATTTATGATCTTTGACTTCCTGACAGAATTAATTGGGATTTAAAAGAGATTTACTCCTCTCAAGAAAGGTAAGCAGGAAGACACTAACAGCTCTCAACACCGATGTGTGTAACCGAAAGCTGCCAAACTGGGGACAGCTGGGACTCTCCCAATGCTGAGCTTCAGTGAGAAAGCTAACTGGCATCTATGTCACTGCTGCTCCTGAGTCCCTATGATACTGTGGTATCTTGAAAACTGTAGCTGTTACACTGTCCCTGCTCCAACCGCTGAGCAGTCACTGCATGTCTACATCCTTAGGGCTTTACTGCCACTGCGTTCCCTCCCCTCCCAAACAGAATAAAACAAAACAAAAACTCCATAAGCCTGAAGCCTAAATTCCCACTAATCTCAACCTGAGTTGGCCCTATTCTCTGATCTCAAGGCCATCTTCCCTCTGAGTGTGCTCGATCAGTCTGAGTAAAGAATTTGCTGTAAAATGCACTCAATGTCCCGAGTCACACTTGCCCTATCATTACTGGAACCTTATTTGCTTTGAAGTTTTCTTTCTAGGAACCAGAAGCCCAGCTTTTTGGGATTTGAACTAATGCATCTACCCATATATTTAAAGAAAAGAGTTGCTACTGTGGGGTACTCAACTTGTAAAAATCTGGGTGGCATTTATGCTCTTCTTCCTGGAGCAAAGTACTATCAATCGACTATATTCCTCAGAGTCAGCTGTATTATGCTCAACCTTCCTGAAGCATTAAGCATACTTTTCACTTTGTTTTTACCCTAAATGAAATACCTGGTATTGCAAGTTCTGAAATTCCTATTGTGGGTGCCCCTCCACTGCAGCCTAAGTCAGTGCTGTAGCCTAACTGAGGTGTGAAGTTATACCAGCCACACTGTCCAAGTTGCTACTGTGTCCTGATATCCCTAAGACCCATCTACTGGCGTGCCATGTCTATCAGGGACTGAAGTATTACAGTGCCATATTACTCTGGGAAACAATTTTCTGCTGCGTCTATGCCAGGCATTTCCTGGAACTGATTTGTCACTGAAGTTCCCTTAGTGACTGATTTTGACAAAGATACATTGTGGGAATAATGTTTTCTGATTGTAGTTAGTTGGTGTTTCATATGCTTCACTTACCTATGTGTTGCATTCCTTTGTCATATTATGAAGGTTGCTACTACGTTAGTAATAAGTTGTGTTATCATGTTACAGTGTGTGTGTGTGTGTGTGTGTGTGTGTGTGTGTGTGTGTGTGTGTGAAAGCTAATGGATTGGTTATAGAGAAAATCTATTTTTCTAGTATTAAAACCTCTTTATTTGCTGTCTCAAATGTATTTATTATTCTTTTTATGGAAACACAGAACATGTGGGTTTTTAAAATTAGGGTTATTGGTGCAATTTAGATATACATAATGATCACATTTATCACAGGGAATTTGTAGCAGTACGTGGTACATCATTTCTTCTTTTTTCCCATTCCCCTCCTCTCCTTTCAAGCATCTTTCCTCTTTTTACTTAAAAATCTTTGCTTCTATTTTATCCTTCTTTTCTCAATTTTTCTTTTCCTTGCTTTCCTTTCCTCCTCTCTAGTTCTCTTTACTTTTTGAACAACTTCTTATTTCAGAATTTTTATTACACATTTTGGTTCTTATTTACACTTTCATTTTCTTACACCAGAGAGAAAATATATTTATGTTTATGTGTTTAATTTATTTCACCTAAGAATATGGTCTTAAAAATCTATCTATTTAGTTATAAATGTTTGAAGTTTATCCTTCTTGGTGACTTGAGTGGTTTTCCATTTTAATTTGAAGTATTTCAGAGATTTAGCTATTGCTAACTGTATTGCATGTATATGGTGATTTTAATTCTTTTGGAGAGATATCAAGAAGGGAAATAACTGGTTCAAATAGACCCACTAGTCCTAGTCTTTTGAGGAAGCTTTACACTGATTTTCACACTGGTTGTACCAGTTTACAGTCCAACTAAGCTCCAACTAAGCATGGAGAAAAGTCCTTTCTCCCCACAGCACTGTTATTGGTTGTTATTTGTTGATGATAGTCATTGTTTCTGGAGTAAGATGGAATGTCAGTATTGTTTTAATTATATTGAACATTATATTTTCTTGCTATAATTCTCCATCCAAGTGTTTGTTTATTTTAGATGCCCACTTTAAATTTGGGGCTCTAATATTTTTAATTATTTATAGGTTCTACATAGTAGTTCTTTGAGGAACAGTTGGCTAAGATATTTTCCCTCTCTGTGTATTGTGTTTTCACTCTGTCATTTTCTTTTCTGTGCAAAAGTGTTTTAATAAGATAAGAACTCAGTTATTGATTTGTTGTAATATTTCCCATGGAAGCAACATTTTTTTCATGAAATCTTTACCTACACCTATGTGTTCAGGTGTTCTACCTATTTTCTCTTCTAGAAAATTTAGTGTTTCTACTTTAATATTTATATATTTGTCCATTTTGATTTTAGTTTAGTGCACAGTGATAGACACTGGTGCAGTGTGAGTATGTGGAAAGCCAGTCTTACGAGCACTGCTTATAAAACAGCTTGTCTTTCTTCCTTCACCTTGCTAGTCAATGTGTACTTTTCATTGGGGTCCTCTGGCCATGAGCTACTATTGGCCTTTCCCTCTTTTCCAGGATTCAGTCACCTCCACTCACTTGTGATGAAAGTTTGCAGTGCATTTGGCTCAGTACCCAGTTTTTCATCAAAGGGCCACATTACTGCTAACAACCCATAATCAATCCGGGAATTAGTATCTCAGTTAATAGCAGCATCTATGTCACCTTGGCTTTAGTACTACAAAACACCTAATAGCTAGTAGAAGGCAAGGATCCCTACTACTGCTCTTCCTGTCCAACACATAGTATTGGACAAAATAGCAAGAGCAATTCAGAAGAAAAAAAGACTGACACTCAAATTGGAAAGGAAAAATATAATCATTCCTCTTCTCAAATGACAGAGTATCTATGTAGAAAAACATGGAAAAGCCTAAAAGTCTCAAATTTTTAGAATTAATAAATAAATCCAGTAAATTTAAAAGACACAAAATCAGCTAAAACACTTTAACAACCCCAAAACACAGCTTTGTAACATTCTGAAAGTAAATCAAGGAAACAATACCAGTTAAAACGATTTCAAATGAGCACAATACTTACAAATACATTTAACCAAGGAAGGTAAAGATCAGCACTAAAAATGTGGATGATTAGGGTCATTCAGGGTGACAGATGCAAATGGGAAGATTGCTTATAGTTATGGACTGGAACAATTCATGTTAAGAAGTCTTTACAATACAAAGAAACAAGCAGATGCATTGAAGTTCCCACAAGATTCTAATTATATTCTTCACTGAAATAGAATGACTGAAACAACTCTGAAAGGAAAAAATTGAACATATTACACTAATTTCACATTATGTTTGAAAGATTTAATCAAAATATTGTAGTACTGACATAAAATAAAAACATGGACCAAAATAACTGAATAAAAAGAGAAATAAACCTGAACATATAGAAGTAATAATACATCACAAAAGTTAAAATTAAAGGAAAAAATACATCCAGTGTCAGGTTGCAAGAACTCATTTTTCTTAGATGAGTGGATGAAATTGGACATTTATACCATGAGTAAAATTCAACTCAAGCTGCTTTGAAAACCTAAGCATAAGATATGAAAACACAAAAATCCAGCTTTTAAAAATTTATAAAAGATCCTTGTAACTGATCTAAAGATATTTTTGTATGTAAAATTTTAAAAACTCAGAAAATAAAAGCAAATATAGAGAAATTGAATGACACCTCAACTAAAATGCTTTTGAAGACATATAGAAAGGGAACCTACACTAGAGAAAACATTTACAAATCACATAAGCTAGACGACTGACATTCAAACTATGCAAGAACCACATGCAACTCAATATCAACAAAGTGTCCAATTAAAAATGGACAAAGAACCTGAAAAGACATTTCTCTACAGAAAATTCACATGTGGTCAAAAGACAGTGCTCAAGCTGATTGTGGTGGTGCACGCTTGTAATCTCAGCACTCAGGAGGCTGAGGCAGGAGGATGGCTGTGCATTCGAGAGCACCCTGAGAAATGATAAAAATACCAGATGAGGGATAAATAAACTTGCTTGACTAAAGTTACCATTTAAGTATGCATATTTAAACATCATTTTTTACATCTTAAACATTTCAATGAAAACAAATAATTAGAAAATCTAATCCAAATAGATAGTAATAGAAGTACAAGAAATCATAGAAGTACAAACATACTAAACAGAATAAGCAACAAGCAAATAAAGTGATTTTTGTAAAGTTTTATATTTCACATTTGTACAGCTTTTCAAAAAGGTATTTTAAGCCTGAAGTATAAAAGAAAATTTTACAGACTTGGAAAAATTATCATTTAAAAATAACTAAATATTTTATTCTATTACAAGAAACAGCTTTTACAACTCATCAAAGAGCATGAAACCACAATGTAACACAGCTGCTTGATATCATAAAATATTTAGAAATCATTTCATTTGTCAGCTCTTTTTACTTTCAATAATTAATGAGGTATTCACCTCCAGGTTTAATGGGTACTTTATAAAGACATTTCTATAGAGTAAGATTATAATTCTATTTATTTTCAAGAAATGTGGATGATAAACTATTTTTATTATTCCAATTTTAATGATGTAAAGTAATATATGAAGCTCACATGTGCACAGACACTAGATATTGAAATATTAATTTGTTACCATACTTCCTTCTCAAGGTCTTTTTATTTTAGTTTATTTATTTATTTATTTATTTATTGGTAGCGGAGATCGAAGTCACCACCACATTCTTGCAAGGCAGGTGCTTATGCCACTGAGCTAAATCCCCAGCCCCCAAGGTCTCTTTAAATAAATGCAATATTGTAGAAAAAGGTTTGGCCTCATTGTATCTCTACCGGACTCCATTATCTAAATGTAACAATTCTCTTGTTAGAATTTAGAGAAGATTTCCGCTCTCAGTTGTTTCAAAGTATTGTAACTACTTATCTATACTTGGCTGTTATGTGTTTGCTTTAAAATTAGCACAAATCTCCTATGTTGTTCAGTAAATTACTTTTTTACTATTATAAAAATTCCTCCATAAATATATGAATATATATATATATATATATATATATATATATATATATATATATATATATGTACATACAATATCTACAGACTGGGAGTATTTATTTCAATGTAGGACACAGTATTATAAAGAATTAGTGTCCAGAGACTAGGGATTTAGCTCAGCGGCATAAGCGCCTGCCTTGCAAGCAGGCAGTCGTGAATTTGATCTCTGGTACCGATAAAAACGAAAAAAAGAAAAAAAAAAAAAAAAAAGAAAGAAAGAAAAGAATTAGTGTCCAAAGCATATTTATCTCTTTACTAATTGGTACTAAATTTTGTTTTAGTGAATTATTTTATGTTTTATTTTGAATTATTTTATAATGCATATGATCAAGTTTTATATACTTATGAACTAATCTAAGACGTTATATTTACTGAATATTTTCATTTTTCTAAGTATTTAACTATATTAAATAGTACTCATTATTATGAATATCATCTTGGCTGTAATTTAAACATAACAACTTTAGATTTTGTCAATATGATGTCTTTAGAAGTATAAGTTAAAAATTTGGATTTTTTTATTATCTTCAGTTTTTTTTAACACATAATTGACAATTATTGAGAGACATTCTGTGTATTTTCTTTATGGTCCTTTTTAAGTAGCATGTTGCCTGTTAATAAGTTGAGTGTTATTTCTTAATCTATGATTTATATTTATTTTATTCACTTATTTCAAAGTGGTTTATTATAGTCAAATTTATTAAAATATGTGCATTAATTTACTTGAAATTTATTCTACTAACTTTAATGTACATTGAGTTTTTAAAGTTCCATTTTATTATTGAGAAATCTTTTTCATTCTTAAATAATTTTGACACAAGAATGATTTTATGTGGCTATGATACTACAATTAATAAGTCATAACAAACTAAAAAGGTTTCACATTCAGGAAAATAAAGTATAAAGTCTTTTCGTTTGTGTTTTTCTTCCCAGTGTCTTACAGAACCAATAAAAAGTGCACTGGCAAAAACGTGTCAGTATTATACATAGTACACTTTCCTTCTACCGTTGGTGTCTTCTCAACTTCTTGTTCCGCTGAATTTCTAAGAAAATTATGTGTCTAATGTTCACTTGGTATTTTAATGAATTATGTTCCATTATATTCTTAGAATGGAAGCTTTGTTTTTCTTATCTGGAATTACACATAAAAAATTCTAAAACAATGAACATTGCTTATGTCATTCCTGTTCTCCAATTTTTCTATTTTCACAAGTAGTTTAACTTCCTATATTGGTTTAAATTTCACTTCCTGTGAAAACTTTTACCATGAAAAGGTTTGTAAGTAGCTATTGACAAAAACTGCCAACCAATATTTTTCTCAAAAAATAACCTTCCTTTATCAATATTTTCATTCCAAGCTTATTTATTAAAAAATTCCTACAATATAATACCCAAGGAAAAATTCATATCAAATTTGTTTATTTATATATTTATGAAGTAGCAGCACATACAGTTTGGAAAATATATACTATTTTGCTATGATATCGGTAGACAGATAAATTAAAAGTAAATGTACCATTCCTTCATATGTGATTGTGTATGTGTACCTGCTCAGTGGCTAGTAATAGCTCTATAATATCTTATATTGTTTGTCTTCTCGGGAGCTAAATAAGGTTGAAAAGAAAATGGTTAAGAGCAGGATATGCAACAATAATGTAACATATGTAAATTTGCCTCATTTGCTAGCCATGCAATATTTAAGTCTTTGCATTCTAAGACTTATTATCACCATATCAGATTTTTAAAAAACTCCACGTGTACATGTGTGCATATATATATATATATATATATATATATATATATATATATTGACATATAATATGTATATTAGCTATGTAGTATATAAAATTCCTTGAGAATGTAAGGGACAAATCAGGGAAAAATCAAAACAAAAAGGAATAGTGTCAGTCAATCAAGAAACTGAATTTCTACTGTGTTACACACATAATAAGCACTAGAGATAAAATAACTGAAACAAAAATATTTTCATGAAAATTACATAAAGCAAAATTTTCTAAAGTATTGTATGAGTTATACACAAAAATGAAATTGTTACAAGATGCTACTTAAAGAATAAAATATTTCACCATCAAGAGTTCAAGAGATTATCCTTTTCTCTCTGCAAAATTTATACTAACAAGGTGTTTAAAAGTTTAGTTCTTTACTGGGATTCACAATGCATTCTGAATAGAAATTCATAATATATATGATTGCAATGGAATAGATACTAGTTTACAAAATTGTACAGTCAGCACTTCATTGGACATTCTTTAAGAAAGTAGATTCAATTTATCCACGTACTGTAATGAAAAATCCTTACAATGACCCCGTGCCCCATATTCAGGTTAAGTAGAAATGATGTATATTTTTATTCATACATTATTCTATTTATATGCATTTGATATACTTAATTTTAATCATGCCCATTACTTGAATAGTACTTAGGAGACTGGTTCACAAAGATATATATAAGAAATACAATTATTTCAATTACTGATGAAATTAGCTTAATAATTAAAAGTGTCTATTGGCAACAAAAAGTTTAAACTACTCTGGTATTTAATCTCCTTATCTAAAATCTGAATTCCAGAGTAGTTTACACAAGCTAATAAATGATTAATGGTTTTGTTGTACAGTTTAAATCTACAATACCTAGCGCTATTAGAGCTCACTGTGATACTATTATTAAAAAAATGAATAGAATTTAGTATGTATTAGAATGTGTTTTAGGGTAATTTATGAAATGTAATACATCATAAAATATTAGAATCAGAATTTGTAATTCATAGATCACAATCACAAATACATTGTATTCTAATAATTTCAATAAAGCATAAGATTGCACATTGATATCTGTGACCTGGAAAATCCAGAAAATATGGATGAAACCACATGATGTGAAGGTATAGATAATTCACTTCAATTTCAGTTCCAGAAAATTTTATTAAGTTCTGTATTTATGCATGTTAAAAAGATGCTATGAAAAATTCAACATCAAGGAAAAATTATAGCACTATTTATATATGATGATCATATTCAGTGCAGGGAGTTTGCACTTGCACATATCTTGATTTCTGTTTTTTCTTTTTCCTTCCCCTCCCTTCAGCACCTTTTGCCCCTTATTTACAAAATTGTTTTCATTTTGTCTTTCTTTTCTTGTTAGTTGACCTGTGTTCTTATAGGTGTTTTCATGTCATTCGTGTCTCTCAGTTATTTTGCTCTTGTAGAGTATTAGATATTTCCAAGTTCTTCTTAGACTCATGGAGTTACCATTAAACAGTTGTTTTATATTCCTAAAGTTCACCCATACCGAGTTTCTATCTTATAAATTTCTAACAGTTTTTATTGACTTTTAGGTAACTTCCTGGTTTCTAAAAGCTCTTGGTGTTTGGGGTTTAATGTTGTCTGTGCAGTGAATTAATGCTTAATCCATCTAATGAAATTAGGTGTTTTGAGTGTATCCATCTCCTCAGAAATTCTAAATAATTTTCTTTATCTTTAATTCTGCTACTCAGCAGAACTAGACTAGGTTAAAAACCTAAGTCCAGACTTACTTTAAGTCTCCTTTGAATGTGCTGTAACTGTTTCAGTACTAGAGGGTGACCCAAACTCAATTTGTTGCAAATATTCAGCTAATTGAGTGTTCGACAAGAACCAGTAGAGTAACTAAACAAGATAATCTATTGTCTCCTCAAACTTCTCTCTGGTGTGAGAGTAGGCACACACATGTCATTCACAGGCACTGATTTTTAACAAGTAACATTTTCTTAAACTGTGATTACTGCTTTAAAATTACTATGCTTGCATTTGTTCAGTTTCTTGGAGTTATGGTTTATATATAATTTGCATAATTTGAAAAAAATTTCAGATTCTCTCTGTGTTTTTGTTTCTCTTTCTCATACTTCATTCAGAAAATGTACTTTTAACAATTGTTGGTTTTCCATGATTGAATTTACCATTATTAACAAATTCTAACACATATTTGATCTTATTATATTCATTTTTATCATTCACTTTTGAAAGTTGAACTTACTTCTTTATTCTCTCTTCTTTCACAGGAGCATCAGTTCCTATCTTTCTTGTACTTTTTCAGATTAGTGAATATTTATAAATTTGTGGCCTCTTAATTATCTTTTATGCCATTTCTTTCTCCAAATTTAGTATTTTTCAACTTATTACCTGTCACATTGTCCTAGTTTTTACGTTGCCTATATTTTTCATTGGATTCCAGATACTGTGAGTATTTTGTAGCCTTTTAGATATAAATATATTTTAATGAATGGAGTAGTTTGATCCTTTTAGTACTGCTCTTAATTTATGTTTATGATCATACAACCATTCATTACTCCAGTATGAAGCTTTCACCACTGGAGCTACATATTTGATTATCTAAGCAAAGTGAAATAAAGAATATTTTCACTGCTCATTACTTGTTTCAATTTTCTTGGCTTTTTGGGAAACAGTCATTTCAGTGCTAAACCTGGAGATATTGATCATGTTTTTGGAAAACAGACTTATATCTTGGCTTCGTGTAAAAGCAAAGCATCATTTCTTCCAATCGTTTCAACTGACTCTTTCCCTGATATCTGGTAGTTTTCCCTGATATATGTTGCAATCAGTTCTGAGTTGAAAATTAAATTTGAACCCCTGCAGGTCTCTGAGTATCTTTCTGTGCAGCTTTCTTTGGTGATATCTTGCTACCACTGGCTATGATTTTGTGCAAACTTCCAAGTCACCTCACATGCTCAGAATGCAAATTGTAACTGGGGTCACATCACTGGCACTCATCCTGTTATTTGGAATAATCTTAGTGGTTGTGTAATTTGTATTCCTTTCTTCATGATTCTCTGCTTTATGAGTTTGGTTATGAAATGTGTGAAACTTTAAAATATATTTTGTTCGGATTTTATGATGTTTAGGATAGTTCAAGTCCTGTTGCCCCACCATGGCTTCAATCAGAAGTCTTCAGTGCATTTTTTAAAAAGTGTCTTCATATTTCTAATATATTCATAAGTAGCTAGTAAATAATGTCATTTAAATACATGTGAAATTACTAAAATTTAGGACAGCAAAACTGGCCTATATGAATATATGTAGCTCTCATTTCAAATAAACTGAATTATGTAGTACTAACTACAAAATAACATTTTAAAAAGAAAACTTGAAGCAGATTATAAAATAAGTAAGATTAATTTATGAGTAAAATTTATTTTTAATATTTGATAAAGTTAACCTAATGGGAAGACTGTGACATAGAAGAAAATATAAACTGATGTATTTTGAAAAGTAAATCTTTTTGACACCTACGAAGGAATGATATGTGTATGAAGTAGTGTCTTTTAATTTTGTTAACTATTCCAGAAAACACAAAGCAAAGCCAAAGATTCACAGAAAAAAAAAAGAATTTAATGAACATACAAAAATAAGAAATAGAAATGTTACTCATTAAATCATAATTCAGAAATATATTGCTGTGATATAGTTCTAATAATTTTTTCTAGTTATTAAATTTAACTAGCCAAAACAATTAAGAATAAAACCTGTGAACTGAAGGAAATGTTTGTTAGACTGCTTGAATGTGAACAGCAGCTTGACCAAAAGTATGAGGTTTGTACCAACACTGAGCAAGAACAATAATTTTACATAAATTGATAAGTTACCTCAGAAAATTTTAAAAAATCATCATAAAACAAAAAACAATATTTTATACAATAGCTGGAAAAATGTAACTTTAAAAAAATTATGTATATTGTACTACACATGTGATATTTAGATATATGAGCTATAAAATTAAGATGATGAAATTCTCTAGTATTTACTTGTCAGATACAAAAGACAAATCTCAAAATTTAAACTGCAAATGATAATGTTAGAAATAGAAGTTTGATGACTATATAATGAAACAATTGAACAATGTCTCAGAAGTATGAAAAATTAATGATTTCTATACTGAAAATTTATCTCATGTAATGAGCAATAAATGAGTACATTCTATAAAACAGAATCAAGGATTATGTTAATAAACACAAAAAGATATGAACAAAATAATTCAATGAATATTCACAATACAAATGAGAAAATGATTTTGAAGGTAATGTAATTTTTGTTTCAAGTATTTTGAACTATAATGTATAGAGATTTAAAAGGAATAATTGTTAAAAAATTAGGGCATTTGTAATTTATTATTTGGAAATATTTAGCTATGACAAAATGAAGTATAATTGATGTTTTGAAGAAGAATATTATTTGATTAAATTTCTTTTCCTTTTGATAGACACAATCTGTAACAGATTTTTAAAAGTCAATACATATATGGAAATATGTAATGACATATTTGTTTCAGATTCCTGAAAGAACAACGTTATACAATAAAAGGATCAGATTTCAAGATTCTGGAATAATATTTATAAAAACCATAAAAACAAAGGAAAAATCCTGTTGGTAAAAGCTCTAAAGCGAAAACTAAAGCGTTCATATTGTATTAATTATCTCTGATAAAGAAGGAGATAAAATCCATCTAATAAAAGTCAAATATTTAAATGTAGTTATTTTAAGATTGGAGATTGTGGCTTTACATTAGGATAAAAACTGACCTTAGTGAGAAATATCTAAATATGATTCAAAATATTTGAGCTATAGAAATATTTATTGAGGCATATCTTCCACAACTCACGGAAATACTTGTGCCTGGTGTGAAGCTCAGAATATACAGCTAAGTGAACTTAATTTGTAGAGAATATTGTCATCAGCACACTTGTCATTTTTATTTAACACATATAAAAGTTTATTATAAGTTGAAAGTTTATTCAAACTGATAGAAGAATACAAACAGTTTAATAATTTGATATTCTATTGCTTCATGTCACACAATAATAACCTTTAAAAAGATTCATGTTGTCAGAATATCCCCAGAGGTCCTCATGGAATTCAAATTGCAAAGTATTGCAACAAGCAGATAGGAACTGTAGTTTTATAGCAAGATTTATTGACATTGGAAGAACAGAAAAAGAGCTGGTTTTTCAACTTAGTCCATGCCCATAAGATGATTATTGATTTATCATATGTGGCTTATAACTAGATTAAAGTAATAATAAAGCCACTAGGGTTCTTTATTTTTTTCTATTGTTCTCTATAAGAAGTTAAGACTTGTAAAATGATCTAAATGCTCTTTAAATAATCTGTTGATTGCCTTAGTTACTTTTTTGATGCCAAGACAAAATACATGCAGAATTTAAAAAAGAAAGCTGATTTGATTTATAGTCTGTAGATGTTTCAGTTCCTAATTGGCTGGATCCAAGGCATGGTAGCATGGCAGAGGGGGATCACAGAGGAGAAACAGTTCATGGCGGGAAGAAGGCAGTAAGTCAGCCATCAGCAAGATACACGCAACAAGCATCAGCCATTTTTTCCGTCCTGTAAATACTCTGCAGGCTACTAACCTTTAGGGAAAGCAGCATTCACACCAAGGTTGGACTATTTTAATGCTAGTGTCATTGTATGAATCAATAATTAGTAATGAATTAATCGTGTTCTTAATCCCAGATTCACACACCCTAATCCAGACACCTTTGAAAAGTCCAGCATTTGACTATATCAGGCTTTGGAAGAGCATCTAGATATAAGTCATAACAACAGTGCATTGCGTAGTCAGTGAGTAAACTGAAGAACTTACTGTTGTAGCAGTTGGGTTTTGAATAACACAAAGCACAGAATTCTACAATGATCATCCTAAAAGTGCCTCACCTTCTTATAAATTATATATTCTTCTATTTTATTTATTTAACATTTGTATATTGATACATTTAACTCTTGAAGTCTTCAACTAAAACTGAAATGGTTTGTCTTAAAATCCATACCATATTTTATGCAAGCTAAATTCTGAGCAGAGATGCCAGGGCACTTCATTCAAGCTCTATCAGAACAGTGATATTTAAACATTAAAAAGTCACAAATCAGCAAGTGTAAGAGAGGGAGGGATACATTTTGACAGCTGATACTATAGATCAAGAGGTCTATTTCTATAACTGACCTATAGGTAGCACTGGATTAGGTTTCATAATGAAAGAATTAACTTGGTGGAGTCTCCCCCTGAGACTCTGTGGTTCTACCTTTAGGCAAGCATGTGATTAAATATAAAAAAATAAATCACCTTCAAACCATAACAGTTGTCTTAAAAGTAAACTTATAAAAGTGAAGATTTTCTGTACCATTTTCATATACAATCTAAATATTATTTGGCATTTTATATGATTTTTTTTCACTTTGTTAATCTTTGTAAGTTTTTGAAATAAAAATTCATTGCTGTAAATAGTAGCATTGTCATAAATTGAAATCAGATTGTAAGTATTATCCATTAGATAAAATAATGACCAAAAGTATATTTTTCAAGAAAGAATGTTCAGTGCATTTAGTTCTTTCTTCAAAAATTTTCAGTTTTCTTTTTGTCCTTTACCCTTCCCATCCTTCTGAACTTAAAAAAATTAAAGATCTGATAGTTTGAAAGATTATCTCTAAAACTATATAAAGTGATTCTTATATTACAGAACTCTAGACTTTCATTAATGAAAATGTAAAAATGTTTAGACTTTAAATAAATCATAGGAGTATTAAACTCTCCAGGGTGATAGTAAACTCTGTCAGTTTTTCTTTGAATAGCTTTAAAGAGGGAGTACTAGAAAAGTGAAAAATCTTATTCTACCATGAAATTATAAGGTTTACAAGGCTGTGAGAGGTCATATAATTTCAACAAATCTAATGTTAGATTCATCAAGCCTATCCTAAACAGATAAAGTTTAATTCTAAGACATCTCTGTCAAAAGAGACTTCAAATTTATTTTGAGACTTTTTTCCAGTAGCAAAAATTCTAAAACAAGGTATGTGAGCATATTACTGAGGATATTTAACATTTGTTGAAGATCTGAGTAATTTATTTAATTTGAAATTTAGTGTAAATATCTTATTTAATCTGAAATAGGTCAATAGGCAAATTATAAATCTCTCTTAAATTAGCCTTAAATTCATCTTCATTTTCTCTTTCCTAATATTATCTCAGCTATTTGGTCATAATAGTAAATTCTGAAATTTTTAAAGATTTTAGTCCTAGGACCAAGTATGTAAGTACTGCGTGATGAGAATGAGATCATGAGTTCGACACCTGGTACCAAAGGGGTAAAAAAAAGATTTTAGTCCTTAAAATATGGAATCCTGAAATGTAAGTATAGTTCAATTTGTTGAAACAATTTACCATTCAAGGAAAAAAAGACTTTGAAATTTCTACTTTTCTATACTCTGAATGTCATGATAGTATCATCTGTGTTACTTGATTTAAAGAGCTTTCATCAGAGAAAAATCCCCAAAATATATACTACTAAGTAAATGTTTTGTAATCAGTTATCCTGTATCATCAGTATAAATACTTTTACTTGTAGTAAACTACACACATTTTTGTTAATACTTTCCTTGCTTTATGGAGTGTAGCTACTCCATTTTCTTCATCAATTTCAAATATTTAGTTTGCAAATATGGAGGCTAAAAATATTTTACGTATAACTCTGCTAATAGTTTTTAACAGTTGTACAGATCACAAAGCAACATAATTTACCAATTTATTTTTATAGAGATTATATTTTGTGACGTTTCACATCAGTCATGATTTTGATTGTGAATAGTTTTAACAGCTTACTTATTGAGTAATTTTTGTCTGATTTAAGTTTCAAAACATTGTAGCTTTAATGTTTAACAAAATGTCCATGAAATGTCCTTAAATATAAGGATTTGATATTGAAAGGACCTCTAGGCTCCATTACTATTGGAACTATCAAGAACCCCAAAAGAATGGAGAATGTTTTATGAATTATGTTTTTGTTTGCTCTATTTTTAGCATCTGTATTTCATATAAAAAGAATAATTGGTTTCGGTGTCTACCCTAAGAGCAAGGCATTTGTCTGGAATGTGAGATCCGTCCAGTCCAGTAGGGGGAATAAATGATGCTAAAATACAAACTTAGTCTCTATTCATTGATAAGTTTATCTTAGTTAAGAGAAAGAATAATTGTTACATGAATTTAGTATCTGTCTAATACAGGAAGGATAAAATATTTCAAAAAGCTAGAAAATTTATAAAGGAGCATGTCCTTTGAAATGAGAACATTTTCTGGATCACAGTAGATTGCAACATATTTAAGAAATATTTGAATGATTGACATGTCTGAACAATTTTAAAGATAAGGTATGGCTATACCATTTGTGATTCAACTTCTGGATTAAAAAATAAATCACTTACCAGGTCCACCTTCCATGCTAACTTTCATACCTAACTTAAAATATACTTATAAGTTATTTTTTTTTCACACTAATTTTTGGTATGTTTATATTATGAATATGTGAACATAGAAATTTTTGTTTCAAATTGTGATTCCGTTTAGAGAGATTGAATAAATTAGATCAGTCTCTATTTCCATAATGTACTAAAAATCAATGAATGTGAAGAAGTTTAATATCAGTGGTATTTTTCTTTTAACTAGTAGGATTACTATGCATAGCCCATAGTAAGATACTCTAAAAGAATATTATATTTTACTCCCACTGATACGTAGTTTTTAAGCCATCAACCTAAGAAAGGTTACAGTTCTTGCTATGTGGATACATTTGTGTTCCTTATAGTGAAAGAAGTAATGAATTAATTGAGCCTTATGCAATCAAAATGAAAACAATTTATTTCAGCAATATCTTTTAACTAATGCTTCTGTCAGTTTTTAATATATGAAAATTACCACACACCAGAGCAAGCTTTATTGAATCCAAACCAAAAACAGAATTACAAGATTCTGGTGAGTCATTTGGTAAAGTGATACTGTTTTTTTATTGAATTGTGCTTCTTAATTATGTATTAGATAATGAGTTGAGAAATAATGTGTACTAAATGAGAAAGTAACAATAAGCATATTACTATAGAATTAAGATCTTAATAACTTAGATAAATACAAATTTATATACACTGTCTTATGGTATAGTGGAAACATGTATAAATAAAACCACATATTGCATTATGAATAAACTTTATAACAAAATATTAAGGAAAAATGAAATAAGAAAAGTGTAGAATGTACAATAGGTCTTAATAAAATTCAAATATTCTATTAAACTATTTCTGATTTAAGGATATTGTAACGTATCAAATGTTACTGAAAACAAGACAAAGTAATGACAAACACAAATTTTAACATGCTGCTTCTCTCTTGTAAAAAGACATATTAAGCTGAGGCACACAAAATGTCAAACTATATGACTGAAATACTGTCACTTATGATGCTTCACATTAAGTTAATATATAAATAAAATAGACTACTATAAATTAGTAAGACCTCAGTCTAGTATGACTTCCTTAAACTATCATTTGCTGTAAATGTTCAAAGAGAAAATTTTTAAATTTATTTTGTAGTGATTATTATGTTCACATTCACTTTCCTATTGAAGACAAAACCTATTTTTTTAGTTTGATGTACTCACTAGATTTTGTAATTATGTTATGGAATAAAAAATACGGAAAAAATGGATTGCTTTGCAGAATACAACTCACACTGTAAATACACCACATGAAATAACTGCCCATCTTGGATGCCTTAATGAGCTGCAGTGGCCTTCTTAATCTCTGGAACAATGGCCCAGTTTTTGAGCTGCTTTGCATGCCAAGCATTTGTATGAAATAAAACTCAAATTTATATGAATCTTAATACATTACGATCACAATAACTGTAACCAAGACACCAATCTAGTTCAACATTTTAAAAGTATATATATCAACATTTTACAGTGTACAAAAGGATAACTACATATGATTTCTATAGATGTAATCATTTAATAAACATAAAACATCAAACTGAGTAAAAAAGAACTTTCCTCATTATGATGAGGAGAACCTAAGCAACAAAATACCCGACCAAAACCAAATAAATCATCATAATATCCTTTAATGATGAAAACTGAATGTTTCTCTTCCAGAAACAGAGGAAAAGGAAGGATATACACTCCAACCATTTCTATCAATATTGGGAGAGTATTTCTAGCTGGTGCAATAAGATATGAAACAGAAATAATAGTCTCGTTTTCATCAAGAAAGGTAAAATTTTAGTCACAGATGATATAATTTTCTGTGTCCATGATGGAGTTTAGCAATTTGAGGTAAATTAAGACCAGTATAAAATAATTTGTATCTCTCTCTCTTATGGTTTGTGTCTGGAGGGGCTCTCAAACCTTATACTGTCTTGGAAGTGACTGAATCCAGCATTTATGATTAGTTGTTTAGCACTGGTATTGGTACCATGAGTGGTGAACCTGCCCAGAGGTGGGTAAGCAGCATACAATATCGGGGTGGAAAGGAGTTGTGATTTTCTCTTTTCTGGCTCTTTTTGCTCTTGTTGTTTGTGGCCATCATGAACCATTGCCCTTTAGCCGTGCCACCCTGCCTTGGAGCCAGCTGAATACGGACTGAAACCTCCAAAAACCTGTTAGCTAAATAAACCTTCCATCTCTAAATTTGACTGTTGGTTATTTTGTCTCAATAATGAGAGAAAACCAAGATACTCTCTATCTGTGAAAAAAATATTGAAATAAAAAATAACATTTACACATCAGAAACAATATGAAATAAAGTCTCTGAGAATAGAAGTGACAAAAAGATATATTAAGAAATATGGAGTGTTCATGGATCTGAAAACTCAGTATTATAAGATGATAATTCTCTTCATATGAATAAGAGATGTCACAAAATTCCAGTTAAATATCCTAGCAGACTTTACCCTGAAAATGTGTACAAAACTCAGAATGGGTAAGAGATACTGTAAAATAGGAAGAAAATGTTCAAATGAGAATGAGACCTACAGAAGGAGAAGTGGAAAAGGAAAGAGGGGGAAAGTAAAAAAGAGAAAGGAAAGAAAAATGTAAAAAAAGGCTTTTGTAAATAAGGAGGGGAAGAGGAGTTAAAAGGAGAAACAACCAAACAATATATATCATGTACAGGTATAATTCCCTATGATGAATGTGATTTTATATATATGTATATATATATATATATATATATATATATATATATATACAGTAAATTTAATTCACTTAAAAAGACATGCAATTTGAATTAAATGAATCAGTGAAACATAAAATGGGAAAGTGGTGGATTGACGGATGCTCTGCACAGAGAGCATAACTGAGGAATTTTGCCAACAGCACAAAGAGAACTAGAATGGAAGAGGTGGTGTAGTTTGTTCTCCTGGAGAAGTATGTTGCCCTGGCTTTTCTGATGCAAACTTAGAGATTCTCATCACTGGAGGAGCTCAGGACCTCATTGTTGCTGAGGATCACTGTGATTCTCTCTGGGAAACTCCCTCCTTACCTCAAGCTTCTCTTTCTGACTTCAGGGAAGATCTCTCCACCCACCTGTTTGGCACACATCCTTCATCCCACTGGCACAAACTTTCTAGCTTTTACCACTGACCTTCGGGCCTTCCCAGGGCAGATCCTTGAAACAGACTTTCATGAGACATTGTTATGTGCTCTAGGCCTGCAGTTGAACTCATGGGGGACATTGCCATGGGCTGTCAGTCTTCAGATGGACTCATCTAGTACACTGCTTTGGAATCCAGATCTTTGAGTATTTAGCGTATAGACAGATTTTATGCACTGTTTCTGCACTTGTCTCTTTGGGTGACTATTATAAAATGATTCTATAAATATATGTGTCCTGTATTAAATTTTTCCCTTGCAAATCTTGACTATAACAAGAAATCATTAAAGCTCTGTTAGAAAACAAGAAAGAAAAATTTTTGCCATTTCATTATGGCAAAGATATTTAGGATATCAACAAGATCATGGGAAAAACAGTAATTAATTTTGTATAACTAAATAAGAATTTTTTTCTTAAAAACATAAACATGAAGTAAGTAAGAGAAGAAAAAGAAACACAGAGACTGCGAAGGGGGGAGTATAATGATACACAATTACTCAAGCAGTACTACAGATCATTTTTTTATTTTTAATGATGAACATATTCTAGTTACCTGAACTAGCTCTTCTACATTTAGTTATTTCAAGAAGGGAAACTTGATTTTCATGATAATTTTATTTTCTCACAAACAATTTGAAATATTCACCAATGCTGCAGTAAGAAAATTATGTCCATATCAAGCAATATAATGCAGCCTAAAATTGAATGTATTCTTTATATTCACACACAACATTTATTTTCAAAATAATCATGTTGAACAAAAACTGTACCATAATAATTACATAGTGTGGATTCTATTACTGTAAAAATTTAGAAAAACATGAGCTAATGTACAGTTCAATTATTCCCCAAATTTTAAGTCATTGTAATGGCCTTCTCCCATGGTCCCTGACTGCAGTCCCACAGTGTGTATGACAATGTACTGTGACCCAAACTCCTTTCCTTATTCTGTCCTATAGGAGGAATAGGACTTGAAATTAGAGAAATGTGAATTCCAATCATTAGCGGAAAATCTATCATGCAGTAAGTTTTAAATAAAAAGACCAGAGTTTCACAATGACATCAAAATTTGTTCCTAAGATATGTCTTTCTCCTCAGTGACACCTAACCTGTGACTTCTCCTGTCACATTTTTTGATGTCATGATGATGTCCGTGTTATGTTTCAGATACGCAAGGCACAATTCAATATTGTGGCCTTCGTTTTAGAAGACATCTTTGTCTGGTGATTCTTAACTACACGTAGCTCTTTGGATCTCCTTGACTTTCATATCTCTGCTCAAATATCTCCACCACCACAAAAAACACTCAGCTTCCTATTTAAAGTTTTAACAACACACCCTTGTTTAGCAATCTTTATTTCTCTTAGGTTAATTTCTTTTTTCTCCATTTCATTCATTACTTATGTGATTTTTTTTTGTTGAGCTTGGTTACTCTGGCTTGCTTTGTCTCCCTTGATAAAATAAGAATTCCACAAAAGCAAATGTTTCTCAATCATTAGAATCTAAATTAAGAACTGTTTCAATTTAGGATTCAATAAATGTTTAATAAATGACTACAGAAATTATTGTTGATTAATGCAGAATTTTACACATAATTTTTGCCAAATTTTCCTCCAAAATTAATTTTACAAACTGTCACTTAGATTAATTTTTAAAGTTATATATTGTATAATACATAAAATACCTGTGCCTTAAAAAATCATATAAATGTTTAAGCTCTATTGATTCAAAAAACAAATTTTCACTTCCTATTTAGTCACTAGACACTAGAGCAACTCATTAAAGGAAAATAATTTAAAAATTTAGATTTTTTAATAAAAAATTTGAAGAGTTTTATGGAATATCACCAGTAGTCATAATAAATGTTTCTGATAAGTATGAAGTTTTAACTTTGAAATGTCCTAAAATTAAACCATGTACTAAGCCTGAGAAGCTGAGAGTAAACAGCATTATTTCAAATAAGCAAGTTTTAATGCCTGCTTGTATCAAAGCATAAGGATTTGCTCATGTTGACAATAAAAAATGCAAAAACCAGAATCTATTAATGGTCATATTTTAGATTACCCCCCACCAAAAAAAACCCTTCAAAATGAAGGTTATACATCTTTCAAATGCTAAATACTGCCATATAATCAGTGGATGAAAGGTAGAACAAATATTGTTTCAACAGCTCTACTCATAATAAAACAGTGTTTTATTTCCCTAGATCTTCATCTGTCAGTAATTTTCTACATGTTTATATAATGTATTAGCAAATAGATGTTTATCATGGACTAAATCATTTTTAACATAGCATAATAATTTTAACCTACATGCATTAATAGTTTTTATTCTTATATTTATAATCTACCTAAACATTTTATTGTTGTCAACAGAATTTATTTTTAAAATTATAGTGTTTAGAGAAATTTATTTGTTTTAAAACGCCCTCTAAGTAAGAATACTTACTAATATTTGTCTTTTACAATTTAAAATATAATTTAAAGATTAGCTGATCAACTGACAAAATATAAAAGTTGTTTAAAACTAACATGCATTTGATCTTTATTGAAGTCACTCATGAAAGCCTTTAGATATTATTTGTTTTAGAATATGTCAGACGTGAGAAATTAACAAGAATAAAAATGAAGTTTTGTTTTGTTTTTGATTTTTTTTTTTTTTTGAGACAGTCATACTATGCAGTTCAAGCAGGTCTTGAACTCACTTTGTAGCTCAGGCTGTTCTCAAACTCAAATGATTTTTCTGCCTCACTCAGACCCAAATGCTGGGATTATAGACACCACCATGGCTGGCAAAAAAAAAAAAAAAAACCTGTTTTTTTTTTTAATCATAGATTTTGCCAAAATAGTACATTATTTTGGTGTATTAACTCCCTTCTCCAAAATCAGTTTTGAAAAAAATTCATTAGTGAGAGAGGAAAAAAAAGTTAAAAAAAAAAAAAAAAAACCTCTAAAAGCACTTAAAGATATACCCCTGATGGATTTTAGTTCTATTTCTGCCTGTGGTACAGTTTTAAAATGACAGGGTGCTGCAGAAATATTAGTTCAAATGGCAAAAGGATGTCAAGGTTGTGCAAAAATCTAGAAAAAGAAGCAGTTGATGAAAATTGCTCTCAGAGATTAACTCCCTCTACACTTTCCCATGAACGCATGGGGATGATTTTTAATGGTGAATGTTTAACAAAGAATTTTCCTTATGAATTATGAAGCAAAGATGATGAACATTAGTATTTCTAATTTTTAAAAATTTTGTTATTACTTTGTTGCTGTACATAATGATTGCATTCTCTGTAGGAGATTGATTCATGTACACCACACAATCCCCTTGTGTTCCCCTCCATTCATCATACTTCTATTTTAACAGTATCAGATTCATTTATCTTATAAGACCTTATGAAGTTACTATTTTAAGTAGTTTTTATTCTGGTTCCTTAAATTCATCAGAAAACCTCTTGTTAACCTGTTTATTACCTTACAAGGAGCAATGACTGACCTTCGTTTTCTACTGCTTCGAATTACTATTTGGAGCACCTTACTGAGAGAAATGTGTGCCCACAGATATACACTACTTCTCTCCAGTTCAGTGGAGGCATGTGATGAATTCTGGCTAAAGAAATTGGAACTCATTATTTGACAGTCACTTCTAGAGTTGGCCCTGAGAAATATCATGCATCTCTCTGTTTTTTTTTTTTTTTTTTCAGAAGAACACTGACAAATACAGTTTGCCTCATTAGTAACAGAAGCCAAAATTTTCACACACTATGATACAAGATAGAAGAAAACTGTTCTGTATATAATCAATTAGACTGAATGAAAAACAAAACTTGATTGTTCTAAGCAAGCTAGACTGCATGTGTTATTTTTCCTGAGAAAGCTCTTTCATGTTTTGACTTTTCAATTGCTTGATAATCTCTTAGAGGAAATGAAGTCACACAGCAAAATAACTATGCATATGAAAAGTAGGAGCACTTATTTAAAAAGGCAGGATAGTGGATTCTGCATGCAAATCTTAGTGATATTATTACAACAGCTAGAAAAATAACCTAAATAGGAGCATAAAAATTCAAGAGAGATATGGATAGGTGTTTCTACTCATGCAGACAAAGAAAAGAAAGATGTAATAGCACAAAATCAATAATGACCTGTGCTAAGTGGTAACAGAAAACATTACAGAAAATTATTTGAATAAACACAGGTGACAAATTTTAGATAAACAAAGAAGATGAAAACACCTGATAGGAAGAATATTATACAAGGAATATTGGGAAATGCCATGAGATATTTTAAATTTTAAAAGTAAATCTAAACAGTGTTTAAGAGAAAGGGCACATTACCTGATATACATAAGAATGATACAGACAGCATGTAAGTCAATTAACAGCAACACATACAAAAACACAATGTACACGTGTGTCTGTGTTTGGTTTGAAATATAAGCACAGAGACATTTGAAACTAGATATTTACATCAAGCCAAACCATTAATAAATGTGATAAAACAACAAAAACTTGTGAAGTGTATCAGATTTGGGACATTTCTCATGGAGAGAAATACCAGATCAACCTTTAAAGATTATTCAGATACTTCAATAAGTAACTGTTACTCTAGGACATGTAAAGTATATTTGGAAAGGCATTTTAGTATAATTCATTATTGTTATTAAAAGTTCAACTGAAAGAAAATATATTTTTGTCAATAACAACCTGATCCTACAGTTCTAGGAAACATTTATATGATGTGAAGTAAATTCCAGTAGGAACATGAAATTGTGCAAAGATACGCATTTTTTATTTGGTAATTGCATATACCGATAAGTACAAGATTCAAATAAATCCACGAGTTTGAGACTTAGCAGAGAACAATCAATATAACAATGGTCAAGGAAGAAACGATCAATCCAGTGGAAAAACAGAAAATGAGAACTTTACACTTAAAAAACTTGGAAGTTATTTTTTAAAAATTCAAAAAAATAACCAAGGAAAAATCTAACAAAAACTATAAAAAACTTATGACTAGAATATGGTGTAATAAAATATAGATTATGGTATAAAGTTGTGCTGCAATGCCACTAAAGGGCTAAAATCTTCAAATTCTACAAATAGATCCAAATATGATTTTTGATAAAAATATAAGGTTACTGTTCAAATGACAGAACTGGTTAAACTAGAAGAGATATTGTCATGAATTCCCCTAGAATCCTTCTGCTCCATTCACACACTTATTCCACTTTTCTGTCCACTTGCGGCAGCAGCTCTGGAAGTACTCTTTCATAAGTGTCTTTAAGAGGTGTGATAAACACAGTGAGTGCCGCTTTCAAGCGCCATGAAATAGAAAGTCAACATCATGAAAAAAAATCATTACGTGTCATCATCCATCTTGCTCAGTGTATCTGGAACTTTACGAGCTCTGACTCTCCCTCCCTCAAGTGAACCATGAAAGTAGAGGCTTTTGAATTGATTATGTGCATCAAGGCAGCCATAGAGACACAATAAAATACACTGTCAAGAAAGAACTGTTGAACTACTTCAAAAAATGGCAAATATAATGAAAAAAGTATGCTTGAAGTTAAGAAGAGCTTTGAAAAGGATTAATGACAATGTGTCTAAAACTATCATCAATTTTTAAAAAAAGTTTTGAACCTTGACCTTATCTTGAACATCTCTGGGTTGATATAAATTTTAACAAAAAGAAAAGGCAAGAAAATGAATATACATTACATGTATGTCAACTGAAGTAATATATAAGCAAGCAGTATTTAATATACATTATATATACCATTGGTGTGTATGTGTGTGAGTGTGTGCTTTATATTTTATATTTCCTAAGTGGAAACCTTATTATTTGTCTAGAAATTCAGTTTGAAGGGAAGAATGAAAATGAATACCACAATACAACTAAATTTTAAACTAGAGTCTAGTTTACACTAACCCATTGCTTTTAATGCATTGTTTTACATTTCTTTAAAGTGGTTGTGTTTGAGGAAGTGTCTTCCTGCTTTGTCCTGACTGCCTTAAGTCTCTCAATGCTGATCAGTATTGAGATTACAAGTATGCAACTCCATACCTGACTTCAGGGCATTTTTGTGTGTGTGTGTGTGTGTGTGTGAATTGTTAAAAAAAAAAAAAAAAATCGTGTCATTTTGTGTGTGTCTCTTGGTTTTCACTTACATGCTAAAATTATGTAACTTTGGAATTAATCTGTCTCATTGTGCTAACCATTTTTGTACCCAAACTTAAAAAGAAGCTGTGTTTGATTGTGTTTATTTTGTCAATTCTATTGTGTGGTTTGATGCTTAAATCGATACAGAGAAATGATGCAATATTTATACTCATGATTTGGATTTATTTCACTTAAAAGTATGTTCTCAAGTATATCCCTTTACCTAGAAATATGTTAAATTTATCTTTCATTCCTCTGTTGATGGGTGTGGTGGTTGTTACTGTTATAGATTTACTGTTATAAACTGTGCTGCTGTAAACTTGGGTATGCATTTGTTGCTGTGGTATTATGTTTTCAATTCTTGTGGGAATATGTAAATAAAAAGCATTCTATATAAAAGGTATTGTGTGATTGGAAGAAATTTTTCAACAGAAAGGAGGGGAGCAGGCAGAGGAAGGACGGGGGAAAAGTTCATATTGAAATAAATTGGACACACATGTTAAATAACACATTGATTCTCTAGTGGCAGACTATGAAAGAGGAAATGACCAATATGTACAACAGATATGGGTAAATAAAAAGAAGATATTCAAATGAGAAGGCAGCAAGGATGGGGGAGGGAAAAAGGAAGGAAAAGAAAAGAAAAAAAGAGAACAGAAGGAAGAAAATGAAAACGGTGCTTTTGTAAATAAGAATTTTTATAAATAAGGGATTGAATGGAGGAAAGGCTATCAGAAATATGTACATCTACAAAATTCCTTTAATGAATGAGACTACTGTGTATACATAAAATATGTAATACATTTAATTAAAATATGGGCTGGGGATTTAGCTCAGCAGCATAAGCGCCTGCCTTGCAAGTAGGGAGTCGTGAGTTCGATCCCTGGTGCCAATAAAAAGGAGAAAGACAAAAAAAAATAATAATATACATATAATTTTAATAAATGTGATGGCAGAAAGTTGTGAAGAGTTTGTATATGGCAAAATGGAACTTTCATAAACTACAGAAAAATCTTAATTTTAGAAGAAAATATGACATTAGAGGAATGACAGAATATTTTTACAACTCTTATAAATTCATAGCTACATGGGGTTAGAGCCCCACACTTATGACCTAAATTAACATTTGTTCCATCCTAAAGATCCTATATCTACATACAATCAATTTCAGGGTTGGGACTTCAGCATATGAAAGAATACATGGTTCCGTGTAAAAGAGTTAACTGAGAATTTTTTAAATGACCCTATATTATGTGCTGGAAGGTAATTACATGATATAATACATTGCTTAGAAAAACAAATACCACTTTCCTTCATCTATGATAGGTTTTCAAATGTTATTTGATGAATTTATTTATAATTTATAATAGCATAATACATGTCATATAATTATGTTATGTAGACCTGTGACGACCTTTGGTTCCAGGCCATTAACCACTCAGTAAAAATACAGACGAAATCTTTCTCATAAACCACACCTCCATTTACAGACACGAGAATATTATGCCAGCAATTCCTTGCTTACCAGTGTTTTTGTGTCCTTAAGTATCTGTTGTGTGATACATCACAGTCCAGAAATAATACATTGAAAATTCCAGAAATAACCAATTCTTAAATTTATGCTACATGCCATACAGGATAGAATTGCAGGATAAAATCTTACACCATCCTGTCGCTTCCTACCAGAATAGGTAGTCATCTCTTTGTTCAGAATATTTAACAGTACAAAGTGTCTAGTCATCTATTAGCCTCCTTTTATGGTGGGAAGTGGAGGAACCAGGAATCATGCTCAGAACCGTGTGCTGGCCAGACAGACATTAATGCCACTGAGCACATTCCCAGCCAACTTTCTTAGCACTTCAACTTCACTGTCAACCGTCAATCTACTGTAATGCCTGAGCTATTTGGAAGCCTACTGTTTATGCCACTCGAATACAGAAATTTCATCTTATTACAGAGCCATTGTTTCAGCCTCACTTCACCCCAAGTAACATAACAGTGAGTACAGCACTGCAAAATATTTTGAGAAAAAGGAGATGATTTTTCTATAAATTTCACTGCAGAATGTATCATTACATTTTGTTACTCATTTTTAATCCCTTCGTGTAACTAATTTTATATGATGAGCTCCGTCTAGGTTACTTTTCTTTTGTGGCTGGGACAAAATATCTGACACCCAAAATGAACCAAGGAACAACAGTTTATTTAGTTCACTGTTTGTGGAAGTTTCGGTCCATAATAAGCTGTTTCCAAGGCTGGGTGGCATGGCACAGGGGCAAAATTTCAAGGCAGCAGGCAGGAAAAGCTGCCAGAGCAAAAGGAGAGGGAAGCGCAAGCCTCTTTTCTTCCCTAATATTGTGCACAGGTCTCCCCCCTCCAGGCAGGTGTAACCCTCACAAAATCTTCTTCCTCTCCTCTCAGACAGGATGAGGGTATTTATAAAGTGAGGACTCTGGCTCTCTGCTGAGTTTCTTACTTAAACTTCTAAACTTCTCAAGTTGACACAATGTATCAATCATGACAAGCTCTATTGCAGATCAGTATGCTTAAAAACATATTTATAGGATTTTATACAATCCATTGTTTTAGCCATCTACCAAGCTGCGTTACTTCCAATAAACAAGATACAATGCCATCTTAAATTTAATTTTTAGTATAATTTCTTTATTGAGACATATGTAGGATACATATGCAATCTTTTGTAAATATAAAATATTTAATGATAAATATAAAACTATATCTATAAAATGAATCAATCTTAAGTATGTAGTAATCAATGTTTTCCAAAGAAATAATTTAAAATCAGTTAACTTTCTGGAAAATGCTAAGCAAATTGTATTTCAGGGATGAATAAAGAAATTCCTATACAAGTTTTCTTGGGGTATTTTACATAGTTTCTCATCATAGTTTATAACATAAGTTGATTAACTTTTCATTTTTAGAGGAGGGTTCTTTAATTTTTACCTAGAATGGATCTGAACTGATTCCCCTGCCTCAGCATGTGAAGTAGCTTTTTTTTTCTTTTGTTGTTTTTGCTGTTGGTTTCATTTTATTTTCCTATTTGTGTAAATAGGAATTCAAATATAAAACTAGCATTTGTTTGTTTTATCTGCATGTCTTGAAACATTACATATGTTCTTCACTAAAGTGAAATACATGATACTTCTTGTCAATCTCAGCAATTCTGTTTGGCTTCTAAACTCTGGTGTTTTCTATCAGTGTAACTAAACTTAGGGAACACCACTCAGAGATTCTATATGGCCTATATCTATGATTCATGGGAATATAAGGACATTATACAAAATGTGAACTATTTTGTGAAAAATAATACTGTTTATTTCACTTCAAATTTGTTTTTCAAATAAGAAAGCAGTAATCATGTTCTCAAGATCCTTATCTCATCTTGAACAAATGTAGCAGAGACTCCACTTTGGGGAATATCACTTTACACAACTAACATGACCTTTAACTTAGTGAAATTCCAATTATTTTAACTGGATATACAGACAGATGTGATTTTTTTCTTCCACATTTTTTTAGGAACTTTGAAATATTATCAAAAACAAATTCCAAAATCACTATTAGGCTTATCAGGCAAAAGTGACTTCTCTAGCAGAGTCTATTTCAGGCAATGACTTTGTTATCCAGAGGCAGTGACGTCAAATTCATTGGCTAGAAAAATACTCTTGAAGATGCCATTGCTGAATCATTTCATTTGACAGGGACTATAACTATTTTATTTCCCCATTATTCTAAATTACCCATTCTTGATATAACTTGATTCTTTTCCCCTACCATTGATTTTATTTTTTCCTTATTTTCTATTTTTTTTTCTTTTCATTTATTCCTTTTCCCTTTTCCTTAGATCCCTTTACCATTTGAACATTTTAATTCTTAAATTTCAAAGAATGATACTGTTTTAACTTTACAAATCCAAGTGTATGGTATTTCTATAAATAGACTAACATGCACTTTATGGCTAATATGAACTGTAGTGATAGGATTTCAGTAATGTCTGTTATTCATTTCAAAATACTTTAAACATGGATGAAATACCTTGAACCTCAGAGACTTAATATTCACAAATATAGTAATTAAACTTTACATGTTTAATTTGCAGAATCATACAATAGACACCATCTTTCAGAAATACTGGCTAGGAAAAAGTAAACATAATAGTACATCTGTGGCTTTACTATCTACGTGAATGAATACAGAACAGTATTGGACAATCTTTTGCCTATAATGTCCAGAACTGGATAATGCAGAATTAGTCCTTTACCTACTGCTTAAATACTTTCAATGTCAATATATGCAGAGTTCTTGTTAACTGTATTGTAAAATGTTATATAGAAAGCAGAAAACACTATATAAAATGTACAAGTGGCACTCATTACTAATTTTGTTTATATATGTGAACATCTAAAGCTTAATAGTCAATATTCAAGTTTCACATTGAAAAATCTTAGAAGTAACAAACCTAGTCACTAGAAAAATGTCTGCCTATAAAATGTAGCTTTGTATATCTTATGGTAATAATAAAAAAAGAACAAATTAGTTTGAATGCTTTACATGGATGTTGTTTTATGGTGTATTTTCATTTCATTTAATAAAATTTAATAAAAATGATGTATCAATACATACGTATAGCAACACACCAATTTGAGAAATTACTGTTCAGGAATTATAGGTAATTTATTTGTTAGTTTATACAAAATAAATCTACTAAAATGTTTAGATTTTTTAGTGAGTTTCCTTAATAGAAACATGAATATTGAAGCATGAAGTAATGATAAATATTATATAGAAAGAATATTACTTAAAGAGAGCACAATTATAATAACATATTTAAAATATGCTACTGAAGAGAATTCAGAGCCAAGTAATGTTTAAATAAGAGATATTTTGGAAGAGGGGTTTTTTCCCTACAATATCTATAAACTACTTTCCAACTCAAGTTACTGAGGTATACTTATGGGATATAATGAAGATCAGAAAGAGAAATAAGAATTTGTCCTTCAAGAACTGTCAGTGGTTACAATTCATATGCACAGAACCTGCTACTAAGATTCAAGAAACCATGGATGGAAAATATTTAAAAAAAAAAAAAAAAAGACTATGTTTTTGCCAAAGATACTATGGAGTTAGAGCTATGATGACTATATCGGTGTCAAAATTTCATGAATTTCTTTTAAACATTTTCTAAAATTATGATGCCTTTTCTTAGTTACTTTTCTGTTTTGGGATAAAATACCCAACATTCCAAGTTAAAGGAGGAAAGGCTTATTTCAACTCATAATTTACAGAGGCTTAAATCCATAGTCAGCTGGCTCTAGGGCAGGATGCCATGGCAGAGAGGCACCACAGCGGTGAGAGCATCCTTTTCAGGGAGGAGGCAGCAAAGCAATAAGCAGCAGCAGGTTTCCCTTCCCTCCATCCCTTTATAGTCCATCCAGGCTGCAGTCTACTGATTGATGCTCTCTGCACTCATGGTGGGGCTACCGTTATCTACTTCCACAGCTCCAGAATGATGCTAAACTCATTTAGTTGTCACACATGCTTAACCTCAGTATCACATACTTGTAGATCAGTCACCTGAAAAAATCTATGATCACATGAGGATTTGGGAGAACATTAGATACAATACATACTGTGTTATACAAGTCATGTAGATGCCTTAGGATAGATAAAAAGATGTGTAAGTTATGTGTAATCTCTATCATCTTTTGCTAATAACACATTACCACAAACTTTAAATTCTAAAGAACAGGATATTTGTTAACTGTTCAGTCTAGTATCATGGAAGACAATGACATAACGTGCAGAATCTGAGTAAAGGTGAAAGAGTATTTTTTTAAATTTAGAGGTACATCAGTATCCTGTATACTAGTGTGTCTTGTGTGTGCATGTGTGTGAGTGTGTGTACTACTTATCATACTTTTATACAAAGAAAAGTTAGAAAATATGTGGAAACACAATTGATCTATTAAAGAAGCAGTACCACCAGTATACTGTAATAATGGCTGATACTTGTTACAACTCAGTGATTATGCCTGTTCTTTATCCAAATAGCTACATAACATTTACTATTATATTTATTGTTACTTTATCCTTGTTAATTCATGGTAAGTATATTTGAATTTCATCCAAGAGCAAAATATTATCTTTCGTTTATTCTTTTCACTGTACCAAATTTACTTCAATGATTTCTAACGAATGGTAAATGCAGGAATGTAACAGAGACTACTGGAAAGAAACCTACCAACAAACAGATTTTGACTCCTACTTTTAAAAGAGATTAAAAGTATTTAAGGGTATCATGTAAAACAATGAAATGAACATTGGTCTGGTTAGCGATAATGAAGAAGTGTATACTGTCTGTAGAATCCATGAAATACAGGACAGATTAATAGATGTGATGTGAAAACACATGAAAACATGTATTCAATTGTTTGATAATTTATTGTAATTAGGTTCCCCTGTAGTTATCTTCTAGAGACAATATTTCTAATTCTTTTGAAGAAGTTTCATAAACAGTAGATACCAGTTTACTCTAGGAGAAGAAATATATGTGAGATAAAATATCACAAAGTAGCAGCCACATAGTCAGAATTCGAATATAAATTCTGTTCCTTTAGCAGGGGAAATTTGTTCTATGTTTGATCTCTCACGTGAGGTAAAATTAGATTCTTCCAAGTAGATTTTTTAAAAAGTTTTGGTAAACCTTCTCAAGAATACAAAATCACTTAAAATTTCGTCTAGATGAGCAATATACTTAAAAGTGTGTTACTTTTTCTGACACTTAATGGGTACTTATTTTGATATGTGATGATTAAAATGTAACAAAGTCTAAGAATTTGTCTTTCTCTAGAACTGGACTCCAACATTATACCAGTCTGTAGCCTATCTGTAGGCAAAAATTAATTTCATTTCAAAGCAAGTGTTAGCCCCACTTGTCATTTTAGAGCTATCTATGAAGAAAGTGTTTTCTGTTTTCAAAAAAATGTTTGCTACCAGAAAGAGTAGAATAGATATGCAGTAATCAAGAAAATATTAAAAGTCATTAACAAGGCCTATATTATTTACCAGATATTGTTTCATAAACCAGTGTACACATTATAGTACTGTTGGACACAGAAGATAGAAAGAAATAGAAAGAAGGAATATTAAAAGAAATAATAAGCAACCTTCCCAAATCGGAAGACAAGAAGACATTAAGTTTTAAGTATGTAAAAAATTAAAGTGGCCTTCACATACAGTTAAGATGTCATAAGTCAAAAATAAAAGAGAATTTTTAAATGAGTATAGAATGTAAACATCTATCTACAATTTTATCAGAAATTATTCAGTAGATATCTTCCAAACTAGGAGAGAGAAAAATGAGTTAAAGTATTGAGAGCTAGAAAGAAAAAACTTGATTAACAGCATATATGACAAAATGGTACATTAAAATTAAAAATATTTTAAAAAAACTAAGACATAATAAATAACAAATCAAAACTAAGTCACTTCATCACTGTTTGAATGTTAGGTGAGTAATACTGCTTAGAACTAAAATACCACCCAAATTATGACATATGGAGTGGGGGCCTGGTTGGAAAGGATGGTCCACTAGAGGTTCAACTCCAAAGAATGGATTTTCAATTCTTCCCTTCTCTACATCCTGACAACATTGCCCTGAAGAGCTTACCTCTGCCATGCCATTTTGCCATGCTTTTCTTTTCTTGCAGGCAGAGATGGACTGAATCCACAGAAACTGTGATCAGAATACACCTGTATTACTTTAAGTTGTTGGCATTCTGTATTTTTCACAGTGATGGAAAATCTGAGTAATTGATACCAGTAATCTAGTTGTTGCTGTGAGTATACTCGATGATGTGCTTTAGAAGCCTTTAGAACTGATTTGCTGGAGGAAAATTTGGAGAAGTTTTGGGATACTGACTGGAGAAGAAAAAAATTGTTGTACACAGTGCTTAGTGGCAGATATAGTTGCAGCTCAGATCAGCATTTTGAAAGACTGTGAACAGTAAAGGGTAAGTCAAGAGATTACCATTGGAAACAGCATGTCACTAGCAGTTTGACTAGTGGCTGTGTGTGTTAGAACCTAGCAGAATTTTCATTTTCTATTCTCTGAGAATTTAGGAGACTGAAAATAAGGGCAACAGACTAATACATGTGATAGAAGAAATGTTGCAACAGCCTGCAACATAGGTATTGTTAGCTGATTTTGAATCAATCTACACTAAGAATCAAAAGCAAAGCAGAGAACTGAATGATTTGAAAAGTATGTTCTTTTGCCAAAAAGGTAGTCCCTGAAAAATGGAGAGGAGTAAAAGAAATATTTCTCAAAAGCTTGGCACTGATAAGAAACCAAGTACTTTGTAAAGGGTCAAGGAGAAACATGCCTTGATCGTATCTCAGAAATAAGTATGACTAAAAGCATAGCAATTACAAGAGTACTAAACTATAAATCTTTAGGACAGTCCCTGAGACACCTTCTCATTAAGAGCTGCCAAGAGAAGCCTACCCCTGAGTTCAGAATCCTATGCATTCAAAGTCTTCTGCAGCCATGGTTCATGATGACCCAGGCATTGAGAAAGCTATCGGTGGCCTTGGCATCATTCACATAGTACTATATATTTAAGGGATGCAGAATATAAGCATTATGGTGTCACACAAACTTCCACTCACAAGAAAATTGGAAGTCCAGGAAAATACATATAGAAAGGATTACAGACCCTAACAGAAGCCTATTAGAAGGCAGTTAATGAAGCTGTCAAGTGAAGTCAAAGGTGATAGGTCTATTTAACCTTTAGCATGCATAAAGGCAATTTTCTAGAACCATTTATTAAAGAAACCATCTTCTAGTGAATGTGTTTGGGCCCTTTGTCAAAAATAAAGTGGATGGGTGTTTCTAGATTTGTTTCTGCATTTTTAAATCTGTTCCATTGATCCTGAGGCATTTTTCTTCTTAGTGCTATTCTGTTTTTATCATAGTAGCTCTGTAATATAACTTCAAATCAAGGGTTGTTATGACTCTGCCTTGCTGTCTAGAATTGCCTTGCTCCTGTAGGTATCCTCTGGTGCCAAATGAAATTTAAGAGTGTTTTCTCTATTTCTATGATGTATATTAATGTCATTGTGACTGGATTGCATTACATCTGTATAATAATTGTTGGAAGTGTGGATATTGTCACTATGCTAATTCATCCCAACTAAGAGCTAAGACTATTTTTGTCATTTTCTAATATAATCTTCAATATTTTTCCAGAGTTTTCTGGTTTTCAGGATACAGATACTTTACTTTCTTTGTCGTAGTTATTCATAAATACTTTTTTTTTTTTTTGATGCTACAATACCAGGTTCCTTCCCTAATTTTTTCTCTCAGTGAGTTTTTGTTTGTGTACAGGAATGCTACTGAATTTTGATTGCCAACTTTGTATCCAGCTGCACTACTGAATATGGTTATTAAATCTAGAAGTTTTTTAGTAGTTTTGGAATTTTTTGTATAAAGCATCATGTAGCCTGAAAATAATAATTTAAATCCTTCTTTTTCTGGCTTCATTCCTTTTATTTCTTTCTCTTGTCACTATTCTGACTAATGTTTCCAATTATATTGAATAGGCACAGTGATAGTGAACTCGTTTTGTCACCATAAATAAAAATCAAAATGAGTCAAATATCTAAATTTTAAAACAGAAAAATTAAATTTGCTGCAAAGTAAAATAGGTCGAACTCTTGAAGACAAAACCCTTATGGCATGGGAAACACAATTAAGAATCAACAAAAAGGACCTTTCTTATTAAAAATATTTTATATGTGAAAGAAGTCACTAACAGAGGGAAGAGAAAACTCACAGAGTGGGAATAAATTCTTAGACATTTCTCAGACAAAGGATTATTATGTCAAACAGATACATAATTGGAAAAAATTAGACGTCCTCTAAAGACCCAATCCAAAAATGAGTATTTGAAATGAATACAACTTTCTCAGATGAATAGAAACAAAAAATAAATATACCAAAAATGTACAATATCACTGGTTTTGAGAGATGCAAATTAAAGCAATGCTGAGATTCCATCTTGACAAAACAATGGCTATTTTTAAGAAATCAATCAGTAACAAATGCTGATGGTGTAAAGGGGAATAACAAACACCTCTCTACTCTTAAGTGGTTGTGTAGACTGGTGTAACCACTCCTTACTGGAAATCAGTAGGGAGATTCCTCAAACTCTAGGACTAGATATGCCATTTGACCCACCTTCTTTTCAAGGTATCTTCCCAAAAGAATTAAAAGCTTCATGCCACAGCATTGTATGCATGCTTAGAGAAGCGCAGTTTGTAATAACTACAGTTTGGAAAACAACTACCTTTTTGCTAAAAGGCCCATCAACTGATGAATGGATAAAAAAGATGTGTTTTTTTCTATACAATGGAGCACTACTTAGCTATAAGGGAGGGAGGATTAATGGCATATTCCTAAGTAAGTGGCTGCACCATAAGATGATAGTCGTAAGTGAAATAAATCATAAAATGATACTCAACTGAAATAAATCAGATAAATGTGCAAATATCTAAGTGTCTGTATAAAAGTTTATAAAAAGTGTATAAAAGTATATAAAAGTGAAAGTGTAAATAAGAACAAAAATGTATAATAGATATTGTGAAATAGGAAGAAATTGTTCAAAAGGAAGAAACGGTCCTTAGAGGAGGCAGTGGGAATGGAAGCAAGGGAAAAAATAGAAAAGAAGGATAAAATGAAAACAAAGCTTTGTAAATAGGAAGGGAAGAAGCATTGATGGGGGAGACGGGAAAAAAGAGAAATCAAGACATAGCATTAAGAGGTACCAATTCAATATGTGAATGTGAACACTGTGTATGTCTAAATTGTACCAAAAAACAATAATAATATTGAAAAAGTGAAGTCAGTGCTGCTGTGTGGGTCCCAGGGATTTGAAGATGCCACGATGTGGTACACCCACAGAACACAGCCACAGATAGCAGACAGAGACAGCCCTGAGAGGGCATCAGGCTGCAGAGGGAAAGGTATTGGGACAGAGTTACCCATGCTTTATGGAGATTATGTCTGGTTAAAAATTATCCTGCAGGCTACACAGGCAAATGCAGGGTTTAATGTTTACCCTCAATCTTTCAATTTTTTGTCCCAATTTTTTTCTAAACCTCATTCTTTCCTTCTAGAATGGAAAAGTTTAGCACAAGCCAATATATTTCATATATTGAAAATACATACCTTTCTCTTTGATCTTTACAGGATATCACAACTGACAGTTTGTCTGGATCCCAAGAGGAGTCTTCAGAGGTGGTATTTTCAGGAATGCAGCAAATCTTAGCAATATTGACCTTATAAAAATAAGTTTTATTAGTATGTGTGTACAATATATAATAATTACCTTATCTGAGAAGTCAGTGCGTGTATAGAACACATCTTTTTAAAACCTGCTTCCCCTCCAATTTTTCCTTCCACCTTTTATCCCTTCCCATTACACAAAAATTTATTTTAATTTTTTTTATAACTTACTTTTTAATTTGCTTCTGTTTACATTTGGGTTACTTATGTAAGAGAATCCATGTAGCCATATATTTTTCAAATGAGAAATTAATACAATTGAATAGAATAAAATAAAGGTATTTTTAAATAATAGAAGTTTTGTCTATGTGTATGGAAATTCAGCATTCTATACTTGGTAAGTAAAAAAAATAAGTATGTACGATGTGATGTTTTGTAAGGTTATTTTAGACTGTACTATATCAACATAGGAGAAAAGGCAACTGCAAAACAGCTTCAGGCAAGTTCTTCAGAAGGAATTGCAGAAGATTTGCTATCACAGGAGACGACAGCCTCATGCACAATGTTGTACATAAAGGAAATCCAGAGGGAATGGATGAGGACTTGAAGTCAAGATAATCTAACAGCTGACTTTAAGTTTAGGGTAATGTGCATGACTGTATATTAGTTTTTAACAAAATGTTTTTTAAAAACTAAAAAAATTTAAACTGTACACAAATATAGAATATATACATATCTTATCATAAGACACGCATTGTCAACCAAGGCTAAGAAGTCAAAAGATTATAAAGTTTTGAAAATTATACTAAGTTTTAGTTGCTAAAATCAGATTATTTCTTATAAGTTCAGTGCAGTTTGTAAATATGTAGTATAAACTGTCTCTAGTATTTTTTTTTTTGTCTTTTTCCTTTTTATGGGTACCAGGGATCAAACTCACGACTGCCTCCTTACAAGATAGGCACTTATGCCACTGAGCTAAATCCCCAGCCCATGACTGTCTCTAGTATTAAACAGTCATGTCCTTTGTCTTGACAGTCCCTCACTAACTCAATGAGAGCAAATTTCAGCCTAGCAAGCTCCATTTGTGGTTGGATTTCTAATAAGTGTTATTTTTCTAGTTTATACAGTATGTGGCCACAGTGTTTCTATGCTTAGATATGTGTAGAATCACACACAACTATAGCTATGTTATAATTACGTATGGTATTCACTGAATTAAGAGCATGTATAAGTTTGTGCTCTGAATGAATTGTCTACATTGAAGGGCTGAGACACATAAGCATCTACACCAGGTAGATACAAGCGGGACACTTTAGCACCAACACTATACTATTGGGAGATTACAAAAATCAACTAAGAATCCATTTCTCAGAAATACCCCATTGTTAAGTAGTGCATGATTGCACATCAGTAAAATAGCATAGTAGCCAGAAGTAAATTCATGTTACCACATGGATAACTCATCTTGATATGAAAAAGGATATGGGCAAACATTCTTGAACTTAGTCATTGTGATGAAGTTTGATTTTAAAACCAAAGCAAAGGTAACAGGCAAATAAAAATGTAGAATGATATCCAAACAAAGAATGTTTATTGGTCAAAAGGCAATCGACAAAGATAAAGTCATGAGAAAATATTTTCAAATAATATATATGATAAATTTTTAAAATATTTAAAGAACTCAAAATTCAAAAGTAAAAAATATGGGGGTTGGAGATTTAGCTCAGCGGCATAAGCACCTGCCCTGTAAGCAGGCAGTCGTGAGTTCGATCCCCGGTACCGATAAAAAGCAAAAAGACAAAAAAAAAAAAAAAAGGAAAAAGTAAAAAAAATATTAAAAGTGGAGAAAACTAAAACAAGTGTATCTGAAAATAAGAAATATTCCTTAAATAGAATATACATATTATTATAAGATATACAAAAATGCTCACCATTGCCTATCCTTGAGGACATAAATGAAATCATAATCAGACATCAATCCATACTTGTTTAAACATTTTTAATCAAAGAAACATAAGGCAATTTAATAAGGGAATTCATAAGTGTTGGCAAGAATATAGAAGACAGTAACATTCATATGCTCTTTATGAGAATGTAATTGGTACAACCATTGTAAAAAACAAAAATAGAAAGATTTTTCTAAATATAACTATAATACAGTCCAGAAAACCCTCCTCTAAGTATGTATTCAAAGGTCCTGTAATGTTTACAATGCTTAAGTTTTATTGGTCTTGTTCTCTACTGTTTTGTTCAACTTTATAATATCTAATGAGATAGACAATTCTTTTTAAGGAAACAAGAGACATTGTTGATAACCTTGTACTCTGTTTTACATCATGTGTTATGTCTATCCTTGGTTTTGACTGACAGCTTTGTTTTGCCATATTTGACTTTATTCTCTCCCCCCACCCAAAAGTAATAAGAACTAAGGAGTAATAAAACCCAAAATGTGTAAATTTTGTTGTAAAAAAGCGAGGGAAAAAAAAGAGCTCTAAAGGATACAACAGCAAGTGTGTTTAGGGGTGTTAAATAGCTGACCATATTAATGTTTTTGGTTGGATCATTGAACACAACTGTTTGCAGTTTCACTGTTTGAATGTCCACTTTGTATGATTTGATACTGTGATTTGAGCAACTATCTCTAAGATGATAATATATAATCTATTAACTGGTGATTTCTTACTGTTTTTTTTTTTTTGTAGTTCTGTATTACTTATACCCTTACACCGCTTTGTTTTGTTTTGTATTTTCTCTTAAATAAAATTAAAAAAAAAAAACAAAGGAATTGGAATAATAATTATGAAAAGATATCTATAACTTCATGTTCATTTCAGGATAATTTATAGTTTTATCATGGAAACATCATAAAAGTCTACTGATAAATGAAGAAAAAGTTTACATGCATACTGAATGAAATCTATATCTTTGAAAAAGAAGTTGATTGTGTAATTTGTGGCAACATAGATAGACTTTAATAATACTATGCTTAATCAAATAAGTCAGAGGTAGAAATACAAATGTTGTATTATCTTACTTTATGTGATTCTAAAATGCTCAGCCTGACAGCAGCAGAGAATATAAAAAAATCTTCAAAAAATGATGAAGGGATTAGAGGTTATGCAGGTTAAACTATATATGATTAAACAGTTCTATAGCTCCCAACATACACCACAGTTAATACAGATAGTGATACTGTATACTAGAAATTAGCTAAGAATGAAGATATTAACTGTTCTTATCAGGCAGAATAAAGAAAGGAAGAATCTGATAGAGGATTAACTATGGGAAGTGAGACATGTTTTGCCTTCATGGTGAGGATAACCTCCCCATACATGAGTTTTGGAACAGCATATTGTGCTATGCAAATAAATCTTCGTACAGTGTTCATTTGTTTATCATATCTCAGTATAGCCATTTCAAAGCAATTTAAGTTTTGAAAACCTATTAGCTTAATGCAAAGAGCATTTCAACATGCATGTAATAGACCAATTTGTACATTAGAAATGAAAGAGACACAATGATAAAACACAACAATGAAAAGAAATAGGTCAAATTTACATACAGTGGTCAAAAGATAATGCTTTTGTATCTGGTGAAGACATGATCACCATTTAGAGAAAGAACCTGTGGTTGCTGGTAATTCACAGAAAATTTTCAAAATAAAGGCAAAGTGGATGGAGCCAAAACCTCACACAAGGCCGCAGGAGGAGCAGACAGTGGGCTTTTCTAGATGGCTATGTCGAGAGTACAATTGATGAATGTGGGGATTTTAACTTCTAGATTTATCCACTGATTTGAATGAATGAAAATTGGTTCAAAACTGATGGGAATTACCAGCTTTTGACTACAGTCATGGGGAAAGGATAGCTAGTTTCCCTCTTAAAAGGAAATGAGCACAAACAACAACACTTGGTAAAATAGATGCTGGAAAAGTGGCAACTGTTGAAATTTAGGTGTTGTTAAATCTTGAAAGAAACCAGTGAAAGCTGTGGTACCGAAACAGAGAAAGATGGCAGAATGGATAAAGGGGTCTATGATATTAAGTGCAAAAGAAGTTGATCATCATTCAGAGACTGTACGAAAGGTCAAGAGACCAAAAAAGAACAAGACAGATAATGAAAGCAGAGAGAGAAAACTGGAAGACTTTTAAACCTAAAGAACATTTTAATCTATAAAACGCTTCTCAAGACAGAACAGAAAAACAAAGGCCTTTGTAAGATTAATAAATATGTGCCACATAGGGTTACACCTGGTACTTCACCTCATCCTATGATAATGATAATCATTTCATTTTAAAAATTTTAGCATTTTCCATATTAATTGATCTTACTTAAATGGATGCATTCCTTGCCAGAATGAAATATGAAGGGCCTCAGGTACACTGTCCAATCCTGATTACCATCTGAAACCTCAGGAGCCTGAATAGCTTTTTTCTGTGTTTTGATCAGCATTCTCATCTAAGTGCCCATCAGCTCTCCTTAGAGTATTCCAAAGCTTCATTAATTAGCATCTCCAAAATTCTCCAAACTCTAGCTGCAAACCAGTTGTCAAGACTTCTGAATCACACATATCAATAGAAACGAGCTCACTGCTCCATGCCAGTTTAGTGCATTAGCCATTTTCTCTTTCCTGGACAAAATAGAAAATAGCAATAAATTAAAGTGTAAGTGGATTACTTTGGCTCATAATTTCATAATTTAATCTATGGTTGGCTAACTCTTAGGCAAAAATGGCACATTGGATGGACAGGGGTGAGAAAAGCTGCTCACCCCATAACAACCAGGAACCAGGAAGAAAAGAGGAGCTAAAGACAAGAATGTACCCATTAGGTCTAACCTGCAGTGAGGCCCCTCCACATGAGACCCATTTCCTAATAGCATGCTCAATTACAAACTCATCAGTGGATTAATCCTCTGGTGGTTATGGCACCTCCAACACTCACCTTCCAAAAGGCACTCCACTCTATACAGAGATTTTGGGGAAACATTTGAGTTGGAAATCATCACATGGACAAAGCTAACAATGAGCTCAACATATTATAGTTTTTCTCAATATTTTACCGTACTGTATTTCAGATTTTACTCCGATTTTTTTCAAGATAAAATTGATAGTTTTTATCTCCAACATTTGCACAGATATGTCTAATCCCAACCCCAAAAAGCACTGTACAAATATGTTTTGTTCTGTCCTGCTTTGTTCTGTTTCTCCCTCTAATATAGAAAGGATAGAAATACATGTTAAGACACATGCTTGCATAAAATCTATGAACAGTTTAGGAGAACTGATCTTACGACACATGATGAAATGAGCAAATACTTTGAAGGAAAAAAGGCCCTAAAGCCCCAGTGCTGACTCTGGAGTGTCCTGTTGTGAAATCCAGCAATACTATTTTTCTTTGGTCAGAGTGATTTTAGTCTGCCTTGGTTTGTTTAATCTCAACATAAATGAAGATATGTATAAATGCATGTATGCTTAAGAGTATAGGATTGATAACCATACTACTAAGTTATTATATAGTTGAACAGAATTATTTGCAGTCTTGCTGTTTGAATTCCCATTTATATGTTACACTTTTGTATCTTGAACAATGATTTGTAAGTGGACAATGTGTAAACATCAACAAGTGATTTATTACTGTTTAAAACAACACTGTACAAATAGAATAATATATTTGAATAAAAAGGAAACAAAAAATAATGATATGCTGAAAATTTAGAGCAAGAATGGGAAAAAGACAAAAATGGGCATAAAATATGCCCATTGAAAAAAAAATAATAATGAGGAAATTATATACAATTATCATAAAACTCAAAAAAACACCATACTTCAGACATTTCAAAAAAAAATTAGCAAAAGTAAATTTAACACTTCTTTTATAACAGCTACTATTATATTATTGACTTAAATCATCATGGATAAATAAAAACATTTATTTTTAGGAATCGTGTATTATTACTTTTTTTTTTTCATTTTATTTTGTGTCATACAAAGTCTAAGTCTAAGAATGTATTAGTTGAAAGTAGTGACCCTTACAATTTGAAAAACGAGTCTGTAAATACTATTGCGGGGATATTGTTGGGAAAGTACTTTTACATTCTAACCCTAGAATAAACAGATTAAGTGACTAACAATACATTGAGTAGTTTTGAGTCAGCTTTTTCCAGCTCTTTGCTTTCATATCAGTTTTATTTATCTAGTTAAAATTTATGCTAATAGCTTCCTGGCGATAGGCTTTCTTTCTTTCCAAGCTTCCACCATTTTCACCTGCTTCTACTGCTTCACCTGCTTCTCCTACTTCAGAGCTTTTCAAAGTCACACATTTCATTTTCTGCCACAGCCTAAATATGAATTTTTATCATATTTTACCAAGAGATAAAAACACTGTATAAACTGTTCAAAGTAAGTTAATAAAGTAAAAAATCTGTTGAATTCAGATATTTACAAAATTTCCACCTGACAGTGAAACTAAAGTTATTTTGGGAACTTTTATTCCTGTACAGGATTCAAAAATACTTGCTGTGTTTTTAAAATAACAACAATAACAATAAAGAAAATTTACGTAAGACAAGATCATTGCTTTTAATATTCGGAATTTATTTTACTGGTTCTATGAACACCTAAAAATAATAGTACAATATTTTATTAAAAATATTAACAAAAAATTTTTGAGTTGCATTTTAAAAATACATATAAAATAACATTTACCATTGCTCCTTTAGGTTATTGGCTTAAAGGGCGATCATGTGCAATAGAGAACTTTTGAATTACTTATAGAAGAGTGTGTGGCTTTTGTATAGTTCTAAATACAGTAGCAGTTCTCCTTGTGGCTTTGTTTAGTGAAAGGCAGCCAACACTGTGCACAAAACCACACACAAGGACATTGAAAAAAAATTATCACAAGCTTCTGAGCAAGGGCACCAAGGGCAAGAAAAATTGCAACAGGTCCAGTGACAAATTTCAGAGGCCGGTCAATTACGGCAGATTTCAAGTTCCAATAATGTTTCCCTTTATAAGCATATCAAATTTCATTAATTGCCACAAACTGCTCTCTTGAAATCACAATTTATCACAGAGATGCACTTTGTACACATAATTCACATACCCCACAGTTAAAATGACTCCTGTGATTGAAAATGTATTAAAATCATTTTACTGATCAGCAAAATGTATTCACACTGTATATATGGCATGTGTTTTGAATGAAAAACTTTCCAGATAAACATTTTAAACTTAACCTAATTTTTAACAAAATGACAAAGTTCACTTTTCAAATTTTCTAATTCTCAAATTCTTTTTGTACTTGTGACATAAACTAAATATTAGCCTATCACTTTGAATGGTCATTAATATTACATGGAGCATATACAGGACACGTATTATTGAAAATATTGCAGATATATGTTAGTATTTTGTTTGTATGTACAGCTCATTTAGAGAGACTGATTCTTTTTCTAAAAGTTCCCTAGTAATAATGAATATTAAAGTTTCATTACAAGACATACACAGATCAATGATCCAAATATTATGACTTAATATGGAAATAACTATTAAAATAGATACTGTTCTTGTATTTCAGCTACCTTTAGTGAGCCATTTCTTCATTCACTCACTAAGTTTTTATTTATGTTACACAGAAAATACAGACCAATATTATAGAATGAAAATACAGCTAAATTTCTAGGATACTTTATCAATTTGTTGTGACATTTTAAAACTTTTAGCTCGATAAAGTACAAATCCAAATTACATTTGTAGTGGCTGAATAAAACCTAATTAATTGTACTTGTTAACATAATTTTAGCATTTTGACAAAGTGATGAATAATCAAGATCAGTGTAGATCTGAATTATAATGAAAACAATAGTCTCAAGTGCGTATGACTCATACTACATCTAAAAGGGTTATTTATGAGTAGTATCTGTTCCATTTCTTGCTAGTCAAAGGAACAGTCTTTCCACATTAAGCCCTGTTCAGGATTATCTAGTAGCAGTTTAAAGGAGTTAGGAAAAATGAATGTAGGTGTTCTGCTGGACAGAGGCTGCAGGATCTAAGTGAGCTCAGTGTTCAACTTTCTAGGCTTCTTCACACTGGTCTCTCACTTTTCTAACACCCTTTGGTTTTATTCCTCTGCCTGATCTGTGTCATTTATTTCCCTTTCCCAAACCATGTCTTATCTCTTCTTCTAGGGCATACACAATCTGTGAAAATGCATTTACACTTTCTGTTCCATATTTAAATTAATGGTAAATTTTATAATTTTAACAATGTTTCTGTGTTGCTTTGAGGTTCTAGAAAGAAAAATTATTAAAAATATTTACAAATCAAGACTTACTGACATGAGTGCAACATGCTTAATTATTTTATAAAATTAAAATACTGAACACAGTTTCTTGTGCTTTATAATTGAATACAGAGGATATCATGATTTAATTATACATTAATTAAATATTTCCCTGGCCTGCTGAAGTTACAAAAATGTCTGACTCAGATAATTTAAATAGATATTATTTCTCCATCCACAAATAATAAAACTTCTTGAAAATTAGAAATGTTCCATTCTATCAAGATAGTAATTGATTCAATATAACTTAGGGCATCATTCTCCTTTTGCGAACTGCCTCTAAGGTAGACAGCTTTAAGTTTTTCAGAAGGAGCAAGGAAAGATAATGCATACTTAAGACATTTTTTATTACTTTATTTTAGATGCATATCTACAAGCTTGTGTGACATCACACTAGCAGTGTCACAATATTTTACCATCCAAACCTACATAGGGCTAGGTATTGTGCTGCTGTACATAAAATAATCATTGGAAAAGAGTGCTAGCACACTAACCTGCAGTTTTATGCCTTAAGATCATTTCTCATTACTTTCCCTTTTGTTTTGTTTATCTATTGTTGGCCTGTTTCATTTGTTTACAAAGTTTCCTCAAAACTCAATATAAATGAAACCATCAGTCACAATTCCTTAGCATAGAAAAATAGGCTTAGAACCCAGCTTGGCAAATTAGATTTCTGTATGCATCATGTGAACCATATTTTTAGTGAAATATTATTTTTACCATGTGACCTTTAAACCAATTATTGGTCAGGTTAATAGATTTTTCCTTTTAGGATCCAGGCTGTGTACTTTTAAAATCTCATGTTTTAGAAGATTCATAGAAAATACATGAATTTTTGAGTATTGATAAACATATATTTTTTAAAACAAAGACAAGAACTTAATCTTATGTGTTCATTTTTTCCCATTATTGAACTTAAAAAGAGTGGAAAGGTATCAATGACACTTAGTTTTTTTAGAGGTAAGATGACTAATTCATGGCTCAGTGGTAGGAACAGTCCGCTGTTTATATATTGGTAGGAAAGAGCCAAATTTTTATTCATTGGTGCAAATAAAAGAAGAATAAGGCATAGATGTCCCCAACTAAAAGGTTAAAGTTATACATTTTTTGAAATTTAAAATAGGGGCTGGGGATATGGCTCAGTAGTGGCACATGCACCTGCCTGACCAGTACAATGTTCTGAGTTGAATTCCTGGTACCAATAAATAAATAAATAAATAAACTCTAAGACTGCACAAAAATTTAATGCATTCAATAGAAATCATGTCAAATTTTGAAATTTGATCTTTTTTCAGACTAAGAATAAGTGGTCAAATTTTTCTCCTCATATTGACTACTTCCCAGTAAACCACAAAATCACTAAAGTAAACAACTTATATTCTACAGTTTACTGTGTTGTTAAGCTAGGACATATATAAGATTAAGTATTTTAAATGCATTTGTAACTCAAGTTATTTTCTATTTATATTAGATTCATGGGGATTTTTACCATATTGCTACAGAAGCACCTGCAATTTTTTTAAAAATAGTTCATATTGTGTGTTTTTTTTAAAAAGAAAACCAGGATATAATATCCACTGTTATCTTTGTTGCTTACATAATTTAAAAATTTTGCATACTCTGTGATGATTTTGGTGAGTGGATGGAATTTCTGAAGATTCTCAGTCCTGAAATCATGTTGGTTGCATGAGACTGTGGTGGAACATGAGGAGGTGATGGGAAGTTGGTGGTGAAATTCTGTCTACAAATATTATTACAGACAAGAGACTTTGTTACATCCAAATTAATCTCCTTCATTATATCCTATAAGGATCAAATTTCTATTCAAATTTCTGTGCAGTTTTAGATATTTTTATGTAAAATTACAGATATATTTTTTAAACTATTCAACTGTCAGAAAATTATAAACCTAAGGAACACGTCCTACCAGGTGGGTTCAACACAAAATAAAACAAGATGGAAGCCCATCAAAGCTGATTTGTGCTCCTGGATTACAAGCTACAGAATCAGTGCTAAGAATCAGACACTAGAGTGTTCATTGTGGTGCTTTGATGGCTGTAACCATGACTATGGCATTGGATTAATGAGAGTTAAGTTGGTGCTGGGAGAGGCTTTGAGCCTAGGTCTGCAGGGGTTAACATGGTACCTGGGGTTAACAATAGGCCTTGAACTTAATTTTGTGGGTGCCAGCATAGTGTTAAAACAAATCTAACTGAATCTAATTGAGTCTGAATCTAAGAAAATAAGCCTGGATCCTGGCCCACAGAGCCAGTCTAGAGTTTAGTTCTGTAGAACCTTCCTCAGGGGTCAATTTAGTACCCTATACTACTGTGTCAGGCTTGGACCTTTAGTTCATTAGATCGCACTTGATCAAGTCTGGAGCCACAATCAATGGGGATTAGTTTGATGCCTGGATCAGTAGGTATCGGCCTTCTGCCTATATCTGTGAGTGTTACAATGCTGCCCAAGGGCTGTGGAGATCACCTGAACCTGGGGAAGTCCTCAAGGCTGCATTTTCAGGGATGGGTGTGCAATCTAAAACTATAATATATGTCAGAGCCTGGTTCAGAAGGGTCAGTCCTAAAGCCTGAATCTGCATCCTCAACTTTGTGCCTATGTTGTTCTTGTCATCCTGGACATATGTGTGCTGCTGACTCCCATTTAGTCCTAAGTTGCTGGGACTGTGTCCTAACAACAATTGATAGCCTAATATTGGGGAGATCTAGGTAATCAGAGCAGTGGTGGTAAACCTATTGCACGTATACTACAGTGGGGCTGTCGGTAAAATTAAAATTATACATGGTTCAGCCTGAAGATTGGTAAACATTACTTCTCACATTTTAAAGTTCTTGAGCTCTGGATATTTAAGAAGTAAATATAAGCACATTTATAACAATCTCACTATTTTATATAATGTAAAGTTTCGAAAACTATCTACTTCTAATATTGTTCATCTTATAAGACTGTGTCTATTTACACAGCATTTTGCATTAGATCTCTACATTTTCTTATCCTATATGTAATAGATAATTAATAGCTTTTCAATAAACATTTTCCTACATATACCATGTGTAGTTATTTGGACTTCCAGACAGAAGTAACTTTCAAGATTCATCACAATTATTTTCTCACAAAATTTTTCCATTCTTGATTGATCAATGGTTTAGTGATTAGAAAATTACTAATAGCAATGCTTTAACCACAAAATGTAAACAAACTCAAAACAAAACAATGCTATTTCTTAATCATCATGAACTTTTAAAATTGAATTTCTTGGGGTCATAACATGCAAAAATATGTGAAAAATATTAAGCAAAACAAAGTCAAATTTGAATCATGCAACAATGACTATTATTTTATTTGTGGGAATTTTCTCCTGTCAAAGACAAATACATTTTAAAATTTCAAGCTAAATTAATAACAGAAAATTGCATTTTTGGCTTATGAGCTAGAAGCAATCTCTACCAATGATTAATGCATGATCCATTCATTTCATGCTAAAGCTACTTTGAAACCTTATATATTGAGAGTAAATAATAGGTTTGAAAATGATGAGTGAATTTAAATTGTTAAAAATGAATATTTTCTAAGTCATTAAATAAGCTATCACATTCAGGCTTCCTTTTCATTGATTCATAGTCATTATTTTTATCTTTAAAGTATAATTATTTTATAGAGTTTTTCAGGAGAATTGTAAAACTAATATTGTAGTCTAAAAATAAATATCCCAAAATATATCTAAATGTTGAATCTATTTGAATTCATTTCAAGCTCAGTGTTCACAAATGAGAAGTTCACTCTAAGTACTTCATAAAGACAGTTTGCTCTATAATATACACTTTCATCAATATCAAAGGTAGATAAACCATATATAACTTAGCAGTAATAGAAGAAATTTGGAAAGCTGTATTACAGAGATCTATTACATACATGGCATGTAAATTATTTAATTCAGGTATCCAAATTAAATAATAATGCTAAAAATTTTGGGTTGAGCATTAAATATGGTCAATTTATTTCTGGTGATCAGTAGGTAATAAATTAACTTCGTATTCAAACATTTAATCATTGCTTCTTTTTTAAAAACATACTATTTGCCTGGATGTTTTCTGAATTTTTACAAAGTTTTGAAATCAAATAACATACTAATGAAATCTACATCAGATTATCTATGAAAAATTAGAGAACAATTTTATCTCTTCTGTAATATTAATTAAAGCCAGATCATTTGCTGAGGTCAATAACATATTTTACTTTTTGTATTTTCTGTGATTTCTTTTTTGAATTATCACAAACCTAGGGGCTAGAAATGATATAAACGTGTATTATCATACAGAAGCCATAATGGCTCTCAGTAGGCCAAATCTCACTAGGATGTTTGTCTTTCTTTCTTTCTGAATGCTCTGAAACAGAAGAACTTCTACTACTTGTAGAAAGTAATGTGTGGCTGGAGGCTAATTCGCTGCTTTTCTATCTTTCCATCAGTAAATGTTTGCAATACATAATAATTAGACCTTGTAAGGAGTTGGTACAGGTTGATGATATGTGTTAGTCTTCTTAATGTATCTTTTTAAAACGTCCCCCTTTTACTCTTTGTTCTCTTTCCACTTTCAAGAGGGCTACCTCTTGTTTTCTATGATGTTTATTTTGTGCTTTAATTTATTTAGACCTCAGGTTTCTCATTTAGATAAGGCTCATTTCGATAATTCAATATAACATTTTCATCTTAAAGTAGCATGATTGGCAATCTTGATTCATTCTGAAACTTTGCTCTATAGTACAATATATCATAGCTTTCATAGGTTAAAACTTTAAAAATTATGATGTGACATTATTGGTTTTTAATGATTACTTTCTCAATGTGCATAATAAATACATAGAAATTACTATGTCATGAAAATTATATTTAATGAGAGATATAATAGTAGAGAGAAGAACATTCTAAGGACAGAAGTACGAATTTCCCTATTCTTCTCGAGGAAGTGAAAGCAACTTGCTAAGGAAGAAATCTCTTAATCTAGAGTTCTACGTAAGGTATAAACAGCCTAAGAATGCCATTTTATGTGTAAACATGTATGCATCCGTAGATGAACACAACCATAAAACACATGACTGTGTTATGCAGTACAGATCAAAACAAGTTTGTGAGATGCATTGATATTGCATAAAAATGTATTTTAGTTAATAAATTGTAAAACTTCTTCTAGCACATGGGAAATGTATGATACTCAATGATAAATATGCAAATGCAATAAAAAACAAAATGGAGAGAAGTCTTTCTTTCCACAGGAATAAAGTGAGAATATCATCAGTGTTGAAAGCCTTTGATAGAAAATTAATTTAACCAAACATTCTTTAAGGGAATTATTCCAGCAGTGGTTTGAACACTACACATTGGGGTAGAATTATGAAGGATAAGTGAAAAGCACACAGTTCGATTCAGTAATCAAGATGGAAGAGAAACAGTTTCTCAACTAGATCTTGGGGGAGAAATCTGTTAAATGGAAAAGCAGACTATGACCCACAAGATTTTTATGGTGCCTAAGAGATGCTCCATTGCTCATAACAAGATCTTCACAAATGTCTTGTTTCATATCACACTGAATATCTTTTTTTTTCACTTCTCAACAGGACCAGATCACTGTGGTCACAACTATCATGTAAACCCAGACAGAACATCATTTTTTTCATGACTGCAGCTCACGAAATCTTAGAAACACCAGTCAACATTTTCTTCTCAGTTTCTCATAACTTCATATATGAACACAGCCTTCCTCTTTTGTGTCGACATTAGCTCTTTACCCTCTATTGTGTCTTATTACGAGTAGCTCAAATAAAGAGGAGAGGGTTTTGGTTCACAGTTACATCCAATGGTTAGCTTGCTCTGAGAGAGATATGATTATAGAAAAAAAGACCAGACGGAGAAAAGCTGTTACCATAGCAGCCAAGAAGCGGGGAGAGGAAGGACCTCACCTTTCTAGATGATCCCCAGTCACCTCCATCTTCTGGCCTAGCCTATTCCTAACAGTATGTTCAGGCCTGAACTCACTGGTAGGTATTCCACTGATAAATCCAGTGCTTCCCACTACATGATGCTTTTCAAGAGTATTTAAGGTCAATCATAATGACTATAGCATTCAGAGAATTTTGTGTAAGAAATTATTGAAAATTGCGATTATTATTTCCATCTCTGCAAGCAGTGCAATCAAATGGAGGAGCCTGAAATTTGGATGTTTTAATTGACTACAGGATCATGCATTTTCCTTATTTAATATCACGATGTTAGTGAAGTGAAAAGACTGTAAATTTGGAACAATTGGAGGAAACCTTCCCATGGCGTGGTCACCCTGCTAAAATACCCTTCCTCAGGAAATCAGCCAGAAAAGTACTATAACTGCACCATAACACGGGCTATGTATTTTATGACTGGTGTAGCATGTGTATGAAAACTAAAGTAATGACTGGTAAAATAAAAAGATGTGATTAATTGTCACACTTCAGTGCATTAACCATTTATCCACAGAAGCGAGAAAAATGCTCCGTCTTTTAATCAGTTACATGAAAAATTTGCCTCAGTTGTTTTCCATTTGAAAGTTCTATTTTGTTGTTGTTGAAATACCATTTGTGGACTTTCACCAGAATGATTTGCAAATCCCTTTAGAAGAAATTACTATGTACTCTAACACTGAGCACAGTTTAGTGCACTCAGGTAGGGTTCTGACTTCTTTTAATGCCCACAGCACAAAATCTTAGGGTACAAAATTATCTACAGTCTGACATGTAACCTCTATTTCTCTAACTTTAGCTATCATTCATTAAGAGACTTTCAAAATCTCATAATTTTCTTTGGGTTGCCAAAAATAATGATATAATCATCAGTGGTATGTTACACTCATTTGATGAGAGTAAACTCAAACAAACTCAAAGTAGTTAATACATGACAGTCTAATGACAAATATGTTAGCTAGAAAATACTGTCTCCTTTGGACATCAAGTCATCTTAGGGAATGAGCTTCTATTCTCTCAGATGACTGTCCATTCTTTTTCCATAATATTTTATAGCATTTTTTTTATTTATTCAATGTTACTTGCATGTCTAGAGTTGCTTAGATAGTATGGTCATTCAAAATAAGCTTATTGTCACAATACATATGCATAATTAGCAGAATTTCCACACATTTAAGTAAAGGAATTGAAGCAATAACAGATAAGTACTCAGTTATTTCACATTAGATTTGGGATTCCCTATAATTCTTAACCCAATTCTTATTCCTAGCCAATGCACATTTCAAACCCCACTCATTAATGACCACACTATTATAATTCATGTACAAATGCAGCAACACCACAAAGTAGACATTTTTATCACCTTAATGGGCAAAACCATTCCTTACATAACTTTAATTCCCCTCCCCAACACATGCTGGTAAATGCAGTCTTATCATTTCCTGTCTGCCTCATTAGACAAAACAATTTATTCCAATTCAATCATGTCATCTATAAATGGGAAATAATAAAATTATTATTCCCTGCAGACAATGGATAATGAAAGAAAAAAGAACAAGAGTGAAAGCAAAATATCAACATATGTATGAATATAGAAAATGTTCAGATTTTACTACATAATAAAATTGTACATAATAATGAACTAGGGCAAAATATCTCTGGCAAATTCACCTATGAAATTACAATTTTGAGACACAAATTATCTATTGTATCAAATTGGCATTATTCTAATGTCATTATTTTATCAGGCCCTGAAAATAAGGAGAGAGAGTAGAAGGGGAAAGGGAGAAGAAAGAGAGAGCGTAATCATAGATATTAATTTATAATTTGTAAGTGCAGAGAAGCTTTGGATGAGCTAATTGATAACCGATGTTTGTGTATCAACTTTTGTGTTAGTTGTCTCTAAAATATGCCATGTTTTGAGTGAACAAAAAATTAGAACTTCTATTCACATTTACATTTAATTTAAATTTAATATCAAACAGCATACTAACTAGTCTTGTATTTATTGATTGAATTTAAGAAAGAGATTAAATGAAAAGTAAGGTAAATTTTGGAGCATAATAAGAATACATACTAGCACTGAGACTATCCGAAGTATAAGACATATTTGGAAAGTTTTATGCTATAAAACCACAAAATAATGAAAGTTATTAATAGGTCAGAAGATAATTCTTGGATTATAATTTCTTAACTTGAGATAACTGGTGAATATTCAGAGGAAATTATAAAATATTCAGAGGAAAAATATAAAATTTGCTATAAATTGAAGGATTTCCTAAAACGCACACTGAATACTGCTATAATTACCTTAGTACTAATATCCAGGAGTATGTAACATTAGCTTTTGGAAGAAAGACTAATATTATAAACTTAAGGAAATATTTGAAAAATAAAACAAAAATTCTTAAGATAGTGCATTTCATGCTCTCTGTGAACAATAGCAAACTAAAGAAACTTTGTGCTCTAGAGATAACCTTTAACCATTCCTCAGATCACATGAACTTTGAAAATGTCAAGGAACAACTACATTAGCCTTATCAGAATAGATTTTTGGGTACCTATTGTCTCACCATAAAGACTTTGTAAGAAACTATTTCATTGTTTTTCAATAAAAGCTTGCTACAAGAATATGAAATTGAATTATTACTTTGGGTAGCTAGACAATAGAGTGACTTTTTTAGAAAACATATTAAACTTTCTGCCCTATGAAATTTAAGAAAATATATTTTATATAGCTCAGAATTTTAATTATCTTGGAAAACTCATGCTAGTAAAAAGTAATTTAAAATTAATACTCTCATATAACTTGTTTGATTCAAGGAATGAAAGAAAAACTTTCTGAACATTTCTTTGTTTTAAAATATGGCTATTTTTATGCTACATCTTCTTCTCCTTTTTTCTGTATTCAGCAACAGAATAGAAACACGAAATAAAACTGACAGATTGTAGATCATCCTGGATTGAGCAACTGCTGCTTTATCACCAAAATAAAGAAAAGTTTATTTTTATTGTTGTTGCTTCAAAATGCTGCATGCCTTTGAGAAATGACTATATGAAGAAATGCAGTGTGCTATAATATCACCACATTGATTCTGCCTCAGTGGAGTTAATACCATATGCAAAAAAGAATTTTATACAATAGTTACGTAGAATGAAATTTGTAATGTAACAATATTTATTGCTATAGTCTAAAAAGTAGGATCTACCACACCTACGTATGGAGGGATTTTTAAGGAGACACGCAAAAATTTTATAAAGATATAATAAAAAAACTAACATGTCTAAAATTAAAATAATTCTGCATACACTGATACTGAATTGGAACTAATTATTTCAGAAATATAAAATGAGAATGCATAATAAGGTTTGTTCTTCCTGGTTTCTCTATTTAACTGCAGTTGCACATAAGAAGATAGAATCTAGAGGCCATGTGAGTAAGGTAGCAAGGTGTTATGGTTCGATAACTGTGGTCAACTTAACACCAGCTGGATTACATCAGCATGCATTGAGAGAAGATGCTCCACCTGAGAAGGGTTGCCAGGATAAATAGGTGGAGAAGAAGGGAGGTGTGGAGAGGGATTGAGGTATTATGGAGGCATTGCGGGTTCTCCTACAAGTTGCTGTCTGAGCTGTTGGTTCTCCTGGAGAAGCTTGGGTCTTCACATGGAGCACTGCTTCCTGGCTCCGGAGGGGAAGACATGTGCTGCCTGGTCTCCAGGATGAATTCGTCACACTGCTTCCTGGCAGGTACTCGACTGTGCTTGTTGCCGGAGGAGCTCGGGGCCTCCATGTCGCCGAGGACAGCTGTGGTTCCTTTCAAGACAGCCTCGCTCTTCGTTGTGAGTGTGACTTCTCAGCTCCAGTGTAGAACCCTCATCCCGCTAGCACAGCTCCTTCATCCTGCTGGCATAGACTTTCTGGCTTCCACCGCTGACCCTTGGGTCTTCCCGGCACGAATCTGTAAAAGAGACTGGCGTGAGTCCTTGTGGGCCCTGGACTTCCAGTTGGACTCGTGGAGGCATTGTCCTGAGCTCTGGGTTTTTATCTGGACTCATGTGGGACATTGCCATGGGGTGTAGACTCTTGACTAAATAATCTATGTCGTTGGTGTTGCAGATGGATTTCCTGCATTCTCCTGTGTTAACTTTCAGTGACCATTATAAACATATTATAAACTCCATGTCCTGACCTGAATTGTTCTCTGTGTAATAACCCCGGACTACAACACAAGGATCTCAAACAAGACAACTTTCTTCTGCAGAATCTTTCATGTGTTCACTGAGTGTACTTGTTATATCAAAAACTACAATGTTTTTCAAATGCATATAAGACAATCATGGAAAGAAAGGGCGTGCACAATGATAATGCAAAGAGTATGGCAGTACATGCACAGCTATTAAGGGAAGGAACAGTGTTCAGCATTCTAACGTAAAAATTTTAAGGGGAAAACATTTGTACTCAAATTTCTTGCCTTGAGATGAGCAGAAAGAAGAGCTAGTGAGCTGAGGGTCCAGTCTCTATTTCATAAAGGGCTGAAGGCCAACCATTAAGGCCTTAGATTTTTTCTGTTTTGTGAAAGAGCTGCTGGCCACGTTCCTTCTAACAATAACTAAGGGAATGGACGTGGATGTTGGCCAAATTCTAAAGGAAATCACTCTACTAGTTGCATCAGGACTGGCACTTTGGAAATTCTGCTTGAGGCAAAATGCTTTGGAAAAGAATGACTTTGTTAACTGTATATTCCAGAGTTTCATTGAAAAACACCATAAAAAGCATGAGCTAGTTGATCACACTTCATACTTACAAAAGGGAAGGGTCATTTTAAGAAATAATTTAAATAATAAAAATGTATTTTAAAATCTAGTGTCATCACTATGAAACATTGGAGTTCACGTATTATGAATACACTCAACTCCTTTAAATTCATTTCCAAACAAATGAGCCTACCAGAAGCTAACCGCTGTAGTCATCCCTAAACATACTCATGGTTGTCTTTATCTTGGGCAGTTGCTTCTCCCTGAGGCCTTCCCACACCAGCAGGTTTCCATTTCCTGACCCTGAGGATCTCTCTCTGGCCAGCATGTGGGACTGTTTCCTGATGGAAGACCTTCTATGTTCTCTCCCTGATGTGCCTCTTCTCTCTGACTCTGAGTGACTTTTCTCTCTGACTGGGAGAGACTCCTTGGTTCACCCTTTGGGCTGCCTCGCTCTCCCACCAGGGACTGCCTCTCTTAGACTGTGGGAGAGTCCAGTGGCAACAGTTTTTGAGGTTCTGATCTCTTCCTCCAGTCCCAAACCCAACCCTTTGGTTGTATCTTGAGGTACTAATGGGCCCTGGAAAGCCAGGTCAGAGGGCCCTGGGGCTTCCTGATTGAGATTTCTTTCCTACCTTAGTAAGATTATTTTATACCTTTAATTGATATATACTATTTCTATTTTTATATTTTTACTGTATGGCATCTCAATTTTAAAGTTTTTTTTTTAATCTCAAATACCTTATGTTTATTTATGTTAACTTATTCAGGTGTAATTTTTTTTATTTTGCTGTTAAATTTAACATTTATAAACTATGCCACTGCATTAGTACTCTAAAGCATGAAGATAGCTACCATAGTGCTATGAATTTAATTCTCATACACTAAGTTTTTTCTCTAACTGTTACAAGCCTCTGTGCTTCTTTCAAATTGCATTGCTACATAATGGATCATGAGATTATAAACCATATCTTTTCCATTAATGAGTATTTCAGGAACATAACTATAAAAATTCCAGTGAGTATTTTAGGGTAGAATTTACAACTGATGAACATTCTATTATATACTTTCAGGACATAGATGGGAGCAGACATGTAGGTCTAAAACTAAATGAGTTTAATTACGGATCCAATGAGGTTACTAATCTAATCAAATCAAAAACAAACTAGCAGTGATTACATGAGCATTTAGCAGGTTTATTTTATGTCTTTGAATGTTAAGTTCTCTAAATTTTCAAAGGAATTCTAATCAAGGCTAAAAGGTTGAACTTTTCAAACTGCTGGTGGCTAGGGAAACATTTTTCAATATAGATTTTCACTATTTTCAACCCTTTTAAGCTTACGTTTACATATAAAAATATTTCCTCCTCTTTAACCCCATTGGAAATAATTAGTGAAGTGTATCCAATTTTGGAGAATTAGTAACTCTCTTAAAGGGATTGAGATTATGCTTTTAGACATTTAACTTTCAAATTTCTCCCTCTTGAAAAATGGTATTAAAATTATATGAAAAGTGTAGCACTAAGCACTTTTCTTCTGTACATGTCATGATAAATATTAGCATTGTGTGACTTCAGCATAAATAGAGGTGACAAACTGTCAGAACTCATAAATGAGTAGAGTTAAAGAAGTTTCTTAAAATTTATACCAATTCTTACTTTAAAACATTTTCCTTCTTGAATTACTAACAATTATAGGTGGAACACAGAGTCATAGTAATGATTAACACAAAGAATACTGTATGATGATAATTAGATACTTTTATCTTCTAATTTCAGGACTACTGCTACTTACATTCTCTTGAGGGTTTCATCATTTATTCAAATTTCATAGGATAGTTTCTCACTAACTGGTTAGAAAATTATAAATACAATGATGTTTGTCTTTCACTAATATCAATCTGTCTATAGTAGCATTTGTATAGACAAACAACCAGATTTACCTAACTTTTTCTATGTTAAACTTTGAGGAATTCAAACATTTTGATTTGAATAAGTATGACTCATAATGTATTTAAAATTAACTTTCTTTGTTAGAGCATGTATTGCACTAGGTAAGTTTTAAACAGAACTGTGAAACACATGGACATATTTTCAGTGATAGGCAATGATCTCCAAAACCTTCCATGTTCTAACTACTGAAATGTGTGAATATGGTACTTTATATGACAAAGACAATTGATTTGATGCTATAAATAGAGTTAGATTTGCTGATTAATAAATTTTAAAACGAAAGATTAACCTGAATTAACCAGCAAGTACACTGTAATCTTGAGGGTGTTTAAAAGTAATCGACACACAAAACAGATGGAGAACCACAGAGGCTACACCTCAAGAAGAACTTCATCTAAAAGTTCTGGCTTTGCAAACAAAGGGAAATGGGCCAGGAGCCAGGAATGTGGAAATGCTCTATAAACAAGAAAACAAATGATGTGTTTTCCAGTCACCCAGATGGAATGTAGACTTGCCTACACTTTGGTTTTAGCCGTATGACGTACAAGAAAGATGCAGTTCTGATCCTGAAAACTTAGTGGTTTTCTAGTAATAAAGCCACTGAGTTTTGATTTTGGAAACCATAAGAAATCACTACATTTATCTGAGGATGTTTAGATATTTTGTGCATTATTTTTAATATTTCTTATAAAAATCCTAGTTTACAAATAGTTCATATAATGTACAGTTGCTCATAAAGATCATCATGTTTAATTGAAAACAGATAATATTGTCCTAGAAATTTATACTACTGAACAACTATAGAAACCAACAGCAGGCAGGACAATGACATTGGATGAATTGGTCTTCTGTTCTTAGTTCTTTGTTTCTTAAAATTTTCTTTCATGTGGATAGAATTCATGTGTTGTCTCCGATGTCCCTTTTTCTTCTTTCAAATGCACTATTTTCAATATTGTTGCATAAAATTACCTTTAATAACTCTAATAACTTCCTAACTTTAATAACTTCTTATCTTTAATAACTTCCATGTATTCTTTTTGTAGATTGTCAATGTTATGTTTCATTTTCTTGAGGATATTTTCATACAAATCACGTGACCTGGATTAAGAACAATAGTTAAGTAAAAATAGTTTTCTTTGCTTTTTCAGCAGTTTTATCGTCACTCAAATGCATAACTTTAGTGCTTGTGAAATCAAATAATACCTTTATAACTAAATTATTCAAAATCAGCCACCACTGCTTCATGTGTTGACAGAGCACATGAGATAAATGTCTGCTGTTTTGATTTGAAGATTCCAGATCAATCAAGCCAGACATTTGTGGTATTTTTTTGGTAGTACTGAGGATTGAACATATGACCTCATGCTTGCCAGGCAGGCACTTATGACAGTGAGCTAAATCCTTGGCTCCAAGTTGTGGTATCTTAATGTACTTGCCACAATAGGATATCTATTTGAATAAACAGTGAAGGGTATGTATTGAAGGTGAGGAAATGAAATCCAAAATGTTTTTAGAATGAAAAATCAGGGCTGGGCATATAACTCAGTGGCACACTGCATCCCTGGCAAGCATGAGGTCATCAGTTGAATTCCCAGTACAAAAAGAAAAAAGTATGTATCAATTATCCTTCAGTAAAAATCATGTAATATTTGGATAACAGATGTGAAACACAGGAAATTTTAGGATAAGATGTTTAATTTTACAAACAATCCCTTAAAAATGAAAATGGAATGTTAGGGTTGTGAAACATTTTAGATTTTCAACCAGAAATACTGTATCAAATTGTGAGAGGACGGGGCAACACATCAGACCTCTCAAGGATGGAGAAGAGATGCAAGACAAGCTTGCAGATTTGTGTTGCCCAAATTCTTTGATTTCCTCCTGGGAAGTATTCTCTGAGCTCCTTATAATTGGTTTAATGATACCTTTTTTGCAGTATAAAACATTGGGCCATGCTCTACAAGTTTCACCAAATACATTTAATCTAAAGATGTGAGTCAGGGTGAAGGAGAACTTTTCCTTGTGCAACAAGAGTTTTGACTCTGAAAGACTGAGTTGAGCTATGTAAGTATCACATATTGACCCATAACTGGGTTCTATCTTTAAAAAAACTCGACTGACAACATTTACTATGTGTCACCAAACATTGTTGACAATTAAGTAAGGTGCTGGCAGAAGATTCCACTCCCCAGGGACACCTGAAATCTCATGCCTGGTTTCTTTGGGAGTTCATCTATGCATACTTTCAGTGTGATGATTTTAAATTGCATATTTTGTTTTAATAAAATAAACTCATGAATACAATCCAAGAAAATCTGGTGAGTCCTTCTAGTGAATTACTGAGTCAGAGAGTCTTTCTAGTAACCATTTACACAGAAACAAACATATTGGTATGATAACATTTATTTTTCTTTTATTTATCAATATAATTTATTTTTGGTGAAAAACTTAGATTAGAATTCAGTAATTCTTTATTTAATTCTTGTGCTGTCTAATTCTAATGAATTAAAATTAACAAAAACATTTAGGGTAGTTATTTCTCCTAGTTCTGCATGTTGCAAAAAAAGCAAAAACAGTCACAGTCAATCAAAAATAAAATTAGCATGGAAATTAGAATAGGCAAATTTGCCCCACATAATATAAAATTCTATATTGAAGTGTTTTATTCTCATATGAATATAATGTAAACCATATAACATAAATTTGTGAAAATCAGGGTCTTTTATACTTTTCATATTTGTAAGTTAAAATTTTAATGTTATAGAAATGGAAGACAAAGTAGGTAGAAATCTTGAAGACATAAAAGTAGGTAAAGAGTTCATGACCAAAAATAAAACTGCACAGAGTATACTTCCCAGAATCAAAAATTGGGATCTCACCTTATTAAGAAGCTTTGATGATGACCTGCCTTGGGGCTGTTATGCTGCGAGAACACAAGGGAACTCCCCACGACCGCGGCCCCGGCTGGGGCACAGGCCGAAGTGGAAAAGCCGCGTCCTTGGCGCCGTTTCATGGATCCTTTGAGCCATTTTAAGACCCAGAGATTCCTTGCACTGAATGCATTATAGGTATTAGCAAGTGGCTGCTTGTGGCGAGAGCAGTAATACTGCCACCAGAGAAGATATGCTGCTTCGAGCCATCTCCTGCAGAGGAGGAGCTGGGCGGATCCGGAGTCCCTGCAGAAGCCCGTTCCTTTGTCTGAAGGACTGAATACTTCTGCAAGCAGGGAGGCATCGCAGCTTCCTGAGGCACCTCAGCCTGTGGTGAGTGCCCAGCACAGTCTGCCCAAATCTCAGACTGTTCCGGACCCCCCAGGCTTCTGGGTGCAGTGAAGTGGAGCAGTGGGTTAGAGGCCACTACAGCTGCCTCCCCCCCCCCCGCCCCCCCCCCCCCCCCCCCCCGCTACACTTGGAAGTCTGCTGAGCTCCTGATGGATGGGCGGGCCTACACTAACCCCCGAGCCCAGCCACGCCTAGCCATCTGCCTGCAGAGGAGGAGCTGGGCAGATCTGGAGTGCCTGCAGAAGTCCCTTCCTTTGCCTAGAGGACTGTGGATATCTCTGCAAGCAGGGAGGGATCACAGGCTCCTGAGGCACTGTGGCCTGTGGAGAGCACCCTAACCCAGCTGCAATTGAAGAGCTGTGGATCTTCCAAGGGGCAGGTGGGCGCACAGTGTCCCTGAGGCCCAGCTTGTCTGGAACTGCGGAGTTCTGAGCAGGCAGAGGAGGGACACTGGTTCTGCAGGCCCAATGGCTTGGGGTAGTGTGGTGTCAGAGGCTCAGTAGCTCCAAGCATAGAAGGGGATTTTCAACAGATCCTGAGGAAGCTTTCAAATAACACTTGAAACACAGAAATATACAAAATGACAAAACGAAAGACCAAATTACAACCTCAAACCTCCAGCCCATCTCAGGAAACCCTAGGAGCAATGTATATAGAAGAAAATATATCCCATCCACCTCATATATCGGACATAATAGCTACTGAAGTTGACAAACAACTCCAGGAAGCTTTAAAGAAATTCAAACTCGAAATAATCTCCCAGATAAAAGAAGAAATGATAAAAGAAATGAAAGAGATTCTAAATATATCTAAAGAAAACATAGATAAAAAATTGGAGGAACTAAACAAAAAGATAGAATCCCTAGACGAGCAATATAAGAAACAAACAGAATACATAATGCAGATGCACAGAGATATACAGGAAATAAAAAACTCCACTGAATGTTGTAAAAACCGCCTTAATGAAAGTGAAGATAGAATCTCAGACCTTGAAGACATGATTGCAGCTAGTGAACAGGAAAGGAAAGATCTTTTGAAAATAACAAGGAATCAGGAAACAACAATTCAACAACTGCAAGACGATGCAAAGAAGAATAACATAAGAATGATAGGGATTAATGAAAGAGAGGGAGACAACATAAAGGATGTCAAGAGGATATTTAGAGAAGTAATAGCTGAAAATTTCCCAAGCATGAGATCAGAAACTGACATCAAGATCAGTGAAGCATATAGAACTCCAAACACTCATAACCAAAATAAAACTACACCCAGACATATAATAATCACCATCCCAGAAATCCAACATAAGAATAGATTATTAAAAGCTGTCAGAGAGAAAAGACAGATCACTTATAAAGGAAAACCTATCAGAATCACAGCAGACTTCTCAGCACAAACAATAAAGTCAAGAAGAGCATGGAGTGAAATATTCCAGATCCTAAAGCAAAATGATTTCCAACCAAGACTGATATATCCTGAAAAACTATCATTCAAAATAGATGGTGCAATACGATACTTCCATGACAAAGAACAGCTGAAGAACTTCATGAACACCAAACCGACCCTGCAAAAAATATTGAAAGACAGTTTAGATACACAAAGGAAAAAACCACTAAGCAAAGCAAATAATTAAACAGAACAGAAAGATAAAGATGCAACAGCAGAGAGATAACATTCCTACAATTAACCAGCATTTAACAGTAATAACCATTAATGTAAATGGTCTCAATGCACCAATCAAAAGAAACAGACTAGCAGAATGGATCAAGAAACAAAATCCAGCCATATGCTGTTTACAGGAAACCCATCTAACCCAGAAGGATACTCACAGACTGAAAGTCAAAGGATGGAAAACAATTCTTCATGCAGCAGGAATCCAGAAAAAGGCAGGAGTAGCCATTCTGTTTGCAGACAACGTGAACTTTAAACCAACAATGACCATAAAGGACAAAGAAGGTCACTACATACTTGTAAGGGGAAAACTCCAAGAGGAAGAGATAACTATCTTAAATATATACGCACCAAACTCCAGAGCACCAAGTTATATAAAACAATTATTAACAGAAATGAAAACTCAAATTATCAGTAACACAATTGTAACAGGAGACCTTAATACGCCATTGACACCAAGGGACAGATCAACCAGACAGAAAATGAGCAAAGAAATAACAGAACTGAATCATACCTGTGAACAAATGGGTTTGATAGACATATACAGGATGTTCCACCCAACAACATCAGAATACACATTCTTCTCAGCAGTACATGGATCATTTTCTAAAATAGACCATATATTAGCTCACAGAACATATTTAAACAAGTGCAAAAGAGCTGAAATCATCCCTTGCATGTTATCGGATCATAGCGCTCTGAAATTAGAAATTAATGATAAAAGATACTGCAAAAATCCCACAAACACATGGAAACTGAATAACACACTCTTGAGTAATCAGTGGGTCACAGAGGAAATTAAAGAAGAAATCAAACAATACCTAAAAGAAAATGAAAATACAGATACAACTTACCGGAACCTGTGGGATGCAATGAAAGCCGTCCTGAGAGGAAAATTTATTGCACTGAGTTCCCACATCAGGAAAACAGAACAAATACAAATAAATAACTTGATGCTACACCTCAAACAGCTAGAAAAAGAAGAGCAAGTCAAGCCCAAAGCCAAAAGAAGAGAGGAAATTATAAAAATCAGAGCAGAAATCAATGCAATAGAGACTAAGAAAACAATCCAAAGAATCAACAAATCAAAGAGTTGGTTCTTTGAAAGAATAAATAAAATCGATAAGCCCCTAGCCAACCTTATTAAAAAAAGGGAAGAAAAAGCTCAAATTCATGCAATAAGAAATGAAAAAGGAGAAATCACTACAGACCCAATAGAAATACAGAAGATCATCAACACCTATTTCGAAAACCTCTACTCTCAAAAGTTTGATAACACAGAAGAAATAGACAGATTCTTAGAAGCATATGAAGTGCCAAAGCTAGATAAAGAGGATGTAAAACTGTTGAATAACCCAATCTCTGTTACTGAAATTGAAAATGTAATTAAGTCCTTACCCACCAAGAAGAGCCCAGGCCCAGATGGATTCACTGCAGTATTCTACAAGAAATACAAAGAAGACCTAATGCCGACACTCCTCAAACTGTTCAATGAAATTGAAAGGGAAGCAATCCTTCCTAAGTCGTTCCTGGAAGCAAATATTACTCTAGTACCAAAACCTGAGAAAGACCCAACTAAAAAAGAGAACTATAGACCGATCTCCCTAATGAACACAGATGCAAAAATCCTCAATAAAATATTGGCAAATAGGATGCAGCAAATCATCAAGAAGATTATACACCATGACCAAGTGGGATTCATCCCAGGAATGCAAGGATGGTTCAACATACGCAAATCAATAAATGTAATCCACCATATCAATAAAGCCAAAAATAAGAATCACATGATCATTTCTATAGATGCAGAAAAAGCCTTCGATAAGGTCCAACATTTATTCATGATAAAAACTCTACAGAAAATTGGAATAGATGGTCTTTACCTCAATATAATAAAGGCCATTTATGACAAACCAACAGCCAGCATCATTCTAAATGGCCAAAAATTGAAAGCCTTTACTTTAAAATCAGGCACAAGACAAGGATGTCCTTTATCACCACTCCTATTTAATATAGTACTGGAAGTACTAGCCAGAGCAATTAGGCAAGAAAGAGAAATAAAAGGGGTAAAGATAGGAAAAGAAGAAGTTAAGTTATCATTGTTTGCAGATGACATGATACTCTACATAGAAGACCCCCTAAACTCCATTGAAATACTCTTAGATACAATAAATAAATTCAGTAATGTGGCTGGATACAAAATCAATACTCAGAAATCAATAGCATTCCTATACACGAACAACAAAATTACAGAGAGGGAAATAAGAGAAACTGGACTATTCACATTAGCAAGCAAAAAAATGAAATATTTAGGAATTACTCTTACGAAAGAAGTGAAAGACTTATACAGTGAAAACTATAATACACTGAAAAAGGAAATTGAAGATGATCTCAGAAAATGGAAAGACATCCCTTGCTCATGGATAGGAAGAACAAACATTGTGAAGATGGCCATTCTCCCAAAACTCTTATACAGATTCAATGCAATCCCAATAGAAATACCATCAACATACCTCATAGATCTAGAGAAATCACTCCTAAATTTCATCTGGAACCAGAAGAGACCTAGAATCACAAAGGCAATTCTAAGCAGCAAAGGCAAAGCAGGAGGCATCACAATCCCTGACTTGAAATTATACTACAAAGCAACAGTAGTAAAATCAACATGGTATTGGAATCAAAACAGAGGCGAAGATCAATGGAATAGATTAGAAGATACAACCACAACTACAAACACACTCAACCACCTTATCTTTGATAAAGGAGCCAAGCAGGTTCACTGGAAGAACGACAGTCTCTTTAATAAATGGTGCTGGAAAAACTGGCTCTCCATTTGCCGAAAACTAAAGCTAGACCCATGTCTATCACCATGTACTAAATTAAAATCTAAATGGGTCAAAGATCTGAATATTAAAACAGAAACACTAAATCTATTGGAAGACAAAGTGGGTAGAAACCTTGGAGACATAGGAGTAGGTAGAGAATTCATGAACAGGACTCAAACCGCACGGGAAACACTTCCCAGAATCAATAACTGGGACCACATCTTATTAAAAAGTTTCTGCATGTCAAAAGAAATCTCCAGCATAGTGAAAAGAAAACCCACAAACTGGGAAAAGATTTTAGTGAACTCTCTCTCAGACAAGGGACTCTTGTCTAAAACATATAAAGAATTAAAAAAACTCAGACCTCCAAAATTCAAAGATCCAATCCAAAAATGGGCATCTGAGATGAATACGCAATTCTCAGATGAAGAAATGCAAATGGCAAATAAATATATGAAAACATGCTCATCATCATTGGTCATCAGAGAAATGCAAATTAAAACCACACTGAGATTCCATCTCACTCCTGAAAGAATGGCCAGGATCAAGAAAACCAACAACAATAAATGCTGGAGAGGATGTGGGGAAAAAGGAACTCTCCTGCACTGTTGGTGGGAGTGTAGACTGGTACAGCCTTTGTGGAGGTCTGTCTGGAGGTTTCTCAAAAAGTTGAGATTGGAAATCCCATTTATTCCAGCTATTCCACTTCTAGGCATATTCCCAGAAGAACTGAAAGCATCATACCACAGTGATTTATGTGCACCTATGTTTATAGCAGCACAATTTGTAATCGCCAGATCTTGGAAACAACCCAAGTGTCCATCAACTGAGGAATGGATAAAAAAGTTGTGGTATTTCTATACAATGGAATATTATTCAGCTATAAAGAAGGATCACATTGAGATATTTATCAATAAATGGGCGCAGCTTGAGACCATACTCATAAGTGAAATAAATCAATCTCGCATGTATGAATACCGAATAGTTTCCCTAATGTAAGTAATGATTCAAATATATGAAAATATGTGGCAATCATGATTCCCCATTATGTGGCCTTGAAGCCTTATAAAATTTTCACTTATTAATTAGAAAGGCTTTATTCCGGGCTTCTTGATATGGAAATATTTGAAGCTATAGTATATGAAGTTTTATACAAATATCTCAAGGAAAAAGACAGACACTATGGTAACTATTATTCTTTAAAAAAATTATTTAGTTATTTCTTATGTTTATTTTAATTAAGGGAAAAATTTAAAAAATTAGGATATATAATAGTAACTCTTTTCGATTTCCTATTAACTTGTTTTGAAGTCCTGTAATGCTCCCACGATCTTGTTTTGACTGATTAGACTCTGTTCCATTCTGTGGGATAGTATCAGGTCCGAGGGTATAGGCAACTACTTTGAAGGCAGTAAGATTCACTAAGATGCCCATTCTGGTTTGACTATTGTCTCCTTTGGAAGTCCTGTAATGTTTACAATGTCTAAGTTTTATTTCTCTACTGTTTTGTCCAACTTTATAATATCTAATGAGATAGACAAATCTTTTTAAGGAAACAAGAGACAACGTTGATAACTATTGTTAATAACCGTATACTCTGTTCTACATCATGTGCTAAGTCTATCCTTGGTTTTCACTGACAGCTTTGTTCTGCCATATTTGACTTTATTCTCCCCCCCCCAAAAAGTAATAAGAACTAAGGAGTAATAAAATCTAAAATGTGTAAATTTTGTTGTAAAAAGAGAGGAAGGGGAAAAAAGAGCTCTAACGGATATAACAGCAAGTGTGTATAGGGATGTTGAATAGCTGACTATATTAATGTTTTTGGATCATTGAACACAGCTGTTTGTAGTCTCTCTGTTTGAATGTCTACTTTGTATTCTTTGATACTGTGATTTGAGCAACTATTTCCAAGATGATAATATGTAATCTATTAACAGGTGATTTCTTACTGTTATGCTTTTTTTTTGTAGTTCTGTATTATATGTAACCTTACACTGCTTTGTTTTGTTTTGTGTTTTTCTCTTTTTCCTCTTAAATAAAAAAAAAAAAAAAAAAAAAAAGCTTTGATGTCAAGTAATTTCTAACCCAGTGAAAAGAAATCCCACTAATTGGGAAAAAAATCTTAGTTAACTCTCGCTTAGACAAAGGAACTAACATCTAGTACGTATAAAGAATTGCAAAAGATCAGGCCACCAAAATTCAGTGATGCCTTCCAAAAATGGGAATCGAGATGTATATGGACTTCTTAGATGAAAAGATACAAATGATAAATTAATGTATAAACAATGTTCAACATCATTGCTCATTAGAGGAATTTTAATTAAAACAATACTGAGATCACATTCCATTCCAGGAATAATGGCCTCGATCAAGAAATCAACCAGTGACAAATACTGGAGGAGCTGCAGGGGAAAAGGAACTCTTTTTAAATGTTAGTCAGACTGTAGGCTGGTGCAAACACTGTGGAAATCATGTGGAGGTTCCTCAAAAAGCTATAATTAGAGGTTCCATTTCACTCAGCTATCCCACTTCTGAACATTTTCCCAGAATTGAAAACATTGTACTTTATGTGTGCTTTATGCACACCCATGTTTACAGCAGTACAATTTGTAAATAGAGAAATCTTGGAAACAAGACAAATGCACAACAACTGAAGAATGATAATATATATATATATATATATATATATATATATATATATATAGCATTTGTATACAATGGAGTTCTTCTACTCACGTCTAAAGAAAAGTTACACCACAGCTTTTATAAGTACATGGATGAGACTTGAGACCGTACTCACAAGTGAAATAAATCACTCACTTATATAAATGCCAAATTGTTTCCTTAGTGTAAGAAACTTAAAGAGTAAATAAGATTCAAAATCTACAATAGATATTGTGAAAGGATAAGAAATCGTTCAGATGGAAAAATAACTAGGATAGAGGAAAGGAGAAAAAGAGAGAAAAATAAAATGATATAAATTGATTTGTATATACATACATAGCTAAGATGAGAATAATGCTAATTTTATTAGTTCTTGTAAAAGAACAATTAATACTGATTAAATCAATTTGCTTGTCTGTATCTGGTAACCTAAGCAACTCTTTTGAAGATAACAATGTGCAATATTACAACCATTATTAAATTCCTATCATTCCAACCATTATTAAATTCCTATCTTGTTTTGAGAGCATATATTGTTATTGTTTTGTGTTTTTGTTGTTCTTGTAATTGTTGATTGTATGTCTCTTGTACATTTTTTTATCTTTAAAATAATAAATTTAAAAATATTACAAAACTATATTTGAATATGTGATAGGTGCTATACAGTATACACTGGTGATCAAGATCCATTTGAATTTTCTTCTGGTGTGTAAACATATATTAAAGAGTTTAAAAATCTGAAAAATAAATTGCTTAAATGTACTATAAGATAGATCTTTCATTTGGTCAATCATATGGACTCACATGGAATAAATGTAGACCTGAGTTAAGCAAATACATAGATGAATTTATAGTATATTTACCTGAACCAAAGTAGATCCAGACAGGACACTATTAGATCATCTACTCTCTGATTGTGAATTTTTTTTTTCTGTCATTATCATTGTGTCTGTTTTCTACAGAGACCACACCTATTTTCATGGCATAGATGTAGAAATTAATATTAAAGTATATTTAAAACTTTTTAATGTACTTCCAATGACCTTGTACACTCCTAATTATCTATCAAGATCCCCAACTGCTTGTAAGAGGGGTACAGTAAAAGGATGATATAAAACACAGGGATGAGTTTAATAATCCATGTAATGGGGTGGGAGGTCAATGTCTCAGGAAGGGCAGAGACCAAAATACCACAAACCAGTCACTATTAACTGGGTATATACAATGTGGAACGACTATTAGAAGACAGCAAAAGACTCAGAGGTCAATGACTTAGGAGGCAACAGAAAATCCTGTGATGATTCAAGAGAGTGGAGATAATATTATGCTAAGAAGGATCTTGCTCTGGAATTTTTTTTTATTTTAAAATTCAAAACAGAAAAAAAGGATAGAGATAATGAAGAACTTTTTTAAAAGTATGAAATTAACACTAGTTAATATATTCCATATTGTTATCTTAAAAGTAGTTGCTTGGTTTACAAGATCTAGGCACAAAAATAAACAGTGACAACACAAACTGCTCTTATTGAAGAACAAACAAAGATTAGTAGTATAGTTATCTATCTTGCACAAATATACATACATACATGTATATATCTTTACCAACATACATATAATCCTTTCCTTTCTTCCTTTACATCTTTCTTCTATCCAAGTTGTTCTTTCCGTGTGAGCACTCTCTTTCTCTTTCATGAATACGATATCCATTATATGTTTTGAATCTTATTACTCTTTCAATTATTTTCATTTTTCATTATTTTTATACTAGAGAGACAATACAATATTTATAAATGTGAGTTTGATTTATTTCACCACTTATGTTTAAGAGCCTCAAGATTATCCTTTTTATTATTGAGCAAATTTCCATTATACAAAACTACCACATCTTTTTTTATCCATGGTGCAATTAATTGGCATTTAGGTCATTTCCAAGATTTACCTATTACAAATTACGCTCCTATAAACATAGTACACATACATTGCTGTGGGATGACATTTTCCATTTCTCTGGGAAAATACCCAGAAGAGGAATAGGTGGATTAAATGGGACTTCCAGTTCTAAGTTTTTGAGATCACTTATTTCCACAGTGATTGTACGAATCTACAGTCTCACCAGCAGCAGAAAAGTGTTCCTCTTGCCCCACAGCCCTGCCAACATTTGTTATTGATTGATTTCTTGATGACACTCTTTCTTTCTGGAGTGAGATGGAATCTCAATAATGTTTGTAATTTGCAATTCTTGAATGACCAGTGATGTTGAACGTGTATTCATGTATTTATTTGCCATTTGTATTTCTTCATCTAAGAAGTACATGTTCATCTCAGATGTCTATTTTTGGATTGGGACTCTGAGTTGGGAGGCCTGATGTTTTTCACTTCTTTATATGTTCTAGATATAAGTCCTTTGTCTGAGAGGCAGCTGGCTAAATTTTTTTTCTCATTCTATGAGTTTTCTCTTAACTCTGTTGGTGATTTCTCTTGAAGTACACAACCTTTTTAATGAAAAGAAATACCACTTGTTGAATCTTTGAAGTACTTCCCATGTAATTTGTGTTTGGTTCACCAATTCTTTGCCTAGCCCATGTCTTCAAGATTTCTGCCTCCCTTGTCTTCCAGTAGATTTACTGTTTCTATTTCAATATTTACATCTTTGATCTAATTTGACTTTAGTACATGGTGATACACATGGATCTATTTTTTGTCTACAGTGTGTAGAAAGCCAGTTTCTCCAGCATCATTTATTTAAAAGGCTATCTTATTTTCCAGTGAATGTGTTTAGCCCTTTTGTCGGAGTTAAGGTAGGTAAGTGTCTTTGTAGTTGTGTCTGCATCTTCTAATCTGTTCCATTGATCTTATGGTTTGCTTTTTTTCTGCCAACACAGAGCTGGCTTCATTACTATAGCTTTCTAGTATAATTTCAAGTCAGGGATTTTGATGCCTCCTGCTTTGCCTTTGTTGCCCAGGATTGCCTTTGCTATTCTTGGTTTCTTCTGTCTCCAAATGAATTTTAGGAATGTTTTCTGTAGATCTGTAAGGTATGTTAGTAGTATTTTGATCAGAATTGCATTAAATCTTGTATAACAGTTTTGGCAGTATGGCCATTTCAAAATGTTGGTTTTTCCTAACCAAGAACAAGGGATATCTTTCCATTTTCGGTCATCCTCTTCAGTCTCCTTTTTTAGAGTACATAGTTTTCAAAGTAGGGTATTTTACATCCTTTGTTAGGTTGATTCCTAAGTATTTCATTGTTTTTGGATGCTATTGTGAAAGGTGTCATTTGTATAGTTTCTCTCTCAGTGAGATTTGTGTGTGGGTACAGAAATGCTATTGATTTTTGAATGTTGATTTTGTATCTAGCTACACTGCTCAATTTGCTTAATAACTCTAGTAGTCTTTTGATGGATTTTTGGGGATCTTCTATGTAGAGTATCATGTCATCTGCAAATAGTGATAATTGGACATCTTCCTTTCCTATCCTTATTTCTTTCATTTCTCTCTTGTATAATTGCTCTGGCCAATAGTTACAGAACTATATTGAATAGGAATGGTGATAGTGAACATCTTTGTCTTGTTCCTGATTTTAGAGGGAATGCTTTTAGTATTTTTCCATTTAGTATAATGTTGGCTGGTGATTTGTCATAGATGGCTTTTATCAGATAGAGGTCAACACCATCTATTCCAAGTCTCTGTAGGGTTTTTTATCATGAGCATGTGTTAAACTTTATCAAAAAGTTTTTCTGTGTCTATTGAAGTGGTCATGTGATTTTTGTCTTTGGATCAGTTGATGTGGTTTATTATATTTATTGATTTGCATGTGTTAAACAATCCCTGCACTCCTGGGATAAATGCCACTTGGTCATGATGTATAATCTTATTAATGATTTGCTACATTCTGTTTACCAGTATTTTATCGAGAATTTTTCATTCAGTGTTCATTAGGAAGATTGGCCTATGGTTCTCCTTTTTGACTGGATCTTTTGGTTGGGTCCAGAATGTTTTGGTATCACAGTAATACTTGCCTCCAAGAATGAGTTAGGGGAAATTGCTTCCCTTTCAATTGCATTGAAGATTGTGAGGAGTATTAGCATTAAATCATCACTAAATTTCTTATAGAATTCAGCATGATTCCATCAGGATCTGGGTTTTTATTTATTGGTAGGCTTTTCATCATATTTTCAATTTCATTAGCTAATATTGGATTATTCAAAATTTTTATAGCTCCTTGATTCATCTTTGGTAATTCATGTTGCTAGAAATCAATCAATTTCCTCTGTGTTTTCCACCATATGTGAATAAAGATTTTCAAAGTAAGTACTTATCATCTACTGAATTTCCATAGGATCCATATTACTTATTGCGTGAATTTGTGTTTTTTGTTTCTTTTTCTTGATAAGGTTGGCTAGAGACATCAATTTCATTTATTTTCTCAAAGAAACAGCTCTTGTATTCATTAATTCTTTGTATTGTTTTCTTAGTCTCAACTGTGTTAATTTCTGCTCTGATCATTATAATTTCCTCTCTTCTATGAGCTATGGGCTTGACTTGCTCTTCTTTGTCTAGAAGTTTGAGGTGTAGCATTAGATGGTTTATTTGTGCTCATTCTGTTTCCTGATGTGACAATTCATTGCTATATATGTCGCTCTTAGGAGCATTTTCATTGCATCCCACAAGTTTCAGTATGTTGTATCTGCATGTTCATTAAACTGTAAATGTTGTTTAATTTTGTCTTTAATTTCACCTGCTACTCATTGGTTGCTCTAGGGGTGTATTATTTAATTTCCATGTGTTTATGTAGGTTTTAGTTTATTTTGCCATTAATTTCTAGTTTCAATGGACTACAGTCAAATAATATGCATGGGATATATAATGCATTTACATTTACTTGAGAATGTTCTATGGGCTAATATCTGTTCTACTTTAGAATAGGTACCATGTGCAGCTGAGAAGAATGTATAATCTGATTGTGAGGAACACTGTAAATGTCTACTAAGTCCATTTATTCACAGGTTTGATTCAATTCAGTTATTTCTTTGCCAACCTTTTGTCTAGTTGGTCTATCTCTTTGTGACAATGGGGTACTAAGCTCCCTTTTTACAATTGTGTTATTGCATATTTGGTTTTTCATGTCTATTAGTATTCATCTTATTTAGTTGGGTGCTCCTGCATTTGGTGCTTATATATTTATTATTGTTAGTTCTTCCTCTTGAATTTTTCCCCTAACAAGCATGTAGTGACCATCTTTATGTCTTAATCAATTTAGGTTTGAAGTTCACATTGTCTGCAAATAGAATAGCTCACCCTGCTTTTGTCTGGATTCCTATTGCATGGAAGATTTTTCCATCCTTTGATTTTTTAGTCCGTGAGTTTCCTTTTGAGTCAGATGTGTTTCTATTATACAGCATATTGTTGGATCCTGTTTCTTGATCCATTCTGTCAACCAATTTCTTTTAATTTATGAACCGAGGCCATTTACATTGGTTGATATAACTGGTTTGTACTGGCTTATCTCTATCATGTTATTTTCCTGTTATTGGTTTCCTGCATTTCCCCATTATATATTTGCTTTCCCTCTCTGGTGGTTTCTTTCTGAGATTTTTGGTCATTTTTATCTCTATCTAGTATGTCTTCCAGTACTCTCTCTGGGGTTGGTTTGGTGTACATGAATGTCTTCTGTTTTTCCTTGTCATGGAAGTATCTTAGTTCTCCATTAATTTTCAAAGAAAGTATTCAGGGTACATTATTCTGAGTTGAAAGATTTTTATTAGGACTTGAAACACTTCAATCCAAGGTCATTGTGACTTCAGAGTTGATACTGAGAAGTCTGCCATGATTCTAATAGGCTTTTCTTGATAGGTTTGTTTTGTCTTTTATTTAACATCTTTTAATATGCTGTTTTCATGGCGTGTTTCTGGGATCTTATTATAAGCCCGAGTGTAGATTTATTTTGATTATGACAAACCAGCATCCTATATGCCTCACTTATCTGAGGATTTGATTCTTTTCCCATATTTGGGAAATTTTCTGCTATTACTTCTGTAAATAGTTTACCAACGTCATTTGCATTGACTCCTGCATCTTCATTGGTGCCTATAAGTCTTTTTAAAAATTTTATTTAAAAGGAAAAAGAGAAAAAACAAAACAAAACAAAACAAAGCAGTGTAAGGGTACAAGTAATACAGAACTACAAACAAACAAACAAACAAACAAAAACAGTAAGAAATCACCAGTTAATAGATTACACATTATCACCTTAGAAATAGTGGCTCAAGTCACAGTATCAAAGCATACGAAGTGGACATTCAAACAGAGAGACTGCAAACAGTTGTGTTCAATAATCCAACCAAAAACATTAATATGGTCAGCCATTTAACACCCCTAAACACACTTGCAGTTGCATCCATTAGAGCACTTTTTTCCCACTCTTTTTTACAACAAAATTTACACATTTTGGGTTTTATTACTCCTTAGTTCTTATTAATTTTTTGAGGGGGAGAGAATAAAGTCAAATATGGCAAAATAAAGCTGTCAGTCAAAACCAAGGATAGACATAGTGCATGATGTAAAAACAGAGTACAAGGTTATCAACAATGGTTACCATAATGCCTCTTGCTTCCTTAAAAAGAATTGTCTATCTCATAAGGTATTATAAAGTTGAACAAAACAGTTGAGAACAAGACCAATAAAACTTAAACATTGTAAACATTACAGGACTTCCAAAGGAGATAATAGTCAAACCAGAATGGGCATCTTAGTGAATCTTATTGCCTTAAAAGTATTTGCCTATACTCTCAAACTTGATACTATCATTCAGAACGGAACAGAGCCTATTCAATGAAAACAAGATAGTGGGAGTATCACAGGACTTCAAATCAAGTTAATAGGAAATCAAAAAAAGTTACTATAATATATCCTGCTATTTTTTTTAATTTTTCCCCTTAATTAAAAAAACCATGAAACATAACTAAATAATTTTTTTAATTAATAAGGGAGAGATTGAGATAAAAGAGGACATAACAACATAACAATACAGGTCAAAGCATGACTGTTTCAGCAACCTAATGCTTCACCACCAAATAACCTGACTAAATAGTAGTTACCATAGTGTCTGTCTTTTTTCTTGAAATATTTGAATAAAACTTCATATACTATAGCTTCAAATATTTCCATATCAAGAAATCCAGAATAAAGCCATTCCAATTAATAAGTGAAAACTTTATGAGGCTTCAATGCCACATAATGGGGAATCATATTTACCACATACTTTTATATATTTTAATCATTACTTACATTAGGGAAACTATTCGGTATTCACACATGCAAGATTGATTTATTTCACTTATGGGTATGGTCTCAAGCTGCGCCCATTTATTGATAAATATCTCAATGTGATCCTTCTTTAAAGCTGAGTAATACTCCATTGTATAGAAATACCACAACTTTTTTATCCATTCTTCAGTTGATGGACACTTGGGTTGTTTCCAAGTTCTGGTGATTACAAATTGTGCTGCTGTAAACATAGGTGCACATATGTCACTGTGGTATGATGCTTTCAGTTCTTCAGGGAATATGCCTAGAAGTGAAATAGCTGGAATAAATGCGACTTCCAATCCCAGGTTTTTAAGAAATCTCCAGACTGACCTCCACAAAGGTTGTACCAGTCTACACTCCCACCAACAGTGTAGGAGAGTTCCTTTTTCCCCACAGCCTCTCCAGCATTTTGGTGGTGGTTTTCTTGATCCTGGCCATTCTTTCAGGAATGAGATGGAATCTCAGCGTGGTTTTAATTTGCATTTCTCTAATGACCAATGATGATGAACATTTTTTCATGTATTTATTTGCCATTTGTATTTCTTCATCTGAGAAGTGCGTATTCATCTCAGATGCCCATTTTTGGATTGCATCTTTGAATTTTAGGGGTCTGAGGTTTTTTTTTTTTTTTAATTCTTTATATATTTAAGACAAGAGTACCTTGTCTGAGAGGGAGTTCACTAAAATATTTGCCCAGTTTGTGGGTTTTCTTTTCACTATACTAGAGATTTCTTTTGACATGCAGAAACTTTTTAATAAGAACTGGTCCCAGTTATTGATTCTGGGAAGTATTTCCTGTGTGGTTTGAGTCCTATTCATGAATTCTCTACCCCTATGGCTTCAAGGTTTCTACCCAATTTGTCTTCCAATAGATTTAGTGTTTCTGTTTTAATATTCAGATCTTTGACCCGTTTAGATTTTAATTTAGTACATGGTGATAGGCATGGGTCTAGCTTTAGTTTTTGGCCAATGGAGAGCCAGTTTTTCCAGCACCATTTTTTAAAGAGACTGTCGTTCTTCCAGCGAACCTGCTTGGCTCCTTTATCAAAGATAAGTTGATTGAGTGTGTTTGTAGTTATGGTTGTATCTTCTAATCTATTCCATTGATCTTCAGCTCTGTTTTGATACCAGTACCATGTTGATTTTACTACTGTTGCTTTGTAGTATAACTTCAAGTCAGGGATTGTGATGCCTCCTGCCTTGCCTTTGCTGCTTAGAGTTGCCTTTGCTATTCTAGGTCTCTTCTGGTTGCAGATGAGTTTTAGGAGTGATTTCTCTAGATTTATAAGGTATGTTGATGGTATTTTTATTGAGATTGCATTGAATCTGTATAACAGCTTTGGTAGAATGACCATTTTCACAATGTTTGTTCTTCATATCCATGAGCAAGTGGTATCTTTCCATTTTCTGAGATCATCTTCAATTTCTTTTTTCACGGTATTGTAATTTTCACTATATAAGTCTTTCACTTCTTTCGTAAGAGTAATTCCTAAATATTTCATTTTTTTTGCTTGCTAGTGTGAAGTGTATGGTTTCTCTTATTTCCCTCTGTGATTTTGTTGTTAGTGTATAGGAATGCTATTGATTTCTGAGTATTGATTTTGTATCCAGCCACATTACTGAATTTATTTATTATATCTAAGAGTCTTTCAATGGAGTTTAGGGGGTCTTCTATGTAGAGTATCATGTCATCTGCAAACAATGATAATTTAACTTCTTCTTTTCCTATCTTTACTCCTTTTATTTCTCTCTCTTCTCTAATTGCTCTGGCTAGTACTTCCAGGCCTATATTAAATAGGAGTAGTGATAAAGGACATCCTTGTCTTGTGCCTGATTTTAAAGTAAAGGCTTTCAATTTTTGGCCATTTAGTATGATGCTGGCTGTTGGTTTGTCATAAATGGCCTTTATTATATTGAGGTAAAGACCATCTATTCCAATTTTCTGTAAAGTTCTTATCATGAATGAATGTTGGATCTTATCAAAGGCTTTTTCTGCATCTATAGAAATGATCATGTAATTTTTACTTTTGACTTTATTCATATGGTGGATTACATTTATTGATTTTTGTATGTTGAACCATCCTTGCATTCCTAGGATGAATCCCACTTGGTCATGGTGTATAATCTTCTTGATGATTTGTTGCATCCTATTTGCCAATATTTTATTGAGGATTTTTGCATCTGTGTTCATTAGGAAGATTGGTCTATAGTTCTCTTTTTTAGTTGGGTCTTTGTCAGGTTTTGGTACTAGAGTAATATTTGCTTCCAGAAATGACGCAGGAAGGATTGCTTCCCTTTCAATTTCATTGAATAGTTTGAGGAGTATCGGCATTAGGTCTTCTTTGCATTTCTTGTAGAATTCTGCAGTGAATCCATCTGGGCCTGGGCTCTTCTTTGTAGGTAAGGACTTAATTACATTTTCAATTTCATTAACAGAGATTGGGTTATTCAGCAGTTTTATATCCTCTTGATCTAACTTTGGTACTTCATATGTTTCTAAGTATCTGTCTATTTCTTCTGTGTTATCAAATCTTTGAGAGTAGAGGGTTTCGAAATAGGTGTTGATGATCTTCTGTATTTATGTAGAGTCTGTAGTGATTTCACCTTTTTTCATTTTTTATTGCATGAATTTGAGCTTTTTCTTCCCTTCTTAAAATAAGGTTGGCTAGGGGCTTATCGATTTTATTTATTCTTTCATGGAACCAACTCTTTGATTCATTGATTCCTTGGATTGTTTTCTTAGTCTCTACTGCATTGATTTCTGCACTGATTTTTATAATTTCCTCTCTTCTTTTGGCTTTGGGTTTCACTTGCTCTTCTTTTTCTAGCTGTTTGATGTGTAGCATCATGTTGTTTATTCGTATTCATTCTGTTTTCCTGATGTGGGAACTCACTGCAATAAATTTTCCTGAGGATGGCTTTCATTGCATACCACAGATTCTGGTAAGTTGTTTCTGCATTTTTATTTTCTTTTAGGTATTGTTTAATTTCTTCTTTAATTTCTTCTGTAACCCACTGATTATGCAAGAGTGTGTTATTCAGTTTCCATGTGTTTGTGGGATTTTTGCAGTATCTTTTATCATTTATTTCTAATTTCAGAGCGCTATGATCCGATAACATGCAAGGGATGATTTCAACTCTTTTGCATTTGTTTAAATATGTTCTGTGAGCTAATATACAGTCTATTTTAGAGAATGATCCATGTACTGCTGAGAAGAATGTGTATTCTGATGTTGTTGAGTGGAACATTCTGTATATGTCTATCAAATCCATTTGTTCACAGGTGTGATTCAGTTCTGTTATTTCTTTGCTCATTTTCTGTCTGGTTGATCTGTCCCTTGGTGTCAGTGGTGTGTTAAGGTTTCCTGTTACAATTGTGTTACTGATAATTTGAGTTTTCATTTCTGTTAATAGTTGTTTTATATAACTGGGTGCTCTGGAGTTTGGTGCATATATATTTAAGATAGTTATCTCTTCCTCTTGGATTTTTCCCCTAACGAGTATGTAGTGATCTTCTTTGTCCTTTATGATCATTGTTGGTTTAAAGTTCATGTTGTCTGCAAACAGAATGGCTACTCCTGCTTTTTTTTTGAATTCCTGCTGCATGAAGTATTGTTTTCTATCCTTTGACTTTCAGTCTGTGAGTATCCTGGGTTAGATGGGTTTCCTGTAAATAGCATATGGTTGGATTTTGTTTCTTGATCCATTCTGCTAGTCTGTTTTTTGTTTTTTTGTTTTTTGTTTTTTTTTTTTTGATTGGTGCATTGAGACCATTTACATTAATGGTTATAACTGTTAAATGCTGGTTTATTGTTGACATGTTATCTCTCTGCTGTTGCATCTTTATCTTTCTGTTCTGTTTAATTATCTGCTTTACTTAGTGGTTTTTTCCTTTGTGTATCTAAACTGTCTTTCAATATTTTTTGCAGGGTTGGCTTGGTGTTTATGAAGTTCTTCAAATGTTCTTTGTCATGGAAGTATCGTATTTCGCCATCAGTTTTGAATGATAGTTTTTCAGGGTACGTCAGTCTAGGTTGGAAATCATTTTGCTTTAGGATCTGGAATACTTCACTCCATGCTCTTCTTGACTTTATTGTTTGTGCTGAGAAGTCTGCTGTGATTCTGATAGGTTTTCCTTTATAAGTGATCTGTCTTTTCTCTCTGACAGTTTTAATAATCTATTCTTGCGTTGGATTTCTGAGATGGCGATTATTATATGTCTGGGTGTAGTTTTATTTTAGTTATGAGTATTTGGAGTTCTATATGCTTCACTGATCCTGATGTCGGTTTCTGATCTCATGTTTGGGAAATTTTCAGCTATTACTTCTCTAAATTTCCTCTTGACATCATCTATGTTGTCTCCTTCTTTTTCATTAATCCCTATCAATCTTATGTTATTTTTTGTGCATCATCTTGCAGTTGTTGAATTGTTATTTCCTGATTCCTTGTTATTTTTAAAAGATCTTTCCTTTCCTGTTCACTAGCTGCAATCCGGTCTTCAAGGTCTGAAATTCTATCTTCACTTTCATTGAGGTGGTTTTTACAACTTTCAGTGAAGTTTTTTATTTCCTGTATATCTCTGTGCATCTGCATTATGTATTCTGTTTGTTTCTTATATTGCTCCTCTAGGGATTCTATCTTTTTGTTTAGTTCCTTCATTTTTTTTAACTGTGTTTTCTTTAGATGTATTCAGAATTTCTTTCATTTCTTTTATCATTTCTTCTTTTACCTGGGAGATTATTTCGAGTTTGAATTCCTTTAAAGCTCCTTGGAGTTGCTTGTTAATTTCAGTAGCTATTATGTTTGATATTTGAGGTGTGTTGTATGTATTTTCTTCTATATACATCACTCCTAGGGTTTCTTGAGATGGGCTGGAGGTTTGAGGTTGTAATTTGGTCTTTTGTTTTGTCATTTTCCTGTATTTCTGTGTTTCAAGTTTTATTTGAAAGCTTCCTCAGGGTCTGTTGGAAATCCACTTCTATGTTTGCAGCTCCTGGGACTCTGGTACCCAGTTCCCCCAAGCCACTGGGCATCTAGGACCAATGGCCCTCTTCTGCCTGTTTGGAAATTTGTAGTTCTAGATAAGCTGGGCTCCAGGGACACTGTGCGCCCACCTGCTTGCTGGAAACTCCACAGTTCTCCTAGTGCAGCCAGAATGGGGAGGAGGATGTAGATGCCTCAAACCCACTTATGCACTTCACTGCACCCGGAAGCCTGGAGGGTCCTGAACAGTCTGGGCTTGGGGCAGGGTGCTCTGAGCACTTACAACAGACTGCAGGGCCTCTGGAACTTGCAATGCTCACCTGCTTGTTGAGATATCCACAGTCCTCCAGACACCTGGGAGGCGGATGCAGGTGCCCCAGATCCGCCCAGCCCTTCCTCTACACACACATGGTGCAGTGCAGGAGTCCCTAATAGGCTGGGCTCTGGGGATAGTGTGCACCCGCCTGCTTGCTGGAAACTCCACAGTTCTCCAAGTGCAGCCGGAATGGGGAGGCGGATGTAGATGCCTCAAACCCACTTATCCACTTCATTGCACCCAGAAGCCTGGAGGGTCCTGAACAGTCTCGATTCCTGTAAGTCTTATATTGTTTCTTTTTTCATCATCTTGAGGCTGCTGAATTGTCATTTCATGCTGCCTTGTCATTTTTAAAAGTTCTCTCATGAATGCTAGCTGCAATCCTGTCCTCAAGTTCTGAAATTCTATCCTCAGCTTAATCCAAACGATTTTGCCAAATTTCAATAGAATTATTTATTTCCTGTATCTCTCTTTAAATTTGTTTCATGCATTTGACTTCTCTTCTATACTGTTCATTCAAAATTTCCATCATTTTTCCATGCCCGTCTTCTTATTTTTTCTATGTCTTCTCTAGCTATGCTGAGCAACTCTTTTATTAATGTTGTCATTTTTTATGAGACATTATTTCTAATCTTTTATTTCCTCTATAGCTTCATGGATTTGTTTCTTTATTTCATTTGCTATCTTTTCAGAAATTTCAGGTGCATGACTTCTAGTGTCCTCCATTTCAGTGTCCCCTGTATTTGTTCCTGATATACTTGACAATTCTGATTGCATTTTGCCTTTTTGTTTTGTCATTTTCACCTCTTAGGTTAATATTTTGTCTTTCCAATCCCACTAATCTCAATGGTCTGTCATGTGCATCTTAGGATCCTATGGTTTGGCTGATATTTGTCCAATTTCTGGGTCCCACAATGAAGGGGAGTGGCCAGACCTGAATTCCTCCTCCAGGGCCTGTTGAATGAGTCCTATGTTCTTTCAAGTCTGTCTAGCCTAGGAGTACTGATGTAAATCAACCCTTAGTTCCTGTTGTCATTGCAGCTTCAGGCTGTTCCAGGCTGCCAGGTCTACCTGGCTATAGTATGGTCCTCATCTGCATCCCTACTGTGTCTCATAGTGTCTCATAGGCCCTTTTGATTTCTACCAGGTTGGGGAATGCCTTGTTAACACGCTCTTCAACCCAACTGATGTTCTCTGTATGGAAGAAACACTCACTCATACTCTTGCCAGGGTCACCAAGCTTCTACAGCTTGGCAGGGAATGTTTGCTGCTGCTCCTGTTTATCCACTGAGGTTCTCTATTTGAGTGAGAAATTCACCACATTGTTGCAAGCCTTCTGAGGTCTACTGTGTAGTTGAGGAGTTACTGAGGCTCCCACCAGCTCACCAAGGTTGTGGAGGTAGTAGAAGTGGTTGCTGATTTTCAATAGGCTTCTGTGGCCTTTTCGGTGGGGAGGAAGAGCAACCAGTGATCCCACTGGCCACAGGTCCATGGGGTGGGGAGGGATGACCAATGATCCAACTTGCCCAAGGTCTGTGTGGAGAGGAGGAGTGACATCCAGACACTCATGCAGACCCCTGAGGTTTGTGGGTGAGGAGGAGGGGCAACAAATGATCCCACTCATCCTGTAGGACCTTCGGGCTATGGTAGTGCTATTTTTAAACTTATAGTCTTAGTTTGATCTTAGTGGGCGAGGGATGATGGCATATCCCAACAGTGTTTAGAGGAAGCTTCAAAAGGGTAAAACTGTAATCCCAAGCCTCCACTTATCCGTTAGTAGAAAGTATGCAGAATCATCCATTGTGAATTTGTGGTTCCTAACACCTAATGCTTGAAAATAACTGCCCTTTGATTTAAAATTTCCAGAAAACTTTTAATTGCCTAAGAACAAAAAAAAAAAAGTAAAGGATTAGATATCTGGATAAAAGAAACCACCTTTTACTTATAGTATTTCATCAGTTTAATTAAAAAACTTCTTAAGAAAGTAAAGGAGGCTTATTAATATTTCATACAGCTTTAATGTGGGTTTTTTTCCCTTTTTCAATAGATATCCCATCAACCATAACACTAATTTACCCAATGAATTTCCAAGCTGTCAGAATGAACTCTACTTACAAAATAGGAACTCTCAAAACCTTAGATAAAGTTTTTTTTTTTGTTTTGTTTTGTTTTGTTTTGTTTTGTTTTGTTTTCCCCAAATGGCTTCTGTATGTTTAGGTCAACAATGCAGGAAATTTAAGATAAAAAGAAGTTAACTAGATATATACTGTTCTCTACCAAAATCATGAAATGGTTATGCCACAGGAAAGACCTTGTCAAGTGCCCACCTCAAATAGTATCTGAAAATTCTTAAAATTTTTCCAAGGAATTCATAATGTTCAAGAAGACTGTCACTATTTGACTTGGTTTTATGACAGACATTATCATTTCATCCCAGCCTCTTTCTGGATTGTTTCTCCACAACTTAAGCTAAGCTTTTCTGCTTCTACAGCAACTCATATTACTTTCTATTAGAAAATTCATAGAATAATATTTATACCATATTTCTGTGTCTATCAGCCTTTAGTCAGTGTCTCATGGTTACTTCATTCCTTTTGCATAAAACATATGGCATTTGTTATGGCTTATATCTACTCCCTAATTGTCATCTGTACTGATGTGAACATTTTGGAAGACTATTAGATCATGAGGGCTCTGAAATCACCAAGAGATTTTTTCATTGATGAAATCAAATTTGAAGATATAAGTGGTTAATAGACACGATGTAGTCTCTAGTAGAAAGGAGTGGGTTATGGAAAATTACATTGTTTCTCTGGTTTTATCCCCCATAACCCCACTTACTCAGACTTTCCACCTCCCTCATATGCTTCCTGGCTGCCTTAGGCCACCAGATAGTTCCTCTGCAATGTTTCTGCATGACCACATTCCAGAAACAATGGAGATCAATGGTTGTAGACAGAAATTTTTGACACTATGAATCCTCCTTTAAATTTTTCACAACAATTTTGTCTCAGAAGTGGAAGTCTAATGCAGAATTGCAAAAAAGTTATATTGATAAATAAAACATATCTTTAAACAATGATGCTAACTGAAATAAATCAGACACATAATTATAAATATCACATGGATTTTTCATATGAAAAATCTGAAACACAAATAACAGTAAAACAAAAGATGGATTTTAAGAAATAGATAGATGAGCTTTGTGGATGGTGGGGAAGAGAAAGGAAAAAAATGAAGATGCAATATATGAGTGTAGCATTTCCACAAAATGATTACATTTGTTAATCTCACAATTATACTAATAAAAAGGAAGAAAGCAAAAGGAAATCTTCTCTATTTCCTCTCTCCCACAATTTTTTGTTACACCATTTAACAACCATAATAGTACCCTTCCCATCTAGAGCAATGATACCCATTACTACTACAACAGAAACACTATAAAATAATTTCTTTGGTCTCTGTTATCTTTTTTCTTAAGAACTATATGGCTATATATTCTTTTCTGGTTTGCAATGCATTCTTATAAAATTATATACATTTGACCACAAGTTCTTCCGAGCCATTTCACTTAAACCCATGCTAATTCACATTTTAAACTACTACTCTAAACTCACCCCTTTGAGATCACTAATTACCACCAACTAACTAAATTCCATCCTCAATGTTCAATCCCTATCTAGTCTAACGATAAGACTTAATATTTCATTTTATGTACATCCTCAAAACTTCCAGGACAACACTCAGCTTTTTTTGTATATTCTGGACCAATTTATTCTGTATTCCACACTTCCTTGATTTTTGGAAGGTTTCGTTTTCCAGTTCCCACCTCAAAGTTATCAATATATGCTTTCCTGACTTCACTATCTCTGAGAATGTACTAATGATCTAGAAGGTCAAACTTCTTTTAAAATGAACTAAGATTTGTAAAATTAAATTTATTTACATGTCAAAAATTATTAATACAGTTTAGATATATACATAATGATCGCACCATACAAAACTCATACCTGTACATGTTATAGCTTAGTTCTTTTTCCCCATTTCTCTCTCCTCCCTTCCACACTTCTTCCCCTCTTTATTTCCAAAGCTTTGTTTCCATTTTATCCTTTTTCATTTCCCTGCCTTCCTCCTCCACCAGTTCCTCTTCCCTTTGAACAATTTCTTGCTATTTCACAATATCTCTTATAAATGTGTGTTCTTATTTATAATTTTGGTTTCTCCCACTGGAGACACAATGTGATATTTATGTAGATGTGTCTGATTTATTCTTATAAATATCTCTTATAAATGTATTCTTATGAATGTCTCTTATAAATGCACGTTCTTATTTATGCTTTTGGTTTTTCCCACTGGAGAGACAATGTGATGTTTATGCAGAAGTGTTTGATTTATTATATTTAAGAGTATGGTCTCAAGGTCCACCAATTCTTCTATAAATGATTCATGTTTGTCTTTCTGACTACACACATGTCTATCATTAGCCACTAAACTAAAATCAAAAAGGAATCAAATTCCTAAATGGTAAAACAGAAGCACTAAATCAGCTGGACCAGAGGAGAGGAAGAACTTTTAAAAACACATGTGTAGCCAAAGTCTTCATGAACAAAACCCTGATTGCACACAACATTCTACAAAGACTCAATAATTGGAATTTCATCTTATTGAAAAGCTTTTTCACAGCAAAAGAAATCACCAACAGAGTGGGAAATGAACTAAAATTAAAAAAAATAATTTTTGCTGTGTACAAATCTGCTCTGAGAGTGCAAAAAAGAGAGTTAAAATGCCAGTTTATTAGCAAAAATGAAGATAGTGCCACCAGACTGTACTAGCTGCAGTATTCTTCAGCGTTCAATGTAGATGGTAAAACATACTGATTTACTGAATAATGTCTTTTTTGAAGTTCATCCAAGTATTAAATCTAAATTTTAATAATATTTTAAATATTTTATAATTAATAAGAAGCACTTTTACACTCTAAAATCTGATAGCTGATTCAAAAAAAGTGTGATTAGTTGAAAGCTATTTTAAATTTATTGTTAATGATAAAATTAAAGCTTTCAAGCAAAATTTAGAATTTTGAAAACTTGGTTCATTAATCATATACTTTAACTGCTTTAAATCCTTAAAAATTTTAATCTATTTTATACTGGTGAAGAAAAATGTTTCTATATTTTAAATTTGTATGATTCAGGAAGTCAATACTTTCTAAACAATGAATTTATGATGTTGTATATTTTCCATGGGTAAACAATTTGAAATGAAAGAGAAATCAGTAGGTTTTATTGTGACACAGTAAATTATGACATAATTTCAAATTCAACACTATAATACTATTTGGCAAAGTTTCACTCATCAAATTTTAATACCAATACAGTTTATTAAAATACTCCTTCAAATATTAAAAACATAAAATGGAGGTATTTTGTGCATTTGCAATTTGTTTTATCACATTAGATTGAGTTGAGAAGTACACATAAAAATTTAGCTTCTAAGCAAAACATTACAATGTTTTTAAAAATATAACATGAAGCTGCAATTCCAGGGGATTAAGGTTTTGCAGGAGCAGAGAGTGATGAAATTGAAAAGAACAAAAAATGGGTGAAGATGTGATCTATACATGTGCAAACTTCCCATGATAAATATAATCATGTACTGCAAGCATGTATTAATAAAAATGCATTAATAAAATAAGATTTTTCTTCATAAAATATAGTTTCATAGAAACTGTTACAAATTTAATTATGTAGCAAGTTTATTTCTATGACCTTTAAACTTATAAATAAGCAATTATAATTTTATAGTTTGTTTAGTTCTATTTTTAATTTGAGTAGTTTATAAGTAATCCACACAAGTGAAATTTGCTTGAGGTTTTGAATAATATTAGGAATGTAAATCACTATGAAGAATCCTCAAAAACTAAAGATATAAATCCAATTGAAAATAGCTATTTTGCTTTCTGAATATCTTCCAGAAAGAGTTAAAGAAATTGTATTACAGAGATATGTGTATCCTCATGGTTATTAGCAGCACAATTGGTAAGAGCTAAATCTTGGAAGCAGCCTATATGTCCATCATCAGAAAAATGGATAAAGAAAACATGTATTTACACATAGTGCCATGCTACTCTGCCATAAAGAAGGATAAAGTTGAGTCTTTTGTTGAAAAACAGATGTCTTGAGACCACAATTTTGAGTAAAATAAATCAGACATAGAAGCTTAAATATCACATTATTTCTCATTTATGAGGAACCCAAAATATAAATAAAGAGCAAAGTAAAAGGTATAGACATAATAAGGTATAGATGAGAAGAATTTTTACAAGGAAAAGGAGACCAAGAGAGGAAATAGAGGATGGAAATGGGATAAAAAAGAATTAAGATATTTTGTGTACACTGATCAGTTCAATTTCTCACAGAGAATGTAATCATTATGTACTACAAACATATATTAATAAAACATAAAACATGGAGGGAAAAGGCATTTCTGGATGTGATGGCTCTTTCCTGTAATATCAGCACTCTGCAGGCTGACACAGGAGGATTGCTGTGAATTGGAAGTCAGCCTGGGCTAGGGGGTGAGTTCCAAATCAGCCTGACTTGCATAGTGAAACCTTGTTTCAAAAAGACAAATGAAAAGAAAAAGAAAAAGAAAGAAACAATTTGAGGCTGAACACTATTTACTTGTTATAAGGGTTTTCTCTTTTCTTACTCTGTCTTACAGATCTCAATTACCCAGCAAGATGTAACATGAACAACAGAAATATAACTATTAAGCAACACTTAACTATAAGATTCAAAAGGTGGAATATACACTGCCTGGAAGGGAGTGAGACCCTCACTGTTAGTGGAAGATGGAGTCTCCAGTGTCTCTAGGACGCTGGGGTGGTATGTTTGCAAAGACTGCACCTGGGGTCGAAAGGAATGGGAAACAGGTAAAAGAGTGTGCACTGATGATTCAAGGCCCTTGTTGATGGAAAATTATAAGAAGCATAGTTGCAATAAATTATTAAACACATGCTGGTGAATGTCACTTATTCAACAACGAGAGAAATGACAGGTTGAGAAATTTAAAAACAAACTGTATGAGCCACAGGTTTTCACTGATGCTTTTCAAAGATATGCTTTGCTTCTATCCTGCATCCAGTCAGTGGCATACAGAGGTGATTAGTCACAGTACTTACTTGAAGAGAGATTGAAACTTGAAAAAAGCTATGTATTTTCAGAAAATTTCCTATGATTAAAATAGCACTGTTGTAGGAAATAAGCAGACCTATGAGGATTGGATGGGACATCTGTGTTGATACACAAGGGGACCTCATGTTCACCCACTGTGGCAGGACTGCAGAGTCAACCTACTTTCACCCTTTAAATAAGTCCCTCATTGAGGATTGCTGAGGCCTCAATTAAAATCAATTACCTTATCTTATAATGTTAAACTTTTTGAAGATACTTTTCACTTTTGTCCTAACCATTGAGCCAATGGTTAGGATAATTCCTAGCTTATTCTCAATGTGAAAATTGTGACTCCATCACTGATGGGAAAATGATTAGGGGCAGGGTGAATTTTACAAGTTAGATTGCGTGTATGTTCAGGACCATGTAGCCTGTGACCGCTTATGTGTTTGTTGGGGTTTGAATCAAATGAATGAAAACCAATTAAGGCAGCAAAATTTCCTACAGTGGGATTCAAACTCCTGGCAAAAACTTGTGGAACAAGGGCAGAGGAGACAATTGAAAGAGGTGGAAGCACAAGAAAAGTGATGACACACATTATATGAAGTAGAGATGCAAAAACAAACAAACAAGAATCTCTTATTGACAGAGTATTGCGAAAGAGATCATAAGTGCAAGGCATGTGTACATGTTGGAATGGCCCACTCCACAGCCAAGAAATCCTTCCACTGAATGTGCTCCTCAGTGGCTTCAGAGCACACGCTAGTCACCAAGACAATAAGAAATGTATTTGTGAGAGGACATCAGCATGCCGAGAAGCAAGGATAGGCATGGACTGACAACGAGGAATCATGTTATGGATTAGGAACACTTATTAGTCACAAGGATGAGAGAATCCTCAAGTGACAGAAACTAAGTGGCAAAATTTAAAAGAGTATCAGAAGCACAATGAACATTATGGCAGCTAAGATGAAATCATGCCTCATCCGTGGGTATAAGAGCTTGGCCTGAGCCTCCAATCTCTTAAAATGAGATATGTGCAGGCTTAAATAAAGGAGGCAAGTAATATGTTTTTGAGGAGTCCAAGAATGTGAAAACCTTCTTGGACCTAAGATAAAGGCTTTTCTGGAAAGCCTGTATTTAATGGTTTTCCAACAAATGTAGGGAATAGCTGAAGTAAAGAGGGTAAACTGAGAAGGATCTTGGGAAACAAAGGATCAAGGACATTCTAAGCCATAATCTAGTTAACTGGGCAATTGCCTTATCTCTAAGATTGGCAGCTGATTGTTCTGGAATAGAGAATGTGAATCCACTGCCTCACCAGTGATAGAATATTTTCTTCAGAACCCTGCGGTCATCAACACATGGGAACCATGATGATGGTAAATTGAATGTGGAAAACCAGGATAAAAGTACATGGGCAGTCAAAAAGTAGATGGATGACAGAAACCTGGTTAAATATATAATAGATATACACATGTATAAAAATATTATTTATAGAAACGAATGAGCTAGCTCTCAGATTCTAATTTGGAAGCAATCCACTAGAAAACTTGTTCCATACAAAATGATCATAAAATAGTGTGAGAAATTGATACAGTACCAATTTTTCCCATTTCAAAATATTTTAAACATAGTTTCTCACATTATTTTACAAAATAGAAGGAAAATATGGAGATTTTTAGAGTAGCAAATCCAGAATCTCAAATGGCAACAATATCTAGAAAATCAAAATTGTAATTATTTTGAGGTTAGGAAATCAAGGTATACCTGGCCTAGAATGAGTTCTCAGTGAATCCATTAATTTTATGTATTCAGCTGTGGTCCTTTCTTTCAAATGTGAAAAGAAACAGACACTGCCGTGAGAAGAACACTTCCATAATTAACCTGCAAGTACAAGTAATTGTAGAAGGAATAGACAATGGAAAGTCCCTCAAGCTGCCATGTTTAGACATGATAGTAAGAAGAAACAAACACTGTAGAGAACAGTAGGTATCATTGTGTTCTGTAGTATACCCAAGGGTATTCCATGGAAAATGGCAATGATATACCGAAAATACATCCACATAGTAGTACCAGTTGAAGCTATTTGATACAGTGATATGTCTTACTGAAGATTTTTAATGCTAAGTGGCATATGATGTTAACAGATACTAATGTTGTGGATGCATCATTTTCTATATTAAAAAAAAACCAAATAAATCATCATTTACATGGAGCTGAATTAGTCATGCTGCAGATCTATGCTAATTCTTGTGCTTCTATCATAATATACTACAAACATCACTAGAACATTTAGATATTCTATACAACTCATATGGGTCACTGTGAGGATAAAATCCTGGCAATCCTACCTGAGAATTAACATGAAGATAATATTGTAGAATTTTTAGATTACGTAGTAGGTATTAGGTAAGCCCTGAATAGATTCAGAAGTCTGCTATATGGGTAAAGTTCAAGGATCTAGCAGTTTGAGGCAACATAGGCCATCTGTTCAAAATAGATGTTAGTTTTTAAAGCACATTCTTAACACTTAGAAAGCTACCGTGACAGAGTCGAGCTCTGTGGGAAGAAGCATGAAGGTTACAGTGCAATGCATTTGTCCTAATATCTGGAAGGGTCATTTTCAATAGCTCCAGGAGAAAAATCCTGGAAATGCATTCAAGAGTGCAGTGTAAGCATCTTGACCACATAATGTGAGCAGACCTTTTTAATTAGAGGTGCATGAGATTTTTAAAATGTGCTGCACAAGGCCCATGAAAATCATTAGAAGACTAACAGCACAGATTCCTGGTGTTTGGAGCAACACCATACCATCTGTAATAGTGCACTCTTGAAGTATCATCTTCTGGCATGCTACAAATTTCTAGTTAGAGACGAAGTGTCTACCCACCAGAATTCAATTCACAATGCTTTCCGAACTGCTCTTGATGTGCTAGTCTGTTAGACTCACCCAATTATAATATCAAGCAGTACTACAAGCATTTTATCTCTATACAGAAATGATTGATATGGAAGGTTACTAGGGCAGGCACACAAGGCATGGATGTAGTAAGAATTTTCCATTTCACTTGCCATATCTGTGTGTATACCTTTACTTCGACTTATATCTGTTTTCTTAGGGAGGCAGACTCCTTATGACAAGCTGCCAAAGGTGAAAGAAAACTCAAACTGGTTTCAGAGATGAACTGTCTCCATCCAAGACACAAGGTGAGCATGTGCTGCTGCTTAAGTATAGTTAAAATCAGGATTGGCCCTAACAATAATAAGGGAATGTCTTTTCTCTGTTTATAGTATTGGATGCTTCTAAGTTATTGAAATCTTTTGAAATGAGGATTTTTCTAAGCTAAATATATGAGTAGTCTATGGACAGTAGAAGGTGATTTAGATGGCTAATTAATGACCAGAAATAGGCTTTGAAGATAGAGGCGGCAGGAGTCTGTGAATACACATTTAGAGTACACAAAAAGTGTAGAAAACTTTATTTCAGGCATTAGTGCACTTTTAGGAGTAGTACTACAGAAAGAACTCTAAATAATCCAGAACAAATGGCTCAGGAAGTTGATATTGACCAACGTTTCTCTAATACTTTCACAATGGACCATAAAACAGAATTATCATGGTGCAGAGATGGCGTCTGTTCTTGGGCCTAAAATTATGGATGCCTATTTACTAAGGCTAACCTTGCTCCAGCTACTGGTCCATGTTTCAGTAAGCAGCAACAGCACAGATGGGTACTCTTGATTTCTTGAGAAGATCATTTAGCCTTTTGGGGATATACTAATCACATCAGACTCATTTCATCTTTTCCCTTTAGATGACAGGGATTGTTGATGAGTTAATACTTAATCAGATGGATATGGATTTTCTTTCCAGGTCATCAAGACCTGGAGTATCAATATTAACAAAAAGTTCACAATGATAAAGGATTTTCTCCAAAAATCTCTCAGAATCAAGGGACATACTTTGTGAAACATTCTATGATTATGATTATTACAATTCCCTGATCCTACTTCACACTATAGCTGCAGAAGATTCTAGCACAGTAGAACAGTAGGATGATCTCTTAATGATAACTGGTAATCTGAGTTTGGAGATATACTACATAGCCCTCTCACATTATGGAGACTAATACAATTTTTGAGAAGTCATCAATTAAAATGTACATTTCATCTAAAAATTACCTTCACAGAGACAGATAATATATGACCAAATCTGTATACTGTGATTCAACCAGATTGCTGTATAAATTTATCAGATGGGTGAAGGAAGTGTAAGTGTGGCTTCCAGATGATTTATCTTGTATATGTTCTTTATGTTATATTTTGAATTTGAGCTTCCCACTTATTTCCACAATTGGAGAATATTCAATTGCCCATCAAATTGTAAACACAAAACCATTCTTCATAAAAAGTAATCTTTAAAATCTACAATAAGTCACAGGATTGATTAAATATACAGAACTAAGTAGTTAAGAAATGACCTTACCCCATTTTATGACACCGAGGATGGGTATTCTATATTTTAACAATATACCAGGAGTCAGGTGACATATTTACTGGCAAAGACTTCCAAAGGAAAAGTATATATTGGTACTGGAATTATATTTAGGTACATATAATAATGATGGACTCCAATTTTTTCCTTATTAACTGGAAACAATATAGTTTAAAGATAACATTACAACATAGACAAAAAATGCACAGTGGAAATAAGTCCAGAAAGAATGGCTGAAGTATATTGCAGTGATAAGTGATTCCTTTAAGAAAATGTGAACATAGTTGGAAATGTATGTTACTCTTCTTTCCAGTACTTAAATAAATCAAACAAAGGCACACAGCATAAATTATTTACACATTTGTTGTTTCTTATTATTCTGAAGATACATTGAATAACAGAGATTGCAACTATGTGTATAGCTTCAGACAAAGGACTGAAATTTTTCATTGGTAGATTCTGGTTTGCTCTGAGTTTTTGAATTTTTAACATGCAGCTATCAAAGTAACTTGATGTTGACTATTAAAATCTTTTAACTCATTTAGTTTAACAACAGGTAGAAAAAATATTACAGGGAGAAATAAGCTTATTTTAAAGCAACACAATGATATATTTTTCCTTCAAATGAACCAGATTACCCCATAAACATGAATAAAAATTCGACTATGAATTAAAAAATCAGAGTTATAATTGGGCCCAAAGACAATATCACATCAAGCTGGATTTTTTTTTTCATTATTTTTCTATTCTCTCCTGGGCAAGGAGGAAATTTCCAATGTTTTCCTCACAGGCTCACAGATATAATGTTTTTTAGCCTTTACCAAAGCTACCTCTTCTATTTATGCTGCTGAGATGACAGATTGCAAAAAAGATCATAAATATTTCAACTTTCCTGCCACATTTTTCCTGATGGGCAATAATTTTACTCCTTAAAATTATATTCAATTTGTAATAAATAAATTTATTTGTATTTTATTTTGGTGTAATATCAAAAATGAATAAACATATCAAATCAAATATGACCACCAACTTTAATAAAATAACAAAAAATTGAATATATATAAATATATTCATATACATGGAACCATATATGCATACATAACTATGTATTATACCTAGAGAAAGGAATTTATAGCACTTAAGTGGCCATTGTAAATGTCTGATGATAGTATTTAACTGGTTTTAAGACATAGAGCTCTAGCCAAATATGTTAAATTCTATGTAAACAAATTCTCTGTTTTGTTTTACTGTCACAAATATTTGCCAATACAACTCTAACTTTAAATCATAAGGACAACCCAATATAACTATCACAGGTGTTTCAAAGGACATCAGAAATTTTGGAAAACTAATTATTTTTAAAACTTTATTAAATGCCCATTATTTGGGAGACACTATTCTATATGATGAACAAAATAACAACTATAGCTTGTCTTTCACTGGCATTTGTCAGACTATAAGACACACACCACGTTAAGAAAGCATGGGTGCAAAAAAAAAAAAAAAAAAAAAAACAGTGCTCTAAAGAAGCGTAATGAAGAGTGCAGAGAGAGGAGTCTTCACTAGAGTTTGAAACTATAAATGAGCTGTTAGGGATTCTCACTAAATTGGAGACGTGAGGGCAAAATCGTGAGGAAGGCCAAGTAGAGAACTTTACATATATTTTACAACATAAAAATGGAGACAAAAACACGTGTGTGAACATAAGAAATTGAGAATAAGATAGTGAAAAGAGAAAAAAAGTCTCACTATAGAGCAGGATTCACTCAGTGCAGGAAAGATGCAAAGGCTAGACCCATATAAAACAGGAAGCTGTCAGCTGCGCTCTGTCAGTAGATGATTGGAAGGGCCTGTGCTCTGTTAGCCAATCTCCTGCCCTGACTCTCCTAACAATAGAAAGAGAATGCTGGAAGCAGGGGAGTCAGGTAGGAAGCTATGCAGGTAATCAAACCATTAGATAATCACTGATGCCCCCAGTGTCTAAGGTGAAGATTGGAGGTAGTAGTTTTCAAATAGGGACAATAATATTTACTGAATAACTTGAGGAAAAGTGTGAAAGACAGCACTGAAGGACAATTCAAATTTTTCCTTTTATCAAAAGACAATGTGCTATTCTCATTTGATCCGCATGAAACAGAAAATGTAAAGGAAAATTTGTGAGTGTACTGTGGGGAATATGGATGACAGATGCCCAGGAACAATCAGTGGGAAACTTTTAAACAATTTAGTAATTGCTTGAGTCTAGATTCTGAGTTAATGGTTAAAAGGATCCCACTCTTTCAGAGGACCTCATTTCATATGATGGTACGAGAGACCTACCATGAATATTGGTGAAAAATCTTTGACACCTCTATAAGCAAACATTAAAATTTCCTTAACTCATAGGTAGATCTCTTAGTTACTTTTCTCTTGTTGCTAGGACAAAATATCCCTGACACTCAAAATTAAGAAAGAAAAAATTTATTTAGCTCACAGTTTGTGGAGATTTCAGTCCATAATAAGTTGTTTCCAAAGCAGCGTTGCAGAACACAGGAGCAACACTTGAAGTTGGCAGGATACAGTAAGGCAGCCAGAGCAAAAGAGGGAAGAACAAGTCTCTATTCCTCCCTTATATTGTATGCAGACCACCCCACACCTCAGGACAAGTATAGCGCTCACAAAATCTTTGTGCCCTGCTCTTGAACAGGAAGAGGATATTTAAAAAGGACAGACCATGGCTCCCTGCTGAGTCTCTTAGTTAAATTTCCAGTTTTCTCAAGTTGACACAAAGTATCAAGCATAATAGTAAATAAATATAAAATCTGAGAATACATCATTACATATCTTTATTGTTTGCTATATACTTCAAAATATAATAAAGCACGCTAGAAGACAAAATGAACATCAAAAGTAGACATAAATATGTTATGTTGGAGTTTTTGGAATTTTCAAATAGAAGTTAAAAATAATTACCTAAAGACCCTGAGGAAAAATACAAATAATGCAAGAATAATTAAGCATTGCCAGCCAAGAGAATGAAAAGCAAATGCTAAAAATAAACAATATTCTAACAGAAATGAAGATACAAGCTGCTGAGCCATTTAGTAGACTAGATAAAGCAAAAAAAGAAGACAGTACACTATAAGTATGTCAGTAGAAATTGTACCATTGAAACTCAAACAGAATAGAAAGTAGAAAAATGTGTAACAGAAAATTTAAAACCTTCAGGCAGTTATGAAAGATGGAACAAGACATGTATCTAAAATACACTAAGAATGCATAAATCTTAACATTAAACAAGAGCAACTTAATTGAACTATGTCATGTTATATGAACATGCACACACCCAAGAAGATATGCAGGTGACATATGGAAAGGTATTCAACATCATGTGTTTACAGAATAAAGATTTAATATGGCAGTTATAATTAGATTACTCTCATTTTTATCTCATAAAATCAATATAACAGAATTTTAATGTTCATATACAATTATGACATTTTCATATGTAAATTTTGTTTTATCACAGAAAAAAGACATGGTTCTTTGCAATGTGACCATTTATCTCACCTATCTGGTAAAATATATTTTTGTAAAGATATCTGTCTTTATGGTCCTGCTTAAGTGACTACTGTGTTAAAGTTCCATCACAGAGATTGTCTGTCTTACCATTAGCACCCACTTCAACTGCTTTAACAATTTCTCTGATTATTTGTTTCTCACTATCCATTAATCATAGACAAACATTTTATTTTTAATCATGCCAGCTGTGACATTTGGAACATTTTAGTTGCTCCACAAATAATTAAGCTTTTACATATTCATTTCTTTGATCCTTACTGTTATGCTTTCTTGTCATTCAAAAAATCACTACTATGGCCTCCCAATGAGGTTTAAAGTACACTTTAGTGAAAAAACAAAGTTTAACTAACAAAATGGAGAAAAGGCATTTAAAGCATGTGAACATTCATGTACTACTCTTAAAAAAGAAACAGTAGTGTTAGGAATGACTCAACTGTGACATATCAAATTGATACTCCCTATGAGTTAATGTACACACATGGAAGCTGATAATTCCATTTCAATTTATGTATGCAAAATATTACTTCTAGTTTCCTTTCAACCCATGACAGTATGAATATATATCAAAATAGCATTAAAATTATGCTACCTGCTATGTAGAATTTTTTCTACATAAACACTGCATTTATTTAATAACTTTAGGATTTTAAATCTAAACATATACGTATGTATACATACTGTGAGAATATGTACATATATGTATATTTTGAGAATTATGCATACATATATGTATTTTCTCAATCATAATTTTGATATATGTGGTTTAAATTTTTAGTTAAAATTTTAGATAAAAATAGTACTTTATCAAGCGTTTAAGAACAATAAACTTAGCTGAGTTTGCAATACTTAATTTTCTAGTCTTGATTTTACAAATTAAAAATAATTTGCAGGCAGCCAGGAGTGGTGATACATGTCTGTAATCCTAGCATTTAGATGCTCAGGCAGGGAGATTGCTGTGAGTTCAAGACCGTCCTGAACTGCATGGCAAGATCTTGCCTCAAAGACAAAACAAACAGATAAACAAACAAAAAAAAAAAAAAAAACTTGCACCAAACAGTAGAAAAACAGAAGTTTAAGAAAATGAAAATATATAGAGGGCTTAATGTTAAAATATGTTTTAAAATACTGATGATAATTAGACCCAGTGGAGAGGGCTGCTTTCTTTCCTTTGGTATGAATATGGTACTTGAAATTTAATCCAGGATCATTGCACTCAGCTAGCATGTTCTGCTATCTTTTATTGATTTATTTCCCTATTCATTTTTTAAACAAGACTTTGTCGCAGCACTTAGGAGGATGAGGCAGGAGGATTTCTGTGAGTTTGAGAACAGCCTCGGCTATAAGGTAAGTGCAAGTCCTTCCTGAACTGCATAGTGAGACACTGTCTGAAAAAGACAACAAAGCAAAACAAAACAAGGCATTTGTTCCAGGCATTGTCCAGGCATTACTCGTAGTTCACTGCTTCGGCTTCCACACGCATTTACACACACATGTGCCACTATGCTTTGCTGAGGCTCTGCTTTTTACAGTTTACTAATTGGATGAAATCCGCCAATTTGCATTCTGACTATATATACAGAAAATGCTGATGCTATTACCTATGTCATGATAGTATAGTGAGAATTAAGTCAAAAGCAGGTGTATAGATGGCTGTAGTCAGTGGTCTTTACTTATGTTTATACAATTCCCTCAAAATAGCATTGCTTCTATGAAGTTGTTTATCTAGTGTATTTTGTAATGTAGGTAGAATTCCCAAACTATGTGCTTTAGAGAATGACTCTACATATTATATTAAAAACTAGAGTAACACCTCTGTTCAGAAATGCTTCTGTTTGCAAACAGTTCAATTCTCAAACAAAAGTGTTCAACAATGTTTTACATCTGTTCACAGACTCCATATCCGGTGACAAACACAAGGGTGGCCATCTTTTTAAAACAAACACAAATGCACTCATCTTCCCCCCATGAACACAAGTGTGGCCATCTTTGCCAATATGGTAAAACAAATTAAATTTATCAGCCAGATGTACCATTGTATTTCTTGTATGGAAAGCGCAAACTTCAGAGAAACAGCATCACCATTTTATTTATTTGCCAAACTATCAGTTACTTTTCTTGTCCTTAGAACAAAATATCCACCATGACATACAACTTAAAGGAGAAAAGATTTATTTTTGTCTCTGTTTCAGCAGTTTAAGCCATGATTGGCAGCATGAAATGTGTACTTATCACACTGGAGCCTGGGCAATGACAAACTGGGCCAGGAAGCGGAGAAAGAAGGGAGGAGCTGGGGAGAGGTAGATACCCAGGCCCTACCTGATAACTGCGTGCTTAGCTGCCGAACTCACTGGTGATGAGTCCCCTGATGTCTCTGTGATGCAATCAGCTTCCAAATGCCCGACTTGAGCTCAGGAGGGTCTGAAAGGACATTCCAGATCCAAACCTCAACAAAAATTTACCAGATTCATGGAAATATAAACAGTTGTAGTGTTTAAATATGACTTCCAAGCACCGAGACCTTAGCTTTAGCATCCCTCGTAAAGTATCCTGTGTTCACATTCATCTGCTGTCCCTCTGTTTCTCTTACACTCTGCCTTGGCTCAAAGCACCCAGCTAATTTATGATTAATATATTCTTATGAAATTTTCATATAATTAGTTTTAAAGTTTTTGTAACATGCACTAGAATGTAGGATGCAAAATATCTCGTACAGGATCGTGGACAGGAATTGCAAATTGTGAGGAAAAAAGAGAATCAGATAAAGGAAGTACTTATGCACACCCTAGAAAATTGTTACACAGGAGGCTACTGGCTCTGAAAGCAAGTGACTGAGACAGAAAGGATTAGAGAGTAATAGCCCAATTGTTTATAAATTGCACAACTAGCTGTTAATTTACTTCAATAAAATTAAATATCTTCATTATTTCGTATTCATAGCAGCTGGATACTCTGTTGCCAAAGTTGTTTCATTTGAATTTTATTATAATGTTTTTCCATTCAAATTTACTATTAAAAATAAAATATAGTTCTAGTACACATTTTCTAATATTTGTTATTTTCCAAGAGCTATAATTACTGATATTTTCATGAAATAATGTGCCTCTTATAGGAAACACAGGATGGCCAATGCTTGCACATCTAGAATATTTGATCTTTTATTAACACTGTTCACAATAGGAAGCACAGGTTCCTAATATCTCTCGTTACCTGTGCACTTAATTTTTAATACCTTATTTCAACAAGGCTTCTGTGGTAGAGATTTGATTTCTTTCCCAATCACAGCTTTGTGGGGATTTTTACCCTCACCAGAATATAATGATTTTATTAACAATGGTGGTGTCAATTCAGTCAATGAACTCAATCATGTGTGAAGAATGTCACGGAGATGAACACATCATTTAGGTAAACTTGTTTTATGTAAACTATTTTTATAAGTGATATTTAATTCCTGAAAACAATAAAAGTTGCATGTATTTGCAAACCTATTACACACTAAATTAACTTTATACTGGCCTTGTCATATTCTAGAACATTGGAAATATTTTACAGTAGTTTAATGGGGTTGAGCTCATGACAAGTCACTAATGGAGTCTACTTAACATATGCCTTTGAGTGTCTTTTTTAAAAAAGCATTTTATATATAGCCCAGCTCCCAAATAGTACTACAATGCCTGATTAATTATACATAGGAAATACAACCAAATTAAATGGATAAAAAACGTTATACTCACTCTCACAATATTAATCATATGCACACATAAAACCAATGTGTCATAGAATTTTTTAATTTTATTTTTAAGGACTAGTTTATACGAAGGCCTTTTCCATTTTTACCTTTCTTACTACCCAAAAGAGAGTTGAATGGGCTATTTTTAAAAGTAGTTATGTGTAAAAGGAGCAAGAAAATCAGACTTAAAGAAATGCTACGAGATATACAATTATATGTAAAATGTTGAATTATTCACTAACTATCCATGTCTTACTTGGCAAGGTTCAGTACACAAGCAATGTGACAAATAGTATACAAAGAATAAACTATTAAGTGGAAGGATACTTTAGTTTTAATTGCTAATTATTAACTCTTTCAGTGTTTATATACAAGTTAAATTGACTCATTTGATATAATATTCATTCACAAGTCATAAATACTTTTATTTTAAAAGTACCACTCATACCATGTAATCCTATTAACTTAACCCAAGATACATGTCACATCTTCTCAAAACAATGCTTCCAGAAAGTTTTACCAAATGTTGGATAAGAACAGTGAATATAATATAAATAGGACAGCAGAAAAAAAAAAAAAGAAAGAAAAAGAAACTACTGTAAATATGTCAAGAGGAAAAGGAAAGACTTTTACTAATTATTTAATGAAATTAACTACAAACAAGTTTAAGATAAAGATTGTGTAGTAATAAAAATGACTACCATGTTTTCTGTTAGATGTGGTCTACCGATTATCAGAAAGCGGAGGGAGCTATGAGAAACATTTAAACTGAGGGTTAAAGAGTTTCTTGATCCCTTTTCTACAAAAAAATTGTGTTGCCTGCAAAACTTTACATGGTAAGTGAAACTTTAATTTGATTAATTAAGTGTAGGTAATTAAATGTTAGAATGAGAAAATTCCTGAATACTACATAAAATTAAAATTTGAGGATAATAACTTACTACTTTTACACAGATTAGGTAGGAATATTTATTGCATGATCAGTTATGTCATGTATGATTCTTTTTTACATTACTGAGGTTTGAATCAGTAATTATGTAATTTATGATCCTTTTGACAGTACCAAGGACTCAATCTATATATGAATGCCTGTATACATTTTTTAAAGAGAGTCTCACCATGTCATAAGTGAGACTAAATTACCCAGGCTGAGACTAAACTTGTCATTATGATCTGTCTGCTTTCCAGAGTGCTGGAATAACAGGAATTTGCTGTTATATTCAGCTATGATATCTTGATACGACTCTGTTTCAAGAGTGATTTACAGAAGAATTGAAAAATTATTATGACTTTTGAAACAATTTCAGAATACAATAACTTTAATATTTATTTTGAGTAAATACATTGCCCATAGACTTTACCTGTAATAATTCTATATAACTATTTCTCTAATGAGATATTACACCTACCTATCTCTGAGAAATCTATGAGTTAAACAGATCATATCATGGTGATACACGCTTGCATGGGTTGATACCAGCACATTTCAACGAAGCTAAATCTTGGCAGTACCCTATATTTCCATAAATAGATACGTTGGTAATGGAAATGTGATATTTCTACGTGATGGTGTATTATTCTGCCACAGGAAAGGACTTGAGTTATTTGTGGGAAAATGGATGTACCTTGAGAACATAATGCTTACTGAAATAAATCAAACCCATGAGCTTAAATATTAAGTATTTTGTTCTACATGAGACACTCAAAATATAATCAACAATCAGAATAAAAGTTAGACAACAGTACAAAGTTGAGATGGATCTTTTGTAAATGGGAAGAGAACAAAGAGATAAATGGGTAACAGGGAAAGGAAAGGACGGAAAAACTAAGAGATGTTATGTGCATGTACCAATTTCTCACAATTAATGTAATCATTGTATATCGCAAACATATACCAATAAAAATAATAATGATAAATTATATTTAGACAGGCATGGTGGTACACACCTAGAGTCCCAACACTTAGGAGGCTAAGGAGGGAGGAGAATCTTGAATTTGAGGCCAGCCTAGGCTACATGAGCAAGTTCAAGGCCAGCTGAATCCTGTCTCAAAGAACCCAAGCAAGTTCAAACTTAATATAGATTTACATGTGTTGAAATTTCAAAAAGTTAGGAAACTGAAAAATAGGATAAATAAGAATTTATGAAATGAAATATATTTTTACTTGTTTCTCACATGCATAACAATAATTAGCTTTGGCAATAATTCCATGAATCAAATTGACATACTAAGAGACACTCAGATAAATGGTGAAGGATAACTTACGAGCATATTTGTCAAGGGAATTTGGAAGGAATTGATATTCAATTGATTGACTAAATACTCTCACCAAGTGTAGTAGGCAATATCCAGTTTAAATAGAACTAAAGGGCAATTAGAGGGAAATTTGTTTTCTCTTCTATCTCTCTTGGGGAACTAGGACATCCTTATACTGCCCTTGGATATCAAACCTCTAGTTCCTGGTCCCCTAGACAACTAGACTTGTACCAGTGATCTTCTAGCTGGTAAGGCCATGGCTTTAAAATGAGAGCTGCACCAATAGTTTATCTTTAAAGCTGTGAATTTGTACTTGTCCAAAATATTTTCTTCAGTGGTTTTCCAGTCTGTGATCAACATATTGTGGGACTTCTCGGACTCCGCAAGAGTGTGAACCAATCTCTCTAAAAGGTTGCATGTTGTCTCTTTCACTTTACGTGTGTGTGTATATATTTGTACCTCATTGAAATATATGCTCCATAAACATAACATATTTAGTGTCATATGTTATATAAATATAACATATATTCTATAAATATATTATAAATCTGATATACATTAAGTTAGTATTATATGAATTCTGAATTTAATGAAATTTACACACATGCACAAACACAGAGTCTTGATTATTTCGAGACAGTTCTGACCAATGTAATCCAGTTAGAACAAATGTTCAGGTTATCAGCCTGTAATATGAATTTCAGAAAATGTTAGTTATTTTTTTTTAATTTTTTAAGTCATCACTACACAAAATCTCTAAAGTTAGTATGCTATAATTTTTAAGTTATATAAAATTGAAGGTGCCTATAAGATCATCTGGAAATCCTACCAAAAGTCAAGTTTAGAATTGAGCTCTTTATCCTTGCAAAACACAATAAAAAGTATTTGAGTTAATATTTCATGTGAAATTTTGTCTCCTTCGTGGAGAATTTTTATTATTTTTCTCTTTTAAGACACATTTTCACCCATTAAACCTTAGGGGCTTACAGATTTTAGACAAAATGAGGTGTGCAATACTGTTAGACTAAAATGCTAGAAAAATTCTTCATACACTTTAAAGTGAAGTGGCAGGAAATGCTCCACATCTGAAATGAAAACCATGAAGCACATAAAAACCTGACTTGTAATCACTTTTGATATGAGAAAAAACTATATTTAATCTTTAAAAGCTAATACCTACAAAGGGAAACACGTTTCTAAATACTCACACATAAATTAGATTAGCGCATCATTGTAATTAAAATGTGTTTAGAGTCACCACAGGAGAAAGCATGTTTTTATCCAAGCAGTATAGAACATTTAGAAATGGAAGAGTGGATTTTTCACAAAGTTTGGCTTCCAAAAGGTAAGTTTATCTTCTCTTACATCCGATCTCCCTTCATCTTATCCTTCCTCAATTATCAAATAGAAGAAGTGAAATAACGGAATGCATCCATTTAATAAAGCAGAAACTGACTTTCAGACCAACTAATTTAAAATCCAGCTCCTTTTGATTGCCCTCTTTTTGTTTTTAAGAGAACTTCTATCCTGTTCTCAGCTTTGTAGCCTAGAGACTAAGATAAGAAATTCGTTCTAAATTCCAGTCTTCTGTATTTCCTTCACACTCAAAGCTGTTTTTACATCTGCTTAAGTCAGTGCCAAGATGTCATTTTTCAAAGTATTGTTGCTTGATGAAAAATTTCCCTCTATAAACTTAGGTATCTTTAGTACAATGAAATTCAACCTTATAAATGAAAGTTCATCCCTCTCTAAATATGTACTAACTATTAAATGTTTGTACCTCATCTCCAGTGAGAACTTATTTAAGCAAATTGAGGTATTTCTTACAAATGAGAAGTGTAAAATGTGAATCGTGAAATGTAGAGGTCAGAGAAATAGGTACCCCATAAAAGAACCCCACACATAGGCTAAAAATACAAGGAAAATTAGACTGGATTGAAATGAGCTTATAGAGGTTACGTCACTTATTAACAAATTATTAAAGTGTCAATTCATTCAAAAAGTGAGACCATTTTGCACAGCACCTCTTTGAAAAATCACAAGGCATTATTCTTTTAGGAACTTTCAGCATATTCATTGAAAATATTCTTCTTTAATCCTTTGAATCACAAATTTCTTTTCCTAAATCATCATTGTGTATTCACAACCTAAATAACTAACATTCTGACCCTGTTTCTTTTGTTACAAAGTGAGAACATTAAATCTTGCCTTCAGTGTTATAAGCATTAATTATTTAATATTTATAAAGCTCCTCAAGTTTTGAAATTATAAAATTTTCAGAGATATTTGTGTATATTATATACACAATGGATGTACATACAACACAAAATGCATACCTGTGAAAAAGATAATGTTATTTGCCATCAAAATATTAACATATGCAATAGAAAAATGGCAAGGAGAAGATGGTATAGTGCATTATTTTGTGCTATGACTATTTCTTAAATGTGTGATTTTCTCTCTATGTGTAATCTTTCCAGTAACTGCTACAAAACACACAGTTTAGAGATAGGTCAAGGCAGTGTAACATGGACATGAATACTTTCAGTGAACAAAATGCTATTCAATGAAAAAAAATTGATAGAATCTTAATGTTTTACAGTGGACAATTTTGTTAGAGCTCATGAAAGTAGGAAAACGGGTAGATGACTTACCTGAGTCCACCTTTGAATACACTCCATAAAACTTCACTGGAGGGCTGCAATTTTAGATTTTGCTATACAGCTAAAGGCTGTTTCTAATGAATGGGAAGATATTTGTTCAATTACTTCTGTATATGTATTTTCACATGTTGAGAAAGGAGAATAAGGATAGTGTGGATTTCACACAGAATGTGTTTTGTCTGATATTACAGTCTTCCCAGTTTAACTTTTTAAAATAAAAAATAAAAACAATGATATAGAGTTTCAAAGCAGAATAATCCAAGATTATCAATGATTAATATATTGTGTTTTCTTCAAAGTAGTTGCTCAGATTGCAATATATAGACATGAAAAAATGACTAAACAATGAAAGCACAAACTTATTTTGAAGAATTAATAGAGATTAGTAGTATCATTATCTATTATCTATCTATACATAAACACATATATATGTTTTTTCCCTTTTTTATTTTCCACTTTCTGACAACCAATTTTTTTTTTTCAGGGGGGTCAATTTTTTCCACTATAACTTTTTTTTTTTTTTTGTCTTTTTCATTTTTATCGGTACCAGGGATCGAACTCACGACTGCCTGCTTACAAGGCAAGGCGCTTATGCTGCTGAGCTAAATCCCCAGCCCCCTCCATTATAACTTTTTAAGCATAACTTTTCCCTATTATTTCTATAAAATGATGGTAATAGTGAACATTAATATTTTATTTATATGGATGAATGATCTTTACTGAACTTTAAAATATGAGAAGCATTCATTGTATTTTTTCTAAAGTTATATTCATTTCGATATTCATGATATTTTAAGTTTTGGACCATTTTAGATGTATATACATACAGTGACTACATTCATTATAGGAAACATACCAGTACGTGAAAAACCTCGATTTTTTTCCCATTTCCCTCTGCCTTCCCTTTAACGCATCTTCTGATTCTTATTTATAAAAGTTTTGTGTCCATTTCTTCCTTCTTTCTCATTGTTGTTTTCCCTTACTTTACCTCTCCCACCTCCTTTCCAATTATATTCCTCCTTTCTCCTTTCCAATCATATTCACATGCTGAGTTCTCCTTTCCAACTATATTCTTCCTATTTTACAATGTTCAGTATATATTTTAGTCCTTATTTACACTTCCGGTTTTTGACACCAGAGAAAAAATGAGATATTTGCACATGTGTGTCCTACTGCTTTCACGTCAAGCATAACCTTAAGGTGCATCCATTTAGCTAGAAATTTAGTTAGCTCCAGTTTATTCTTTTTGGAAGACTAGAATGTATATATAAGGTATACATAATCTTCTTTATCCAATCATCTGTTGATAGGCATTTAAACTGTTTCCAAGATTTAGATATTACAAACTATGCCACTATAAATTTGGATGTGCATATATCTCTGTGTAGGAAATTCTTTCTTGAATATACCAAGAAGAGAAATAGTTGGATCAGAAGGAACCTCTAGTTCCAACTGTAGTTTTCTCTTTTTTTGAGGCATCTCTATACTAATTTCCACAGTGGTAGTGCCAGTCTATACTTCCACCAAAAGTGAAAAAATGTTCCTCTTTTGACACAGAGCGACCATCATTTGTTACTGGTTGATTTGTTGAAAATAACACTTATTTCGTGGGGAAAGATGGAATCTCGGTGTTATTTTAATTTGCATTTCATGAATGACCAATGACGCTGAACATTTTTTCATATATTTGTTTGCTATTTCTACTTTTTCATCTAGGAAGTGTCTATTCATTTCAGATGCTTATTTTTGGATCAGGTTTTGGAATTTGGAGGGGGGGATACTGATTTTTTAAAAATTCTTTATAAATTTAGATAATCGTCTTGTCTGAAAGGCAGCTGGCAAAAGTATTTTCCCATACAGTGGATTATGTCTTCACTCTGTTGGTGGTTTCATTTGCTGAGCAAACGCTTTCTAATAAGATCACATTCCAGTTGTTGATTCTGCATAATACTTCTCCTGCAGTTTGAGTATGTATATAAAGTCTTTGCATGTACCAGTGTATTAATAAGATCTATCTACCTTCCAGCAGATTTAGCATCTCTGTTTTAATATTTAGATTTTTTATTTTAGTTAGATGTATGGGGAAAGGCATGGATTTAGTTTTAATCTTTGGCACATGAAAAGCCAGTTTTTCAAGCACCACTTATTAAATAGCTTGTCTTTCTTCTGAACATTTTTTTGGGTCTTTGTTAGAGATAAGGTGAGTAAGTATGCCTAGAGTTGTTTTTGTATTTTCTAGTCTGTTCCCTGGGTCCTTCGATCTGCTTTTTTTGTTCGTTTTGTTTTTATCAATACCAAGCTGTTTTTTATCATAGTAACTTATTAGGATAGTATCAAGTCAGTGATTGTTATGCCCTCTACCTTACCTTTGTTGCCCATAAATGCCTTTGCTATTCCAGATCTCTTTTGATTCCAAAGTATTTTAGCGTTGTTTTCTCTAGCTCTGTTGGAATTTTGATCAGGATTGCATTAAGTATCTACAGAAATCTTGAAAGTATTGTTATTTTCATTATATTGGTTCTTCCTACTCACAAGCAAGGGATAATTTTCAATTTTCTAGTATCTTTTACGATTTCCTTTTTTTCAGAGTACTGTAGTTTTCAAAATAGAGATCTTTTACTTAATAATACTGAGTACTGGGTATTTTGTTTTTGGGACTCTACATTGAAGGTGTCATTTCCCTAATTGTACTCTAAGTGAGTTTGTTATTCGTGGATAGGAAGGCTATTGATTTTTGAGTGTCGACTTTCTATTATCTATACTACTGAGTTTGGTCATTAAATCTAAAGCCTTGGTAGAGTTTCTGGGTTTTCTATATAGAGTGTCATGTCATCAAATAATGATAATTTGAATTCTTATTTTCCTATCCTTATGCCTCGCATTGTTTCCTCCTGTCTAATTGGTCTGGCTAATATTTCCAGAATTATATAGAATATGTGTGGTGACAGTAAGAATCTAGAAGCTTGAAGTTCAACATAAAGTTGTTTTTTTGTGCTCATTATTGCCTGATATGTGTATTCAATGCCATAAATATTCTTTGTACAACTGCTTTCATTGTGTCCCATAATTTCTGATATGTTGTATTGGCATTATCATTTATTTTTAGAAATTGTATAACTTGTTTGATTTTATCTGTGACTCATTGATATTTTAGGAAATTGCTACCTAATTTCCATATGCTTATGAAGTTCTTGTGATTTCATATGCCACTGATTTCCAATTTCATTACACTATGAACCATAACATGCATAATATAATTTCAACATTTTTGCATTTACTTAAACCGCTTTGTGAGCTAGTATGCATTTTATTTTGGAGAAAGTCCTTTGTGCAACTGAGAAGAATGTGTATTCTGATATGTGTAGTGGAATACTGTGATGACTATTTGTTCAAAAATTTGGTTCAGTTTGATTATTTCATGTTAATTTTTGTCTGGTTTGTCTGTTTGTGACAATAAGTTATTAAGATTCTCCCATTACAATTGTATAAGTGCTTATTTGACTTTTCATGTCTGTTAGTATTTGTTTTATAGTTGATATTTGTTTTATAGATGGATACACTGGTATTTGGTGCATATATATTTTTGATTGTTATCTCTTCTTGTGGAATTGTTTCCTTTACAAAGTTATAGTGACCTTCCTTGTCTGTCTTAATCAGTCTTAGCTTTAAATCTTTTTGTCTGCAAATAAAATTATCTCTGTTTTTCTTTTTGCATGAAGTATTGCTTTCTGCCCTTTGACTTTAAGTACATGAATTTATTTTTGAATTACATGCATTTCTTGTATGCAGTATATTCTTGGGTCTTGTTTCTTTATCCATTCTACTAGTCTGTTTCTTCTGATTGGAGAACTGAGTCCATTAATAAATATCAGTGATTATAACTAGTGTGTATTCATTTTTCCTTGTCATGCTATTTCCTATTGTTAGCTCCCTTTTATTTTATCCTCTGTTGTTTCTGTATCCTCTATTAATCATTTGTCATCCTCTTGGATTCATTATGTTGGGGTTCATGGAGGTGTAATTTTTGTTATTCTTTCTAGAATATCCTTCCTAACATTTTGGGGTGCTGGTTTAGTGTTCATGAATTTCCTTGAGTGCTCTTGGCAAAAAGTATCTTATTTATCCATCACATTTGAAAGATAGTTTTGCTAGGTTTATCAATCTGGGTTGGAGGTTGTTTTCTTTTAGAGCTTGAAATACTTCACTCCAGCCTCTCCTTGAGTTGAGGGCTTGTGTTGAGAGTCTGCTGTGTTTCTAATGGGTTGTCCTTTATGGATGGTTTTCTTTTCTCTACCCACTTTTTGTATACTGCCCTTGTGCTAAATTTCTGGAATACTGACTATTACATTCCTCATTATAGAATTTTTTATTGATCATAGCTATTTGGACTTCCATATGTGTCATTTATCTGTATGGAAAATACTTGTTGCCATGACAGGGAAGTTTTTTTGTTGTTGTTGTTGTTGGTTTTTTTTTTTTTTTTTTTTTTTTTGTCTTTTTCCTTTCATCGGTACCAGGGATCGAACTCATGACTACGTGCTTGCAAGGCAGGCACTTATGCTGCTGAGCTAAATCCCCAGCCCCGACAGGGAAGTTTTGCATGATGTCTGTAACCAGATTTTTTTATGTCATTTGTGCTGTCTCCTGATCTTTCATTGACTCCAGATAACCTTATTTTATGCTTCTTTGCAACATCAAGTAGCTATGGAATTGATTCCTTGTGATCACTTGCAATTTTTAAGGAATCTTTCTTTTATGATCACTGACAAAAATCCTGGTTTCTATAAGATTCTGTCCTCACATTGGGTCATCCTCACATTGGGTCACATTGGGTCACATTGGGTAGAATTTTTAATCTACTGAACATCTGTTTGAATTTATTTTATGAATTACATTTCTTCTCTATGTAATGTTTTCATGGTTTCCATCATTTTCCTAAGCTTTTCTCTCTCTTATTTTTTCAATCTGTATCTGCCCTAAAGTCATTAAGCATGCCTTTTTATGGTCACTATCTCTCCAGTTATTTGTGAAATCATTTCTGATTTGACATCTTTTTTTCTAAGAGCCCCTTTCATTTGCTTTGTTGTTACCTTCTCAGCAAGGTGTCTTCCAGATTTTTCTATGTCATTGCCCTCTGAGTAGTGAGTTGGCAGAGCGGAGTTGCATATTGTTTGTCTTTTCATTTTGTATGGTTCTTCTTTTAGCTTAATTCCTGGGTCACTGTTTATAAACTGCCTACGGTTAGCAGCTTTGTTGCTAATATTTAGAACCTTTAGGAAGTGCTGTTATTCAGAAGTGTCTTCCAGGTGCAGCTGGAGTTTGGGTTTTGAGTATATTGTGGGATCCTACTCTTCTATTTACTAGGGATGAGAAGTTTCTGCTTGGTCCAGACCCTGTTGCTTTGGCACTGGCCTGTATACTGTTTAGGACCCGCATTCTCAGTTTTGATATACCAGGGAGAACAACTGGTTTGAACAATTATGTTATCCTAACCAGAGTGGAACAATCAGCAATAATAATAGCATGAAAAACAATGTAGAAAATGACAGAGACAAGTATTAATTTGCCATTTTTAACCATATGAACTTCAGTTTTAATTATATAACAAAATCTACAAAATTTATTATAGCAAATAAACCATCAATATATTAATTTTACCCTTAGGGGACAAAATTGAGAAGGCATTAAGGGAAGAAATAAATGGAAGAAAAGGAAGCAATTAAAAGTAAGGGCGGAGGACAAAGGTAGGTCTTGTAGAATTTGGGAGACTGGAGCAAAACATGGAGGAAAGAGGCATGGGAAAAATAACAAGAACAGAACAGAGAAACAAGAACAAAAACGAGAAGCCATGTTCACACTATATAAAAACATGAACAATGAAGAAAAAACAAAACCTAAATAAAAACAAAAAATAAACAAGAGAGAAAGAAAATATAAAAGAAAGAAAAATATTTTTAAAAGGAAAAGTAAAAAAATGTCACCTTCAAGGTTTCTTTGTGCTGTTTACTGATGTGAGCAGAGTCCACGTTCCATGTTCATCAATCCCAGCAAGCCGGCAGCAGCTCCACAGTGACTGGGAGATAACGCCAAAAGTCTGCACCTTTATTTTCATTGGCGCTTAGGCTGACCTCTAGGACTGACACCAGACCAAGCCACCCTGCAGCAGTCTTGATATCCCCTGCTGTATTGGTTGGGAACAGTAGAGGGTCACTCCAATTTCTGGGCTCCATTGGCCATTCTCCACATGGCATCCAGACAATCACCCTCTCTTGAGAGGAGTCTAACTGGGGCAGCTTAACAGCCTTGCTCTCCGCTGCTGATCATTTCACTGCTCCACTGTGTGCTTCTCCACAAAGGCCTCTGGGATCACCAGCCATTGTGGTCACCAGTCTCTGTGGATGCCATCAGAGCAACTGCAGCTTCCAACTACCCATCCCTTGCAGTGAATCCAGGCTTAGAGAGAAAGCTCAGCCTGCCTCCTCCTTCTTCCTTGAATTTCATCTTTTGCTCATTTCATGAATTTAAGTTTTCCTTCAAATCCTTCCTGTATGTAAGAAGGAGAGATCCACAGCAATTCCCCACATTGCTGTATGCTCCTGTTTGCCTCCAGTTCTTAGACAGCGGGTTTTCTCTGCTGCGTACCACTCTAACATTTTCCTCATGGCTCGATATTCATATTCTTGAAAGTAGACACTTCTAAGATTGTGCTTAGTAGATGTTATGTTACATGTAGCCAGTACACTAATCAATTAGAGAATATTTAAATTTTATTTATAATTGTGAAATACTTCGGGAGGTGGACCTCCGAATTTTTGTATTTTATGTGTAAGTTACCTTTAATAAGAGAAGACAAAATAATTTATTTAACATAATGCTAACTCAAATATTCTCTCATAACACAGCATTTAACAATGTATGATTAATTTTGAGAATCATAAGCCAATCAAAATTGAGTAACATTATTTTTTTCTTTCTTCCTCCTGATTTGTTACACTTTCAATAGGTACACCAAAAAGCACGTGTTTTAACCCTCAAAACAAGAGTTTTGGAGATAGCTACTCATAGAGGGGGATACAGGGGACTACCACTTTTGCAAATTATTAACTGAAATTATGCAAAAGATGGAGCTGTGAGCTTGCATTCTTTCTCAGATGATGGCACAGCAAGGAAGTCCTCACTAAATATGTCCCCTGAATATTACATTCCCAGCTTCTTGAACTGTATGGCAAAATAATAACTATTATTTATATATTAATCAGTTTGTGGTATCTGTCATAGCAAAACAAAATGGACTGAGATAGAAAATTATATCACTGATTTACTTACAATCCAGAATGAAAGCAAGCAGGTGAGGTGCATTTCTGTCATTCCTGTCCTCTGTCGGACTGAGGCAAGATTATTGCAAGTTTGAGCCCAGAGTGAGCAACTTAGTGATTAACAAAACCATTTCTCAGAGTTGAAAAACAAATTTAAGAGAATGGCTGGAGACATAGCACAGTCCTGATTTCAACCCCAGCACCACAAAGAAAAAGCTTGTAAATCCCAAAATGTATTTGAATAAATTTGAAAAACAATATATTGAATTGACATTACACAGTTTGACTCTGCCAAACAATTGTTTTGCTAAACTGGTGAAAATGTTAACCTTTCACCAAAAATCTTTTTGATTTGTGAAAGGGGATTTTGTTATCACAATGAATTTGGAGACTCACTCTAAGACGATCAATAATGTGAAGCCTGTGGTACTAATATCATTACTCTTCAAAAGTGATTGATACAAAGGGCGCGTTTTAAAATACTAAGCTGTCCAGTTTTGATGCATGATAAATAGCTTCAACATGATTATATTTGGAATGAGAAAAAGAATCTCTCCCAAAAGCTTTAAAGTCTGTGCTAAATAAAATGCTGGAAAATATATCAGCATTTTGTATTTCTTATGACTAAAATTTATAAAATCAAAATTGATGAACAAAAGAATAATGGCAATTTTTCAGTCAGATTCAGTTTGAAAGACTTTTGATCAAACATCCAGCACTGAGAAAGAAATTACTCCTTACTCAGTAACTTTGCCAAGATTTGTGCTTACAGCAGGGAATGGTAAGGCACACCTATAATCCCAGTGTTTGGAAGACTGACATGGGAGAATGACGGCAAGTTTGAGACCAGCTACAAAGTGAGTTCAAGCCAGCCTGAACTGCATAGTGAAGTCCTGTCTCAAAAAAGACATAAATAAATAAATAAATAAAAGACAAAAACAGAAGGAACTCTTCATTGTCCTTGGTCACTGTAGTTTAAAAATGCTTATATTATCAATAAAACAAAAGAAGAATAATTAAATTGCAGAAATTAATGTAAATGCAATATTGTACTCTTTCAAGAAAATCAATTTCTCTTTTGATTTACTCATCATCAGACTACTTATTCAAAGAATGTGTAATACTATTAACTTTCTATGTGATTTACAATTTTGTTAAACTCTATTGAACTAATGGCCAACATTTTTTTTATTCCTAGTTATTTTTAATCAGCAGTCTTCTTCAAGAAATTTCAAAAAGAAATAAGTGAAATTACATTTAAACATCTAGATATTAATTACACAAAATACTTAAAATAAGATTGTATACAAAGATGATAGTGTACTATCCCCATGTTTTAATATTAAATAATACATCATCTTGGGCAAAATATTTGTTTAGGTATTTTACCATGTTTCATTGTATGTTTTGCTTTTATTTTGAAATTTAGAGAGTAGTTTATACATTCTGGATGCAATTTATTTATGTAGTGCATATTTATCAAATGTTTTCTCCCAGCCAGTGGTTGTTCTTTTAAGTTTTGTAACGGTGTATTTCAAAGAACATGTAATCTTAATTTCCATATTTTGAAACATAGATTGTGCTTTTGGTATCATATCTAAAAAAATCATTCCATAACAAAAGATCACAAAGACTTCCTTATGTTGTTCTTCTATAGGATTATACTTTTAGGGATCCATACTTAGCCCTATGATCTACTATCAATTTATTTCCTATATGGTGTGGTATATATATTGAGGATCAAAACTTTAAAAATCACTATTCAAAGCTTTGAGCAATGTGTTGAAAATGTTAATTTTATTTATATAGCTGCCATTGATATATGATACAAATTAATGTTCAAGGTTTAAAATTACTAGAAATAGACTCATGTGCTGTTTTTTGCTGAACTCCATCAAACATTGATGTACTTATTTGTCTTGAGGTCAGTATTATATTTTCTCTATTACTGCAACTTTATATCCTATCTAAAATTTAAATTTTGCTGGGCCTTGAAATTTGTTCTTTTTCAATTGCATTTTGAATATTTTTGGCACTTTAACTTCGGCATCACACTTGATTTTAGGATCACTTTTTCAACTGCTAAAAAATCTGTATTGGGAATTTGACTAAAATCATTTTGAGTTATACATCAACCTAAGGAGAATTTACATACTAACAATAATCATTTTCCTGATGCTTAAACAAGATGTTCTCCCATTTATTTAGATTTTTAGTTTTTCTTAACAACGTTGTAAATTTGTTAGTGTACAAGTCATACACATGAAAGTTTTACTAAATTTGATCCTAGTTACTTTAGAATTGTGATGTTATTACAAATGGCACATATTTCTTTAAATTCACTCTGTATATTTCATTATTAGTGCACAGAAATACTTCTGATTACTTTGTATTTCCTTGATGCTAATACAGGGAAAATATAGTTAAATACAATATTATAGTAAGAGAAATAACAACATTACAGGCATATAAAATTACTAAAATTTACCTTAAACTGGAAAGGAATAGGACTCATTAGTACTCACTTAAAAAGTGAGAAAATGCTCTTCTACAACTGATATGGTGGTCATGAATTGTAATAAATTTTAAAATTCCAACAACTGATCCACTGTGATCTTGAAACTATCATTATTTCAAGAATAAGAACTGAAAATAGAGGAAATAAAGTATAACCTTGTGTGAAAAAATGATCAATGGGCAGTAACAACAGAATGCAATTGTGTGTGGGCAAATTATGGAAAGACATAAAACATAATTTGTTCACTTAGAATGTAGACAGATATTAGATTATTTTTAATATAATAAATAAAATACATTATTGTTATAATACAATGATTTTATAATAACAACAGTTATATTTTCCTGAACATTGTTTTACTAAATATTTTAACATATTAATAGTGTTAATATTGTTAGGTCTGAGAAGGGGAGGAAGGGGAAGGAGAAGAGGAGTGGATGGCCATGAAAGGAGTGTGTTGGCCATGGGAGTGGGCGGCGGTGGCTGCAAAGATAAGACATATAAAATATAATTAACCTTTATTTCGAGAATGCGGGGAGAGACCCCCCCAGCCCCGGGGCACAGCATCTCCACCCCGGGGCCGGCGGTCTCTCTCTGGAACACACTCTCCCTTTCTTCTGTCGAACACATGGAGTGAGGCCCATAAGTAGCCTCTGTCTCGGGTGGACCCCAAGGGGCATTAGGGATGCACAGGTATTTCATTGGCACACATTTGGTGCCAGGGACAGGTTCTTAGGGATGGGGGTATAGGGTTACAGGTAAATCTATAGGGGCCGGGGAGGCAGGAGCCCCCTAACTTGGCTGAGGCTTTTCCTGGTTAAAGTGTCCCGTCTGGGCCAGCAACTCTTTCATATCCCGTTTTATGATTATTAGGAAAAGGGGCAAAGATTTCTCTCTGTAACTACTTCCTGCTGGCTGAGGGTGCTGTATTGGGGTTTAGGGGAGTCGAAGGGATGAAGGTTGATGCCCAGGTAGATGCTGATGTTAGATGTTTTAGCCAGGACAACTTCACTGGTGAATGCACGTATGTTAGACTGGAAAAAACAAAGAGACAAGATGTTATGAGGAGACATGGCACTGTCATATTTATGGACCCAAGTGAGGTAGAGGGAAAGGTGTCTTTGATTTAGACCTGTTATTCTATCAGGATGACCTTGAGGTGGCGAGGCAGAATTCTGAAAAATTAAACATGGGATTAGTAGGAGCGAAGTTATGAGAGGTGCTTACTCCCCCATATGAAAGCATAAAAGTTAAAAGGTAGGTAGGTAAGGTTTGTCTCTGGTATATATGACATTGGAGTCTGTAGGCAATCCTGTTAGAGAGTCCTGCTATAGAAATGATCATTAATAGAATGTAAGAAATTAAGAATCAAACTGGACAACAAAACATTACAACCTGTGAGTCATAAGGCAGAGATGAGTATCAAAAGGATGGTTAGATCTAGGGCCTGAGTGATGTGAAACCAGAATGGCAGTTTAAAAGGGAATAAAAGCATTTTAAGATTTAGGACTGGGACCTGTATAAAGATAGGCCCTGTTTGTAACTGGCATAGGTTGACCTTTAATACTCCATGAGACATTGAGGATTTATTAGCCTAACAACTCAGTAAGAACTCTGTATATGTGGTCTCTTATGTCCACGAATATAGAGAATGTCTTACCTTGAGAGTTTTAATGTGATTTGGATTCTGAGACAGACATCCACCAAGGCGGTTAGCCCCTGTGACCTTTGAGGGTGACAAGTTAGGGTGGCCACACCACTCTCTGGTGGCCAGGATAGCCTAAATAGCCCTGGAGTAAGGTCTCAAAGAATGCCAGGATGGGGGATTTTGTCTGATATCTTCTGATGAATTTGAGTGAGGCCCATGGCAGGGGGGCAGGTAGCATCACCTTGTGTAGATTTGTCTGTCTCAGAATTGTAAGTGTTATTTAAAATATGAACAACCATAGCAAGGTCTCTGTGGAGCTTGAAGGTCAAGTTTTGCCTTGTTGTTTGAGATCTGGGATATAGTAAAAGTTATCTGTAGAATTAAGTAAGTAAGTAGGAGCTTAATATTGGCATTTAAGATTATAAAACAGGCAGGTTGGTAAAATTATCAGGTGGCCAGTAATAGTGAATAAATGGTAGAAAAATTGTAAGAAAAAATAGCCTTTCTTGAGTGGAACTGAATTGTAAAAAAAGTTTGGGCAGGGCCGCAAGACTTTGGAAACGTGCAGTGTTTAAGGCAGCTTGAGATGCTGAGATAGCACCTGTAGGAAGAGAGCAGAGTTGTGCCTGGGGCGGGATGAGCACCACCACACAGCAGGCGGGGGGGGGGGGCTGACATGGAACATGCAAAGTGGGCGGGGCGAATGCTGGGAAACGGTAGGCGGGGCAGGCTGAGGTCCCACCCAGACGCTTACCGTGACGTGCTAAGAGGGTGCAGGGGGTGGGGCTTGGAGGCCTGCAGTGGTGATCAGAGGTGGCGCCTGGTGCCATGGAACTATGGCGGCCATAGCATGCTCCCAGCATGTGTCTGGTGCCATGGGGTGGCAGTGGCAGCCTGTGTGCCAGGTGCCGCGGAGGGGCGGGCTGGCAAGGAACATGTAGAGTGGGCGGGGCGAACACTAGAACACAGTAAGTGGAGCGGCTGAGGTCCCACCCAGACGCTTACTCCAGCAACTCTTTCAAATATATAAGAAAATATTTACATCATGTCAAATAGAAATACAGGGCCCTCCCTTATTCATGGTTTTACTTTGTGCAGTATCAGTTACTTGGCATTAACTGGTACTTAAAAATATTAAGTGGAAAATTGCAAAATTAACAATTGAGGTTTACGTCACATACCACCTTCAGCTGTGTGATGAATACTTGCAACATCCAACTCTGTCCTAACAGCATGAGTGACTTCCTTGTCTAGCACATCCACACTGCAGAAGATACCAGCTCACTCGTCATCCAGTAGCAATCTCAGTCATCAGATTAGCTACAGTGCAATCCCAGTGTTTGTGTTTAAATAACCCTTGCAAAGAAGCTGAATGATATGCAACAAGTTTTATGCATTCACCTTATTGCATCTCATTGCTAAGCATTGAATCATCTCCACACAGTCATAAGGAGTACTATAAGTACATCACAGTAACAGACTTTGAAAAAGAGGCAACATTCACAAAACTTTTCTTACAACATATCATTCTTTTTCTATATTTTATATATATTTTTTATATTTATTCATATTTACTTTTATTTATATTATTTTTATTTCCTTAATGGTTTAATTTACAAGTTGAGCATTGAATTTAGTGACTATATATAAGGAAAATGATTTTAGGAAGCCGTAGATTTCAGAAAATATCAAATGTAGATTGGCAGACCAAAGATGGCAGATAGATAACAGCAGGCTACGGAGGCTCCTTGAGATAGTCAACTTAGAATTCAACATAATATGGCACAAGGAGGTCCGAATAGAGGGAGATAAATTCTCTAGTTCCAAAAAGAAATTACGGTGAGAAGAACCAATCAAACATAGAGTCCTGGTCCTATTATTGGAACAACTAAAGGTTCAGTGCTCCCGTCGCAGCGGGCCACTTATCAAGCCGTCTGAGGTCCCACCGCTTCGACTCACAGGAGGTGCAGTCACACTGAGGTTGGGGCCTCACCCAGCTGAACAGAGAGCTGAGGTGGCAGGGCGTCTGCATTGACTTGTGGTAAGTGACGAGAGTGTGAGCCATTCCACAGAAAAGGGGCTCCAGTGGATGATATTCTGGGACTGGGCAGGACTGGCAAGTACAAGAGGCAGCAATGACTTCAGTCAGTTGTTCCCTTCCCAAATGTGTTGGTGGAGTGAGCTAAGCCTGGGTCACACAACCTGGCTAAGACCGAATAGGTTATACGAAATCAATTCCTTACAGCAGAGGTGCACAGTAATGCAGTGAAGCCTCAGAAGTTTGATTGACCCATCGGGAAGGTGGCACAGAGTAATACAGTGCAGGTCTCAGCAGCTTGATTGATCTGGAGGGGAGGGGCCAGCATACACTGCCCCTGTTTGCAACTCACCAGCACACTGCAGTGGGAAGGATCACCTAGCCAGCATACTTCAGAAGAATTTTAACCAACAAAGAAAGAAACTGGGGCCTCCTGGAAGAAACAAAAAAGACAGGAAGAGGAAGCAACAACAAAATTCCACAAGTCTCAATCCTGAAAACATTGACCTAGGAAGGGTAAATACAAAGGAGAATGGGAACAGCAAACATGCAATATCAGACACGGTACCAGTGGACATAAAGAAATATTTTTGGGACTTCATAGATGAGTGCAAAAGGAAATATTTAGCCATGTAAAGCAGGATATAAGAAGATTAATAAAAGAGATGCTAAGAATCCATCAAGCAGACAGAGATGGAAGAAGGGAGGAACTCAAACAAAGGAGAGAACCATTTGATGAAGAATATAAAAAACATAGAATACATGAAGCAGATTCAAAGAGATTACCAGGAAATTAAAAACTCTGTGGAAAGATGGCAAATCTGCTTGAAAGAAACTAAGGATAAATTATCCAAACTGGAGGACAGTTTTGCAATTTTGGATTATGAAAGGAAAATCTTTTTAAAAATAACAAGGAAACAAGCAGCAATAATACAAAGCTAGAAGATGACAAGAGGCTCTATAACTTGAGAATAAAGAATGTGAATGAAGAAGTAGGGGTACAAACAAAGGAACTACAAAGGCTTATTCGCAGAAATAACTAAGGAAAACTTCCCTAACATAGGAAAAGGAAATGATATTCTGATGTATGAGACATACAGAATTCCAGCCACCTACAACCAAAACAGAGCTACACCCAGGCATATAATAACCAAGATCCCAGAAATTCAATATAAGAATATGATATTAAAAGCTGTTAGAGACAAGACACAGAAAACCTATAAAAGAAGGCCCATCAGAATAATGGGAAACTTCTCAACACAAACCATCAAGTCAAGAAGAGACTGGAGCAAAATATTCCAAGCCCTGAAAGAAAATAACCTCCAACCCAGACTGATATACCCTGATATACTGTCTGTAGAAATTAATGGAGAAACAAGATGGTAGAAGATATTGTTAATAGTATATCAGAATTATATACCCACATTACTTGCACCACTCTTCTTAGATAGATGTTATTCTTTTTTTTTTTTTTTGATAGATTTTATTCTGTCCCAGTTTGTCTACTTGCATTAAATTTGAGGCACAGACAGCTATCCCCAAAACATCAGGATATAACACAGTAATCATCTTTAATTTCTATTATCTTAATCTGGCACCCTGTATGACTTATATTGTTTTATCATGACTGATATTAGTTAAATCTGATTGTTTGATTGCTGTTTTGTATTGACAGATTTTATTCAAAACTTATATGACTGATAGTATCAATTCTGAGTGTATAGGCAACTACACTGAAGATGACAAGACTCTAAGATACATATTCTGGTTTGATAACTGCCTGTTTTTGAAGTTTTATTCTATATACAAAGTTCTGTTTTTATAAATACTGTTATGTACTTATATATTTAATTATACTATGTCTGATGATATAGCCAATTCTATTGAAGAGAACAAGAGAAAACACAGGAACTATGGTAGAACTCCTTGTACAACGGTCTTATATGCCTTTTTTGTTTCATGTGTTTATAGGAATACGTTTTGTTTTTTCTTGCTTTGTTTTGTTTCTCCCTCTAATATAGAAAAGATAGAAATACATGTTAAGAGTCATGTATGTGTAGAACCTATAAACAGTTTATGAGAACTGGTCTTAAGACACATGATGTAAAGAAGAGATACTCTGAAGAACAAGAGACACTAAAATACCCAGTGCTGATCCTAGAGTGTCATAATGTGAAACTCAGCAATAGTATTATTCATTGTTCAGAGTGATATTAGTCTGCTTGTGTTTGTTTAATATGAACATAAATGAAGATATGGCTAACTGCATGTATGTTTAAGTGTATAGGATTAATAACCATATTTCTAAATTTTTGTTGGATAGTTCAACAGAACTGGTTGCAGTCTCACTGTTTGAATCCCCATTTTACATTCTCCACTTTAGTATCTTGAATAACTACTTGTAAAAGGACAATCTGTAATCAACAAGTAGTATTTCTTTATTTTTTTTTTCTTCTAAAGTATGTATAATTTCTACCTGTTTTCTGTTTTTGCTTAGTCTTTCTTTACACAAAATTTTTAAAAAAGGAAATATCAAGTGCGGATAAAGAAGAATTTCTATACATATCATTTATGAAATAGTGAAGGTTCTAAGAAGTTGCTTATAGTACATAGCTTTAGATTACCTGATCCATGCTTTATATTTAGAATTAAAACAAAAATAGATTGAAGAAGAAGAACCTATCCAACCATTAGTACAGTTATGAGAATGATTGTTTTAAATACATTAAACATCCTTGGATTATTTTCTCTAAAACTGATGCTTAAATATGAAATTCCTTCAGCACAATTAACAATTAGGTAAATTTTAATATCTTAGTTAAGTTAGTGTGTCTATAACAAAATACCTGAGGTTTGCTTATTTATAAATAACAGAAGATTAGTTCATGTAGTGAAATTCAAGAATATGACCGCAGAAGCAGTAAAGGTCTGTTAATAAAAATTTGAAGAGTAAGAAGAACAAGACTAGAATAGCAAGAAAGGATCTAATTTATTTTTATAATAAGCACACACTCTCAGTAACCAACTTACTTCCAAAATACCATCAAGATCTTTTATGACTAATCACTAAGATCCCAAACCCCAACATGATGCATTGGGGATTAATCTACCATCATGCAAACTCTGAGACACACTCAAACCATGACAACTGGCCCACTGCTCCCTATTCATGTCCTCCTTATCATGCAAATATAATCTTTTCATCTCAATCATTCCAAAAGTCTCAATTCATTCCAACATCAATTCAAATGCCAAAGCTCAGAATCTCATTTAAATCATAAATGGGTGAGACTCAAGGTAATACGCATCCTAAAGCAAAATCCCTTTGCACCTCTGCCACTCTGAAGTTAATAAGTTATACACCTAGAAAATATAACAATGGGACAGGTATTTCAGAAGGGAAGAATAGGCCAAAAGAAAGAGTAACTTTTCAAATATGTGAAATCTTGGGCAAGAAAAAACACTTTAAAATTTTAAGTTGAAAAATTATCACTCTTTTCTTACTCTGTGTAGTTTATCTTCTGCACATTGATGTGAAGATTGGACCCTAAATCGTCAGGTAGCTCGAACGTCTGTAACTCTGCCCTTCTAATAGCTCTAACAGATTGAAACCTTGTGCCCTCAGCTTGGGCTGACTACAGCCTTCTCACCTCCAGCTGAAGCATACTGCATGGGAAGGTGATATGCGGTACTTCGAGGTGCCTTGGGCAGCAAATTCTGAGGTCTTGTTTGCACTTCTCTGAAAACCTTGCTGGCCGGGCCTTGTTCTGGACTTGCGATGGAAGGAACACACTTAAGGGTCTCTGAGATGCTTTTGCATTCTTTCACTACTGTCGTCAAATATGCCTGATTCTTTTCTATCCATATCAATGTGTTTAGCAAATGGTGACTTGGCAATATATGTCATTCACTTGCTTGTTACTTTATACTTTTTTGTTTTCTTTTACTTTTGTGTTTTTTTTTTCTCTTTTTTTTCCTGAAATAAGGGGTTGAAACTCAGCTTTTGCATTGAGCTATATTCTGAGGCTTTTAAAATTAGTTTTTACATGGTCATGCTGCAAAATTTCTAAGTCTTTCAATTCAATATCCATTTTAAGTACAAACACTATCTTTAAAGGAATTCCCTGAACTCCTATTATTTTGTTATTTTCAAAGTAGTAAAAACGTATCTTCAATATTTTGCTCTGAGCAGAAACAGTTATTCTAGTTTATCATTCAGAAATTCAACTTTTCTTAAAGACCTTAGTCATGAGCATAATGTACCCATTTTTGTATGTTTATAACAAACATGAAATTTGCTGTACTCTCCTGTAAGATTTTTCTCATTTTTTACTGATATTTCATCAGAAAAACTTTACGGTTTGAATATCTAGCAATATTCTAATCATGATAACTAAAAGAATCTCTAAGACATTTCAAACATCCTTGTAGATATCTTATTCTTTTGAACCAGCCCTAGAATTTTCTTTAAATCTTAGCTTCCAAACGTTTTCTTTTATATTCTAAATTGTTCGACTCATCCAGTTTCAATAAACTTCAAGATTTCCAGTTGTTTTTTAGAGCAACAACTGTACTTCTCACACCAAAATCTGTATTACAGTTCCAACAGTTGATGAATCCATAAATTGTAGATGGGTAGGCTGGCAGACAGAGATACATTTATGAGGGGAACTTGCTCAAATTATTATGAGACTGAGAAGTTGCATGAGAGGACCTCTCCAGCTGAGAGGCCTTGGGATATCAGTAGCCTAACTCATTTTAAGTCCTAACCCCTCAGAACCAGATGATTATAAGCTTGATGCCAAAACCTGAAACCTCTGGTGGCCCACTGGTTCTCAGTTCTCCATAACTTTTCAGCTATAAAGCCCCAGAGATTGAAGAATTTGAAGTTCTTATATCCAAGAGTAAGAAGAGGGTTCCAATTCCAGGAATGAGAGTATAATGGTTGATACATTTTATCAACTTGAGAAAACTAGAATCTTAATTAAGTAACTTTAAAAATTCTACATCATAAGGCATAGAGGGGTGTCCCCTTACTGCTTTTGGATTGTTGATCATTATGTCAATTTGAGAAGTTTAGAAGTTTAATTATGTGACCAGCAGGAGGCCAGGATCCTCAGCTTGTAACCACCCTCAGCCTGTGCAAGAGGATGGCACAGAGACGAAGTGGTGGAAGGGACCCACTGGACAGGGCAGGTAGCTTGCAAACAGTAAAAGGAAAATGAGGAAGGACTGGCTGCTGGTTCTTAGGAGGAGCTCTAGTCTTCACCTTCAATTTGGATATCATCTTCTGACTTCTGGCGCACTGTTTGCCTTCCTTCTGGGACTCTTCATTCTTTCTAGCATAGACTCTTCCATCTTTGTTGTACACTGCTGAACCTTCCATTGTAGATTCTTCACTTTTCTATTACAGACTTGTGGGGGATGAGGTGTCACTTTGTAGGCCCAACCCCCTCTAACCTGCAATTTACAATAGCCGCCCTGGTATGCGAGAAGGAGGTAGAACGGGAATGCCTGTTCTCAGTGAGCCCTCACCCTCTGGAATCCATACTGTGAGCTGGCTTTGTTTTGCAGAAGTCTTGAGGAAGTGGCTGGCCACCCTTTGTGACACTAACAGCAGACAAATTAACAACATTCTTGAGCTAATGAATTTCTTCCTGGGCTAGAGAAGTTGTGAGAACTGGTTGTGATTATTTACTTCACTTAGATAGTTTTAGAATAAACATTGTAGTCTGTCACGTTGTAGCTTGCCACAAAGAATGCCTTTTCACTACTTAATTATCTGGGCTCTGTGAATTGATCGGGTTTACTATATATGAATCCTAAAATAAAGATTGTGCGTACAGTGCGGTACAGTGCAGTGCAGTGCAGTGTAACGCGGTGCAGACAGCAAAGGTGTCTCTCCTGTCTTTCTTTTCCAAGCGCTGTACCCCCCGTGTCCCGACAAGGCGTGCGTGTTTACCTTGCCCGGAGTTCAGAGTGCTCTAGACACTCACGACAAGTGGCGCCCGAATTCAGGGACTCCGAAGGTCGCTTAGGAAGGTAAGTATAATTTTATTACGGGGAAATGGGACAATCTGCTTCTTCTCCTTTCTTAAAAATTCTTAAACATTTATTATCTATATATGGCATATCGCTCAGGTCAGCTGACTTGGATATGTGTATTGATACAATTAAAGAATATAATCCTTGGTTTCCAGATGAAGGAACTTTGGATGTAGAAGTATGGAGGAAGGCAAGGGTTAGTATAGAAAGGGCTATGCAACAGGAGGAAAAGATTCCTTTACGTTTTTGGGCTATTTGGTCGGTTGTGTACTCTTTATTAAAAGCTATGGAAGATGAACATATTGTAGAAAATCTTCAACTAGAAATTAAGCCAGTTATTCAGGAATTGCCCCTCACAGAGGAGGAGCAGAATGTAGTTCAAAATGACGCTATCGCTTTAAGTAGTGAAAAGGCGTCCAAACTAAAAGTAAAATCCACTACAGCCGACTCAGCTTTAGCTGCCGCAGCAATATCAAATTATGACAATCGCCCAATTTTACAGGCTATACAGCATTTAACACAAGAGGTGAAACAACTCTCCGTTAAGCAAAACCCGCCTATAGTTCCCTCTGCACCTCCTCCATCTAACCCTAATTGGAGTAAAGCCAAGCTAGCTTTGGCTGATTTACCAAAATTAGGGGATTCTGATGAGGAAAAGCCTGCCTTTGCTTTCCCTGTAATCAGACCTCAGCCAATAGATGGAGAGGCAGTTCCCCCTAGATGGGAAGCATTTAATATGGATGATTTAGCAAAATTAAAAAAGGCTGTAACCCTTTATGGCCCTCAGGCTCATTACACTAGAGAATTAATAACATCGGTAGCAGATCACTATGGTAATCTTGCTCCTTATGATTGGAAAGCCTTGGCCAAAATTCTTTTAAAGGAGCCAGAATATTTACAGTGGCACATGTGGTTTATGGAAGGTTGTGCGGAAAAGGCAAGACAAAATGCTGACGATCGAGATCCGAATATTAGACTCCTTTCTTATCCCATGCTCTCTGGTACAGGTTTCTTTGATACTGTTGAGCATCAGGCAGGAGCTCCAAGAGAGATTCATGCTCAATTAAAAGATATTGCTTTAAAAGCTTGGGATAAAATACGGCCTAAAGGATCAGAATATGGATCTTGGGCTAAAGTTCTGCAAGGAGCCAATGAACCGTATGTTGAGTTCGTTGCAAGACTTCAAAATGTTATAGAAAAAACAGTAGTGGGACAAGACTTACAAGAGCATCTCTTAAAAATGTTAGCTTTTGAAAATGCTAATGATGAATGCAAAAGGGCTTTAATTCCAATAAAAGATACTGGAACGATTGACAATTTTATAAAACAATGTAAAGATTTAAATTCAGAATCTAGGAAAATGCAACTGTTTGCTGAGACCATGGCAACCACGTGGACTAATTGGCAATCTAAAAAGGAACAGTCTTTAAAATGTTTTAATTGTGGTCAGATAGGACATGTAAAGAGGGCCTGTCCAAAACTTGTAGGCAATGATCAAAAAAAGAGATCTAGAGCTCCTGGCTTATGTCCAAAATGCAAGAAGGGAAATCATTGGGCTCGTGAATGCAGGAGTAAACAAGTTAATTCAGCTGAACAAAAGGGAAACGGGAGAACGGGCCCTACCCCGGGCCCCGGACAAATCAATGGGGTAAATCTACCGTATTCTCCCTACAGCCAGCCACCCAACACAGTGCCGCAGTGGACATACCAGCCTTAAAAGATGTAGAATTAAGAGGAGGACAATCTCCCGTGAAAATTCCTACAGGAATTTTTGGTCCTCTGCCTGCGGGAACTTTTGGCTTGCTCACGGGTAGATCTAGTTTAAATCAAAAAGGCATTACTGTTCACTTAGGAATTATAGATGCAGACTATACTGGAGAAATTCAAATTCTGATGTCCTCACTTACAGATTATAAATTATTAAAGGGAGAACGTATAGCTCAACTCATTTTACTGCCTTATATCCCAATAGGATCCTCTGTTGTTCAGCGAACAGGAGGGTTCGGCAGCACTAACCCTATTAATGTAATGTGGACAGCTAAATTATCTCAACAACAACCTCTTATTAATATTTTTATTGAGCATAAGAAAATTCAGGCTCTTATAGATACAGGCTCGGATATTACTATTGTTAAACCTACTGATTGGCCTTCTCATATTACTTATACTATTATTCCATGTAATATAAAAGGAGTAAGTAAAACTCCAGTAAATACAATTGGACAAGCCACAATGCATATACATATAAAAAATGAAGAGGGTCAAGTTGCTGTTATTAAACCTTATATCTTAGAGGTACCAGTTTCTATTTTAGGAAGAGATGTATTAGAACAATGGGGAGCTTATATACATTTTTAATATTTTGCATGTTTCTACAGCCTAGGGAAATGAATCCTTTAAAGCTTAATTGGAAAAATGATGACCCAATTTGGATAGATCAGTGGCCTATGACTACTCAAAAGTTACAGGCAGCGCAGGAATTGATTGATCAACAGCTTTTTCTACATCACATAGAACCATCCACATCTCCTTGGAATTCTCCAATATTTGTGATAAAAAAGAAATCAGGCAAGTGGAGACTTTTAACGGACTTACGTGCTGTAAATTCATCCTTAATTCAAATGGGAGCCCTTCAGCCCGGTATTCCTTTACCCTCAGCGCTCCCTGCTGGTTGGTTTGTATATGTTATAGATTTACAAGATTGTTTTTTTTAACATCCCATTACATCCAGAAGATAGAAAACGGTTTGCTTTTTCAATTCCTCAAACAAATTATCAAAGACCTTATCAAAGATATCAATGGAGGACTTTACCCCAAGGAATGAAAAATTCCCCAACTATATGTCAAATTTATGTTGATGCAGCATTAAAACCAGTGCGTGCACGATGGCCTCAGGTTTATACGGCTCATTTCATGGATGATATTTTATTCTCATATAGTGATAGAAATGTTTTAGAAGATATTTTAAAAACTTTACCTCAATATTTTTCTCCGTTTGGACTTGTAATAGCACAGGATAAAATTCAAAAGGAAGAAGTTAGTCATTATTTGGGATATATTCTTACTAGACAAAAGGTGATTCCACAAAAAATGTCTATTAGGAGAGATAAGTTATCCACTTTAAATGATTTTCAAAAATTATTAGGGGATATTAATTGGCTTCGTCCCACACTAGGTATTCCTACCCATGCATTACAGCATTTGTTTGCTACTCTACAGGGCTCTTCAGATCCATCCAGCCCTCGTTCTTTAACAACAAAAGCCGAGCAAGAATTACAGTTTGTAGAACAACGAATTAAGGATGCATTTTTAATTAGGATTGATCCTAAATTGCCTCTAACTTTATATATTATTAATACTTTTCAATATCCCTCTGCAGTTTTAGGTCAAAATGCTATGCCAGTAAAATGGGTATTCACTAAAACTAAGCAATCTAAAAATGTTATGCCTTATATTGACATGGTTGCAGCTTTAATTATGAATGGTAGAGCTCGTTCTATAACTTTGATAGGAGAAGATATAAACAATATAGTTATCCCTTTAACTAAGGAACAATGGGAATATTTGTTGTCAATTACTGAAACCTTACAAATTGCTTTAGCAGATTTCATGGGAACTTTTTCATATCATTTTCCTAAAAGTAAATTATGGGATTTTTTTAGACGTCAACAATTTGTGGTTAATACCTTATTAGCTGTACAGCCAATTCCACAAGCTTTGACTATATTTACAGATGGATCTAAAAATAAAGCTGCATATTGGACTCAAAAATCTTACTGGGTACGTCAGACAAATTTTAACTCTGTACAACAAAATGAACTTTTTGCTATATTACAAGTGTTTTTAGATTTTCATAACCAACCTATTAATATTATAGCCGATTCGGCCTATTCTGTTGGAGTAGTGACAAATATCTATTCAGCTGCGTTATATTCTAATAAGCCTGCTTTATTGTCTTTATTTCAAAATTTACAAATACATGTTCAAAAAAGAAATCATTCTTATTTTATTACTCATTTACGTTCTCATTCTCAGTTACCCGGACCATTAGTATCAGGTAACAATGCAGTGGATTCCTTAGTTATGTTCACCACACCCGTTGAAGAACATCAATTTAATCATGCAAATGCAGGACATTTGCATCTTAAATATAAGATACCTTTTACAAAAGCTAAACAGATTGTAAAAGCCTGCCCTATTTGTAGACCATTACATTTAAAAATTATTCCCGCAGGTGTCAACCCTCGAGGAACTCAACCTAATGAATTATGGCAAATGGATATTACACATGTACCTTCTTTTGGTCGGCTTTCTTATGTACATGTAGTTATTGATACCTATTCTTCATTTCTATGGGCTACTGCTCAACAGGGAGAATCCACTAAAAATGTTATTGTACATTTATTGGAGACTTTTGCAGTTATGGGAATTCCTTCTAAAATCAAAACAGATAATGGACCTGCTTATACTAGCAGAACATTTAAACAATTTTGTGATCTCCATAATATTATTCATATTACAGGGATTGAATATAACCCCCAGGGTCAAGCTATTGTTGAAAGAGCACATGGCACTCTTAAGTTGCAAATTAAAAAATTAAAAAGGAGGAGTCAGGAGGATATTCAGATACCAATACTGTTTAAATTGCAAAACAGTCCAAAAACATTACTGCATCAAGCATTGTTTATTTTAAATTTTCTCAATTTACCACAAGGTGAAATATTAACAAGAGCTGAAAAACATTTTGAACAGCAACAACAGCCTTTTGTGATTAATGAACCTATTTGGACTAAAACAGCTCCAGAGGCTGAATGGGAGAGGGGCACATTGCTCTATAGGGGGAAAGGTTTTGGTTATATCTCCACAGAAAATGGAATTCAGCAGTGGGTCCCTGGACGATGGATCAGGACCCGCGTCTCCAGATCCTGTTCACCAGCCCCGGAGACAACTCCCCAAGGAACCGGAACCGTGCCTTCAGAAGCGAGCGCGAAACCAGCTAGAAGCTGAGGATGCTGAGTTTGTTCCTATCGCAGCCATGGCCAGATTAAAGCTAAGAAAATCCCGCCGCTCACAGCGACCAAATTTAAATCCCCTCCCTACATGGGGACAATTAAAGAAATTGACCATAGAAGGGCAACGGCTTGTCCTTCAAGCAGGAAAGCCTTTAAACCCTGAAAACTTGTTTTTAGCTTTATGTGCCTTGCTCACTGTTGCATCGGGGACTGAGTCTTCCAGATCCAAAGAAAATAACTGACGGAGCTCCTATATTTCAACAAAAGACGGCTCTCTTGTGGTGGGGAGATGGTGGAATCGCTAACCCTGCTGTTGCAGCCGAAGAATACCCTCATCACCTTCAAAATCATATTTGGAAGATCCCAGCCGCTATGCAACCTGTAACCTTGTACAATGTTTCATATTCAGGGACTAGTCGATCTGTATCTACTACTTATAATTTTACTAGGTTTAAAATGTATAATATTACTGTTTGTGCACCTCTACCTTATGTCTTTTTAGTGGGAACTTTTAATTTTACACATTTTTCTTGTACTTGTTTAAATTGTCAATTGTTTACATGCTTAAATAGCACACTAAATTTCACTAAGCCTTATACAGTTATGCTGTTACAACAAAAAACTCATATTTGGTTGCCTGTAAATTTAACTCGACCTTGGTCTCAAGACCCGGTAATTTCTGTTACTACTGAATTTTTTAAACATCTGTTAAAACGTACAAAAAGATTTATTGGAATAGTGGTTGCTGTACTGTTAAGTCTGATAACTGTAGCCTCTCTAGCAGCAGTCTCAGGAGTAGCTTTACATACCTCTTTGCAAGAAAAACATGTTGTCGAATTATGGCATGAGAATTCTCATGAACTTTGGTTAACTCAGTGGCAAATAAACGCCAAACTACAACAACAAATAGACCTCCTTAAACAAACAGTTGAATGGATGGGTAGAAAAATATTGGCTCTTCAGCATCAAGTGTTTTTAAAATGTGATTGGAATTCAACTACTTTCTGTATAACCCAACGACCTTATAATCAGACAGAACTTGAATGGGAAATGATTAGAATGTATTTAAATGGAAACACCTCTGCCCAGGAGGAAATAGAATCTTTGCATAATCAAATTGACAAGGATTTTGCAAAGCAAAATGATGATGAATCTCTAGCACAATTCGCGCAATTGCTTGCTCAATCTTTGAAAGGATTAGATTCCAAAGGAATCTGGCAGAGCATTACCCACACTTTTAGTGGCATGGGACTTAGTTTAATTATAGTTCTCATTGCCATAGTTCTTGTGTATTTTTACTGCATAAGACGAAATGCTATTAATAACCTGATCTTATGGAAATTGTTGTTAAAAAATAAAAAGGAAGGAAGTGTGGGGGATGAGGTGTCACTTTGTAGGCCCAACCCCCTCTAACCTGCAATTTACAATAGCCGCCCTGGTATGCGAGAAGGAGGTAGAACGGGAATGCCTGTTCTCAGTGAGCCCTCACCCTCTGGAATCCATACTGTGAGCTGGCTTTGTTTTGCAGAAGTCTTGAGGAAGTGGCTGGCCACCCTTTGTGACACTAACAGCAGACAAATTAACAACATTCTTGAGCTAATGAATTTCTTCCTGGGCTAGAGAAGTTGTGAGAACTGGTTGTGATTATTTACTTCACTTAGATAGTTTTAGAATAAACATTGTAGTCTGTCACGTTGTAGCTTGCCACAAAGAATGCCTTTTCACTACTTAATTATCTGGGCTCTGTGAATTGATCGGGTTTACTATATATGAATCCTAAAATAAAGATTGTGCGTACAGTGCGGTACAGTGCAGTGCAGTGCAGTGTAACGCGGTGCAGACAGCAAAGGTGTCTCTCCTGTCTTTCTTTTCCAAGCGCTGTACCCCCCGTGTCCCGACAAGGCGTGCGTGTTTACCTTGCCCGGAGTTCAGAGTGCTCTAGACACTCACGACACAGACTCATTGGTTTTCTGATATGAATTTACACGGAACACTGCAGTGAGTTCCAGACTTTGAGTTGAACACTAGTATCACCCTCACAGAGAAATCCTTTATCAATGCTCTAGGCATTCTTTAATCCAGACAATTGATAACCAAAGTTAGTTATCATTAACTCTAGCTTCCATTGCTGTTATTGATTTTAACTTTTAGGGTCAGGCTTTTTTACTATTATTATCAAAGTTTATTGTTGTGTCAGTTCCTATTAAGGAATACGATTATGTCTCAGTATGCTATAGTATTCTATTATTAGTCATTCTGAATAACAGGTTTACTGGCGCTCTGCTTGCAATACATGATACTGAGTCTTGAAGGATGAGCCCAGAAGACCAGAGAGCAGAGCCATCACTCTAGGAAAAGTTCAGTGCTGTAAAACCTGTACGGTGTCATCCCTCAGCTGATGGTGAGATTCTAGAGATTTCGTGGACTAAAACAAGAGTCAAACATTTTTCTACTCTTGGCAGCATAATTGTTTCTCAAGCAGGACACCAAAATTAAGTCTTTTAGCACTTTTAAAATCCCAACTTGAATATGACACAAAGAAGAAAAGGCCAAAAGCTAAGACAGTAAAATGGAAAGACTAACTGCTCATTTTGGGTGGTCAACAATATTGTTACAGGAAAAGGCAAATGGAGAAATAATTCAAACACTGCAAGTTATTTGATACAAAAAGAAAGAAATCTGCCTCCCTCTTAGGTGTGTGGGGTATGGATGGTGGGTTTACAAAGATCAGAAAGGTGACTCTGTAACAGAAAAATAAGTATCTGAGTAGAGATAGGAGTTTAAGATGTCAGGAACAGTTAATAATACACACATTAGGTGAGTCTACGGGAAGGAAAAGTGATTATGGTAGCCTCTCACATTCACACTAATATTTGAAGACTCATATTTTTTTAAAAAATCAAGTTAAAAAGATTCAGTTTTGGAATGAATATTAGTGTGCTGGATTTACATTATTAATAATTTAAATAATTTTTCATTAAAAATAATTTTATAGCTTATTTTACATAGAAGACTCATGTCTCTGATATAATTCTAGCTAAATTTAATAGCAACATTGAAATAATAAAATGGAAATAACAAGTGATAAATCAAATATATATACAACTCAATGTACTTTTCTTTGGACATTTCTTGATACTTTCTGTTATTATTACATAAATTAAACAGGGAGAACATGCTTATGTAAAAAATATATAATATATACTTAAAAAAAAATTTTGGCACCCGGAATTGAACTCACAACCTCATGCTTGCCAGGTAGGCACTTATGTCACTGAGCTAAACCCCTGGCTCAATACTTTAAATATGTTGGGCTGGGGACTTAGCTCAACAGCACAAGCACCTGCCTGGCATGCACAAGGTCATGAGTTTGGTCACCAGTACAACAACAACCACAAAAAAGACCAATACATAACAAATTTCAAACATGTATTAAATGTTCAATATTCATTTTACAAATTCTATCAATGAAAAACATTTATATACATATATATATATAGGGTATAAAAGTGAAAGCTGATATTTTTGTTTCTATTTCATTTTCAAGAGTGCTACAAATGATAGTAGAAAAAAATTGAAGTAACATATAGAAAAAAATTCTTATTGCAAAAATGCTTCGAAGTTATAACCAAAAGGCTCTTGACCTCATGAGCACCTCTATCTTTCAGGAGAACAAAAATATCTCAAGTGGTTCAGTGCTTCTTTTTCTACCCATGGTTTCATTAATTTAGATATACAGTAAATGTTCTTTTGCAGTGGACTTGTTTGGTCAAGTCAAAAGAGACTGTAATAGCAGGGAATCACACGGAAAAGTGAGGTAAATTGGTTTCGGTATTGGTTTGCAGTAGAGATGAAATGAGTTGAAGCAGACATTTCTTTGTTATTTTTCCAAAAATACAAAAAAATTAAACTGAAGAATTTAATCCTCAAAGCATCTACTTTATTTCTACTCTTTATTAATTTTGTTCATTGTTAATTTTCAAATGCAGTTCAGGGAATTTTAGAAACTAATGCTGTATTTTTAAGAGTTTTTACTTAAATAGATAGATATAGGTATATGTATATATATATGAATACATGTAACTTCCCAGAAAAACGGATACAATTTCACAATACATTAGTTAATAAATGTATTTTTCTATGCAAAACAAAACAAATGAAACAAACAACAAAAACTTAGATCACCAAACGTGATTACTATGGTAAGTTTCAGTAAAATAAATAAATAACCAAAGTAAACCTTTAAATGTGACTTTTATCTTTAATTTGCTATGTAACAGAGAGGATGTTTTATTACATTCTGCTTTCACTATAATTCTGATTGCATTCTCTTTGGTTTATGTTGTATAGCACTAATAATAGGAAAAGTTATAAAATAAATCTAAGCTCCTAGTGTTTTGCCAATGCATATTATGGTAATTAAAGTTAAGAGCTATGCAACTCTCAAATTAATCAACTAAAAAGTATGCAGGGTTTTGTTTTTCAGAATCAATGAAAAAAACAGCAATACATCACAAAACAGTTTCATAGTGATTTTTTTCCAAAAGAAATATTTTGTTGGCAGTTTTGACACTGGTTTAAAATTTTAATGCTATTTAATTAAGTTTTTCCTGGTTTCTCAGTAGTGCTAAATGAGAGTTTTAGTACATGAAATTCAGTTTTATGGTCTGTTTTTATCCTTAAGGTTTAATGTACAATGGTTTTTATAAAGGGCTAGCTATATGAAGAGCACAAAGAGATTAATAACTATCACATCAATAAAATTCTATTTTGGGCTCAGTTTTACAGGATAAATCAAGTTTTAGCCACATAATTAAACTATTCCATGTTTTACTTCAATATTTGAAAAATTTTAACTACACAATTATAGTGAATTTTAACATAAAAGGTAAGTTGCTCCTGTCAAGTTATGTTAAGTCACATACAAATGTCACAGGGGAATAAACAATTTTAATAGTTATAGAGAAAATCTGCTGTGTTGAAATTGGGTTAATTGGTAATAGTCTTCCTATACAATGCCACCTTCACTCCAAAGCAATGAATCAGAGAGAATCTAAAAAGCATGAATTGAATAAGAATATACTCACCACTCATTTTAACTCTATTGGATTTGGAGAATTGATTTATGGCAATTGTGAGCAATTGCCCAATTTAAGGGAAATTATTTTCAGATAGTGCTCACTATAATTTTAAAGTTGCTATCTTTCCTAGAGGTTACTATATCATTGATAACTGAGATTTTTCTCTGAGCTGTTCAATTGCAAATAAACAATTTGAGCTTCACTTTATTTATAATTCAATGATGTCAGGAACAATGAAAGAGATATTCATCTACTTGGCAGATTTCATAGAAACATGCATTTATGAAATACTGATTTTATATCTACACTGCATAATGGTGATATGTACTCAAGAGTAACCTGTTTGAAAGACTGTTGTATTATAATCTCAGTTCTCTGGAGAGTTATTTAATCAAAATAGCTCTGCTGAAGTGCACTACAAGAGAAGACTTTAAAAAATGTCAGAGGATCAAGGAGAGACAAAGGACTAGGAATTCTAATACTAAAAGTAATTTAGTGGCTGGATGTATGGTAATTTTTTTTCTTAAGCTTGAGGTGAAAAAAAAATCTCAGACAAGTCAGGAATATAAGAGTTACAAATGAGATCTCAGTGAATGGCAAAATAAATTCTCATACCCATGAACAACTAAACACCTAAGTTAAAGTTGTTAAATCAAAATGGAAATGTAGGTCACACTATGCTCCTTAATAATCAGTGTTAGTGAAACACTAATTGGTACCCCTATGATTACCAGCAACCACGCTGAATTTTATTCTTTTGTATCTTAACTATTCGTTGTACACCTAACGTAAGTTTTCCTGGAACCCTATGAACTATATTCTGGTAGTGTTCATAACTTACAACAACAAGTTAAACACACAATGTCCTTGCATAACAAATTTGCTATCAAGATATACATTCTTATCTTACTGTGGAAATTTATGGTAATTGATCTATTAATGAGTAGTTTGTGTTTAATCAACAAGCCTAATTATCTTAAACTTTGATTATTGAAGCTTAAACAATATAGGAGGCCCAGAATGCTATGCAGTTTTATTTCTATTTATTTTTGCATACAAATTTAGCATCATTTTTCTCTACCACTCAAAAATACTGTCAAAAATTCCTTCCAAACCATCATTATAGGGTAGCATTTTTCTTTTTCATTATTAAAATATAGTTTCATTTGCTTTATATATATATATTAATATTAATATTAATAATATTAATATCTAATTCTTATTTTTGTTCAAAATATGGTAGTTTAAAGTTCATAGCTATGGGGAAAAATTGTAATTTATGTCAAAGTAATCAGGAGCAAAAGTGTTTGACTTTCTTTGTTTTCAGCATAATCTGTACTTACATAGCAGTACATTGTTACTGTTACTTCAGTAAACAGTGGTGGCAAATGAGTTTTACAGAGAATGAAAGTATGAATAAGAATTTGACCAAGATGTCTGGCAGAGCAGAGTCACTTTCTTTGTGTTGAAGAATGGTCATTTGCATGGCACAGTCCGTTTAGTGTCACTAGGAGCCAGGTGTATAGTTCGATGGCACAGTGGCTTGCCTGGCAGGCGCAATGATGTGAGGTCCATTCGGAGTACAAAACAAACAAACAAAATTTAGTGTTGTTCCAATAGCACGTTAGATCTATTTTCATATTCTATTGTTTTAAGAAAAATGTAAAACTTAAAGTGACTTTGAGTGGCAATGATGATATTATATTTTTTGAGCATTTACTAATTCCCAGATATTATTCTAAGCATTATACATCGATTATGTCATTTAATGCAGTAACAAGAGATGAGGACAGCTCTGACCATTTTTTAACAGATCCCACAGAACCGGAACCTACGTTAAGTTTTAGAACACAAGTGTTTTCAGTTTCCACTAAGATACAGGTCTGGGCTCATTAAATGTTACTCTATCAGGGAGGTCTTCCCTGACCACCTGACCACCCTGGCAATGAAGAGTGACAAAGTGCTATAGGGAAAAAAGCATGGAATATTAACAGCAAGGCAAAAGTGGATGCTGGTGATCAATATTGATATACTAATATTTCATTCAGGGCTGAGAAATAAAAAGGAAACCTGGAATTCAGTTATGTAAAGTACATTACAGAAAAAGAAAACAAGTTTATGTCATTAGAAAAGAGAAAGAAGGTAAGTAGTGGGCTAGAGTAACTAGAGGAAATACAATGAAGAAAAATCCTTAGTTAAAAGAAGATTTTATAGGCTATTAACTTTGTAACTTAAATTAACTTGCTCACTGAATTGTTGAATGAATCAATGACTGAACAGACTCCATTGATAGCACTGCATCATTTCAATTCCTTATACCAAAAACCAAAATAAAAACTCCAAGATGGGTGCATCAGATCCCTATCAAGTCAGTACAATTTAAATATTTGCAGGACAACTAGATATATTCAAACACCACTTTTCACTGGATCAAATCTTACCGAAAGAAATTGAAAAAACAAAATGGCATCTATTGTACTCTCTCTCTAGTTTTAATAGGCAGTTTTAATAAAACCTGAGCAATCATAATATAAAATATTTTATTGATAAAACAATTTCTTTCCTACAATAGTTTCAGGAAGTTATCTTGAAAGAACAAGCATTAGATTATTGGTTGTTAGTTTGTACCAAATGATCTGTGATATTTCAAATCTAGCTCTGTTACAATACTTTTTTATGATTTTTGACCATATCTGTTTTTAGTTATCTACTATTGTAACAGAAAATGATTTCTGTTACTTGGTTGTCTGGATAATAGTTTCTGTTCCAGTTCGAGTTGCTCCGTCTTTCACAAATGGCTGATCATTGTGAAGCCTAGCTGGTCACTATGATTCACACGTTATAAACCAATCCCCAACTGACAAGCAATTCTGCCTCTGTACTTCCTTCTTGCTTATCCATGTAAGCTCTAGACCACCAGAGAACAGGACCTGATATTTTGGAAGTGGTCCTGATCACTGTCTGTCCAGCTAAAAAAAAAAAATTCACCACCTTTTCCAGGGTGCCATTTCGGTGTTTCTGCTCACCACTGCATTTTGGTGCAACATCCACATTTCTTTCTTGTCTACAGTCTGAGATTCAGAAGTTTGGGCTGAATTCAGATGAATACTTTTACCACTTATCAATGGGATTCCTTGGGTAGAGTGGGGTCTGAGTTTTTATATGCCTTTTCATCCTCCGAATGATAAGCTTATGCTTTTTACATGGTTGTGGAAACACTTTGAGGAGTTACAACAGAGGTTCTTGAAAACATTTTTTTAAGAACACCTAAAATTTCGGTACGGCTAATCACTTATGAAGGAGAATGCTTAAAAAATGTTTGCATAAGCAGATTTTTCAAAATAGTAAAGTATCCCCTTTCAGGAAGTGGAGTATCTTTCATTTCATAGTACTAAACATAGTATCTCCTTTGAAACATAAGATTTTTAATCTGTGGTTTGTTTTTAGAAGCTCTTTATTAAGAGAAAGAGGAACTAGCATTATTATATGCTTAGTTTTCACTTGATTTTAGGTTTATTCTGAATCATTCCACTTAAACCTCTACACCAGTATGAAGATCGAGCTTCTTACTGTATAAAAAGAAAGTGTCCAAATCTATTTGCTTCTGTTGTTTACTTACTGACTAAATTTTCAAAAGTGTAAAAAATTGATCTATCTGTTTAAGGAGTGCTTCAATATATAATACAGTGGTACCTCTATTCAAGAATTTAACTTGTTATACCATTCTGGAAAAGACAGGCATGTGTTTGTTTGTGTTTGTGCAGGAAACGTTAACTGCTATTATGCTTGTCACTAATGCAGAGCTTGAGAAAAAATATAAAATTTTGCCAAATGCGTCTGTTGCAAACCAAATCATTCACAAATAAAAGTGTTTATGAGTTGAGCTACAATTGTACTTAAAAAAATTTTTTTGAAAAATTCAATAAAAAACTTAAAAGCATCACTTTTGGTATATTTTACATGTCAAAGAATGTTTTGGGGCTATATTAGATTCAAACATGAGGATCTGGAGTATATGTCTTTGTGGGACAGATGAAAATTTCACATTAGAAAGGGCTTTGTGTAATAAATTCTAATCTCTTTGTGTTTCACAATATCCAATTGATAATTTCTCTCTTTGAAATTCTATGCCATGAATTCATAATTATTTTATGCTTTATTATACTAATTTTCTTTTCAGCTTTACCCATTTTCCTGTAAAGCAAAGCTTATTTATATTGTCCAGCTTTTTTGTACAGCTTTTTACTAAGTATAAGTAAAATATAAAACTTTGACGAAATCACAAGAATAAAATTTGAAGGATTTTCACTGACGATGAATACCATGGAACTAGGTCCTAAATAAAGAATATAATTACTGGTATTCTGGAATTCATCATCATGCCCCTGCCTAATCTCTATGCCTTCTTCATAGATAAACAATAGTTTTCATTGTGAAATTTATATGAATAAAACTATAGTTCCATTACATCTGGTGGATCTGTGGTCTAGGGTCCCCAGACTCTCCCTCACTTGGCCCTCATTTCTCTCCCATGTAGAAAGAAGTCAGAGAAGTAATTTTATGTGGGTATTGTTAGGAGTGATACATAGACATTCCAGGAAAGAAATGGGGGTGCTCAGAGCCGAGTCTCGGGTGAATCTGGAATGGTGGTCCAGGTTTATGGGGTAGGGGTCCCATCTATACCCCATGTTGAGGAGTGATGCTTGATTGATTGGATATTGGGCTGGTTGCTAGGGAGTTTGGTGTGCAGGCTAATGGGAATTTGGGTAGATGTGGCAACCTGCACTAGAAAGGACAGTGCTGTTGCACAGAGGCAGGTCAGCTTTGAATCAGAACACTGGTTTAAAACTGCTTGCTGCTCATAGCCACACAGAGACTGAATTTTTTCAGTGTGGTAGATTAACTAATGGGTAATTTGTAACACCCAGCTGAACTGAATCAGCGTGGTGCTCCGTGTGGAAGGCCCACCTGAGGATGGTTGTCAAAAGTATAATAACTGGAGGGAGAGATGGTGTGCTGTTGAATCTCCTAGAGAAACTTATTGCCTAGCTTTCCTGACATGAATTCTGCTGTTCTCATCATCAGGGGAAACCTGTGACTTCAATGTTGCTGAGGATGGCTGTGGCATTTTGCAGGGGAGTGCTGGTCCTTACTTTGAATATTGTTTCTTGGATCCAGTGCAGATCTCTCAGCCTGCTGGCATAGACCTTCATCTAGCTGGTACAGATTTTATAACTTCCACCACTGACCTTTGGGCCTTCTTAGTTTAGTTCCTTGAAGCATATTTGCATGAGACAGTGTTATGCGCTCTAGGCCTTCAGCTGGACTCATGGGATTCATTGCCTTGAGGTCTAAGTCTTCAGAAGGACTTGTTGAAGAGATTGCTGTGAGATTCAGGCCCTCATCTGAATTCTTTAGGTGTCTAGTGTGTGGACAGATATCCCACACTGTTTTGAATTTGATTCTTTGGGTGAAAATTATAAAACAAACCTATAAATTTTGTATCTTGTATGATTTCCCTTCCCTTGTAAATCCCATTACCACACTCATCCTCTAAATTAGCTTTCATCTGTCCCTACATTCAACCCTCTGTAAATGACCATCCCACTGCTGTTGAGATCACGGGCAATGACTGACCTGGTTACTTCAGGCTGACAGGGAGCATTGGCAGGGAGGTAAATGCTTGGGAGGTTGGTCCATAGGCCATAGGAGAGGGAAGACGACGGCTGGTCCCATGAAGTGTCATTTGCATGATCACTTGGAATTTGGCAGCAAATTCTCTCTAGGTGAGAACAAACTCTGTTGAAAGATGGAAACATGCATGAACAAAGTGTGAGTGACAGAATGGTAAGGACAGTTATAACCAGTTGGATCTCAGATCTATTTACAGGGGTGATTGGAGACTGTCAGCAGGAGTTAGTGACTGGCACTCCTTTTTTGGATAATCTGTATTATTAATACTTTTATATCTTTGGTGACACTTTTCTTCTGGGTGTTCAAGAGCAAGTTAAAATGAAACCAATATTAATACAGTTCTGTTGGGTGTTCAAGACCATGCCAAAGTGAGACCAGTATTAATTCAAATTAACCAGTTGCCAAATATCAAGGTCATTTAAGTGTCTTTTGGGGTTACTTAAGAAGTCCTGTGGAGCGCCTCTTAGCTTCTCATCAATGTCAGCTTCCAGGTTGGGTTACCTTCCTGCTTGACCATGTGGCTTCTCATAGAATCCTGAGATGTTCTTCTCTCTAGTGACCTTCCTTTTCAACACATGGAACAGTGTGGGGTTTTGTTCTCTGAAGCCCAAAAATCTCCCTGCTCAGGTCCTTCTTTGGCGTACAAAATAAATCAGTAGGATTTTGTAGAATGTGCTCTCCTCCTGCCCTGCATCCTTGTTGACCTTGGAAGGCCAGTCCCAAAATATTGGCTGTTCTCTTAGCCTAGTTATATTTTTTCTGAATCCAAGCTTCAGTTGTTGAACTTGGATAGATTAGTTACACCAGCACAGCAATAAGACCAGGAATTTTAATTTTATGATTTTATTTAGATACAAATAGCATGATCAGGGGACCACTGATTTTCTTCTCAGCTGTATCTACTTTGCTGTTTAGAAAAGTTCACTCAGACTGTCCAGCATTTTACATATATACAAGCAAAATATAAAAAATGTTTTGACTACAACACAATACAATTTGATGAATTTTAGAATTTGAATTTCTGGAGAATTTTAACAGATAACAATTAAAAAGTCTTAGTGAGAATATTCAGGATTAGAGTCAGTCTAATATTTTAGCATAACATCTATGATGATGTTATATAAGAACTATTTTTTTTATTATCTCTGAAATAAACTTTGCTCAAGATGACTTAGAGTGTTGTCCAAGAAGAATGCACCTGTCCATAGATGTACTTCTTAGGTTATTTAGAACCAATTTTTAATTGCTAGAATGAAGTTGTCTGATCTACATAGTTTCTGAGTATTTCTTAATAAGAAAACCATATTGCTTCATCCACAGAGAGTTGAAACATTTGAAGATAGCCAATGCAAATATATTACAATAATATTTAACAAGCTTTATTGCAGTGAGTCCTGTAAAGGTTGAACAAGGAAACCACTAGGAAACACAGTTTTGGATAAAACTGAAATGAGTCAATTTTGGGGTGGCTGTGTTTGTATTCACTAGACAGAATCTAGATCAGCAGTCCCCTCCAAGTCCAAGTGCCCACACCTAGTTACCTCATCTATTTGTTTAGATTATTTTGGATCACAAAGGTCAACACACTATTCCAAAGTAACAAAAATTCTTACATTGTCACATAAAAGCCCTTTATAATCAGAAACAGCATGCTGAAAAAATTTACATGTAAATAACAGTAACTGTTGCATTCATAAAACCCACTTTTGATATCACTTTGACAGATATCTCAGTGGAAATATGTTTTTGACCTTAAAGACATCCTTCAGCTCTGTTTAAATTATTCCACTGATCAGCGATGTGGATCATAAGCATTTGAGACAATGTCCTATGTATCTGTCTATCTAGAGAGCATATTTACCACTATGCCTAAATGTTTTGATATGTTCGGCTATCCTGAAAACCTATGTAAGCTGTTTTTCTTGGAAATCCCACAAAAGCCAAATGACAGGAAAAAAATCTAACTTCAAAAAAAATTTTTTTTTCTTATTTTTTTTTCAAAAAGAGAAACATCAGGTCTTGTGAGACCACTTACTAGCACATGTTGGACAGACAGACAAGCTCACAATAAAATAGAACTTAGACCATATTTTTTTTTTTGTCTTTTTGCTTTTTATCGATAACAGGGATCAAACTCATGACTGCCTGTTTGCAAGGCAGGTGCTTATGCCACTGAGCTAAATCTCCAGCCCCTAGACCACATTTTTTGCTGATATATGTGGACCCAGAACCCTTTGTATAAGAATCCTGAAGGGCTTATTTCTTTCTCACTAACATCCTAATTTTGCATAGGTAGCAGGCTTAACTCTTGTTTTTCTAGTTCTCTCTTGTTGTAATACAAGAAGTGGAAAGAGGCCCTTTTTTTCCATGTGGCATTTCATAGACACATTGAGGTTTGAACAAGGAACAAGCTTTGTCACCTATGGGAGCCTATTCTTTGTGAACTGTCACCATCATCCACCTGAAAGTCCTTTTTGTCTCTTCTCAATCAATAGTTTACTAAAGGAAAACACTTTAATCTGATCAGAAAATTAGTCCTTTCCAAAGCTCTTACATACATCTGGATCATCTCTAAGAATTCCCATCTCATTTGGCTTTTCTCCATTTTGAGTAAGTGGGTAGACCAGTCTTGGTTTCTCCCTCAAATTGTTTCCAAGGGAGAATATTCTAGCAAGAGGAGCTGTAGGAGTGAAGAGCCAGACCCCGATTCTTCCCTTTCCAGATGATGCTGTTGTCTTGGCCTTGCATGAATCTTGGAATTTTAGCAGTCAAGAGAAAAGAGTCAAGAGAAAATTGAGAAACCCACTTTTATTAACAACATTTTGAATTTGGGCTAGTTTTATATTTTATTTTGGCTAATAGAACACCAAAGAATGGACCACATTTCATTTTCAACTAGACTTTTCAAGAAACCCTGAAGGTTCACTGTTGGTTTTTGCTTTTTTTACTTCATTTTGAGAACAAATGGAAATTAGTCTGATGGAGAAAGAGATAAATAAAGGAAAGCCAGGGGATCTTGATTGAAGCCACAGACCTGTTAGAAACTAGTGAAGGCAAATGGTAGTTTATATACTGCCAATATATACTGGTAGTAATATATATATATATATATATATATATATATATATATATATGTGTGTGTGTGTGTGTGTGTGTGTGTGTGTGTATACTGGTAGTTATATACTGCCAATCACAAGTATATATACAGATATCATTAGGTTAGGTGAAACAGAGGACTCCTACAAAGCTTATACATATGTAAATTTAAAAGAACTCATTGGTTTAAGCTTTTAGCACTTGTAGTTATTATTTACATAGAATTATTACAACAGTATATAATAGGTGCCAAGACCATTATATTAGGAATTTGTATCTCCAAAGAATATAGTTGATAATTAAATAAAATAGTATTTGATTTTAACAATTATGTGAGTTTCATTATATACAGTAAGAACTGGAGAATTCCATGAAAATAATTCATAATATATTTTTACTCTGCAAATATCAGAGAAAAACATGCTCAACTTAACAGCTCAGTTAAAATAGAAAAGTGTGTTATACTACTTGATGTTATCATTCAAGAATATTTATAGATATTTTCTGATGTAGCTTCATTTAAAATATTCCATTTTAACATCACTTGGAAAGTCATAAAGACACTGCTTTTAGAATTAATAGTTAGATGATATCATTGATTATATATATATAGTATTTAATATGTGAGATAGCTAAAATTTTAAGAAAATTAGTGCCTCTGCATCGTTTTTAGATCCTAATAATGAAGCCCTCAAGAAACTAAATTCTTGATCAAAGCAAAATTCACTCACAACTATGGCTGTAGATATCATCAGAGTAAACATGTATTATATGATCTGGAAATAGAATAATGTTTATGACTTGTTATGGCATTTATGGGTCCAGCTTTTTAGAGATGGCAGGGTCCAGAGTTTGCTTACTAAATTAATCCACTGATTGGTTGGGTAAGATTGTGGTGCCCAAATCTGGATATGAGTGCTATGCTCCACAATTGTGGGCATCCTGGATGAGGTACGCGGCTAGAAAGAGGGCTAGTGTGTTGTTTGTCATTTGTTGGGTATAGTTGCTGCAGCTGCTTGTCTTTTTGCTGTCTTCTGCCTGCTGTCAACTATTTTTTGTCTGTTACATTCCCTTGCCATGTTGTTATGCTTTGGAGCCAATTATGAACCAAGCCAAAATAAAGCTCTCTCCCTTTAACTTTGGGTCTCAGGTATTTTGTCTCAGCAACAAGTAAAGTAACTAAGACATGACTAAATGAAAAATAAGCTCACAAAGGAGGTTGAGCAAGGAGTTTACTGGTAATAAAATATAAAGTAAGTGTTTTCAAATGATTGTCCTGTCCGTCATGATAACATAACATCTGTGTTCCTGTATGAAATTGGAATATTTTCATTTATAAATCTAGACACATATTATCTGAGTTCAATGAGATTCTTATTTGTCAACTCCTTTTGTGCTCTCTGCTAAATATCACTTTTTGTAGGATAAACAAGAACAAAACTAAAAATAATGAAGTTGTTGCTGTGGTGTTTTTTGGGAATTGCCTTCTTTAAAACATATTATTCCTGCCATTGGAGGAGAAGTCTGAGTAAATTAATAATGTGTATGAAATGGGTATGTTTGTGCACTCTGTCTCACTTCCCCTTTTTATTTCCTTTGTAATTAAAATATCTTATAATACTATACACTTTTGTAATGAACACTAACGCATAAAGTATATATAAAGAGCTAAACACAGTATCCAGCAAATAGTAAATGATCAATAAAAATTAATTCTGTATTGAAAATATTTGTTGGCAGTTGTTGTAGATAACACATTTCGTTCATTACATGTTGCTTCTTATAAACCTTTAAGTAAAATGACTTATCTGCATTCTCATCACTCAGTAGTAGTGGTCCTATTGAAGCCACTGCTTTCTACTCAAAAATTACATTACCTGCTTCATCAAAAGAGAAAAAGAGTGAACAGTCCTGGTAGATTTATTTAATCAGTAAGTGTTTGTTTTGCATTTATCTCATCACACCACTCCATCAAAGATTCTTTAGCTCTTCGGGAATAATGCAATATTAATTTTCTAGACGATATGTCCATTCCACTATGCGCTAAATTGTGCATTATAGCTATCGTTTTATTTGAGACTAATCAAATATGTTCCTTTTCCATGCCATTTTGTTCATCTCAGCCCCAGATATCCCCATTATTCTAACCTCTCATAGCACCCCATAGTGAAATGGTGACACTAACCAGCTGTCTATACATGTCCTAAAAAATTGGTCAGTTTTATTGTTCCCAATGTGATACAATGTTGCAGGGAATACAAGAAAGCAGTCCTTAGTAGTTCATGTTTATAAAAAGAAAAATAAGAGCAAAATCATTTTGTGTACTGCATGTAAGAAGTTGTTTGCTTAATATATTAATGAGGTAAAAATGGACCTTACGGAGTAATCACTGTGTGATTTTATCAGCATCGTACGGATTCCTTCTCAGAAATCAAAATGGAAATAAGTAAAACACCACTAGGTGTCACCGAGGAAGGAGAAGATAGAAACCAGAAAGTTAAGTTAAAGATTCACCATAAATGCATTATTTATGGAAGGATGCATAGCAGTTCTTGCTGAAAAGATAGCATAACATCAACAGTTTCCAAGAAAAGCAGAAGAGGAAAAAAGAGTCTGGCTTCAATAATTATGAAAACAGCTGCGGAGATGCATCAAGTCAGAACTCCAGCTGCTGGCTCTGTGAGCAATGCCAGAGGTTCCACATTCCACATATGTATCATAATTCTAGTCGAATATCAATATTTAAACATGTATTGACGATAAGTGGAAGTTGGAGTTAAAATGGTATTTCAGTCTTTTGAGATAAATTGCAAATTTGGTGTTTATTTCTAAATATTGTTGTGAGTGTGTAACTCAGGGTAAATCGCTTGATACTTATCGTTCTTTTTCATTAAGTATCTTTCATTTTATCTTCTAAAAATGAATACAGAATATCTTAATTATTTAACTTGTTAATGTGTCAAAATAAAATGTAAAAGGACAAAAGGTTTAGTTTGGCTTATATTTTCAGTCCAACACCAGCTTTTCCAAGGCAGAAACAGCAATGCATAAGGGCCTGTTAAAGTTCCTGTGTCATGGTGGCCAGGGGCAGAGAGGATATGGAAGAGCCAGAGTGTGTGGCGCACCTTTCTGTGGAATGCCCTTGGGACCTGGACTCTTCAGTTCAGACACTGTCCCACAGTAGCAGATACAGCTGTTGATTTAATCCATGAAAGAATCCACCCAGGAGTACATCCCTTCTTAATCCAGACACTTGCAAACACAGGAGTTCTTTGCAATCATTTTAGATCAAAGCCACAACAAAAACCCTGCCCATTCGTAGATTACTTGTGAAGATAATACAGTAAGTATTCTGCAAGCCTAAAAGTAGCTTATCAATTTATCCATTGGTTTATTTTTTTCTAAGATATCGAGGAGACTGGATTTAACTTTTAAATTATTTTCACTAGGAAGGATTTCTTGTGGGAAAATAATTCATGCTTTGAATCATAAAAAGTATGATCTCACTACTCCCATACTTGAAACCATTTTAAATTATCCCACTGTTAATTTCTCTATTGCTTTAGTTTCCATAGCTACTTAAAAAAGCTTTTCCTAGCTATTAAAAGAATTGTGAACTGGGATGGGATCAGTTTGCCAGTTAGACCCCCTAGGGCTTTAAAGAAATGTATCAGTAAACTGATGGAATAAGGAAGTTATAGCTCAGATTAGGAATTCTAGTTCTGAAAACCTTTAACTAGTGATAATACTCATGGGAAAGTGTTTTTCTAAAATTTTTCTAAAGTATACAGCTCAGCCTTTCACTTTATCACAAGCATTTTATTTAGATTCTGAAAATAAGCCAAGCATAATAAATCTGAAATTTCTTTTGCTAGTTTTATAATAAATTAACTGATTCATCTTTTCACACTCTCTAGACTCCACAGATGAATGTAAGCCTTGCTGGTTTTGTCATCTCAACACAGGAAAGCCTATTTTCCCCATCCTCATAAAATTCGGTGGTACCTCAGTTTGCAAACACTCTTGTTTGCAAAAAATAAATTTGCCTCATGAGCAAAAGTGTTTGGCAAAATTGTGTTTCTGTGTGCAGATTCTGCCTCAGGTGACAGATCAGGTGACCACAGCCACCTTTCCCACAGAGGCAAAAATGTGGTCATCTGTTCCAAAATGGTGGAATGAATTAAGTTCATGAACAGAGGTACATGGTGGATAAAGTGTTGTAGATCTTCTCCTCTTGTTTTCTTTTCTTTTATTTTACTTTTTCCTCTCATTTTACAGAGGGGGAAATAGAGAATTTTCATGAATTCTTCAGACTGGCATAACATATCGGCCGCAGAAGTGCTATAGCAACATACACTTTATGAATGATCATTTATCTTCATGAAAGGCTATCTCCAAAATTAATCTAAATTGTTACTGTAAAATGCAGTCTTGTCACCCTCTTTCATCAACATGCAAAGAATCTTCCCGGCACTACACAATCTAATTCTAATCCATATATATATATATATATATATATATATGTCATTGAATTTCTCATTTATTCATATAATATCTATGTTTTGAAAAGTAGATGTATTGCAATAGAGACTAAAAGTTGAGAAAATTATAGAGAAACAGTGTCTGCTTTCATAGCATTTAATGCTTAGGATATGAGAAAAAAACCTATAGAAAATCACAGCTCCTTCCTCACAGAAGTGATTGCACGGCTGGCTGCCTCCTCCATCCTCACTCAATGCCAGCACACCACTCTTCCCTGATAATCCCCCGTTTTCCCTAATCAAGCCCAATCGCTCCCTGTGGTTTACATACAGATATGTTGTGTTATTCTTGCCTAGAGTGTTCTCATATATTTATTTTTCTGGCAACCCAGTGCTCATTCATCTTACTCTATTTCTACCTTGCTGGAAACAAGCTCTACTAAAGCTGATTGTTCCCTGGAGGCTCTTGGACACTGTTTTTATGACTTGTGTGATATAATGTTTTGGACCCATCACTTTACATATGTGTCTTGCTTGCTAGCTAAAAGCAAAATTCTACATTGCCAGACATGGGTTTGAATCTTGTGTCTACTAATTCCTTAGTGTGCTCTTCACAAGTAATGTATAAATAACCTGAAAATCAGTTTTTTTACCTTAAAATTAGGTTATAGCAGAATTTACCTCTGTAGGATTTAAAGTAAGAGGACATTTTGAACAAATCTTTGAAACTATTAAAGGCTTCATTATTATTAATTTTTATATTGTAAATCCCAATTCTCTGAAATGTAACAATTCTCAGTAAATGCATATTACAAATATAAAAAATGACTTCACAATTGGCATATGTCTGACATTTGAATACATTTAAAAAAGAAAGTAGGGAAAACATTTTAACTACTATTCACTCCAGTGTAAGAAATATCCAGGGAGAATTAATATTTTTTTAAGAAACAGGCTTTAAAATCATATACTTGTTCAATAATAGAGAATGCTGCAGATATTTTAGATTTTGTTGCCTTTAGGACGTACTTATGTTAAATTGATTTGATAGTTTCATTAAGGTAAGCTCTTATCATTTGTTTCACATTATTTCCCCCTCACTATTTGATTAGAAGTGTAATGAAGCAACACAGCTATGTTTCTGTTTTTCTGTCCCTCATGGGACTACTCATTTAATCATGTAAATACTTCGAACTCTGTGGTAATACAAGTAAACAACTGCACAGAATAGCTCAAACAATTACCCAAAATATGATCCAAAGGAAATGAAAACATATAAAATGGATTTTAAAAGCATGAATATCTTTAAAAATTATATAATTGAACTTATTGAGATATAGCTATATGCATCAAAATAAATATGTAAATATATAAATAAACAGGAGGAAAATAAATATGCTGTAATTCTATAAATGTTCTCTTTTTTGTTGTTGTTGTTCTGCCAGTTGAACAAATAGAAAAAAATTGTAGTGATAACAGCTTTTCTTCTGCCTCAATGCCACAAGTGTCATGTTCCTAAGTCAACTGATAGTCTAGAATAAGAGGGATTGCAATTTAATTTCATTAGTCAAATGCAATGCTGTATTCCCAGGAGGGCCTACAATCTCTCATTAATGAAACGGATACCTTCATAAAATACCTAGGTGAAAATTATCACACCTGTATTGTACATTTGCCAATAAATTTTGATTTCAATTTTAAAATTGCATATTAAAAGATTATACTCGCCAGAATCTTCATTGCTACAGTATGACTCTGACAATACTGCCAGTTCTTAAATATTGATATTTGCATTATTGTATTTAGAAAACCATGAATAAAGCAAATAATGTTTCACTGGTACTTGGTGGAGGCTATGTAAAACACATTTAATGATTTCAGTGTTTCTAACAGTTGATAAACAATGATTTTTTATGCCACTAAGCTAAATTCCTGGCCCAAACAAGAATTTATTATGTAGACAGAAGAATGGATTGTAACAAATTCATCCACCTCCTGAAAAAGGCAATTGATTAAGAGCCAGAGTAAATCACTGATTAACACTAAGACAGAAAATTTATTTTATTTATAGATAGATTGTAAAGATGAAATGCTGTACAGGAAATGTCAACCAATTCAAATATTCAAGAATTAGTTCAAATGTTTTAAACGACAAAACCTTAAACATATTAAAAGTTATCTGCATTGTTTTAAGAAAATTACAAGCAGCTTTAAACTTACACTTGCATTATTTAAACCAGTTAACATTTACCAACAGCAGGGTCTGCAAAAGGAATTTTCAAAGCATAGCAGCCTTAGTCAACATATCACTATTTGATAAGCTTGGTGGTTCACTGCCTTTTAGATTTAAATCCTGCACTGGGGACCTAACCTCTCCCTCCCATGTGATGTCAGAGGAAAAGTAATACCCATTATTGTAATGTGTACAACATCCATCTTCATTTGTCCAGGGTTCCCTGGGGGGTGGCGCCAGTCAACATCGCTATCACACATCATTGCTGCATCAGCACCCGTACAACCTCTGAGCAATGTCAGTGCCCCCTCACCCTAGCAATAGCATCCTGGATGCAACTCTAAGGGCTCAGGTGCCCTGTTTGCTTTTCTTAGGTTTTTGTGACTTTATAAAAACATGGTAAACTGGGTGCCTTGGTGCATACCTGTAATCCTAGCTACTTGGGCAACTGAGGCGGGACGATTATGGTTTGAAGGCCAGTCTGTGACTTTGTGAAACCTCATGTCAAAAAATAAAAAGGAACCAGAGATTGATTGTAGCTAGATAGTACTGTGTCACAGTTTTCTTACTATTCATCAACTTCTGGGTTCAGTGTCTAGCGTACACACACACACACACACACACGCACATAAACACACAAATTGATAGCATTGCATTTTAACACATGAAAAGTATTAGAGATTCCTGCACTGGGTTCCAATCTACTGCCTGAAGTTACACCATACAGCAGGATAATGAGCAAGAAACAAATCAGAGGCACAGGCAGGGATCTGGGATGCTTAACGGTTTGTGGGGAACAAAAGGTCATGAGCTGTCCAGAACCTTGGTATTTATCCATTGAGGAATTGGTGAAAGATTGTGAGACCAGATTTACCAGGAAAGTGGCAAGGCGAACGAAGTTTGTTATAGAGGGAAAAGTATCATTCTTGCTGAACAGACAGAACAGCCAGATTTAGGTCATAGGTAACTATTAACTTGCTTTGTAATCAATTCTGGGCAGGAACTTTCCTCTGGAGTCATTTAGCCCTCAGCAGAGAGATGTTATTTCCTATCATAGCCCCATAGTATCCCAGCCCTTCTATCTGAGCTCAACCATCGCCATGGATAATAAACGTGTTTGTTCATTATCAGCTGCCTGCTTTCTTGAAGATATGCATGCAGCCTCGGCCAGATTCACTAATTAAACTGAAAGCCAACTTAGCGAAGTTACCTGTACACAGCCTGCACTTCTACTAAGTAAACACAATCTCACTTGGGCCTGAGGGAGGGCCACATGGTGGTCCTCCACAGAAAAGTGGTAAACATAAATCATGTGTAAATTAACAAAAATCAGATCATAAATAGAGTTAGAAAATTAGAGACTTTCTTCACTAAGTTCAACAACAATGTCAAGGATGCAATTAACCCTGAGGTCTTGGCAAAACAGATAGAAACAAGATACACAAATGCAGCTCTCTGGCTCCATTCTGGACACAATAGGACATTTCCTGCTGGTCTAGCAAAGTGTATATTTGAGTACCTCAATGATATAGGAAGGAAGAAAGAAATTGCTGAAATAGCCTCATTTAATAAATCGTCCTCATGTGAGATTTTCCACAGATCAGGGACTCATAAAAGAATAGATTTAAATTTGGTGACTCTAAACTGAAGGTGAGATTTTCAGATGTTTTTAAATCCCGTATTTGTTAGTAATAGTATTGGAGATCTTAGCACAATACCAAACATCATTTCCCTAGGACATAAGAACAATATTTTTATGAATTTTTGATTAAATGTAATAAACCATACTTTTCTTTCCAGAAGCAGAATGATCCATAGGACGTAGCTCAGTGATGGAGCATGTACTTGGCATATACAAAACTTTGGATTTACCTGCCTCCTGGCACAGAAATAATAATAATAAGCAGGAATCTTTCAATGGGATAGAAGCCTTTTCTCTATTATATTTAATTCAATATTTTTCCATCATGACACAGTTTAAAGAATAAAGCTCTTCTACTTTGAGAGATGCAGCTTAGAAAGGCAGAATCACATTATGTTTTTCGAGTTGACTAAACTGCACACATCAAACTGGGTTCAAATTTTACTTACCATGTGCACCTTTACATCCAACTCCGGCTAAAGTTAAATCCATTCTTTGCTGTGTTGGCTGCTTATGTGATGACTATTCTGGCTGTCTTCCCAAGTGTATCTGCTACATTTCAAGGTCGAAGCTGTACTACTGAAAGTTACCTGACACTTTTAATAAGGGCTGTTTCTCTTTTGCCTGCTTTCATGCCTAAGAAACTCTCTTGAATTCCCTTCATACTGGCCCAAAGCCCAGTCCATCTCAAAAGAGGTTTCTTTACCGTCATAATTCCTTATTTAACTTCATTTTATGTACAGAGAATTTTTTTTAAGTTGTTACATGCAGATTTCACGTCATTGTGCCTAGCTTATAGAGACCCAATTTTCAAACTGTGTCAAACATTCTTTTTTTATAATAACCTTTGAATCTTCTCTCATTTACGTATTTGTATTGTAGACCTTAGCTCCAAGCATTCCTGGCTTGTAAGGCACCAATAAGTTTAATCAATTTTAACATGTTAAATTTCTACTAATAAGGTTGTATCCCACAGTTTGTGTCACCACTCTGAAGAGCCTTTATAACACAAGAAGAGTTATAAACAATAACACTTCTTAATCTGTTTATCTGGTTTACAATAAATATTCCTGCCCTCCATCTCTTTTTGTTCTAAATATGATATGCAGTGAAATGCTTCCAATATGTCAAATTAAAAAGAAAGAAAATGTGTGGTGCACTTACACTTCACTGTTCCAACCATTTGCTTTCTCTGGATTTCATATAAAGTCTAAAACACCAGATTTAAGACTCTTCAGATTCTTGAACATCTTTCAAAGGCTTCAATCCTACTCAGGGAAAAATACTGCTCATATTGGTACATTTTGTCATTTCTGGATAGTGGGAAAGTTGTGCCATCTCAGTTCTGATGTAATATTTTGAACTGTCGCCTGAAACCTGAATATCATGTCTGTCTTTTGGACTTCCACTGCGTCACATGGTTATCATGTCACTGGACTGAACCAATCAGTTCACTGTTCTTCAATTATAGTGTTAAACTGACTGGTCTGTCCTTCCAACTAGGATGTTAGGAAGAAATATGTATTTAATTCTGATCTAGGAAGAACCTTATAATATTCCTCAGCCTTGAAAATCCTTTCTAAAACAAACGGATAAGGAAAACAGTGGAACTGCAATGTATTTTTGCTTTTTTCTCTTTTTCTAAATTTGGAGATGATAAAAATAATATAAACTATCCAAGACTCCATGTCAGTTATGCATTTCTTCTCTTTCTCCTTCATTTTACACACATGCACACATGCATGTACACACACACTCACACACACACACACACACACACATACATAGGGATGTCTACAATAAAAGATATGGCATCAGTTACAACATGTTTTCCCCTACTCTATTTCATAGAACAATTAGTCATTGTAAGCACGCATCCATTAAGTCTTTAGAGTGTCTTAGAACAGTATGTAATTCTGATATCTAGACTGAAGTCTCATGTACTGAAAAGTTGTGGTGGAGAGGCTGTGGGGAAAAAGGAACTCTCCTGCACTGCTGGTGGGAGTGTAGACTGGTACAGCCTTTGTGGAGATCTGTCTGGAGATTTCTCAAAAAGTTGGGACTGGAAATCCCATTTATTCCAGCTATTCCACTTCTAGGCATATTCCCAGAAGAACTGAAAGCATCATACCACAGTGATATATGTGCACCTATGTTTATAGCAGCACAATTTGTAATCGCCAGATCTTGGAAACAACCCAAGTGTCCATCAACTGAGGAATGGATAAAAAAGTTGTGGTATTTCTATACAATGGAGTATTATTCAGCTATAAAGAAGGATCACATTGAGATATTTATCAATAAATGGGCGCAGCTTGAGACCATACTCATAAGTGAAATAAATCAATCTCGCATGTGTGAATACCGAATAGTTTCCCTAATGTAAGTAATGATTCAAATATATAAAAATATATGGTAATCATGATTCCCCACTAGGTGGCCTTGGAGCCTTATAAAGTTTTCACTCATTAATTAGAAAGGCTTTATTCTGGGCTTCTTGATTTGAAAATATTTGAAGCTAGAGTATATGAAGTTTTATCCAAATATATCAAGGAAAAAGACACTATGGTAACTACTATTAAGTCAGGTTATATGGTGGTGAAGTACTAGGTTGTTGAAACAGTCATGCTGTGACCTCTATTGTTATATTGTTATGTCCTGTTTTATCTCAATCTCCCCCTTATTGTTTTAAAAAAATTATTTAGTCATTTCTTATGTTTGTCTTAATTAAAGAAAAAATTCAAAAAATTAGGATATATAAATAGTAACTCTTTTTGATTTCCTATTAACTTGTTTTGAAGTCCTGTAGTACTCCCACGATCTTGTTTTGACTGATTAAACTCTGTTCCATTCTATATGGTAGTATCAAGTTTGAAGACATAGGCAACTACTTTGAAGACAATAAGATTCACTAAGATACCCATTCTGGTTTGACTATTGTCTTCTTTGGAAGTCCTGTAATGTTTACAATGCCTAAGTTTATTGGTCTTGTTCTCTACTGTTTTGTCCAACTTTATAATATCTAATGAGATAGACAATTCTTTTTAAGGAAACAAGGGACAACGTTGATAACCATTGTTGATAAACTTGTACTCTGTTCTACATCATGTGCTATGTCTATCCTTGGTATTGACTGACAGCTTTGTTTTGCCATATTTGACTGTATTCTTCCCCCCCCCCCAAAAAAAAGTAATAAGCACTAAGGAGTAATGAAATCCAAAGTGCGTGAATTTTGTTGTAAAAAAGAGAGGGGAAAAAAAAAAAGAAAAGAAAAAGAGCTCTAACGGATATAACAGCAAGTGTTTTAGGGGTGTTAAATAGCTGACTGTATCAATGTTTTTGGATCATTGAACACAGCTGTTTGCAGTCTCCCTGTTTGAATGTCCACCTTGTATTCTTTGATACTGTGATTTGAGGAACTATTTTCAAGATGATAATATGTAATATACTAACAGGTGATTTCTTACTGTTATGTTTTTGTTTGTTTGTTTGTTTTGTTTTTTTTGTTTTGTTTTGTTTTTTTGTAGCTCTGTATTACGTGTATCCTTACACCGCTTTGGTTTGTTTTGTGTTTTTCTCTTTTTCCTCTTAAATAAAAAAAATAAAAATAAATAAAAAAATAAAAAAGCAAAAAAAAAAAAAAAAAAGAAAAAAGAAATAGTATGTGGAAGATTGCTACACTGGTAATATCAATCGGCTCCAGTATCATACTAGAATTCTCCTCTCATTTTCATAATCATGACTTAGAAAGTTGCATGGCAATTTAAATAATAAAGAACAAAAATGTGTATTTCACTTAAAAAGCTGTTGTTAGAAATCATTTATCACACTTTGGTAAAAATTATATACATCCAGCAAGCACAAACATGACATAAGTTAACCAGACTCTCATCTGCCATCTTTGTGCTAACTTAAACAAAGCAAAAGTTACTAAGCACTACCTAAAGTGGCTAAAGTTATAGTAAGTGAAATTCAAGCAAATAAATAAGTATAGCTACTTTAAAGCATCCATATATACAAATGATAAGTATGAAGTAGATAATCAGTTGCAGGCAGGCAAGTCTTTGTAATCTTTATGCATAATAGGAATGACCATTGTTTTCCATGTGATTATTTACTGAGGACTCACTATGTGTGAAAGACTTTGCCTCATTATAGGGATACAGTAGCAAGTGACACGATATCTGGTCTCTTTTTCATAACTTTCGTTTTGAGTAAAAAGTGGAGCAGTATATGTTCCAAATATAATATTAGATAGCAGCATAATATTTTTTCTTCCAAAAGAAGAAATGATGAAAAAAATATATCCTTAAATCAATATTTTGCAACCTGTCCTTGAATAACCAGAAAATATTAACATAGGAATTTATTTTATGTATTATGACTATAGCTAAATAGAAGTGCTCCATGGGTGTGTAATATTACACAACTATTTAAAATCAAAGAATTTTATTCGAGCTATTTATATTTCTAATCCAATTTCTAGCTTTGATCCTACTGAATGTAATTTTATGTGGAATCCCTGAAAAGACCCTTTAGAACAGCTTGTCTGTGCCAGGTACTCCTGAGTTCATACCACATTATAAGTCATTTAACATTTTAGATTCACGTTTTAATGGGAAACTTTCAGCATAAAAGCCACAGCACTCAAATTCTTGCTGTGAATACCAAATTATTCATATTACCATATTCACATCAATAAATTATCTTATTTTTCTACCCAAATCATTTTCAATTAATCTCTCATCAGAGCAATCAGAACTGTTTTGTCATTCTAGAATTAGAGGATTTGCCAACGTATTCCTGATTTCCACTGTATCTCATCTTCGTTACACTTAACTTTACTTTTGAAATGTTATGTCTCCAGCAGAGCAGATTCAGGGACTCAAGGAGACCAAGCAGTTTTGAGAGGAAGCTACGTAAGTCTAGAAAAGAATTCTTGTTAAAGGCACATGTTCTTTCATCATCATCTAATAACTGTGGGGTTTTTTTGTCTATTGTTTGTGAGCAATGAAATAACTTCACAGTTTTCTTTCTTTGTTTAAAGTAGCTCTCTAATAATGGCACTGATGACATTTCAGAGTAAATTTTGTTTTATATGGTTGTTATTTGTTATAGGGTGTCTAGAAACATTCCTGTTCTTCACTGCATGACAGTAGTACTTATCCAGTTAAAATCTTGAAAAATGTCTCCACAAATGCCAAATATCCTGTAGAGGACAGTCATCAATTTTTACATTATAAGAAAATCTAACGAAATGTACAATAAAGAAAATGAAACTTGGCATGATGGTGCATGCCTGTAATCCTAGCATTCCTAATCCTAACCCTAATCCTAATTCTAGCATTTTTAGACTGAGGCAGGATTATTTCAAATTCAAATTCACTCTGCAAAATTTATAGGACATAAGGGCTATGACCTTGTCTCAAAATAAATAAATAAATAAATAAATAAATAAATAAATAAATAAATAAAAGTAGATGGAAATGTAACTCATTTTAAAGGCTCTAGGCTCGGTCTGCAATGCTAGAAAGAAGGAGAAGAGAAACACGAAGAATACCAGGAGAAGGAAGAGTAAAAAGAACAGGAAAAGGAAGAGGAATTAAAAACAGGAATTAGTCATTCAATGTATTGAATGTCCACTGTTACTATATGCTAACTACTGAGTGGAACATTAACATGCATAAAATTTTCCACAAGAAATTGGAATAAAAATTACATGTCCAAAAAGCAATTACCATTCAGGGAGACTTACATTTATATTGTACATAATGAGTTGTTTTCTCTAGAAAATTGTAAGAAATTTAACTTCTACTTGGAACATGGGAACTTCATGTCTTTGAAGAGTTTAATTCCTGATTTCTCATCTCAGGGATTGTTCATATGTCACTGTGTATAAACAAAACTTCTGTAAATTCATTGTCAAAGGTGCCAAGAACATGCATTGTGGAAAGGATAATTTTTCCAATAAGTGCTTGTGGGGTAACATTATTCATAGAAAGATAAAAGTAGACCTATATTCCTCAATAGTCACAAAAATCAACAATATGTGGCAACATTTAAACAGAAGACTAGGTGTTATGAAACATTTAGATTAAATCATAATAAAATGCTTTATGAAATCATTCCAGGCAATGGTTTTTTGGATAAGATCTCAGAAACCCAGGTAACCAAAATAAACAAACAAACAGATATATGGGATTGTATCAAAGTAGAATAATCTGTACAGCAAAAGAAGCAAGAAAGTGGAAAAATAGCATTTAAAACTGGTAGAAATTATGCAAAACCTATATATCACATACCTATTAGCACTTCTGCAATTAGAGATCTTCAGATACATTAATTTTGTTCTTTGTTCAGAGTTCAGTAAAGTTTAGGTTAGGTTGTGACCTTTTTTAAGGTTTAAGTTTTTGTTTCAATTTCCTGTAATTGGTGGCAGAATTTAATTCAAAGCAGTTATGGTACTGAGGCCCTTACTTAGCTCATATGGGTTGGTCATATTTCTCAAATATAATGATCAATCTTTTTGTATAAATTTGGATAGTGCCCAGATATTTGGTAAAATATTATTCTGAAGAGCTCTGTGAAAGCATTTGTGAATGAAGTTGACAATTGTATGAGTGGACTCTGAGTAAACCTGATTAATCTCCCTAATTGAGTGTACTTCATTAATTAATGTAAAAGTTCAAATCAAGTAAACCTGAATTCTCCCAAGCAAAAAGGAATTCTGCTGGGTTGATATACTTAGGATTTGAATTGGAATATGAGATTTTCTGCTTCTTGCCTACCTTGCTTTCCTTACTTTGTATTTGCTACCATCTATAATTATGAAAATCAATTATTTATAATAATATCAGTCTATTACACATACATATAGACATATATGTGATGTAATATACATATATATATATATATATATATATATATATATATACACACACACACACACACACACACACACACACACACACATTCTTTTTCTGGAGAACTCCAATACACTTAGTGTGTGTCCCAGTCCACATCATAGTATTTTGTGTCTTCAAGGCCCACAGAAGCATACATTACCCCTACTGGCTAAGTTTGAATGTTTTACATAATAACGTCATCATGAGATTTTTCATTTCATCACCTTTTATATGTTTAGCCATGTGAATCCAACCACAGTTCTACTAATATTCAAGGAGTATCACCATCTCTGAACTGACACTAATTTCATGACATTCAACACACTGTGGTTCAAAAGTAAGTGTACCCACTGCCCAGGGGTCAAATTTCTGAATTGAGACAGGCTCACATTAGAAAGCAAGCCCAGTTTTCCCACTAACCAAAAGAAATTTTAGAAGAATGAAAAGTTATGAAATGCAATCTATTGAATTTTTGTTCTGATTTATAAGTAGGGACCAATGAGCCATAAGGGATAAGCTTTTTCTATTATGCTTCATTTATGTTTGATTACTCTTTTAGACTATGTAACTCAAAACACAGTTTGGCCTTTAGTTTTCCATGAGAATTGATATCTGAGATATAGGGTAGAACTTCTTTTTGTATATATTTACACTTTATGCATCTATTCTACCCACTAATGAGTATATTAATGGGTTAATGTCAGGTTCACATCGGTCAAGAACCCAGCCTTTATTTCTAGAGGAACAATTTAAGGGACTGCAATGAAACTGAAGACTGCAAGTGAAAATTCACTTCTCTCTGGATATAGGATGAAATATATTTATGCTTTCTCTAGTATTTTGTTTCTAGTTGAACTAGTTAGCTTCACCACTGTATGAAATAGTGAGCATAAAATTTAAAGGATAAGTTTAATTGTGCTCCCATTTTCATAGGGGTTCATCCTTTGTTTAAAAGCTCTCTAGAGAAACAGATACAATTCAAGACATATGAGTATATAAGTATTTACAAGGCAGGTTTTCAATGGCTACCTGAAGAATCACGTTTGAAAAAGTGCAAAGAGGCTGTTTGGATTCTGGGGATCTGAATGGTCTAGTCAAACTTTGAAAATCTGAAATTCACTGTAGTGATCCTTGTGAATCCATATCAGGGGTCCAAAGCATCTGGGTTGGAAAACTAAAGGGTCTCCTCTAGAAGACAGGAAACATCCAATTTGGAAGTGAAGACTAGAGGCCCTCTAAAGAATCAAAATCCAGCCTTTAGTCTTCATTTTTCTTCTTTTCCATTCAAGCTACAAGATTATTGGTTGATACCACTGACACGCCCCCCCCCCCCCCCGTGGATCTTGTGTCTGCAGTAAATTCCAACAGCCACACTAGCACTATGCTGAACCAGTTTAGTTGAGTGTTTCTTACTGAATTTGACGTTCACAAACTTCAAAGCAGGAAGGGTATGGTGGAACAAGCCTTCTCCATTCATAGCAGCAGGGAAGCAGACCACAGAGGATGTCAGAGAGGAAAGAGCCAGGGACTAGGTATTCTTAATGTCATGCCTCCATGACCCTCCAGACACACTCAGAAGTACACTCATTTTGCATCTAGGCTTACCATTCACAGAAAATTTAAGTAAAATGATTAAAAATAGCTATTTAACTATTTGTTTGTCTCATAGGCTGGAATATCATTTTTACTTCATCCCTCTTAAAGAATTTTGTGACAATGAATATGTGAAATTATCCTCTGAGCCATTCTTCCTGTGAATATTTGAGAACAACTTGCCTCAATGGTTGGCTCACTGATTCCACAGGATCTGTTGATTTCTGAAGCTCTTCAAAGAAACAAGACAAGAATTCAAGAAAAAAAAGAGTCTGAAATACAAAGTTGAACACTGAGTAATTTCTCTACACTGAGGCAGCAAAAATTGGAGTTAAAGACCTGCTGAAAAGGAGGGAAAATCTAACCATCTCATGTTCTCTGTTAAAATCTTGGAGAAATAGCTGGCATCCTAATAGCAAGAAGTAAACAGAAGTAGATGGAGTTTTACAAAAGCTGCAAAGCAAAATCCAAGTTACTTAATCTCAAACACATTGAAATGTTGTTTCTCTTTCTGGCTGAAATTTGTAAAGGACAATAACATAACTCAAAGTTCCTACATACTTTTATGTAACATTACTTATACCTAATCAACAGTTGTCAAATATCCAAGAAAAAGAGATCTAAATATTGAAAACAAAACTGATGAAAATCAAATTGAATATACCAAAATATCAACTTTCAGAGATGACATAAATTTAAATCAATGAAATGCAATATATTTAAGAAAAAAATACACTTACATTGAAATTTCTACAAAAGAACCAGATCGTGTTAAAAAATAAATTAAAAACATGGTATAGAGCTAAATAAATCAGCTAAAGATTATCTGTTTTATGAGAAAAATACATCTATTTATTGTAGCAAATGGGCATTATAATAAAGAAAGACTGAAAAAGCTTCTATAAAAGTGAGAAGTGAAGAAAATATTTTAGGGCTTTAGTTTATAGGGTTTTAACCTCAGTAAGAATTAGTCAGAATTTACATACTAAGCAAGGTGCTTGAAAAATCAGTGATCATATCATTAAAAAAAATGTGTGAGTCTATGCTGTGGTTTTTTTCTTTTCATCAAGTCTGTTGTAATCTTATAAATGCAGCCTGACCAAAGTAGTATAGAAAGATTTAGAATTCACTATATATAATGGATGTCATAGACTGGTTTGGTACAGCACATTTTGAGACTCTTAGTGCTAAAAAATTAATTAAAATTTTAAAAAATGAAATAATAGCATTAGGAGATGATTAGTATAGATAAAACCTTGGAGATTTGTGGTTACACTGCCAGGATAAAGAAATCAAGGATAAGATTAGAAAGAAGATCATAATTTTTCAGTATGGTAAATTTGATTTTATTAGCACATTTTCGTGTTTTAATTATTATGTATTTCTATATACTTGTATTAGATAGATATGAAGAATAAAGCTAATTTGAAGTTACATTGCTTGTTTTACACAAGTAGCAACTTTTCAATAATAAATAATTCTAAATTATTCAGTAATTATCAATACTCCATTTTAAATTTTAATGCTGTGTCCTCAAATTGCTTTATATCTGTTCCTTTATTAATAAAACATGAAATGACAGAGTTTACATAAACACTGTAGGAAAAATAAAATGATCTAGAAGTGACAGACTCATTCAGACTTCTTAGATGTTTTAAATAATTCCTAAATTTTGTTTACTTTATTATAAAATGTCCTATGGGATTTTGATGATGATGTAAATCTGTAAGTGTAAGGATGACATGCTGAGTTATTAAATTAGCTTTTAAATTAAATTTTGAGTATATCTTTGTTTGACTTTGGAACTGCATAAATTTATTAAGCTCAGAAGTGCATTCAAGTACTTTTAGAAGAACATAATATTTATTTGAGTAGAGTAATAACATTCTGCTCTTTTTATACGGGGTGACACCCCTCCCTTTATAATATAATTTTGAAATCAGTGTCCTTTTGGAATGCTAAACTGAATTGTTATTTATTTAAATAAAAATGATGTTATGTAACTAATTGTCTTTCAAGGTAGAAATATTTTCATAGTTCATGATTAATCCTTCTTAATTGAGACTATTGACAATTTATTTGTCCTGATTATGTAATTTATTCTTTTTCCTTAATCTTCTTGTCTGTTTTGAGTTTTCATCATTTTCTCTGCCCTTGAATTTTTTCTTACTTTTCTGCAACATGGACTGTAAGTTATTTTTAATTTTTTTTTTTACTTTATCTAAGTTTAATATCATTTCAAAAACAGTCAACTATTATTCAATGCCAGTTCACAATGGGGAACCTGTATCAGTCACTGTTCTGTCTCTGGACACAGTACCTGACACCTACACTTTAAAGGAAGAAACATCTAATTTAGCTCTTGCTTTACTACATGGCTGGCTAAGTCCAAGACAGAGCTATCACAGAGCAAGGCTGCTTTTTTCAAGGCAGCTGGAGACAAAGCAGAAGAACAGAATAGAAGCAGCCGGGGACCAGACATAGATCTCAAGGCATGCTTTGTTTCACACATAGACACACTTAAAATTGTTCTTCACTCATCTCAAAGACTATCAAGTTAAACTGTTTCAACCACCACATTCCGCCCTTTTCCCCTTGCTACCCAAACACACGTTCCTAAACTACACTTGAATTCCAAATAGAGAAAATAATTTTATCTAATATAGCACAACTAACCCATACACAGCCAGAAATCCAATAGCCAGTTCTTCAAAATCTTAAAGTTCCAGTATTTTATAAAAGTCCAAATGTCTTCTGAGATTGAAAGTAAACACTTAGCTATGAATGTCTGTCAAAATCTAATACAAGGTAAACATTCCCAAGATACAATGGAACAGGTTAAATATTCCGTATGGTATAGAAGAATTCAGCCAAAAATAAGACCAAACCTAGCATGGAAAGCATTAAGTCTTGTAGCTCTATATCTGGCATCCAGAGCATGATAATAAAAATTAATGTAAAATGACAATCGGAGGTCTTCTATGTCCAATCAGTGGTGGCTCACATATTTTTTCTCTTGGGCTGACTGTATCCATGGCCAGTAGCTTCCCTCAGCCAAGGTTCCACAGTTTTGATATCTCTGACGTCCTGTAATCTATGTAGAAATTTTGACATCATCATCACAGTTTCATGAACTATGTTTTCAAGAACTATTTATCTTATCTCTGAGGCCTACCTTGGAAAGCTAGGTAGACTTTCCCAGACCGTACTTCACCTGCATTCTGCATAATAATAAACCAATATCACGGTGGCAGTGCCATAGTCTGCTGTTAGCAGAAGCAGGCGCTCTTGGACCGTGGCTGCACCGGCTTCTGTGCACATGGATGACTGAACAGAATGAAATGAGACTTGACAAGCAATTCCCTAGGAAGCCCTCCTTAAGCAGATGTCACAGGGACTCGCTTCTCAAATAAATGGTTTAAGGTTTTGTAGCCCTAAGGCTGTGATGGGTGGAGTCTTGCTGACTTCTGAGACCCTGACAAGACACTTTCTTGTTATCCCATATAAGGTATTGTTTTCTTATTACTGTAAGATATTTCTTGGGCAGCCACAATTCTTTTTACACCAACTTTACACATAGTCTCTTCTGGGACAAAATTTGCATTTTTCAAATTTTTTCTCTCTCTTTTCCTCTTGTATCGCACTAAAATTCTGGTTGAAAGCAGCCAGCAAATATCCATGGAACACCCTGACTGGTTAGCTGTCTTGAAATTTTCTCCATGGATTAATTAGTCTTCTGTCTTTAGTTTCAGTCTCTAGCAGTTTCAGGACATAAACAAAATGTAAACCAATGTTCTGATGCAGCATATTACACATGGCCTTTAGTCCAATTATCAGTGGAGTCTTTGTTCCCAAATGGAACTCTGAACTTGGCCTTTGCTGTCTTCAGTCCTCATTTCTAAGAGTATGCATGTGTTTTGAAATCTGACTAGAATTGATAATCAAGAACTGCCTATACCATTCTAGGACTTCCAAAGGTTGCATTTTCTAACATTTCCAGTCCTTCTCCAAGGTCTTCTAACCACATGGATCTGTTATATTTACAGCAAGGATTCTATTTTTCTTGTACCAGTTGTCTCTATTAATAATCTTTCTTCTATTGAATACATTATAACCACAACCTAAATGAAAAGAGATTTAATTTAATTTATGGTTTCAATCTGTGATAGGCTTATTCCATGCAGGAATATCATGGTAGAAAGCTAATGGTGGGGCAAAGTTGATGGGAGAGATCAAGTGAGCCAAAGAACTGTACTATAGGGGAAGAACCAAGGGAAAAGGCATGAATCCCAAGGCTAGGCTTCCATGACCACATAGACATATCTAGAATTGTTCTCCACCAATCCATTAGGTGATCCCAAAGACAATCACATTGAAACACCATCTTAACTATCAAAGAACCACATGTGTGGGTCATTTCTGGAAGATATTAAAATATGTGTAATTTTGAAAAATGTTCAAGCCTGTATGCAGAAAATCATGGTCTATTGTGCTATTTCTATATGCTAACAAAGCAGAGTATAGATGTGCAAATGTACAAGGTGAAGACTACACTCACGAATGCCAGTAGCATCTAGAAGAGTGTGAAAAGTTAGAAACACAAATATAAATACATTTTCAGAGATATTCAGAGTAAACCTGGATTTTAAAGAAAAAGACTGAATAATATCAAGTGGGCAAAAATCACGTGCACAATTGTGTCTAACACTGTTTCAGAAATACCATCTGTTTGTTAAACTAGTGACAGGTGGAACTAAGCAAGTAACACATAGGCAAAATAAGTCTTGTGAGTCTGAAGCAGGGAATCTATAAAAGGAAAAGCAAATATCAAAAGTGAGACTGGATAAATATGGTGGTAACTTAGAAAGTTACCCCACATGTGGGGTAAATTTGGAAATTACCCCATTTAAGTTACCCATACCTCATATATAGTAATTTCCACAATCTTAGAAAGATCTCTGTGGATATTTATTATGAAGGCCCAGACTTGGAGTATGATACTTAGTGTCTGAAGAAAATAACTTCCAATGCAATAAATGTTAGTGTGCTACCTGTAACTTCACTGCTATAATTCTCACAGAAAACTATTGTAAAAATAAACAGTAACAATTTTATTATATAGTTAACTACTCCTTTATTAAGATATTTATATAGTCAATAGTTTTGCTAGAAGAACCAAGGAAGATTCAATGAAAATGATTCAATTTAAAAGCTACAGTAATTAAGAAAGAGAGAGAGAGAAAAAAGAAAAAATAATAATAAGGGGTTGGGGATTTAGCTGAGCGGCATAAGCACCTGCCTTGCAAGGGGGTGGTCATGAATTCGATGCCTAGTACAGATAAAAAGAGAAAAGAGAAAAAAAAAAAAAAAAGAAAGAGAACAAAATTGTGTTTAAAGCAAACCAGAACAAATAGTATTAATGACAGTATTGTGTGTGACTTCTATGTATATGGTGATAGTTGAAGTAATTGTATAAGATTAATATAGGTTTCTTTCTGTTGCTATTTTGTACTCAAATGCTAAACTAATTATGCAACCACTATGTGAAGTGTACTGTTTAATAAAACTCAGACTTAGACTCCACAAATTCCTTTCTTATCTAAAATATTAATTTTTGAATGTTGGTTGGTTACTCAAATTTTCATGCCTCAGTATTTTAAATCTGTAAAATATAATACTAATCTATGTTTCAAAGAAATTTTGTGACCCATATGAATTCATGAGGGTTCCAATAAAGATGGCAGAAAGATAACAGCAAGCTACAGAGGCTCCCTGAGACAGTCAACATAGAATTCAACATAATACAGCATGGGGAGCCCCGAACAGAGGGAGGTGAATCCTCTCAACACAGAAAGAAGCTAAGGTGAGATGAACCAATCAAACATACAGTCTTGGTGCTACTATTGGAACAGCTAAAGACTCTGTGCTCCTGAGTTGCAACTTACTGAGCCACCTGTAATCCTGCCGCTTTGACTAACTGGAAATGCACTCACACTGAGGCTGGGAGTCAGAGCTGAGCTAGCAGGGAATCTGCATCAACCTGTTGTGAGTGCCTGGAATAAGACCATTCCACAGAAAAAGGGGCTCTAACAGATGACATTCTGGGACCAGGCAGGACTGGCAAGAACAAGAAGCAGCAATGGCTTCAGTCAGTTGCTCCCCTCCCAAAAAGGATTGGTGTGGTTTGCCTGGCCTGGGTCACACCCCTGGCTGAGACCCAATAGGTTATCCCAAACCAAGTCCCTATGCACAGCAGTGTACACTGAGCAGTGGAGGCCTCTGCATGTTGACTGACCTGGAGGGGAGAACCCAGCATATGCTTCCCCTGTTTGCACCTCAATAGCACACTGCAATGGGCAGGATCACCTAGTCAGCATGTTTCAGAAGAATTGTAACTAACAAAGAAAGAAACTGGGGCCTCCTGGGAGAAACAAAAAATATGAGAAGAGGAAGTGACAAGAAAAAGTCCTCATCACCCAACCATGAAAACATTGATCCAGGAAAGGTAAATACAAAGGAGACCAAGGACAGCAAACATACAATATCAGAAACGGCATCAGTGGACATAAAAAGATATCTCTGGAACCTCATAGATGAGTTCAAAATTGAAATATTTAACCAAGTAAAACAAGATATAAATAGATTAATAAAATAAATGCTAAGCAGCTCTCAAGAAGACACAGATGGAAGAATGGAGGAACACAAAAAAAGGAGAATTGTTTGATGAACAATATAAAGAAAACATAGAATCCATGAAGCAGGTTCAAAGAGATTACCAGGAAATTAAAAACTCCATTGAAAGATGCAAAACAGCTTGAAAGAAACTAAGGATAGATTATCCAAACTGGAGGACAGGTTTGCGATGTGGGATCATGAAAGGAAAAATTTCTAAAAAATAATAAGGAGACAAGCAGTAACAATACAAAGGCTAGAAGCAACAAGAGGGTCTGTAACTTAATGTGAATGAAGAAGCAGGAGTACAAACAAAGGAACTACAAAGGCTATTCACAGAAATAATTGAGGAAAACTTCCAAAATATAAGAAAAGGAAATGATATTCAGATGTATGAGGTATAAGAACTCCAGTCACCTACAACCAAAACAGAACTACACCTAGGCATATAATAATCAAGATTCCAAAAATCCAATATAAGAACAGAATATTAAAAGCTCTTAGAGACCGGAAATAGATTACCTAAAAGGGAAAGCCCATCAGAATAATGGCAGATTTCTAGACACAAACCATCAAATCAGGATGAGCCTGGAGCAAAGTATTCCAAGTCCTGAAAGAAAATAACCTCCAGCCCAGATTAATGTACCATGAAAAACTTTCTCTAGACATTAATGGAGAAACAAGATGCTTCCAAGACAAAGAGGAACTGGGGGTTTTGTGACCACCAATCCAAATCTACAGAGAATATTGCATGATATTCTAAAGAAAGATAAAGTGCCAGGATTTCAGGAACAGTGGCAGAGTGGCCTCAATGAATGGGGCAGACAGTAAAATGAAGAAGACAGACAATGAATGATGGAAAACCAGCACAACAGAAACAAGGCAGAGAAAGTTGGCTATATTCTCCAATATAGATGGCCTTGATACATTAAACTAAAAAAAAAAAAGAGAGAGAGAATCATAGGCAGAGTAGATCAGGCAGTAAGCTCCATCAAGATGCTGTTTATAGGAAATATAATTAACCTGAAAAAAATATATATGGACCAAAAATCAAATATGAGAAAACAATGCTCTATGTGACAGGAAACCAGAGAGTAATACAAGCAACTAGACTAGTATTTGAGGACAGGTGGGAAAGATAGGCTTTAATAGTTAAAGGAATACAACTAGAGATCAAATCCAGGAGTGAGAAAGTTCAGAACCACTTAGGTAAACAGTAGGTCCCTCCCCCAATTTAAAACCGAGGGTGTTGATACCCAAAAATGCACAGTATACCCTGGGGGAGTGAGAGGAGGACTAGTCTTCATTAAGACAGCAGAAAATATTGGTGATAGTGTATCAGGAATTAAAACCCATATTACTCACACCGCTCTGCTTAGATAGAACTTATTCTGTCCCAGTTTGTGTACAAGCACTAGATCTGAGGGCACAGACAGCTATCCTAAAAATATCACGATATAGCAAAGTAACCACCTTTAATTTCCTATTAACTTAATCTGGATTCCTGTATAATTTATACTGTTATTGATCTTAGTTAAATCCAGTTTATTTGATTGCTGTTTGTTATCAACAGATTTTATTCAGAACTGTTATAATTGATAGTATCAAGTCTCAGAGCATAGACAACTATACTGAAAATGAGAAGATTCATTATAGTACGCATTTCTGGTTTGATTACTATCTGTTTTTTGTAGTTTTACACTATTTACCAAGTTGTGTTTCTACAAATACTGTTAAGTACTGGTCTATTCTATTATACTATATATGATAATATAGCCAATTCTATTGAAGTTAGTAAGAGACAACACAGTAACCATGGTAGAACTTGTACAGTGGTTTTATATGTCTTTTTTGTTTTATGTATCTATAGGAACATGTTTTGTTCTCTCCTGCTTTGTTTTGTTTCCCCCTCTAATATAAGAAGGCTAGAAATACATGTTAAGACTCATGCATGCATAGAACCTATAAACAGTTTATGAGAACTGATCTTAGGACACATGATGAAATGAACAAATACTTTGAAAGAAAAAAGACACTGCAGTACCCAGTAATGATTCCAGAGTGTCATGATGTGAAATCCAGCAATACTATTATTCTTTGTCCAGAGTGACTTTAGTCTGTTTTGGTTTGTTTAATCTCAACATAAATGAAGAAATGGATAACTGCATATATGTTTAAGTGTATAGGATTGATAACCATAGTACAATGTTTTTATTGGATAATTGAATAGAACTGTTTGCAAACTTGCTATTTGAATGCCCACTTATATATTCCACTTTTATATCTTGAACAATTATTTGTAAGAGGAAAATAAGTAAACATCAACTAGTGATTTCTTACTGTTTATTTTTTCTTTGAAACTATGTATTCTTTCTACCCATTTTCTGTTTTTAGTCTTTTTTTAAATAAAATTTTTAAAAATGAATTCACATACTTGAAATACAACAGCTTGTCACTAAGTAAGCAATAATGAATTAAAATATAGGCTAAAGAAAAACATGTAGTCATTATGCATGTATATATAATGTTAAAATTCATCTAAGACACAAGGCAATTGTTGAATGAAATCATTGTAATGCAAAACAAACTATGAAACAAAAAGAAAACTAACAAACTAACAAAAAATATCCTCTTGAGATGTAAATAAATATAAAATCTGATTAGTATTTTCTGTTAAAAACATTCTAAAAGAGAAATTACATGTCTAAAACTTTGACATTTATAATTTTTTGATGTCTTCAAAGCTTTTAGCCAATATTTTAGTTTAAAATTGTAATATTTATCAAATTATTGTTTACGTAAAGTAGAATTTTAGTGATGACAAAGAAAATAAAAGAATTTTAAAATTAAGTTTTATAAAGTAACAGCATTTTTAATTAATAATCTCATTTTCACATTATTTTACTGAAGTGTCAAAATTTGAGTAAATGTTTCATTTGTGGATTAGACAGTATTTGATGAAGCCAGAAACCATGATTTCAGATATTTAATTATACATTGGAATGAATGAACAATTCTTTGTCAGAGTGGTCAGCAGGACATTGTTGCCTTTGTATATATTAGAATTTGTCCAAAAATTAACACAGTAATTTTTTCTTTGTGGTATTTTGCATCTCTTTGTGAGTTAGACAATAAATTTAGCATCTGCAATGACCAGAAATGAAGTATTGTTTTTCAACTTTACTATAATTTAAGTCAAAATTTTAAAAATATTAATAATATTATTAAATGCTCCTAAGGTGAGGCTAACACTGTGGTTTCTAAGGTAAGAGAGTATAACTTTCCTTGGGAAATTTGTAGTCTAGAAGAAAAATTAAGCAAATGATTGTTGAATGTGAAAAATGTTGTTGGAATTAACTTTACCCAATATTCAATGTGAAATGTGCAGATTAAATGAGAGAGAAATAATTGCATATTAAATTTTTAGAGATATACAGGGCATGAGCCAGTTAAAGAACCAACAAAATGATGATCTAGCCTTGAACTTTTCAAAGAAACAGATGTAGGTTGAATTGTATATGGTAGAATTAGCAAATATTAAGTTGTAAAACTCAAGCAAGATATCTTTGTGGCAGAAGGGATGCCACAAGGAGAAAATACAGAGCTAAGGCTCTTAAGTGTCAACTCAAATTTGTTAAGACAGTATGCTTTGCCTAGAATACTAATAGTTCATGTTAAGAATGACTGGGTGGAGCACAGATTTTAAAATGGATTGGTAAAGAGGAACTGAAGTGCAGAAGAGCTGTTAGTACAATTTCCTTTTACCTTTTTAGAAACTATGGAAAATATGAACATAGCCAGAAAAAAATCCACCTTCTTGATTTGTATGAATATTTCCAATTTTTCCACAATATTAAAAGGTGAAATTTATTTATTGGAATCCTAATAACAATGTAGTTTGCTGTAATCAGTAGAACAAGATAAAATTAATCTAAAGTTTTTACTGTTTATAATTCAACAAAGCTTGAAGCTTTTATTCTGACTGTTACTGACCTGAGACTTCTATATAAAGAAATCCTACATATGTACAACTTAGATTGACTTCTGAGTAGGGAGATTCATCTAACCTTCAGAAACTATCATCAGACATGTGAATGCACATTTTAGGTCTTCTGGATTAAATCATTCCAAAGTTTTGCCTGGATAAAAGTCAAATAGAACCATCTATAGAAATCAAGTCCAAATTTTTCTGATCCACAATTTATGAGGAAATAATATGGTTGTTGTTTAATTCCAAAATATTTTGGAGTAGATCTTGATAAATATATGATAACCAATTGAAGGGCTTTAAAGGAAGAGGATACATGTTAGACGATCAATTTCACTATTTCAAGATCACCCTGGCTGAACTGGGGAGGACGTCATGGTGCTAGGTTGTGAACAAAAATTTTAATGCAGTTTTTACTATGACTTGTGAGAGATAATAAATGTTTTAAGTAAAATGTTAGCTTGGGAAAAAGGTAGACAGATTTGAGCAACAATGAATAGTGTAAGACAAATAGAATTCTATGGTGGTAAAGTATTTATAATGGAATGATGAAAGATGGTACCAACTGATTTTTTGAATTATGCATGCATTCATAGACTGTTCCAAACATAGGGTTCATATGTACCACTTTGAACAGGGAACACTGGAAAAGATATTGAGTTGGTATTAACTTTTAGAACACTTTTTCATTCAGAAATAAGAAATGATGACCTTTTATAATGCAACCATTAAATAAAGTGGAAAATAAGTTCAAATATTTGCATCAGGAAGAAGAAATATATATCTGAAAAGCAAATACAAATACGTTGCAGATAAAAGCACTAATGAAGAGTATGTTGTGAGTAGAGAAAAGAACTCATTGATTCAAATTAAAGAGCTGGAGGTGCATAGAAAAATTGGGAGTTTACAATGGAGAGAAGTGAATTCAAATATATCTAGAGGAAGATATTCTCAAAGGTTCTGCTGTTGTTTTCCATTTCAGATGGTAATAAACACATTAAAATCTATATTCTCTGTCACTGTTTTTCACCCCAAACATATTGTAAACTTTCTTAAAATTCTCTTCATAGTAGTAAGAAAATAATGAACAAGAGCAAAGAATCATACCTTCTATATGTAGAATTATTTCAGAAGCTTAATTGACCATCTTTATATATTGGTACTATTTTTTCTTGCATGAATATTTTCAGTTTATATGAAGGAAATGCAAATGTTTCATTCAAGGTTTAAAAAAAAAACAGCATATGTAATATGCTATTCCTCTTCCCTGACCAACACGGAGTCTGCTTCCTATCATCCACTCTGTCCCAAGTGTCCTAGTTAGAACTACAGATTCATTAACATTTTCCTTTTCCTTTCATAGGAAAGCATTATTCCTGTGAAGCAGGTGCCTAAGTAGAGGCTATTTCACAGCTCTTTACATATCGGCAGGTCAGGCAATCAAGAGCTGTGAAACGGAACTTTTCCAGGAAAAAGCACATGAGGGGTGTGTGTGTGTGTGTGTGTGTTTGTGTGTGGCAAAGAGAGAGAGAGAGAGAGAGAGAGAGAGAGAGAGAGAGAGAGAGAGAGAGAGAGAGACAGAGAGAGACAGAGAGAGAGAGAGACAGAGACAGAGACAGAGACAGAGACAGAGAGAGACAGAGAGAGAGAGAGAAATGAAGGAGAGCTTCCAGCTTGCTCTTTTTTCCTCTTCTCAGAAAATTTTGTGATGTCAGTGATGGAGGATCCATGATAAGAATGGAATTTGTTTCCCCTTAGGATTAGAAAGTAATAAACCTCCTTTTATATTTTCTTTACTGCTATAGCTAGGGCCGCACTAACTAATAACATTAATTGGTAATTTGAAGAGGCAGTCCATGAGCAAAATAATATGAATTAAGTGATGACGTGTTGTTATTTGGGAGTTAAGAAGCAGGAAAATAGCCGGCCCTGGCTTGGAAAACGTAGACCTTTTGCCTTTACTACAATAAGAAGCAAAAGAAGTATTTATTCAATCTTTCTGTCTAGGAAAAGACTGAAAAGAGCAAGCATTTTACTATGGTATATTTTATGCATTGCTTATACTAAGTTATTGTATTGAATAGATTGGTCAAAATAATTATTCACTTTGCTAGGAAAAAATTTAAAAGGAAATTGAAAACAGACATTTTAGAGCTCAACTTTTCAAACATGAGAGTGTTACTTGTAGACAATCCTGATAAAGAACACTGAAAAAATTTTGAGCTGTAAGATCTAATAAAGCATACCACTTATATAATGATATCCAGCATTGAAGCAAAGATCATGTTGATGTATGATCTTTATATATAAAATGTTACTGTTTAGTACACATGGGTTTGAGAAAAGAGGGACATGAACAAAATAAAAAAATAGAAGTAAATAAATAAATAAAACATGATTATTTATATAGAAGAGAATTATTGGTGGTTACTGACCCATGAAATTGAATTTTCCTTTTGACACTCTTGTTCTTATTTTTAATATAGTAGCATTGAAATATAGGTAAATTATGAAAATACTTTTCATATTAAATTACAAATAGCATCATATTTAAAAACCATTTGTCATGACAAAAACATACTAAAATGATTTCCATTTTGTTTCAAGACAAACCATAAAAATTATTTCTTATTAGAAGCTCTTAATTGGATTGCTCTTGCTTCCCCTTCTTCTTTGACAAAATTAAGTTATTTCAGGTACTTAGCACTATTCCTAATAGATTGGAATGCAAATTTTGTTGTCTGAAGTCTTTTATATAGCTCGCTCAGTTTTAGTTTAATATACTTAGCACAAACTGATCCAGTTCACTGTATAATACAAAAATTGATCATAGAAGTATATTCATAAAACCTCTCTAACACTAATTATCTAAAATGTATACCCACAGTTTATAAGCCAATTTCTCCAAATAGGCACAATGTTAAAATTTTCTCATTTTGAATTGTGTTGTGAAATTTTATAGACTGATAAGAAAATTGTATTCTAAAAATCAGGACTGTATCTTTTTCCAAATTTTTATTATCTGTTCCCAAACTCAGATCCTTGGTTAAAATTAATGTCAAACAGAAACTGTCACTGTGGAAAGAACTCCCTAATACAATCAGGAAAAATGATAAAAATATAATCACACAATATATAGCTGGAGGAAAACTACGTGACAAAGCTGACAAGCAGATAGAACCTAACATAACTCTTTGCTGTGAGCAGCTTACTTCAAGACAGATAAAAGTGTAGGGAGTAGCGATGTCACCGCCTCCCTTGAGCAACATCATGGCCTTGTGAGTAATACAGATGACAGACGTTGACTGTGTTCATAGATATGTGAGGCTGTACAGTCTTGTATGTTTTTGAAAGGACACAGAGGTAAAATGGACAGCAGAAGAAGCCTATGTATTTCAAGTGCACAACAAAGCTATATAAACTTGAGACTATATTTGCCCAGCTCTTTGCAAGGACAAAGATGAGTAAAATCAAACAATACAAATAACATGATAAATTACACATTTTTCCTTAATTGTGTTAAGAAATTTTCAGGATCATGAATATTACACAAAACATGCAGACTATGTGACATTATTAAAGAATAATTTATTTCTCAATGATATAAAACATAATCTCACCAGAACTGGTAGTAGAAGTGTATGATTTCTTCAGTAAATCTGCTATTTTAATATGCTAACAAGTAAGTTATGAAAGTAAGTGTATTCAAAAGCAGAAAGTAAGTGTGTAAAAATAGCAAACCATAACTTCTTTGAATTTTATATGCCTCAATTGAAGCGAAGTTTGGCTGTTTTAGAAAAACTTTTTTAAAATATTTAATTATAGCAATTTATTGATGAATTTATGTTCCTGTTTTAATAGTAATAAACTTTTTTCCATAAACAGGTTTATGTTTAAGCCAATAACAATAGTTATATGTGTTTGTAATCAAAAAACTCTAAATGTAGTGCTCTTATTGTCCATTTGCATATTCAAAACTTAATTTGCCAAATGATTCATTGTTAGGTCTGAGTTAACTGGTAAAATTCTGCATGTAAATTTATTTGTTGATATATTTAGAATAAGGCCAGTCATTTAAAAATTCTAAACTTTGGTGTCAGAAAGCTGCAGAGCAAAGTCAGGCTAATTTTAAAATAATTCTCAATGTTATGTGATTGGACAAGTTAGTTTTAAGCAGAAGCAGGGTCTGTCTTTAATAAAACTTAGTAGATACAGCATAACAATTAAGTGAAATTGACATCAAATTAAATAAATTATATAACAGACAAATCCTAGCCCTAAAAGGATTTAATGAAAATTTTACAATAGTATCTGTCATACAATTATACTTTGGATAATATGTTTTGGACTGAATATTGAAAGACGATACGTATGCAATGGTAGGTAGGATATGGGTCTCTATGAGCTTCTCATTGTGATGTTACATGTGTGAATATGTTGCTTTCCATGGTAAAAATACTCTGAAGATATATTAAGCTTAGTAGTATAATTCTGTCCTACACATTTGTGCAATAATCAATGTGCATTTTTGAAACTTCCAAAATTGTGCTAATTTGTTATGAGAGCAATATAAAAATAAAATATCTGCACTTATATAGATATATATGTATATCCTAATATATGGTACTATAAATGTTTTTTTTAGTTCAGTTTCATAACAAATTGTATCCTAGAGGACTAAAACAGCTAATTCCTCTTGTGTTATTTCTCTTAGGAGGTATAGTGCATATTAGAACATGATTTAATTTAAATATTTCAGGCTACCTACAGTTTATTGTTCCTTGGGGGCAACTGATTCCACATCTTTTGATGCTCATTTTGCTCCAGAGATTGTGTCTTTGCATTATTCATGTGTGTCTGCATCTATCTACCCTTTGAGAATTTAAATAGCTGTATTGTGTGTATGTGTGCATGTGTGTGAGTTTACCTGTTTTTTAATATTTTCCTTAATATTTTTTCTCCCTTTACCTCTAGAGATTATTGTGGAGATGGAATAAAATGAGACTGCTTTATAGAACTTTCTTCTTACAATGACTGCCAACTAATTTTTCAACTTGAGATCCTTGTGTTCCTCATAACACTGGGAATACTGACTGAGATCAAAATATACACAGGGAAGAAGAGAAGTTAAGAAAGAGAAAACAAGTTTACATAATAACTATCAAAATACCTAAGAGTGAGGGCAAATGTGGAATATTTAGCAGCTAATACATATTGCGAGATTTTCAGAAAGATTGCCAAAACATAATTAAGTGCAAAAGTAAATATTAATGGACTTTATTCCACTATAACTGGAGCTATCAAACAAAGAATAGTTTTCAAAGGTTTATATTTTTTATCTCCCTATTTCCTTTTGAAACTACATGTATGAAATAGAATTTAAACATATTGACAAATTTATTGATCAACTATTATGTGGTCTTGTAAATTATTTGAATAAACTACATTCTATAATTCATCATTCTCTGTATTCCATACAAGACCTGAGCAACAGTTATACTACAAATGTAAACACATGAACTAATGAATAACCGACAAATTCAAGCAAAGGCCATCTAGTCTCAGAGCTTATTATGTTAAACAAGTTGTTAAAATTAGTACACTACATAAGAATTTTTGAATAAAATGATAAATTTAGCTAAATTTTGGTGCTTCTAAGATAATTTAGTCACATTTATTAGGTAGACACTACATATCATATGCTGTGTCTCAAGCTGAATGTAATAAATTAAGCATAGGTAATTTCTAAATAAATTCATAAAGCCACAATAAACAATCACAATTTTAAAAATTATGAATACCATAAAAATTCTTAGTAAAATAATGACAACAGTAACAATAAATTATGTATTAAATCATTTTAATATTTTTAAATGATTACTATGTCCCAAATACAAGGATTTTACACAAATTATTGAATTTCCACCTAAATTTCAGGTCTATTCTCTTCCCAGAGAAGTAAGGGTTGGAGAAAAAGAAACATTCTAGGAAACACAAACAATATTAAATGAAGTAAGATCATGACAAAGGAAATCATACAGCAAAGAAAAATAATCTACTCGTAGTCACTACATTGAAAATTTTTTAGCTTGGGATTCAGCTCAGTGTTGCACAGCCTGCCTAGCAAATGTGACATCCTGAATTTGATTCTTGGTACTCTTCTCCCTCCAAAAAAGGTAAATAAAACCCAATAACAAAACCAGTTTAGTCTTTAATCCTTGGAAGCATCTTCCTATTCATGCAGTTGTTCTTCTCCTAGCCATGATTTCCACCCTTGTTAAAAAATACTTGTTTCCCAAGGGGAGTTCTCTGCTTTTTAAATTTGTCAACAAAAGCTTAGAGCTCTACACTCCCTTAATATAATAGGTTCCAATTCTGCAATGACTGTCAAACAGCTTTTTTTTTGCTCCATCTCTCCTCCTAATCTTTTTCCATCTCTCTGTTTCTGTTTGTTTCTGTTTTTGTTTCTGTTTCTGTCTCTGTCTCAGTCTCTCTCTCTCTCTCTCTCTCTCTCTCTCTCTCTCTCTCTTGCTCATGCTGTTGCTCTCTCTCTATTTCTCTCCTTCTTTCTGTTTGACTACACGTGTGTTTGGGATTAGTGGTCCCAATATACACACAGGGAAAGCTGTCAAGACAATGAAAGAAATCTTTTTTTTTTTAATTTAAAAGGAAAAAGAGAACAAACAACAAAACAAGTGTAAGGGTACAATATAGAACTACAAAAAAAAAAAAAAAAAAACAGTAAGATATCACCAGTTAATAGATTACACACTATCATCTTAGAAACGGTGATGTAGGTCACAGGATCAAAGCATACAAAGTGAACATTCAAATAGACTGCAAATAGTTGTGTTCAATGATCCAATCAAAAATATTAATATAGTCATCTATTTAACACACCTAAACACACTTGTTGTTGTATCCTTTAGGGCACTTTTTTTTTCCCTCTCTTTATTACAACAAAATTTACACATTTTGGGTTTTATTGCTCCCATAGATCTTATTACTTTTTTTGTAAGAGAATAAAATCAAACATGATAAAACAAAGCTGTCAGTCAAAACCAAGGATAGACATAGCACATAATGTAAAAACAGAGTACAAGGTTATCAACAATGGTTACCATAATGCCTCTTTCTTCCTTAAGGATTGTCTATCTCATTAGGTATTATAAAGTTGAACAAAACAGTAGAGAAGAAGACCAATAAAACCTAAACATTGTAAACCTTACAGAACTTCAAAAGAGGATAATAGTCAAACCAGAATGGGCATCAAGTGAATCTTATTGCCTTCAAAGTAGTTGCCTATACTCTGATACTTGACACTATCATACATTCTGTATGATAGTGTCATACAGTCTAATCAGTGAAAACAAGATAGTGGGAGTATTACAGGACTTCAAATCAAGTTAATAGGAAATCAAAAAAGTTACTATAATATACCCTGCTAGTTTTTTTGAAATTTTCCCTTAGTTTAAAAAAGAAATAAAAAAATTAAATAATTTTTTAATGAATAAGGGAGAGGTTAAGATAAAAGAGGGCATAACAACATAAGCCCCACCAAACTATGGGTCTTCTGTCTCCATTGGTTTTATCATGTTGTATCTTGCTGGATTTTATCATATGTGGTAGTATAAACAAAAATTGTTATAGGCAAAGAGACAATAATGAAAGAAATCTTAAAACCATTTAGACCTTAGAGAAAATCTAAATTATATCACTGTGAATAATTGTATGTAAATGTTTTGTTGCTTTGAAGGAATTCTGAAATTGTATCCAATACACATTTTAAGCCTGAACATAATTCAACATCGTTTTCTCCTATGGTTAACAATAGTCTCAGAGTCCTCAAGGCATATCACCTATCCTAGCCACGCACAAATTATTTTTCTTTTCTTTTACCTGAACATACGTCAACAAACTGTATGCTAAATGAAAATAATTTCCTCCCAATGTCTTGATATTAAAAAATTTATTATCTTAACAAAATTTTAGTGGCAACTTGGAGGAGCAGATGCAAGTTTCTAATAAATAGAACACTTGTGACTTTTTTACTTAAATTCAATTCTTCAATCAAAGTGCTTCATTGGTATTAACTAAGGATCACAATGTAATAGTTATATTAACATAGCAAGTTTTGAGGTAGGAATTTTAAGAAAAGTTTGAATGTGAACAATTTTTAATGTATTTTAGCTTTCAAAATTAACTAGAAAGTTTTTTCTAACAATTAAAAAAGAGAAATAAATACATCATGGTGGGGACATTGCACATAATCTGGACACCTGATAGGAAGAGGTTCGTATGCTTGTGTGCACATGTGTGTATGTGGGCATGAATGTGTGTGTGCATGCATGTGTGTGTGTGTATTTTAATGTGAACAGCTAAACCCAAATTTGAAATTAACTCTTTCGCCCATAATTCAATTTTCAACCATATAAAATTGAAATTTTATGATTCAGGATAATTTATAAGAAGATTTTGGGGCTGAACCATGTTAATCATGCATGTTAAGTTACAGATATATATATATCTGTAACTTCAAAAGAGTGAAAAATCATTGCAATGTTAGGATGTCTTTTACACTCCTGAATTTCTCTCTGAATTTCTACAGTGGTGTCCAATGAAGTTAAATACAACATCTTAGCAAGCTGAAAAGATTAATTAATGTTGTCTAGAAAATATACACTCTGAACATGAAATGTCACCTTCTTCCTCTCTGCTGTTATTTTTGCTCTTTCTTAATATTTCTTTGCTCCCACTGTGATAAAGTATGTTCCTACTCAGAACTAGAGCTTTTCAGTTTTTCTGTTCAGAGGCTATTTAATTTTAATTGCTCCCCAAGCATAGGCCAATTCAGGATGGCAAGAGCTGAGCGAGAATCCTTCACAGATCCTTTGAAGTTTGAAGAGCTGCTATTCACTTTGCCTCAGGCTTCCATCCCGACATTTATATGAAACGCAAGCAGCTGAGCACCTCTCATACAACTCCAGTGTTGCTGAAACTGAAAATATCTTGTGCAGATTTAAGATTTTCTTAAGTCTCTGTAGAGAGTTTAAGATATTAAAACTGATGTTTTCACTTTATGCATTTAATGGACATTAGAAATACATGATTGTGAAACGTTACCAGTGCGTGAATCATTTAAGCTTTGCAGGATGCACACACTGAAGCTTTTGTCTGTGCCTGTGATTTGAGTAATGAAGAGGTGAAGACTTAGAAGTCAACTTCAACACTGGAGAGTAAAACCATTAACTTTCAGATAATACCCATTTTTATAACAGGAATATGAATGTCTTTAAAGCAATTAAAGTGATTGCTTTTAGTCTAAAGCAAAAGCATCAACAAAAAGGCATCAATGCATATGCAAAATATATAATTCTTTTTTTGAAAACCCCTAATTTATTGGTACATGTTAGATATACATAATGATCACATTTATCATGGGGAATTTGTAACTGCATGTGGTACATCTTAATTCTTTTTTTTCCCTTTCCCCATCCTTCCATTCAACCCATCTTCCCCTCCTTATTTACAAGTTTTGTTTCATTTTATCTATTTTTCTTTTCTTTTTTTCCTTTCACCCTCCACCCGCCCTATTTCCCCATCCAATTGAGTACTTTCTTTGTATTTCACAATATCTAGTATATATTCTTGTCCTTATTTACACTTTTGGTTTCTCACACCAGAGAAACAACTTGATATTTATTAAATTTGAAATAGTTTTTGTATATTCATTTCTCTGAAATTAACTTCATTTCTTTAAAACAATTCACATAATATTTAGAAATACAAAGATAAACCATTCACATGTGTATAAAGCAATCAAGTAAGGCTTGCTCTAAAAGTGTATAGTCGAGTTCTAAATAAATTGAATAGAAAACTGCTATACAGGTTCAGGAGAGCTTGCTTGAAATTTTATTATCCTTTTCCAAGAGCATTATTTATTTTATTTCAGAATGATAATATCAGAATTTGTTGATCAGCTTTTTCCCTGAGTAATGTTTTCTCATACTGTAGTTGATGCCTTTAGTTGATTACTTTTTAGGACATTTATTTTTCTTTCAGAGGAAAGAATCTTTCTCCCTAAACTATTTAATTTAAAATTTTACCTGCCCATAGTCCCAGTACCCAGAAGGCTGAGGCAGGATGATTGTTATCAGTTCAACATCAGTCTATCTACATAGTGGGTTCAAAGCAGCCTGAATTAGGCAGAAAGACCTGGTCTCAAAAAACAAACAAACAAAAAATTGCATCTCTTTACCCGTTTTAATTGTGAAGGTGTCTTTGCTTTTGTTTCCATACTTTTTATATAAATGTACCTCAGCCAGAAATAAAATAACTGCTCACCAGGCTCCAAACCTGGTCTCTGTTATGACTGGAATTATTACTTCCTCTATATTATTATTTTCTGTTGGTGGTATTACTATTAATTTTTTAACTATGCTGCCAAGCCCATGCATTGCCAGACTTAATATAAAGTCTTAGCATTTATTTCTTACTAATCTTTCTCTTCTTTAGTTAAGCCTGTTAAAAGCAGCAATTGATTGCTTTTCAGAAAAACTACAGTTACCAGACGGTATATGAGAAATTGTATATCTTCATTATACTGTGGCCTGACAATCTTTATAATATAAAATATTTGAAATTAACTTATATGTTTTAAATGAAAAATATCTAAAAAATGCATCAACATTCTAAAAACTTGATTCCCCACAGCTGAAACTGTTGGGAGCCCGCTAGTTTATGGTACACTAAAGCCATCAATGAAGTAATCTAATTGTGAGTGCACAGCTGAATATGCTGGGTCCTGATGGGTGTTTCTTTTTTGTTTGTTTTTTGATTTTATTTTACAACACCAGATCTCTCTTTGTACTGCAGGTTGGCCTTGAACTTAGGGGTGATTCTCGTGTCTCAGCCTCCTGAGTGCTGGGATTATAGGCATGTGCTACCACACCTGGTAACTATTTCTCTTTTCAACCTCTCCCAGCTTTTTGCCTGCTAAGAAATGAAAAGCTTTTTGCCAAAATGTCCTGCTGCTGCGGTTTCTTCTCCCATGGATCTAAAAGCGCCAGAGCCAAATAAGCATGGACTAAAATCTCTGGAGCTGTCAGGCAAAATCCTTTTTCTCCCCTAAATTATATCTCCTAGATATTTTTGACCAGTTACTGAAAGCTGACTAACAACATGAAAATTCAAAATGTTTTCTCTTTCTCCTCTAATGGACCTTTTCTTTTTGATCATTGAAATCATGTAAAGATGTAGTCTGTGATTGCATAGGTATCAAGGGATATCTTTCAGTAAAGAAATGCTTTTGGGCAGGGTCTTGCTGTGCTGTTCAAACTGAGTAAATAAAATTTTGAAAAATGAAAAAAGGAAAAAATTACCACTTAAAGAATGGACACTGCCATCCCTCAACCTTTGCTATCCTAAATTATATTGTAGAAAAGATATGCTATGGCTGAGGCTTGAAATCAGTTTTACCAATATTTTAGGTGGTAACCAGGAGGCACCTTCAATACCATACTTTGAAAGTTTCCTTAAGCAAGAGGATTCAGTTCATTAAGACCAGGTTCTAATTTCTGTGTACTTACTAATGAAAGGGTTTACTAAATTCTTTCCACTACATAACAATTATCTTTCATTTGGATTTAATATTTTGTTCTCATATCACTGGACTCCCAAAAGCCCTAAACTCTATGAATTGTGTGATTAAACTCAATTGCTCTTTTCTAGGACCAATTTCTGATTGTAAAGTCCTGTCCTACACATCCATTAAACAATCACCACAACCAATGACAGGTACCAAGCTCTGTCTAGTCATCTCTTCCTGCATAAAATATTCGAATGGTACATCATAATTTCTATGGGAAAAGATTTGGGTGCAGCTTGGCAATTCTTTCTTTATGTTTAAACTACTTACGTTAATGAGAGTCATCTAGATGAGTTACTGTAGTAATCTCACTTCCAAGATCAACCATTTAGTAACCAAGTCATAAGAATATTCCTGACTTTTTATGACGTGAATTTTTTAAAAGTTTTTAAAGATAATAAAACAGAACAAAGCAAATCAGAACAGAACAATGCAAACAACACAGGACTTCAAAACCAGACAACAGGAAATCAACATTGGCTACGGTTATTTTGAAGAAAACAATAGACATTATGGTAGCCACTGTTGATTTCCTATTGTCTTGTTTTGAAATTCCATAATGCTTTCATTCTTTTGTTTTGATTAGTTTTATAGTATTTTGTTTCATTTGATTTTATTGTGTTTGAAGGTATGGACTCGGAATTTTTGTATAGAGCACCATACAAAATAGAAATAGGATTGCTGTGAAGGTAATGAACCAGACAGTATGGTGCAATGCCTAAAATGGAAACCCCAAAGTTTTTGTAATCTGATCATGGAATCAATATACAAACCCTTCTGTCCAGTCAGGCCAGTCAATAAGGCAGCCTAGACTGAAGGAGAAGGCATTGTACAAAAGTGGGAATCTTTGTAGACACATTTCACAGCTTGTGCACGATACTCTAATCTATCTTACATCTGTCTTTCAAGCAATAAATACAAATTTAGAAGTTAATATGCTTTTGCTGTCTTCTCTTCCTTCCTTACTATTAAACCTGCTGGGATTCAACTTTGGACTTCAGTATATCACGGCATTTGGCTGTGCTGTAATTACCAATAACATTCAGAAAGCAAAATCCATTGGACCATTTTCCAGTCTTTCTTAGCAGAAAGACTAGTTTTATTAAGATCTAGTACTCCTTCCCTACCAATGAATTATATTGTAGTGTTCTAACCCGAGTTTCCTTTCAGAGACTCTTAGTTTATAGGTCCATTTATTTCCGTTGAATCTAACATTTCTTTGCACACTGATGTTCTCAAAATTCATGTTTCTTTCGTAGATACTGTCTTTAGAAAAGTTTATTCTCTTCTATTGCCATATCATGTAATGTTTCATAAATCTATCTTTCCATTCTGTGACTCTTTATTCCTATCCATATATATGCTTTTGATTTTACATCAATCTAGTCACGCATTTACCCTTATGTGTCACCTAAAATTTCAGACTTGGAATCATCACACAGACATTCTAGTGGTAATAAAATTCAAGGCCAATAGATCAGAGAGGAATCTGATATTGTGCACTCATAACAACACACAGGTGAAACCGAGGCTTCTTTGGAAATCTTTCTGGAAAGTGAAATTCTAAAGTACCCAATATCTGATACTTTATAAATGCTTCTTTCTGTGTAGTATCTGATTATTTAAAGAGATGGTCATCATTAACATATTCAAGTTACTTCAGATACCACACCAGATTTCATTTGTTTTCTTAAACCTTTAGTTTCTTATAAAATAATTTACATTTAAGGTAGTAGTTTAAAATGGTCTCTGATCTTTATTCTTAGCCAAATCTCTAGGTTATTACAAAAGATTCCTAATGAGTCTACCAGAAATCTTTGAATTTATGCTCCACATTTCTTCAATAGTAATTTCCGTATACAATGTAAACATGGCCATGTGACTTTTCTTACCCTCAAGAAAATTTCAAAATGAAGGTTTGTCTTTGAGGTATCTCATGAACCACACTTTTCATATTATACAAGTAAGTTTTTAAAGAAATGTTCCCAATATTATTCTTTTAAATTTTGTTTTAATTTTCATTAGTACACATTTGGAGAATATGAAGTTACATTTATCTTGAGGATTAGGCACATGGAACAAAGACAGCTTGTATCTTTTTAGACTTCTCTGCATTTCTTTCATGTTCAAAAATGACCGCTCCACAAAGTTAAGAACTCTGAGAGTACTGGCTTTTTAACCATATTAAAGTCCTTACAATGCTTGCATAAAGAATATTTTTATTCCATGATTAACTATAAAATTAAGAATTTTTGATAAAATGACTTATTTTTAATAAAGATTAAATATTAAATCTGTAATGCATATTAATTATCAAAACATGTTTTTATTATCTTCCTGATACTTTTGCTTTGGTTCTATCATGAGTGGCTTCATTTTCTCTTTAGGGATATATTATGTTACGGTATCTAATTGTTTGGCCACCTGCTGCAACAGTGGCTCGCATTATGAAGATATTTGGTCATTAGTCCATACAGTTATTTCACGCATGAGAATTATCATTTTTAATTTGGCACCAGTGAACTAACGCCCAGCATGTGTTCAAACCTACCACCTCCAAAGAGCAATAAAGAGAGTTGCCTAAGTTGATTAAGACAATAAAACTATCAGAACTGCTTCAGGGCTAACAAAAATGCTTACATCAACTCACCCTGTTTATAATTGCTAGTTTTTTTTTCTATTTTTCTTAATGACAATAGCATAAACTACTATTGCAGTTTGTAAATTAAAATGCACATAAAATGATAATGTAGTTCCTAAATTTAAGAAATCACTCATTGAAAATTTAATTATCAAAATATTTCAATGTAAAACGCCACAATAAGATAGCAAGCTAAATATATGCAAGGAATGGGCATTCGGTCTTCTCATAAGAATGTCATGAATTATAAAAAGAAAATTTAAATGAAATGAAACTAATTTGAAAGAAAACGTGTTGCTATCAAGCATTTTTGCTCTTTTGCTTCAGTAAAATTGTCTGAAACTACAGTCTCCTTTAATAGTACTCTGTAGCACAGAATGGTTTAGGAAGGTTTTGGTTACCTACAAATTGCAAGCTCTATGCACATTTCTATTCTTCACTGCAAAGGGGAAAACCTGACTTTTCTTATCGTAGGGCATAACATTTAATATGGCTTTCACTGGCTACTTTTTAATTATGTGTGAGTAGTTTAATTTTCTATTATTTATGATAAAGAAAATGTTAACTTTCATTTTTAATAAATATTAATATGTGGCATATTTTAAAACTTTAAAATATTTGGCTACAAAATAAGATGAAATACTTTTCTCTTTATAATCCACAAAAATTAAGAATTCATTCATTTTCTTTTTTGTCCTGTGTAAACTGAAATAATTCTGTAATTAATAGAATAGGAACCACATTGAAATAAAGGAAGTAACTTTTGTTTTTTAATGGAAATTTCCATTCAAAACATAAAAAATAATAGTTTTATGAAATGAATAAATGAAAATTTACAAAGGAATAAAGCAACAGACTAATTGCCTTGGTTTTTTTATGTTTTATTTTATGATCCTTAGTTGTGATAGTAAATTAGAGTCACTCACGGAGTATTTTAAATGTATGAGCACCTGCCTCACTTAGACCAATAAAACCAGCCTGTGATGGCAAGGAACTGGCTTCAACAATTTCGAAACCATCTCAGATGGTTCAGAGAACAGCCACCAAGCAGAGGTAATTTTCCACATAAGCTCTTTGCCTTTGTAAGGCTCTATAAAGCCTGTAAAAATAAATTATATTCAAGCTTATATAAAATGTGGGTAAATGTGGGTTTAATACAACTTTTAATATTTTTTATTTTGTTTTTCATTCAGTCAAAATATCTTCAGGGTCTTATTTTAAAAACTAGTGGTAAATCACATATGTGCAATTTTGCAGATCTGATTCATAGTTAGTACATTTTGTTGTTTTCAATAGTAGAACACTCCATGATAATTATATGAATGATACAACCAGTGACTGAAGAAACCTGCTATTCTGAACTTCCCATTAAAATTTTCCAGGTGTCCCTCAAATTCTATGAAGCCTTTGAAGTATCTAAGGGTGTGGGTGATATACCTGTCAACTCAGAAATTTCTGCTTAACAGGGGGAAAAGCTGCTTCTTTCCACAGGTGAATTTAAGTGTAAATTCAATTTCCTTGATTTATTTGAAGTGTTAGTTTCTCATGGATTACTGGGAGTGAGTCTAGCTGATGCTTGGTAAATTCAAAGGCGACAGTCATCAGAGACCAGCATTTCTACAAGGATTACAGCTAAAAAGATAACATGCAACAATATAAAGCATTCATTTTGAAATTTTGATTTTGTAATTTATAATATTTTACTATAGTTTATACTATGCTTTGGAAGTGGGTGTGCAATATTTGTAATATTTCTGGTGCTGATTCTTTTGGTTATTTTATATTAGTCATAATGCTATATTTCTAAAACTGAAGATTAAACAGAACTTGGATTTTTTATAAAGGGTCCTTTTACATTGCTGTAACAGTCCATATTTGTTTTGGGATGTTACATGTTTAAGATGAAATATTATTTTCTTTTTAGAACTAGTAATCAGAAACAGAAACAAGTTTAACTGAAGTATAAAAAGTGATGTTGAAAAAGTAAGAATATAAACCCATATATTAAAAGATATAAACACACACTATTTTGACATAAGTTGTTGTACTTAATGGGATAAATAATAGTGGTCATTTTACTAAAAATGTTTATAGTTTAGATGGCACAGAAATATGAATATGTAGAACTTGAATCTGACATACTAAGAGATGCCAGGAAGTTAGAATATTCTTCATTGTTTGGAATAAATTTTAAGTTTTAAATGTAGTTAACTATATACTTAAAAATTTCAGGATTGATACAGTGAAATTTTTCTTAACTCTCCTCTTTATTCATTTGAAATCTTCCCACATACAGTCAAGTTCTGTGAATTTGGTAGTATGCTTATGTTTCATTAAGAATAAGTAAAGGTCATTTATTTTTAGAGTGCATTGTATTTTTTAGAGACTGACTTAAAAGATTTCACAAAACTGTTACATTATACATTTTCTAGTTTACTTGGAAACAAACAATAGCATTTTTTAAAAAATGAGACATAAATTTATTCACTAAGCTATTTGATTATATTTACTAAGAAAAATTATATATCAGGCACTGTTTTAAGTACTAAATACATAAGTCCCCAGTTTAATAAGGGTCATAATAAATATGTTATTAGTCTAGAGGAATATTTCCTAAAAGAAATGATTCATAAACTGTTTCTGAATGTTTTGGTGAGATCACATAAGTCATGATTTTTTTTTGCACGGGGTGGAGGCCCAGGAATTGAAGTCAGGACCTTAAGATTGCCAGGGGGATTCTTCACAGCTGAGCTACATCCTCGCTCCTAAAAGTCATGATTTTTAACTTTATCTAAAATCAAACCAGTCAACTTAACTGACCACAATTCCTGAGCTTATGCATTCTAATGAATTTACTAGGTAATTCATAGCATTGAAAGCACGGTTTGTTCGAATGTGCTTTTTAACATTATAAACTAAAATCATAATTTATCTATGTTCTGAAGTTAAAAACAAATTGAGGTTGGGCCAGTGCAAGCATTCAGCTCCTGGATATATTTAAATGTTTATTTGAAGATTTCTGTCTCAAGTTCCACATGCAAAATACTAACAATAGTACTTGTTCATATTTCTTCCTTTGGAATTATTTTCTGTGAAAGAACTCCAGGCTCCACTGTCTGTGAGAAACATTGATAGATAAGTGCTTTGCAGATGTATGAAATTACTGCTAATACCTGTTGGCAATAAGCCTTATGCTTAATGTGCTGATGCAGAAATAATACACTCAGACCCCAAGAAATCTCGAAAGGCAAGTTTACTTGTGCAGAAGGGTGAGAGTACAGCCCAGCAGAGCTATCAGGCACAGAGACCTGCAGCGATTGGACAGGTGCTTTATCTGTCCTAATTTGTGAGGTGTAGCTGATCTCCTCCCCATTGGCTGGCCCAGAGGTTCACAATCTATCTTGATTTTCTAGTTTAGATGGCCTGAAGGAGTGGGATCTGAAGCTGGTAACGGGTGTAAGCAGGTTTGGGATAAGAGGATCTGAAAGTCCCAGACAGGAGGAATTCCTGGAGCCCAAGCCTCAAGCTTTTTTTTTTTTTTTTTTAAGTATAACTGTACCTTGGTTCAAAAGATGGAGGAGGATATCCTTGGATGAAATAAATTTCAAGACGGAGGTCTTCCTGATTATACCCATTAATAGAAAAGATAAGGTCACAGTTTCCCGTAATATCTCTCCTTAAATAGTCTCATTCATTTCTTCAAATTTTGTGAGCAGAACCTCTCTCCCTGTCATGTTCCTCTGTCAGAGACATATTGGCTAGATAAGACAGGGGAGATTGCTTGCTGAGGGCAATCTCTATGAGTGAGTCTCCTAGCACAGGGAATAGCACAGTAATTCACAGCAATGAGAACCCCAGCTATTATTAAGGAGGAAATGGAAGACATGATTGCTCCTTCCCGTCCAAAGTGGTAGCTAACACCTGAGTTTCTGAAAGTTCAGTTGCTAGTGTGATTATCCCCTGCAAGGCCCTAACGATAGTCCTTCTGAGGTTGTATTGTAAGGGCCTTGCAGAGGATAACCACATAGCAACTGAACTCTCAGAAACTCAGGCAGGACATGAAGACAGGGGAAAGAGAGACAAAAGAAGCAGCAGACCCATTTTAAAGATAGCCAGTACTGGTAACCACAGGGTAAATCACCATTGTTCCTTTACTTTGCTAGAAGAGGCCTCTTTCATTCGGGTCTGGGGAACCCATCTTCCCTCTGCCATTCAGACTGCAGTCTCAGTTGTGCCGGAGCATGAGAAAATGTCCCTCACAGATTTGTCTGAGTCTGTCCTCTTTCCATGACTTGACAAACATGTAATCACCAGGCTGGAGTGGGTGGATCAGAAAATCAAGCAGTGGAATCTGGGCTGGGCGTCTCCTTTGTTTCAGAGAATAGAGAGCAAAAGGTAGATTTAGTACATAATTTCCTTAGAATTGATCTTTCGTTTCCAACATGGGCAAGTCTCAGGCCTGCTTAGGTAAGGAAGTCCATATGGCAGCTCATATGGAGATAATCCCCAGCTGAAGATGAGCTAGACCTTCTCATAAGGGGTTTGGAGAGCATTTCTCTTCTGTTTAGAAGCAATCATTTTCCCTGGGCATCAGGTTGTGTCCCTAATTGTTGTAACTGCAGCTTTTCTCTCTCAGAGAATGAGGGTGGTACTGTCTGTTTGGGAAAGGAAGAAGTAAGATGGAAGATGGGGGTTTCTGATTCTCGTACCACTCACACTTGTAGCTTCTCCACCTGCCAGGGAATTCCGCTGAGCCTCCTAAGAGGCTCCCTTTTGGTATTATGATGTATGAACCATTATTATTTATTCTGGGAATTAGAGGCTGGTAAGTACTTGTTTGACTGATTCTCCATGAACTAACTCCTGTCCTTTACCATTGAAAACCCCTTTTCAATCCAGATGTTTCCAACAGTATGAAGCTCTCCAAAGACATATTTGGAGTCAGTGTAGACTGCCCATTTCCTTCTCTTAGAGAGCTGTGGACAATTTATAGTGAAGATCTTATGGATCTTGGCTGACTACATATTTGGAAGTCTCCCTGAATCAACTATAAACTGAGCATCTCTATCGGTAATTGAATAACCACTGTACTATTTTCTTTGAATGATGGAAGATCCACATATAAATATGTGGAATGGAAGGAAATCTTCCAAATTTCAGGCTAGGTCTTAGTTTGATAATCTATTAAATCCATGCAGCAATTTTCAGTCTGCTGAAGGCTCTTTTTGGGTGAAAAAAGAAGCTGGGTTTAATGCCTCACTCCTGGTCATGGTTAAATCATGTCTTTCTAGTAATATTATCGCATACTTCAAGATCTGGAAGTCAGCGAGCCACCGTCCTCCCTTTTGATTTAGAATTGCTCACACCAATATGAGTTACTTACAGCTAACTTTTTCTCCAAAAGCAAGTTTCCCACTTTTTTTTAGTTAGGAAGGTGGTGATGGCTACTGACTCAACATACTCTGTCCATCCTCTAGTGACAGAGTTCAGAAGGTAGGGAAAGAAGGCCATTGACTGGTAGCTTGCTCCTCATTCCTGTGTGAGAACTCCCAAAGCCTTTTCCCTGTGTGCATTTACAGAGAGGAGGACAGGTTTTTTGAAGGATGGCAACCTAGACGGGGAGATCCTTTAATGCCTCTTTAGAGCCTTAAATCGTTGCTCTTCCTTGGGAGTCTCTCCAGGGCATCAGGAATCTCCTCCACAAACTTATAGAGTTTTAGTTTTTAATATATAGGAGTTAATGTAACAGTGATGCAATCCAATTAGGTGTCCAAACTATGAGAGCTCTTGTTTGGGTGCTGGCAAAGATAAACACATGATCCCTTCTATCATCTCTAATTTTCCCCCCAATTAGTAGATGTCCCAAATACTTCATATTTTTCCACAAATTTTAAGATTTTCTTTGAACCTCTGGGAACTTTCTGTGGTAGGATATTGAGGAGTGAGATAGTAGCTACTGTGAGATTTCTTTGATGTATCCCCGAAAAAAGTAAATCATCTACATATTGCAGAAGGTGAATCCCAGGAAAAGGTGTAAAGTTTGCTAACAGTCTGAAATTTGACCAAGATAATTGGGGGAACCAGTGAATCCTTGGAGAATAACCATCCTTCTGGATTATAGTCTTCTGCCTCTTTCACAGTCTCCTTATTGGAAGGTGAACAAGTCTCTACTGTCAGGAGCCAGGGGCCATGCCCAAAAGGCATCCTTGAGATCTATTACATTAAACCACTTATGGTCAAATACAATGTTGCACAAGAAGGGGAAAGGATTTGGAACTACTGGATGTTTGGTTTTGACAATTTGATTTATTGCCTGCAAATTTTGGACCAGTAACTAAGAACTGTCCACCTGGCACATGGGAAGGACAGAGGTATACAGCATTCTAGAAAATTCTATCCTGAATTAGTTCCTGTGCTACTGATTTAAACCTTATCCTTCTCTTAAATGGGATAGGGTATTGCTTCTTAACAACTTCTCCAGGGTTTTTGTTTTTAATTTGGATGTTAATTGGGTTACATTAAACCACTTCTACCACCATTTCCCTTGGAGGTCCATATAGAAGATTGACTCTTTCTCCACTGCACAAGTCAGGAAATTCAGTCTTACCCTGAAGGTATCTTCCTGACTTGTAGGCCCAGTGCCAGTTCAGCCATCAAGTCCCTCCAACATAAGTTTGTGAAACCCTCCAGAACCAAGAGAAATCATATTTGGGCAGGTAGTCCCTGGAAACACATTGGTTTCATGTAAAATTTTAGCTGAGAATCTTTTTCCTTTTACTCCAGAAACTGAGGTTTGTTCACGGGAATAGTAGACTCTCCCAGAAACATAACAAAGAGAAATGTGACTCTCCTGACTCAGTTAAGAAAAGCATAAGTTTTTCTTGTGTGATCCTACCTCTAAATTTATCAAGGATTCCAAGTAGGACCCATTGGAGTAATGCAAGAGCCCCTGGATTTCCTGGTCATCCCCTTCAAACATCATCAGGTTCTTCACTTTCCTATTCTGGGTACCCTCTCCTTTAATGTCTTGTTTTTCTGCACTTAAAACATTTAAACCTCTTTTTTCAGTCACCTCACCTGCCTCTTGTTCCAGTCACCTCACACTCTGTTTTCCTCCTGCCCCTTTGTGGTTTCACCCTCTCTGAGCCCCTGAGGCTTGTTTGAACGTGAAAAGCACAATCTTAGCCATTTGCTTTTGTCTCTCATCATCTCTTCTCACATGCACCTCTCATGCCTGTCCCAGATCTTCTAGCTCCTTATCTTTCCATCTATCTGTTGTAATTTTTTGGAAATAATCAGTCAAATGTTGGTGGTGAAATGTGGCATTAATATACCTCCACATAAGGGATCTGCTGAGTCTAATTCACTATAATTTCTCATCTGAGGTTTGAGTCTTTAGAAATTTGGCTGACCCTTCTTCTTCCTTTCCCTACAGGACATCAAAAGCATGAAAAATGTTCTGCCCTCAAGGAACTGAATTCTTAATTCTTTAGCCTATTGATTTTTCTAAATTCTACCATGTGTATTCAAAATTATCCCATTTAGGGTCCTCGTCAGGAAACATAGACTCTTTTCCACCTCCTCCACATTATGGAGAGTAAACTCTTTCCCGGATAACCATTGCCACCCTATGAATCACTCTTCCTTCCTCTCCAGAGAACAAAATTCCTAAGATGGACATTAACTCTGACTAGGCATAGACACATGTTCTGAGCAACTAAACAACCTGTTCCAACACCCCACAGAGAGCCTTCACTAGGGATTGAAGTTCCCTTCTAAAATTTCAGACCTGGGAACTTGATAAAGGTGTGTTTACTAACCTTATCTGCTCTCCTTCTAGGGAACTTTCACATAAGGGAGAAGGCATTATACTCCTTCCAGTGCCTTCTGTGATCTTTGAGGAAATGGAAAATTTTTAGCATCTTCCTGACACTTTTCAAAGTCCCTCTTCAACCTACTACAAGGGCAGTTCACCTTTCTCCATGTGCACCTCAGCAGGGGGTGGGCCTCCTTGGGCAATGTCAACTCCGGACGAGGTGGCCAAGCAGCTGTGGCCACCACATCAGGAGTTAGGCTTTCCTTGGCTAATGCAAGGTGTAACTGAGGTAGAGACAGAGGTTCAAGGAGTTGGGGATTATAGGCTGGGTGTAGAGATTCTAGAGGGTCCAGTGTGAAGGAGGGAACTAGTCCCTGTCACCAGCTCATGGCATGTCCTATGTCTTACTGAGACTTTGGTCTTTTAGCATTTACAAATTCAGACAAACATTGATACACCCAGTCCTCCTCTGATCCAAAATTCGGCCAGAAGATGAATGGAATAAAGATTTTTTTTGTTGTTGTTGTTATTTGTCCATGAGTTGTCACATCAAGTTCTTAACATCAGTCCAGGGTGAACTATAAAACTCCCCAAGCCCTCTGGTGCCCTAATCTGTCCTAATTGGGAAGCACATTTATTTTCCATATTGTTTGTCCCAAAATGTGAAAATCAATTTCCAGCACATAGAGATGTTTGCTGTTGGTTCCCAGGGCCCTTGGAAGACTCATTGTACTGTGTTCTGAGATGTCTGTGAGTACTTTCAATTTTACTCGAAATCACCTATCTCACCTGAGACCAACCAAGCCACAGAAACTTCTTGTAACTGTAACAACTGCAAACTTGGTATGAGAGACAGAGGAGGTTGCAATTTTGGGTGAAATAAATTTCAAGACGGAAGTACTTCTGTTTGTATCCTGTGTTAGAAAAGACAGGGCAGCATATTCTCATATGCCTAATCCAGAACTACCCAATATAGTCCTGCAAAAATCTTACCAGATGTAATGCTGCTTATACATTTGGCTCTATTTTATTTTCATAATGCTATCACTTATAAAAGTTTAATTAATACCTACTAAACATTTCAATAAAATTTATACTAATGCAAGTAGGTTTTGTTTTGTTTTTCTTGACAGGGTCTCATTATGGAGTTCAGGCTGGCCTTGAGTTCACTTTGTAGCTCAGAATGATTCTGAACTCACAACGACTCTCTTACTTCAGCCTCCTGAGTGCTGGAATTACAAATGTGCGCCCCCACACCTGGATAACTAGGAAAACTTGATGGTTACATGTGTTCTTATGTCATTCAGTGTGAAAGAATGACATTTTAAAGTAAAGGAACGCCAATATTTATACTAAAAGATGTACCTAGAGGAGTTAGAATGTAAGTAAGAATGTGCCTTTTGAATATTCACCAGACCATTAGCATTTGTAATAAATTGACCAATGAGAAAGAAATACTCTTTTTTCTTTAATTAAAATTGTGGCCAATAAGAAAAGTATAGCCCAAAAGTAAAAAGTGTATGTAAATACGTGTTTATGTCACAATGCGCATCTTGAGTAGTAGAAAAAGTTTGGTGTAAATAATATGTTGTGGTCGTTATAAAAGATCAAATGATTATGCTAGAATTTTGAATTGTCAGGCATATTTCTCTCAGTGTGCAGGAGTTAGAAAGAAGGGTATACATTTATTTTTATTGAAGATTAAAATATTTTAAAATATATTGGACAGTGTAATTGCAATTACTAAATTCAGAGACATTTTACACCATTTTTGTACACCGTGAAAGGGAGAGAACTCATAAAGAGCAGCTGAGTTTCATTTAGAGAGCTCAGAAGGTCCGTTTTGATAGATTACCAACGTCTTTAGAGATTTTATGATCACATCTAAGTGGCCTCTACTATAACTGCTGAGTAGTTAACTAACACCAAAATAACTTTTGTTTTGTTCTGTATCATAATCCAAGAAGTTCTAACTTCCATAAATCATCTGAAGAATATCTGTCAGTTAATTTCAGGTTCTTCATTTTATTCTGTTTTTATAATTCCATTTCTAACACTTTAGTCACATTAATGTAATCAGATGCATAATTGACTAAATGCTTGAAACAGTTTCTTTCCTAAAGAGTCAAAGAATTTTCCTTTTCATCTTAGAGAAGTATCTATAAAATAATAGGAATAAGAGAAAAATAGATTAAAACTATAGTAAAACTTTGGATTGCAATTAACTTGTTCTGCCAGTGTTCTGCAAGATGAGCAAATATTTCTAATGAATTTTAACTTGAAAAATGAGCACTGTCTTGCAATACAAGTAGTATTTAACAGCCAAAATCACAGGATTAAAACTGAGTCAATGGTAACTTCTCTCTGTCTGTCTCAGTCTCTCTAGGTCTGTCTCTCTGTCTTTCTCTCTCTTTCTCGGTGTGTGTGAAGGCAGGGGAATCCCTTCCTTCAAATGATATTAAGGAGATGTGCAAACTGTGAGAAACTGTTATGCATGCAAAACAGTGCACAATTTTGTAGAGAACACCATGCAAATAAGACTGTAACAATTCAAATGATAAATCTGTTTAATTACAATATAACATTACAGTTTGCCAGAATACTCAAAAGGAGGTAAAAGCAAGTATCATGGGATAGGTTTTTAAAGTTGCAGAAAAAGAAAAAGATTCTGTGCATCTGTTAGAGAGCGGTGATTCCTTCAGTGATGATGAAAGTCATCCTACACAATAGCCTCCCTCACATCACCCACTAAGATGTCCAAAGATAAGTGCAGGTTATTTGTGTATTTCTATTTTGTATTTTTAAATTTTGTGTTATATTACAATATTATAAACATTTTATATGAGTATTTTTAGGTCATGGAATGCATCATTATAGTTTCCTTTATTTTTATGGGAAATTTTGCTTTGATGTACAGATGCTATGGATTACAAGAATATTTCTAGAATGAATTATGCTTGCAAATCATGGTTATTTATTTGTGTATTTGTTGTCCTCAATAATTATTTTAAGGGCCATATACTGATATTTGTTTTCTACTTAAAATTTCTATGTAGAGCCAGGGATATAAGTGAGTGGCGCAGCATGTGCCTGCCTGGCAAGTGCAAGGTCCTGAGTTCAACTCCCAGTACAAAAAAAAAAATCTAAGTAAGTGAAATGAACTGAAATTTTTAAAAGCCCATGCCCTACAGAGATTGTTTTATAGATGAACTAATTTATCAAACAACAGAATGAGCTCAGGAGCAGCATAAATCATCTCAGACAATTCTACAAATCAAAGAGATTTTTGAACCCAAAATAGAAACATAATAGTGGTAATATTTAAAATTGTGCTTAAATTATCTCACTTATTTAAGTCTCAAGCATAACCAAATAGTAATTTACATTGTTTTTCATATTAAAGCTTTATTTTTCACACATACACACACCAAATCTAAGATGAATACTATAATTTTTCCTATTTTACAGAAAATAAAAGTTAGAGAAGTGAAATAGCTTACATAAAGCTAATGACTGCTAATAATTGATAAAGATATGAATCAAATGCAAGCAATTTGTCTCTTTAATAAGATTCTTAATGTTGGGCCAATTATAAGTTGTCATAAATAAACTCTGTGAAACAGTGAAAAAAAATAAAACTCTAAGATTTACTTAGTTATTGTTAAATGGTTAACTCTTTTGCGTTATAAGGCAAAACTCACCAAGTAATTAATCATCAACAATTATTTTATGATCTATCTGCTGTCAGATTGATTAGTCTTCCCTTTCATTTTGACAAAAACAAATTGTATTTCAAACACATGAGTTGCTGTAAGAGTTTTTCACATAATCATTAAGCTCATTCACTATCTAAAGCCAATATCAGTAATTTACAAACCCTACTTTAATAAAGTGAGGTGGTTTTTCACTTAAAAACAATAGCCCATAGTAAAATTAGGAATGGCAGTTGGAAAATCATAAAATATTAAGTAAAACAAAAAGCTAATAGCATGACTATACTCAGAAAGATGCAGTTTAAGGAATATTTGGGAAGTATAAGGGTTAGAAATTGATTTCATTAATGCTATTGTTTATCACTTGGAAACTCTTTACAAAATCTGATTGTGAAGGTAAATACAAACAAATAATCCAACATGGAAATTTTAAAAGTTGCATTCTAAATGGGCATACTTCCAAAACAATTCTACAGATTTAGTGCAATTCTGATCAAAATTCCAAAAGTAAATCTCACAGAATTAGAGAAAACAACCCTAAAATTTGTCTGGAATCATAAGAATTCTAAAATAGCAAAGGCAATTCTGTGCAAGAAAGATGAGACAGGGGGCATTAATCCTTGACTTGAAGTTGTCCTATAAAGCCACTGTGATTAAAAACAGCCTGGTATAGGAAGAAAAAAAAAAAAAAAAAAAAAAAAAAAAACAGACTCGAAAATCAAGGGAACAGATTAGAAGATGCAGAAACAATGTCAGATACACTAAGCCACACTATCTTTGACAAAGATGTCAACACATTCACTGAAAGAAAGATAACCTCTTCAATAAATGGTGCTGGAAAAACTGCTTCTGTACATGCCAGCGATTAAAATTGGACCCATATCTTTCACCATGCACTAAATTAAATTCAGAATAGATCAAAGATCTAAAAACCAAAACAGAAATGTTCAATCTGCTGGAAGATTGAATAGGTAAAAGTGTTGAAGACATTGGTGTAGGCAGACGTGAATAAAATCTGTTGCACAGGAACCAGCACAAAGAATCAACAACTAAGTTCTTATAAAAAACAAAAACAAAACAAAACAAAACAAACAAAAAAAAAACTGTTGCACAGCAAAAAAACCACTAACAGAGTTAAGGGACAACCCACAGAGTGGGAAAAATGTTTGCCAACTATTCTTCAGACAAAAAAATTACTATTGAGAATACATAAAGAACCAACAAAAAAAAAAAATCAGACACCTAATTTAAAGACCTAATCCAAAAATGAGCATCTGAAATGAATACATACTTCTCAGAGGAAGAAATACAAATAGCACATAAATATATGAAAAAAAAAAAAAGGTTGAACATCTCCGGTCATTCAAGAGAAGTAAATTAAAACAACACTGAGACTCCACCTCAGCCCAGAAGGGATAGCTATTATCAAGAAATCAACCAACAGCAAATGCAGACACTGTACTCTCGCTGTTGGTGCGAATGGACACTGGCGCAGCCACTATGGAGGGTGGGGATTCCTCAGCAAAGCTAGGCTTGGAGGTGCTACTTGACTCAGCTCTTCTCCTTCTGGGTATCTCCCCAGAAGAATTAAAGCATCCCACTACAGTAAGATACATGCACCCATGTTTATAGCAGCACATTTTGAAAGAACTAGATCTTCGAAACAACTTAAATGCTCATCAACTGAAGAATGAATGAAAAAAAAGATGTGGTATTTTTATACAGTGGAGTACTACTCAGTCATAAAGAGGAGAAAACTTGAGACTTTTAAGTAAATGAATGCAGAGACCATACTCATAAGTGAAATAAGTCAGACTAACATGTGTAAGCATCATATCGTCTCCCTAGTATGAAAAGCTAAAAGGAATAATATATTTATTTATATACATAAATATATGTATATATGATATATATATATGATAGTTAAGATAGGTATACTACTAGTATCTCTTAGTTCATTGAAACAAAATTTCATGTTAATATTGTTTGGGTGATTAAATGCAGACAATTTGTACACTGAGTAACTAAAGATAACAATATATAATGTGTTAGCCACTATTAACCTCTAATTATCTTCTTTTGAATTTTTTCTCTTTAAAATGAAAAAAATTGCATTCTGATATGTCTTCTCTACACCTGTGTACAGGAAGTATGTACAAATAGCTCTCTTGGCAACCAGTAAAGATACAGGCATAATTAATCCTTTGGTGAGCTTTCTGCAACTGGCTAACCTTGTGTGCACATACTTTCTAGGGCTTGAAATGTGTACTCTTACAAAGATTCTCCAGCTCTTTTTTGATTTCTTGCTAACCAGGCCAAACTCATTGTAGCATTCAAGTTTTCAGAATTTTCATGTTCACAGTATCACATTGCTTTGTTTTAGATGGCTTCCTGCCAAATCCATTATACAGTACAAAGATGGCCCTACTCTTCTATTGTCGTTTCCTCACGGAGCCACTGTACCTGTTCTGTCTACTGTCAGAACAGTCTGTGTGTCTTCTCTACTTGCTGACTGTAAGATCTGGTCACATTCTCTGTGCCTATGTTATTCATGTGATTAATGGAAACAGCAGACAGACCTTTTAGGGTCATTGTGAGAGTACACTAAATTATCATGTGAAATGTATTTAGTGTACAGTTAGGCAGATGGTATGTGCTCAGTAAAAATGTTAAGAATTATTACCATCATTTAACAATACATTATAGCTACATTAAATACTGAATTTCCTCTTTCAGTTATACTGGTTTATTATGGATGCACTTCATTGGGTATAAATTAATGTCTCGATATTGGGTTAAAATTATACACATCACTTTATTTCAACCTCTTAAAACATGTTAAGTAGATATTATAAGAATTCATTCTTACAAATGTGGTCTAAAGAGACACAATCATTTGACTATATCTATACCCCTAGAATTAGGGTGAAAATTTTTCTGACAGATTGCTCAAATTTTAAATTTCAAAGACAGTTGTGTTTTTGACACAGCTTTTATTGATGAATACCACTGTAAGAAAAGTGCTAGGTCTGCTTTGGATCCCTTATTGTTTTTATGTAGAATCATAAGTGCACCACCCAGATTAACTTCATGACTGAGGATATCTTCTCGGCTCTGGTGAGTATAAAATGAGACTGTTGGTGGCTCACAGCTGAGTCCCCTCCCAGGAATTTCCCTCTGCAGAAAGAACTGTAACTCAAGGTCAAATCCCCACTAAGCGCAACCCTCATTGGACCCCTGATCAAGGGGGGAGAAGGAGGCAGAAGTCTGGCTCTTGCTTCCCAATTCAAGATATTTCTGAAGGGCCAAAGTCCAGAGTTCTCCTATGGCTTGCTGGAATCTCCGATAACCAAATTGCAACTCAACTTTTGCTCCTCCCAGAACTCAATCCATAGGGTTTTGTTCTGCAAAACACCGGCACTCAGATTTAGCAGAGTGTTTGGTTTTGAAAGGATGCCAGCTCTAACACACCTCCTCCTGTGCTTGGCATTATCAGGTCAATTTCTATTTCAAAAGGAAATCTGTTACAGAAATTTCCAGCCTACTACTGTCAACTCTCGAATAAAATTTTGATTAAAATGCCATTGCTTTTCTCTGAATAACTTTAACCAACATGTTTATCAGCAAGGAACTTACTGCATTTGAAGTTTCTACCTGAATTGAGTTTCAATAACTCTGAATTCAATAGTCATTAATTACTATATGACATTTTTCTTTTTAAAATTGTTTTTTTCTAAAGTGAGTTAACCTACTGTACATTTGGTAAATTAAAAAATAAAATGAATGTGCAACATCCTAAAGATTTTTCCTTGTATTTTCACCTATTTTACAAGTATGAAAAAAAGGTAATAGAAATCCACAATACATTGTGTAAAAAGTAAATGTATTCAGGTATAACCTTGAAAAAGATAGTAGTGATTGATAGTGAAATGAAAAAGTCTATATAAAAATTGCAATTTCTCCACTATTATACAAAATAGGGCTTTCTTTTCACATGATTTAGGCTTTTGGAAATAATCTAGTTCAAACTCAGCATTTTATAGTTCAGAAAATGAAGCCTAGTTCAAAGAACAATTTAGTGAAAAAATATAAAAACTTTTGTCTCTGAATTCATGAAAAATTCATATTAGTTTTTCTCTATTATGTATCTCTTGTCACATCTGAGGAGATATATTTAATAGTTTACTGATAAAAACAAATGAAAGGGCTGAAATACATAATAAGTTCCTACATAACAGGAAAAGGACTCAGCATGTATAAATCAAATTTGTATGTCTAAATAGATCATGCAATTTTATAAATATATAATTATGGTAAAAATCTAGAAAATATCAAATTAAATTATATTCAATTTTCTTTGAGAAATTTTTTTGTTTCCAGAAGCTGATCAGAGCATGCCACTTCATAATATGCCACCTTAGCATACTGACTTTTTGAGATGAAGGTGGTGGAAAATCAATAGATATAGAAAAAAATCTTCTTGGAATTTTTGTTTGTTTTTTTTTGTTTTTGATTTTTTGTAATGGGAATGGATCCCAGGACCTTACACTTTGCCAGGCAGGTGCTTGTGACACTGGGCTGTATCTCTGGCCCTCTTGAAGTGTTCTTTATCTACTAAAAGTGCAAACTTCTGAGATATGCGTACTCTACTATCATAAATACACTTATTTTTGAAGTTGTATAGCCATTAATGAGATAGAAAGTCAAAATTGAGATGAGTCTAAATAAATAAACGCTATTAAAATAATCTCTATCATCCGTGAGTTTTCTTCTGTACTGACACTTTCGTGATTTACCACTCTTAGAAACCTAAACTCCCATTTACTTGCTTGGTTAGTTCTCTATAATTTATTATCCTTTGCTACAATGGTATATAATGTTGTGAGTTGAGACACTTCTGAGAGCTTTTACTTTTTTCTGTGAAGCCCTCATATATGTAAAAATATTAACAAAATTGTTTATTTTCTCTTACTGATCTATCTTTTGTAGGTTCACAGTCAGTTGTTTAAGAGTAAAAGTTCTATGCATTCCTATATGTTTCTAGAAGTTCTGCCCTTGATGCTTTTCCTGAATTCTCAGGGTAAACTAAGGAATAAGCATTACCATCTTCATCACACAGATCAGCAACCTGAAACTCAGAAAAGTGAATATACCAAGGTAAACACTGATACACTTCTAATAAGAATTGAATAATCATGCCTAAGTGCAATGTACATAGCTTTATAATTAGGATCTGCACGCACGTCTGTGTGTATGCACATGCTGGCTTAACTGAAAGGCACAACTTGGTAAAAAAAAAAGTTTTGACCATTTATGCTGCTAATTCATCAGTATATGCTTTAATTAAGTTTGGATCCCTAAGTATTACCACAGCAAAAGCAACATGTTCAGGAATTTAATGGCATTGAACAACTGATGTCATAAGGCTGTCCTTAAAATTTGTAATATTTTTCAGAAAACATTCTAAAATTTGAAATACTTTATTTGGTTCATGTTGAGCGATTTAACTTGGTAAAACATTTGGCTTAGAAATACCCCAGAACTAAAATCTATATCTCCAAATTAGTATTATATAAAAACCCATATAGAAAACAACATCTATGTAGAGGCATGTCTTCACAATATACTCTGGCAGGCAGCTATTTCTATCTCAGTTAGTTACATGTCCATATAAACTAACAGGAAAAAATAAATAGCTATAAGGCAGAACAAATGATAGGTTCTCGGGAGATACTGTTTTGTTAATTTTCCTTTTTCATCATGGGAGAATTTACTAGCAAAATAGAGAGGTATGGCAAGGAATATTTTAGAAGTCACGGTGTCACAAATCAAATCAGCAAAATATGAAATATGACTGAAAATACAATGAATGCTTTAGTTTGGTTTTTTGTTTTGTTTTGTTTTTATCAGTACCAGGGATCGAACTCATGATCGCCTGCTTGCAAGCCTGGTGTTTATGCCGCTGAGCTAAATCCCCAGCCCCTAAGTTTTTAAAAATTATTACATTAAGCATACATGATCATAAATCCTGCTCAAAATACGTACACCCATTGGTAACTCGTTTATCTTACCACTGTTGCTGCATTCTGAAACAGTTCTAGAAGTTTTTTTTGGGGGGGGGGCATATATAGAGTCTTGCTTTGTAGTTCAGGCTGGTCTTGAACTTACTATGGAGCCCAGGTTGCCCTTGGAATTGCACCAATCTTCCTGCCTTAACCTGCTAAATGCTGGCAATATGGGTATGTGGACTACACCCAGCGAGAAGTCTGCTTTCTTGACTGTCTACTTGTGACTGTCTAGATGTCCAGGGTCAACTAAAAACTTTTCCCTTTAATGGTCACTTTGATCCTGGGCAAGAGCTAGAAGTCCCAAAGTGCCAGACATAGCGAACAATGAGATGAGGACACAGTAGACACTGAAGGTAGAGGAATGTCAGAACCGCCAAGAATAATAGGATCCATGAGTTTGAAACAAAGGGAAATATTTTGAATAAGATTAATGGTAATCTATCTTTCAGTGTCATAAATATTTTAAAATTTAAACACCATATATTTTCATCACCATTACACTCAAGAGCATCACAGGTAAACACTCCTTTTTTGAGAGACCTATTTTATTCATTGAAAAAAACAAATTTCTGTTTTACCAGTCACAAAATCTGAAAAGAAAATCTTATCTTTCAAAGTAATTATTTGAAGCAAATAATTACCAATTAACATTAATTACCAAAGAATATAATAAATTGTTAAAGACACCAAATTTGTATGTAGAAAGATTATATCCCCGCACTCATAAGGCTGGGGCAGGAGGATTATTGCAAGTTCAAGACCAGCCTGGTCTACAGAGTGAGCCCAAGTTCAGTCTGAACTGCATAGTGAGACCCCTGTCTCAAAAAGAAAAAAACAAAAAGATTATAACAATATGTCATAACCAATTAATAGTCACATTCTTATTCACTAAGAGCAATTTCATAGCCTTGTTTACAAGGCTAATCCTTGCCAGTGCTGGTATGCTTATTACCAAAATAAATTGATACAATCAGGATTGTTTAAAAGGATAGGCATCATATACAGAATGATTATTTGCAAAGATTTTAGTAAAGAAACATTTAAAATATGGGCAGGATTAAAAATGGGAAAGGCGAAGCTATTTACAAGCCTCAAGTGCAAAGACCAAAAGAAAGGAGCTTTTGGAAAAAGAATAATCCACAGAGGCCTAGTGAGGTAAAGTGTGAATTTTTGAAATCACTTTGGGTAGAGAACCAAAATGTTATAAAATGTTGAAGGAATAGCTATTATTTTCCACACAGCATGGTTACACTAGAAAAGAGCATCAGTCTCCTCATGGGAAAGCTGAAGGGAACACTCACAACATGCATCTGTGGCAATGCTCTAAGGTCTTTTCTCAAAAGCAACCAGCTTCTTCCAGTCAAGATGGAGCAAAGCTGAGAATTAATTTTATAGGGGAACTGAGTGGGAACCCACATGTGCTTTCTAGTGTGAGTGGATGGAAGTTTTCCCCACTCTAGGTCAATATATCCTTAGTGATACATATTAGCATCACATTAGTGGTTGAAGACCCATCTTGTTTGTAACAGTCCTATGATCAGCCAAACCTAAAAACTTGTGGGAAAGTTTATGATCACAGTTTTTGATTTATGATTTATTGTTATCAGTCTCTTCTCTCACTTTTGGTAGATAAATGCTATTACCCATTTTTCTGTTGCATAAAGATTTTTTACTTTTAGTAAGATCATGATATTTAATTTATCTCAGCATTTCCATAGTCATCCTGCTCTGCAGAAGAGAATGACTACTGAACATTTCAAAGATGCTTATAATCACCTTAGCAAGTATTTCTTAATATCTTCAAATGAGATCATGTTATTATATTATTATTATTATTATTATTATTATTATTTTGCTTTTAGCATAAGCAATGGGGGCCTCAACAAGTTTTGTTTGCATAATAAAAGACAGTTTATTTGGCAGGGAAAGATGGGAAAGAAAAAGGATAAATAGGTATTGTGAGGTGATAGGAAGCTTCAGAGCTAAAGAAAGCTAAGATTCAAGTTGAATCCTGCTGGGTGTGTTCTCCCAGAAAGAGCTAAGTTAGCCCTGTGATATAAAGTATCAGAACAGTTGGGTCTTGAGCAACTGAGAGATAATGAGCAGCTGAATGATTGATGTGTTCATTTACAAAATTTGGGAGCTATTATACATCACTGGAAAGCTCTCATATCTAGTAATAATTAAGCCTCTTACCATGGTCAGTTCTGAAGCATACATATTATTTATCTTTCTAGTGTGAATGCACACAGGCGTTTCTCTTCAAAATCACAAGCAGAAATAACTTATGAAACTTTTGATGTTCAAACTCATTCATTGGCACCATTCTTTTATTTTCTGCATCCAATAGCTTATATTGTAAATTTTTTTAAAATTAATTTCTTCTCTTTAAGTGTTTTACCATTCACTTATAGTTTGAGAGTACACTTCTCTTTGGTTTTTGATATCACTAAAACATTTTTGCTGAAATAAAATAATAATTAAAATAGCAAAGGATTTGTATGAGAGTATATGTCAAGAATGTTCTTCAACATTGGAAAAAATATTAATTGTGACTGGATTTCAGCAATAGAATAGAAACTTCACAAGGACTGTTAATAAGGAAATTACTGTACTTGTGAAAATCACTGTTTTCTTGTGTTGTCTAATAATTTTAATCTTCTTCCTCACAGTCTGATTGTTTATATCACTATCAAATTTATTATTTTTTTTTTTTAATTTTAAAGACAGTAAGATGAAACATAAGAAATCAGAACAAAACAGATCATAAGGAAACAATTTTAAGAAATAAGGATTTCAAAGCAAGTCCACTGGAAAATCTTCACTGCCTATCTTGGCATTTCTAGTTTTCTTCCAACTAATTGTCCCCATCTTCATACACATTGAATACATACTGAACATTATAGAACGAATCTAATCATAACAGGATGATAAAGGTTTTTTAGGTCTTCAAGACCTGACATTAGGGAAGTCAATAATGACTGCCATAATGTCTCTCATTTTCTTCACAGTAGCTGTCCTTATCTTTATGTATGCTGAAATTGAACATAAGAGACTAGACTAATATCGCTCTGAACAGTGAATAATAGCATTGCTAGATTTGATATCATAATGCTACAGAATTAGCACTGGGTTTCTTAGTGTCTTTTCTTCTTCAGAGTATTTGTTCATTACATTGTGCATTGTATTGTATTGTGCAGATTGTATAATCTGTTCCTGTAAATTGCTTAGAAATTATCCCCATGTGTGAATCTCTACAAGTATGTCTATCTTTTCTGTATTATACGGAAAACAGATCATAACAAGACAACAAAACAAATCCCTAGAAAACATGAAATGAAAAAGACATATAAAATCACAATATTAGGTGATCTACAGTAGTTACTATGTCTTCTCTTGTTATTTTCAATGAAATGTCCACATTATCAGGCATACTATAGTTGAACATAGCATTACATAGCTATTTTAATAAAAACACAGCTTGGGAGACATTGTAGGACTTCAAAAGCAGTTAATAATCAAGCTGGAATGGTTATCTTATTACATCTTGTCATCTTCAGAGTAGTTGCCTCTACTCTTAGACTTGCTACTATCAAGCATACCAAATTCGAATAAAATCAGTCAAGGTAAAACAGCCATCTAACAAACCAGATTCAAATAAGATCAGTCATAGTAAGACAATGTTAGTAAATACAGGGCTTCAGTTTAAGTTAATAGGAAATTAAGGATAGTTACCGTGGTATAACCTGCTATTTTTGGCATAGCTGTGTGTGCCCTCAAATCTAGTACGAGTAGATAGACCAGAACAAAGTAAAATGAAACTAAACAGCGCGATAAGACTACTGTGGCTTTCAAATCCTGATATACTATTAACAATGACCTCTGCCTTCCTTTTTTAGGCAGTTCCGAACCTTTCCCTTTCTCTGGATGCTTTGTATATTTTGGGTCCCACTAGCTCCTTTAGTTTTTAGATTAGGGGTCAACCCATTATCTATCTGAGTGGTGCTGAACCTTTTTACTCCTGAGCTTGATCTTGAGCTGTACTCCATTACTTACTAAGCCACAAGGTTTTCCTTCCTTCTAGCTGTGTAGTTCTATACTGCACAAAAGTGTCATAACTTTCCAACCTCTCTAGCTGTGGGATGAGTTGTCCCTATTTCTCTCTGGTTCTGTCACATAAAGCATCGTTTTCTCGTCTTTGACTTTCAGTTTATTACCCTCTTTCAGGCTAAGTATATTTCCTATTCAGAACATCTCAATGGATCCTACCTCCTAATCTACCCTGCCTGTGTTTCTTTTTGTTAGTGAATCAGGGCTATTTATATTAAAGATTAAAACCTACCTTCTCTGCCATTCTATTTTTTTCTGCTATTATTTGTCCACTTTTCTCTTTCATTCCACCCTCTGCCCCATTCACTGAGGTCTCTCTGCCAATGTTTCTGGAATCCTTATTTTTTTTTCTTTCTCTCTCTAGAATGTCCTTCAGTATTTTTTATTGGGTTGGATTGGTGGCCATAAACTCCCACAGTTCCTCCTTGTCTTGGAAACATCTTAAATCCCCATTAATTTTGAGAAAGAGTTTTTCAGGGTACATCAATCTGGGTTTGAGGTTATTTTCTTTCATGGCTTGGTCTATTTCCCCCCAGGCTCTTCTCAATTTGATAGTTTGTATTGGTAAATCTGTCATTATTTTGATGATTTTTCCTTTGTATGTGATCTTCTTTTCTCTGGCTGCTATTAATATTCTGTTCTTGTGGTGGATTTCTGGGATCTTGATTATAATATGTCTGGGTGTATGTCTGTTTTAGTTGTAGTTGGTAGGAGTTTTTATGCCTCATTTATCTGTATATATTTCCTTTTCCTATGCTTAGCAAGTTTTCCTTAATTATTTCTGTGAATATACTTTGAAATTTATTTGTGGTTACTCCTGTTTCTTCACTCACATTTTTATTGTTAAATTATAGATCCCTTGTTGTTGTTACTTCTTTGCCTTGTTATTTTAATAGATCTTTTCTTTTATGATCACACATTGTAGATCTCTCTTCAAGTTTCAAAAGGCTAACTTTAGTTTCTGTCAAAGAATTTTGCCCACTTTCAATGGAGTTTTTGGTTTCCTGGTAATCTTTTTGGATCTGTTTCATGTATTCTAGATTTTGTTTATATTATTCACCAAAAGTTTCTGTTCTTTTTCTAGGTTCCTCCATCCTTCCATCTTTGTTTTCTTGAGAGGGGCTTAGCATTTCTTTAATTAATCTTTTTATATCTTGCCTCATTTGGATTAGAATTTCAGTTTTAAGTTCATCTATGAGTTGATGAAGATATTTCTTTATGTCTGCTGATGTTGTGGCTAATATTGCATGATTTCTGCACTGGTTCTCTTCTGTATTTACCTCTCCTGGGCTTATTTTCCCAGGGTGAGTGGCTGGAGGTTTTTCTTATTTTTTTCTCTTGTCATGTTTCTGGTTTCTTTCAGATAGGTATGTGGTGGAGGTCTCAGGCCCTCTCTGTATTGCTTATGGTTTTTCTGAAGCATGCTGTCTGTGGGCTTGCTGCCTTCTCCAGTTTGCTGTTATCTGAGGTACACACAGAGATGATGCAGGCTGGCCCCTCTCCTCTGAGCCAGTCATCCAGCAAGTGCCTTCAGCAACTTTGCCTTTGCTTTGTGGACATCACAGGGTAGGGACAGTTTCATCCCTGGCTGATGCCACCATCCTCTCTGAGCCAGAGATGGGTGACTGATACCTCTGAGGTTCCAGGCTCTGCCCCACTCCAAGATGTCTTCCAGCCAGTGACCTCCACTGCAGAACGCAATCTCTGGCACTCACTGGGAATCAAGGTAGTTCTCCACCTTGGCTCCACGTTGTGCCACGTCCTCCCACCAAGGGCCTGGGACTCACCAACTCTCATTATCGGTGGCTGCAGCTTCAGCACGACCATGGATCATGCAACTCCATGGTGCTCCCAGCACAGCACAGGACACAGCTCAGTGATTGTGTCCGGTTCCAGCCTCCACCTGTATTTTTCCTTCTTCCTATTTTCCTTTTTCCTTCAGTTTCCTCATGGGGTCATAAGAATCCCTCTCCACTGGTCCGACCCTCTTCATGTCAAATTCCAGCATCTGCATTGTTTTTCCGAGAGAGGCTCTCTACCCAGCTACCTAGTAAGCTGCCATCTTCCCAATACAAATATTTCATTGTGCAGCTTGAGGGTCTCCTAGAGTCTTTCCTATATAGGCCGTAGCTTGTAAAAGTCAAAGAAAACAGCCCATCCATCTGGGATCCTCTCAGCAATGTGTCTATCAAATTTAATATGTAAAAAATGTCAAGAATTTATAGATTATACTGAATCATTATTATCCATCTATAGTATGTATCATATTAAAAAAGAGATTTCATAAATATTTGAAACTTACTATGTTACTGATTTTAATATGATAAATGAACACCCAATGTGGCAGAATAAAAATAATAATTGATGAATGTCAAATGACATATCCTATGCATCAGGCACTTTTGTAAGAGATTACTTACATTGACACATTTAATTTTCATTAAATTCTTTTGAGTAATATTATGTCCATTCAGTAAGGAGGACACAATACAGAGAGATTATGTAAATTCCCACATTAATTGACTTAAAAGCCAATAGAAAGAAATAAGATATTAGGTTCTATATGGCCTGAGAAAATAGGAAGACAGACCTTAAAATATGGGATATCTATTTTCTTGTAAATATCACCCAAGAATTACAATAAAAACACACTATCAAAGATGCTATTATTCCTCTCACTCTTCCTATTTGTTTTTCCTTATCTTTTGCATTCCAGTTGATAACATATTAGTAACTTGAAAGCAATTATGTAAAGTCCAGAAAAACAGAGGTCAAGTGTCTTAAAATACTCTAAAAAATTGTTAACATTTTCTATAAACTTCCATTTGGGATACAAAGTTGTTAATTACTCTAAGAATAAAATAAGTGTTATCTCTTAGTTATTTTTAAGATAGCAAGTTAAATTTAAGTGAAACATGATCAGTGAATACAAATAACCTTCCAGCACAGACACAAACCTAGAAAAATGATTGCTTAGATAGGGAAGACATTTCATGGGTGGTGGGAATGTTCCTATGTATGTAAATAGTCTTGTGGCTGCTCTTATCTTCAGTAAAAAGCAATGTCTTAAAGTAATAACAATTAAGTTTTCCTGCACATGATTAGGTAAAATAAAATTCATTTTATAATATCACAATGTAAAATGATTATCTTTCTAAAATAGAAATAGAATCTTTCTAAAATAGAGTTATATAACAATAGATACTTTATTTTCTTAGATTTTATTTTTTAATGAGAAACATTTTATGGAAACTTGGGACAGTTATGGCTTTATATTATCAGTCAATGATGATAGATGTAATTTGTTACTTTCATGCAAATACAGAGAAAATTTTTTCCAGTGTCTCAAAAATATTGATGTTCCACATGAAACAACACCGTATGAATTAATGATGTATAATAATGGTTTTACTATTCAAGCAATTTCAAACTACTATGATTTGTATGTAGATGTCTGCCCAAAATCTCAGGGAATCATAGGTGGGACTTTTGGGGATAACTAAATCAAGGGCATGTGACTCATAATAGCATTATTTCACCAATAAGTTTATAATAAGGTATGATGTGGGGAGGTGAATCCTGGTGAAAAGAGTCTTGAGTGTCAGGTAATTTGTTCCAGTAGTGAGAAAATAACTAAGATTAAGATACAATCCAATGGAATTAACACACTACATTCAAATGAGTGGAGAAGTCTAGTAGTGATAGACCAAAAGTATCTCCATTTGAATAGAAGGTCATGGATAAACAGTAACAAAAATTATTTTGTCCAAGGAATGTACATGAGAAGAAAAAGACTTCTTAAAATTAAGTCTCAAAATGTGATATATGTTGTATGAATGTGGGAGATACCTTTCATGAGCTCTTCATTAACCCTTCCTAAATTACTCCAACACTCTCAAAGTTGAATAAATACTATGTCTGTACCAATTTTGCCCTTAGGCAGGTAAATAATCCAATGCAGGCTTGTCCTACAATTTTATTCTTTTTAAAATGCCTACTGTATATTTTTCCCAATTATAATAATACTGTTTTCAAAAACTCATTAAATGGATTTCCACTCATAACTAAGGCATGTACTCTTAAACATGTGCTGCTGATGATAATTATTTAAATAGCATAAAAGATTACATTGATTTCTATCTAGTAGTTCTCAATTTTACTCAAATAAAAGTGCATGTTACTTTTTAATTCATTCAAATATTGTGCTTTAGTGATAAAAAGAGTTATGCAGCGGAATTAGAAAACAATATTCATCATCCACAGACTCTCAACACTTAGATAGACCTGTATGTAGAAGTCCCTCCAATGTCTCATGCACTCATAGGTGAAACCCTTTGAAGGTGACTGGATCATGGGCATGTGACTCAGCACCAGATTAGCCCACTGATTGGTTCATAGCTAAGTGTGAGGTTGGGAGGTGAAGCGTGGTAGGATGAAGTGGTTTTAAAGAAAATGGAAAGATTTCAGATGGGTTAAACAGATGAAAACAATGTAAAAAAGTAGATTATTAACTGTGGATAGATTTTAAATTTTGGATATGGTTCTCATAGGCCCTGTGACTGTGTACTAATGCATAAGATCTTATAACAGTTTTAGAAACCAGTAAGAGAGATGCTACTTAAATTGAGTGACTAGAGAATACCTCAACAAAGATGTGACAATGTGAGTAAGGTTTCTATTGCGTTTTATATAGAAGAGGGTCCCTCCAAAGCTTTATGTGCTCATCAATGGGGCTTTTGGAAGGTGATTAGAATATGAAAGTGTATGCTAACTTGCTGTTAGGACATGGGTCTGCTCAGAAGGGCAGGTCACCTGGGACTTGACCTGGAAGGGTTTATCTCCCTTTCCTGATGTTCTCTTTGCTCTGTTTCTGGTCTGACATCCCTGGAGCAGCATTCTTCTGGCATGTTCTAAAATATCTGAGAGCCTGCCAAATTCCAATAGAAAGAGTGAGTCAAAATAAATCTCTTTTCCTTTAATTTGGTAATGTTACATATTTTGTTGTGGCTTTGAGAAAAGCGACAAAGGCAGATTTTAAAACCAGAAAAGCATGGTCTTTTATGTGGCTGTTTCTAACTGTGTGGCTTAGAAGCCTTTTGAGTTGCTTTGCTGGAAAAGCACAAAAATGTTTGGAGATCCAAGCTGAAGAAGTCCTAAAATGGGTGGGGTGAACTTGATCAATATTTTGGTCAAAGATCAAAAGACAAGAATGCTTAAATAAATGCAGAGTAGTGACCTGATAAGAAGTTTTCAGCTGGGAACAAATTTCCGTTTGGCCACTGAGCTTCAGGCCTTATATGTTATGCTGTGGCAGAAAATTTGTCTGCCTTTTGCTATGTCCAGAGATTTTTCAGGAGACTAATCTGGTAAAGAGGAAATTTGTTGCTCTTCCAATCAGGTTAATATCTCACTAATTCTAAGAATCCATTGCTAGCAGCATATTTATAACCTAAATAAATACACTGCCTGTATCAGCTTCAAGGAAGTTTCATGTTGAGGATCTGGCAAGGGTATGGGTTGGAGCTTTTATTTATCTCTAGATTGAAAAATCAAAAGCAAGAGGCACAGCTGAATGATTTTAAAAGTTTTGAGTTTTAAACTCCGAGAAAAGCAACTGGTGAAGTTAGCACCTACAAACAGCAGAATGTTATTAAAGTTAATAATGAGGAACATTGACACACCACAAGGAGGGATCAAAGCCAGCCTGAAACAGTGCAGGAGATCTACAACCATAGGCATGTGTCTACTTATCCCTTTAAATTTTGAAATATATCCTCAACCTAAGTAAGGATGTACTAAAGTACCTATCAACACGTTTTTCAAATTTCTGCTGATTTTGGCAGTGTGGCACTGTAATTGTAAGTCTGCCCTCTAACATAATTTGAACACAATAGGTCTTCATTGTATAATTCATCTCTTCTACTGCAATGGATATTTTACAGAAATCCTGAATTTTCTGTGACAAACACTCTGCTGTTCAACTGAATACTAGTAGTAATTGCCCCAAAAGTCACTTTTTTTTTATTCTTGAATGATATTCTGGGTTGTGCAGTTAAATTATATTATTGACTAATTATGTGCTTAATGTTATGTGTTGAATGTCTATAATATAAACACACTGTATACTACATTACTCTTATACTCTTCCTAAATAGACCGATATACTCTATTCTTGAGTATACAATGATACTCAAATTTATTTATCTTAGCATTAGAATAACTTTCAAAGGGCTTATTTCTTAGAGAACGCAATAATCACTTGGAGTTTGAGAAAAACAAATTACAGACAAGTCTCTTGATTATAAGGCATATTATTTGATTTATGCCACCATTATCGTATTTGAGCTCACATTGTCATATGATGAGAATGTTTAAATCTATGTTTCACATCCTGCAAGTACTGTTCTGGTTATTTTAATTTTAGCCACTGAGTTGATAGTACTCAAAGGGAAAACAAAATGAATTATTCCATCACTGAACACAATTAATTGTATATTGGTCTCTTTAGGAATGTAGTTAGAAAAAATGACTTAATCACAATTTTTCAGGGGGAAATTATAAATAAGTAACCAATCTAAGACTGTGATAAAAGAAAATGAAATTCAGCACAACCAAACGATAATCAGATAAGGAATTTACTTAGAGAGTATTCTATTTCTATAACTGATTCTGCTATATATAGAAATGCCTACTTATTAAAGCTAGTATTGTTAAATATGTAAGTATATATCATAAAATTAAAAATTAGTTTAGCATGCATCTCCACAATTATTTTGTGAATACCTTTATTATTTAATAATTTTTACTTTTCATTATTTCATGTCTCAGGAAATATAAAATTAAATGTGTAGCATTATATTATAATAAAATCATTGAAACAAGAAGAGTTTGCTTTTCTGAATAAATACATAATATATTTTCAGCAGGTATTTAGGAAATTACAAGTGACAAGAAGTTGTCAAACGTGGTTATAATTTGGTATATCTGTCTCAATATTCAGGGTCAGATTCTGGAGGGATGACTGTTGATTATTCTCCAAAAAGGAAAAACAAAGAATATATATTATGAAAAATATGTAATATTTGTATAACATATACATATATGTATATTTTGATCTACCAAAAGGTTTCTACCCAATGCCTTGTCTAATTATGCCTTTCTGTGAAATATTTTATTGCGTTTTTGTTTTTTTTTTTTTTTTTTTTTTTTTTTTTGTCTCAAACGCATTTAAAATTTCAGTGGACAGGGCTGGGGATGTAGTTCAGTGGCACAACTCTTAACTGGCAATTTGAGGTCCTATGTTTGATTCCCAGTACCCTCCCCTAAAAAATTTTCAGTGAGTATCTGATACACTGAATTATGTAATGAAATCAAACAAACCATCAAGGGAACTGTTGCACTTTAAGTACTACAAATTAGTGTGGCTAAAGCAAAAAGTTGTGGGGTTTTTTTGTTTTTTTTTTTTTTACAATTCTAGTGGTTTCAAGTCTAAGATCAAGATGCCAACATGGGCTATTTCCTCTGTGGTGTTTTCCTTTATCATACAGATGACCACACTTTCCCCCCATTAACAAGGTTGGTTATCCTGCTCTGTAGGTACGCCTCTTCTCCTCCTTTCCTTGATTATGAAGAACTAAATGATGGCTTCACTCTAATAGCCTCATTGTAACTTACTTACCTTTCTAAAGACATTTTTGCCAAATTAAGTTATTCTGAAGAACTGGAAATTGAGATGTGAATATGTGTATTTTGAGAGTGTGGAGAAATAACACTTTATACTACACATAAAACAAAGAGTTTGACCCTTAAATCCCTCACTTTGTGCTGCGACTTTTAAAATCACTTCTAGAAAGCTACACCAAAGGCATCTCTTTCATGTGTTTTTATTTTTTTAAATAATACAGTTTATAGGTACATTTTAAGTATACATAATGATCATATTCATCATAGGTAATTTGTACTTCTATCTGACAAAAATTTATTCTTCTTTTCCCTATTATCCTACCATCCTTTCAACCCCTAATCCTTTCTTTCTTACAAAAGAATTGTTACCATTTTTTCTTATTTTTCTTTTCCCTTTCTTTCTTTCTCATTCCCAATCTCTACTTCCTCTACCCATTTCAATGTTTTCTTCCAAATTCACAATATCTATATTATATTTTGTTCTCAGTTTACACTTTTGTTTTGTCACAACAGAGAAACAGTGCAGTATTTACACATATATGTCTTGTTTATGTCACTTAAAAGTATGTACTCAAGTTTTATGAATATAGCTAGAAATGCCTCAAGCTTACCATCTTTATGGCAAAGTAGTACCCCATTGTACAAAAACACCATATCTTCTCTATTCATTCATTAAAATTGGACATGTGGGCTGTTTCCAAGATATATTTATTACAAATTGTGCTGCAGTAATCATAGATGGGCATATAGTGTGGTGCAATGATGTTTTAAATACTTTTGGGAAGATATCAAGAAGACAAAGAGAGGGGCTGGGGATTTAGTTCAGCGGCATAAGCGCCTGTCTTGCAAGCAGGCAGTTGTGAGTTTGATCCCTGGTACCGATAAAAAGGAAAAAGACAAAAAAAAAAAAAAAAAAAAAAAAAAAGAGAGAAGAAGAAGAGCTGGGAGCTGGGTTGAATGAAGCCTCTAGTCCTAGTTTTTTGAGGCATCTTCACACTGGTTTCCACAATGAGCACACCACTCTATGCTCCTGCCAACAGTGAAGAAGGGTTCCTTTCTCCCCAAAGTCCCTCCACCAGTTGTTATTGGTTGATTTCTTGATAATAGCAAGTCTTTCTGGGATAAGGTATAATCTCAGTGTTGTTTCAATTTGGATTTCTCTAATGACCAATGATGCTGAACATTTTTTGATATATTTATTTGCCACGTGTATTTCTTCATCTGAGAAATGTCTATTCATTTCAGATGCCATTTTTGTATTGGGTCTGATGTTTTTGAGTTCTTTATATATTCTAGATAGTAGTCCTTTGTCTGAGAAACAACTGGAAAAAATTATCTTTCCACACTCTAGATTGTCTCTTCACTTTTAGCTGGTTTTCCTTGCTGTACAAAATTTTTTTAATGATAAGAGATTGCAGTTATTGATCCTTTGTGATATTTCCTGTGTGACTGAGTTTTTTTATTAAAGTTTTCACTTATATCATTGTCTTCAAGAGTTTTACGTATTTTATCTTCCCAAAGATTTTAGTGTTCTTGTTCTCATATTTAAATTTTTGATCCATGTGAATTTTAGTTTAGTGCATTTTGAAAGACATGAGTGTAGTAATAAATTTTGGGTTGTGGAAGGCCAGTTTTTCTAGCACCATTTATCAAGAGGATAGCTTTCTTCTAGTGAAAGTGTTTGACACATTTGTCAAAGATAAAGTGATTATGTATACCAGAGTTGTTTCTGCAACTTCAAGTCTGTTTGCCTGAGTCTTGATTTTTGTTTATTTTTTGCCAGTACCTTGATGCTTTTATCACAGTAGCTTTGTAATATAATTTCAAGTAGGGGATTGTGATGTTCCCTCCTTTGCCTTTGTTGCTCAGAAATGCCTTTGCTATTCTAGGTGTCATCTGATTCCAAATGAATTTTAGGTTTGTTTTCTCTAATCCTGTGAAATATGCTTTTGAAATTTTGATCAAAATTATGTTAAATCTATATATCAATTTTGGAAGTATGTCCATTCTCAATATATTTATTCTTTCTACCCATGAACAAGGGATATGTTTCCATTTTCTGATATCATGTTCAATCTCTGCAATCTCTTGAGTGTTGTAATTTTCAATGTAGAGGTTATTAGCTTCCTTTTTTAGATTGATTCCTAGACATTTTACATTCTTGATGCTACTGTAAAAGGTGTTGTTTTCATAATTCCTCTTGTTGAGTGTATTACTCATTTACATGAGGGCTACTGATCAGTTTTGACTTTATTTCCAGCTACATTGCTGAACCAGTTTATTAAATATAGAAATCTTTTACTGGACAATTTTTTTGATACCAGGAATTGAACTCAGGACCTTGTGAAGGTGCTTATGCCACAGAGCTACATGTTGGTGAACTTTTGGGGATCTTCTATATGGAGTATCATGTCATCCACAAATAATGATTTAATTTCCTCCATTCCTATCCTTATTCCTTTTATGTTTCAATTTTATTTGTTTGTTTGTTTTGTACAAGGAATTGAACTCACTATCATGCTTGACAGGTGCTGTGCTACTGATCTATATCTCCAATCCATTCCTGTCCTTGTTCCTATTATTTATTTCTCTTGTCTAATTGTTCTGGCTAATGTTTCCAGAACTACATTGAATAAGCATGGCAACAATAATTAACCTAAACTTGATATTGATTTACAGTGAAAGCTTTCAGTTTTCATCCATTTAGAATGATGCTGGATCTTGGTCATAGATGGCTCTTACCAGATTCAAATAAAAAGATCATCTATTCCAATGTTCTGTAGGGTTTTTATTATGAATGTATGTCAAACTTTGTCAAATGATTTTCCACACCTAATGAGATGATCATATAGGGTTTTTTTTTTTTCTTTCTTGGCTTTGTTAATATGGTGTGTTACATTTATTGATGTGCATATCATGAACACCAAGTAGGAATCAATCCTACTTGGTTGTATTGTATGATTTTCTTGATGATTTGTTGCATTTTATTTGCCAGAAATTCATTGAGGAGTTTTGCATCTATGTTCATTAGGGAGATATTGTAGTCAGGAGTTGTGCAGAGAATAATTAGAATCAGCACATGGAATTTATAATATTATTTTATGATGATCACCCAGAGTTAACACAAAAAACTGCAGGAAATCTATCCAATATTCAACAAGGGCTTGAATTCCACCACAATGTCCTGTATGAGTCCAAATGTAAACCCAGAGCTCCTGACAATGCCTCCCACAAGTCCACAAGAAGGACTCACGCCAGACTCTTTTATGGATCCATGCTGGGAAGGCCCAAAGGTCAATGGTGGAATCTAGAAAGTCTATGCCAGTGAGGTGAAGGAGCTATGCTGATGGGTTGAGGATTCATCACTGGAGCTGAGAAGTCAAGCTCAAAACAAGATCAGGGCTGTCCTGAAAAGCACCGCAGCCATCCTCAGTGACAGAGAGGCCCCAAGGAAGCCAGTGTGATGAGTTCATCCTGGAGATTAAGGGCCACACATCTTCCCCTCCAGAGCCAGGAAGCAATGCTCAATGTGAGGACCAGAGCCCCTACAGGAGAACCAATGGCTCCAACAGCAACACATAGGAGAACCCACAATGCCTCAATGCCTTAACGCCTTAATACCTAGCTTCTCCTTCTCCATGTCTCTATTTATGCTGGCAACCTTCCTCAGATGAAACATTTACGTCAGCACCATGGTGATTTAATTCTGCTGGTGTTAAGTTGACCACCAATTTCCAATCCATAAGAGTAGTTTGTTCTTAATACTTTTTTTTGTTTTGTCCTTTTCTGGTTTGGTATCAAGATAATACTTGCTTTCCAGAATTAATGTGAGATTCTTGATTCCCTTTCAACTTGGAGCATTTGAGAGGTCATGGTATTAGGTGTTGTCTAAATTCCTTGTAGAAATAAAAACTGAATCCATCAGGGTCTGGGATTTTCTTTGTTTATAGTTTTTAAATTACATCTTCAGTTTCACTGACTGGACTGATATTGGTTTATTTAGAATTTTTGTATCTTCTTTATTCACCTTTGTTAATTCATATGTGTATAGAAATTTGTCTGTTTCTTCTGCATTTCCATCTTAATAGAATGGTCTGCATTTCTGAAGAATCTATTGTAAATTCACTCTTTTCATTCCTAATAGAATGAATTTGCATCTTTCTTTTTCCTTTAACAATAAGACTGGCTAAGGGTTTGTTGATTTTATTTAATTTTTAATAGTACCTACTCTTTATTTCATTGATTCTTTGCATTGTTTTCTTAGTCTTCATTATATTATGAATTATGTCCTGATCTTAATAATTTCCTCCTTCTTATGGGCATTTGATTTGCTTTACTCTTCTTTTACTAGAAACTCAAACAACATTTAGTTGTTTACTTATGCTCACACTGTTTTCCTAATATGGATATTAATTTCCCTTTTAAGGTGGTTACATCATGTTCCCTAACTTAGAGTATATTGACATTATCATTTAATTTTAGAAACTGTCTAATTCTTTTTAAATTTAATATGACCCATTTGTTTTTCTGGAGCATTTTAGTTAGCTTCTGTGTGTGTGTGTGTGTGTGTGTGTGTATGTGTGTGTGTGTGTTTTAGTTTCTTTTGCCATTTTCAATTTAATTGCACTATTTTCTGATAATATTCATGAGATATTTCAATTTCTTTATATTTACTTAAGGTTAAGTATGTTTTCTGAGGTAGTGTGTGATCGATTTAAGAGAATATTCCATGCCCATGAGAGGAATGTATTTACCAGTGTATAGATATCTACTAAGCCCAATTACTAAAAAGTTTTCTTTGGTTCTAATATTTCACTGTTAATTTTTATCTAGTCGATCTGTTTGTGACAATCAGGTATTGAAGTCCTCCATTACGACTTAGTACTTATTTCATTTTTTATTTATGTTAATAATAGTTTTATGTAGTTTGATGCACTGGTATTTGTTGCATATATACATTTAATTGATATCTTTTTGTTTTTTATTTTTTCATTAACAAAGACGTAGTGTTTTTGTCTCTCTTAGTTTTGGCTTGTATTCCACTGTCTTCAAATATGGTAGTATGCCTGCTTTACTCTAGGTTCCTATCATATCAAGTATTATTTTGTATCCTTTGAATTTTAATCTCTGAATTTCTCTTTGAGTAAAATATGCTTCTTGTATGCAGTATATTGTTAGCTCTTGCTTCTTGATCCATTATTCCCATCTGTGTCTTTAGATTGGAGAATTAAGACATTAATATTCATGGTTAAAACTGATATGTATTGACTTGTCTTTGTCATGTTGTTTTCCTGTTGTTTTCTCCATCAATGTTGAAGGATAGTCTTGCAGGTTGCATCCATCTATATTGGATGTTGTTTTCTTTTAGGGACTGAGATACTTCACTCTCAGATCTCCTTGACTTAAGGGTTTTATTACTCTCCTTGAGGGTTTGTGTTGTACAGTCTGCCATGATTCTGATGGGTTTTCCTTTACAGATAATTACCTTTTTCTAAAAGATGTTAGTATTCCGTTGAATTTCTCGTATCTTGACTGTTGTATGACACACTGTGAATATCTTTTATTATGACTAATTAGAATTCTATATTGATCACTTATTTATATATCAAATTCTTTTTCTCTGTCAGGGAATTTTTCTTTCATGATGTCTGTGAACAGCTTTTTTATGTCATTTGTACTATCTCCTGCTTATTTCATTGACTCTAATGAATCTTACATTATTCTTCTCTGTATTATTTAACAGCTGCTATATTAATTTCTCACAGTCCCTTATTATTTTTAAGCAATATTTCCTTTCATAGACAAGGAGAAAATATAGAAACCATTGTTCATTTTCTGTTAGTTGGTTCTAAATACCCTGTAATACTGTCATTCTCTTGAATGGTTTTACATTGTCTTGATATGTTTGATGCTACAGTATACGAAGTTATACTCAAAGATTTCAAGGAAAAAGACACTATGGTAACTACTTTTATGTTGGGATATCCGGTGGTGAAACACTACGTTGCTTAAATTGTTATGTTCTGACCTGTGATGTTTTGTTGTTATGTCCTCTTTTATCTCAATCTCTTTCTTTTATTATTTATTTTTTTAATTTTATTTTTTAATTAAGGGAAAAATAAATAAAAAATAGCAGGATATATTATAGTAACCCACTTTGATTTCCTATTAACTTGATTTGAAACCCTGTGTTGGTTTCACCCTCTTGTTTTGACTACTTTTACTCTATTCTGTTTTGCTTGATAGTACCAAGTTTAAGCGTATAGGCAACAACTTTGAAGACAATAAGATTCTCTACAATGCCCATTCTGGTTTGACTATTCTTTTGAAGTCCTTTAATGTCTCCAATGTTTTGGTTTTATTGGGTTTTTTTCTTTACTATTTTGTTCAATTTTATGTTAGCTGATGATATAGGCAATTCTTTTTAAGACAGCAAGAGGCATTATGGTAACCAGTGTTGATCACCTTGCATTCTGTTTTTACAACATGTACTATGTCCACCCTTTTGGTTTGACTGACTCTGTTTTGTTATGTCACATTTGGTTTTATTCTCTTCAAAAAAAAGTAAAAATACTGTGGGAGTAATAAAACCCTAAAAGTGTAATTGTTATTGTAAAAAAGAAAGGAAAAGAGAGTGCTCTAAAGGATATAACTGCATGTATGTTTAAGTGTATAAGATAGATAACCGTATAACTGAGTTTTTGTTGGGTCATTGAACAGAATTGTTTTCAGTCTCACTGGGTGAATGTCCACTTTATACGCTTTAATTTTGTAACTTGAACAACTATTTATAAGATGACAATATGTAATCTATTAACTAGTAATTTCCTACTGTTTATTTTTTTTGAAATTTTGTATTACTGTACCCCTTTTCTGTTTTTTTTTCTTTTTCTCCTTAAATAAAATTTTAAAAAAAGAAATATTTCCTTTCATGATCACTAACCACAATCTTGTCTTTTAAATCTAGGATTGTGTCCTCACATTGGCTTACTCTACTCAATGTTCTTTCAATGGAATTTTGATCTCCCAGATATCTGTCTGTACCTATTTTACGAATAGTATTTGTTTCTTATCTTGGACATTCATAGTTTCTATCATTTTCCTAAGCTTCTCTATTTTTTTCTATTCATACCTGCTCTAGAGTAACTAATCATGTCTTTCATTATGGTCACCATCTCTATAGTTACCTGAGAAATTATTTCTGACTGGATATTTTCTAGAGGCTCTTTCATCAGCTTAGTTACCTCCATTGTAATCACTTCAGAGAATACAGATAGATAGCTTTTGTATTGCTTTACCTTCTTACCTCCTGAGTTTGCCTTTTGTAACCTGGATGCCAAGCATTGCATCATGTCTTAATGTCTTTTCAATTTGTATTTTTTTTTAAGTTTAATTCCTCAATTGATGATCAGAGTTGCCTAGAATGAATAGTTTCATTGCTATTATTTAGAAATTTTTAAGAAATGACTACTTCTCAGAGTTGCCTTCCAGGTCTACCTGGCTTTTTGGTTTGGAAAGATCCTACCTCTTTTATTTATTTGGGCTGAGATATTGCTGACTATTGGGCTCATTCCCTGGTGTTTTGCTACTAGGATTATAGTATTTTTTCTGAGCCTTAAGTAATCTAGGTCTTGGTCTAACAAAAAGAACAACTGGTAAGAATAATTATATCACTTTAGTTAAAGTTATAGAATCATCAATAACAATAGCATCAAACATAGCCTAGAAATGACAAACTGAGGTAATTATTAACATTCCACCTTTAACTACATGAACTTGATTTGTGGTTGTATAACAAAATCTAAAATTAACCAGAAAATTGAATGCAGTAAGCCCACTATATTGCAATTTACCTTCAAGGGAGAAAATTTAAAAGCAGTTAAGGGGAACAATAGAGGAATAGAAGAAAATCAAGTGTTAAAAAGAACTGGAGGACAAACGAGGATCACACAAAGTTTGTGAAACAATTGTAGAAGACATGAGAGAAAGGTAAGGGAGAAGTAAAATGATCAGAGCAGAACAACAGCAACAAAATTCTAAAAATCCTGTTCCCGTTCATATAAAAAGATAATATTCACTGAAGAACAAACAAAAATAATAAGGGAGCAAATAAAAAATCAAGAAAATAAAATTAAAAATGTACACTTTAAGGTGTGTCTCTGCTGCTAGATCTACAACAGATAATCCCAGCAAGCCAGAGCAGCTTCATGGCAGGGTAGAGGATGATGTCAGTAAGCCTGCACCTATTTCTCCCAAAGCTCAGGCTGACTTCAGGCTGCAAAGCTAGAGCCAGACCTGCTAGGCCTCTACAATCCCCTCACTAACTGTAGACTTAAATTTGACTAGCTAGCAGCACTTCTGAGCTAGCAGCACTTCTGAGTCCAAAACTCGGTGGACTGCTCTCCAAAATGGCCCCCAGCCAGTCACCTCCTCTTGTGGGAGGTCTGAGGGGACAACTCACCAGCGCTGCGGTGTGCAGCAGCCACTTCTTCTCCACTTGTGTACTCTGCTGTGCAGACCTCTGGGGTTCACTGTGCATGTGCAGTTTCTAGCTGCCTGCCCATGCAGTGAGTCCGGGCTGAAGGAAAAAGCACCTCTTGCCTCCTCCTCCTCCTTTTGCATTGAAGTTTCTCTTTTTGTTCTCCTTCTGGGCTTCAAATTTGCTTCAGATACATTCTAGGCTTTGGGAACCCACTTCGCCCCTTTTTCTCTTCCTCATGTTGCTATATTTCAGTGTCCAAACACCAAATCTCTGACAGGCTCTTTCTCTGAGTACCATTCATTCATCTTTTAGAAGCCCAACATCATCTATTTCGAGCGGTTTTTCATATTAGAACCATGCTGTTACTTAAGATATGGGAGATACAAAAAGTAAAACTGTAATAATACCCCCCTTCTGTCTACTTTAATTATTTTCAAGAAATTTCAAATAGATATTGGATCATCTTGGAATTTTTTCCCTCTCTCAAAACTAGCATATGTTTATTCTTTTGATTCCTCATTGTTAAAAGACTCAGCATCCATTTCTATCTCTTAACAGTTGCATGGATGACAGCAACTTCTGTCTTGTCTAATTCCAAAATCCATGGCATATGGAAAAGAAAATGTTCCCATTCAATAATATAATAATTTGGAAGTAACTCCACAATACCAGTTGAGAATTTATGTTTTAGCTTGTTCTAATATCCTAGAAGCACTGAATTATGAGGTTATAATTCTTCCTGTTTAAAAGAGGCATCTTGCTGTATGCCTGTATTCCGTGCTCTTGGGCAAGAGCATCGCCATGAGTTTAGGGCCAGCCTGGGTTACATGATGAATTCAAGGACAGCCTGAGCTACATAATGCGAATCTGTACAAAGAAGAAAATAAAATTTCTTCTTGTTCAAAATAAATCAACTGGATACTCTTCTCTGTGATGACCTTCCATTGATGTAGTTATAAAAGCTCTTTTACCATCATCTTCTACAACTCTCATCTAGGCCTTCCATTAGCAACGTTCCTCCTTCTACAGTTAATTTGCCTCATACTAGGTAACTTCTTCAATATTTCATAGATTATCATTGCCAAAAAGCTTTAGTGTTTCAATTGCAAAGTCACACATGGGTAATTTCTCTAGTGATCATAAACTGCCATTCTGAAAACAAATTAACATCAAAGTAATGGGATTATTTTGTCTTGCATTTCAGCTGGTGCCAAAATCAAGTTTAACAAGACACCAATGAGAAGAACTCACATGAGTACATAAGGAAATTTTTCCACCATGCACTGACAATTCACATGCATAGTATGCAATGAGCTAAAGAAGAATCAAGGCAGAGAGAAGTTACACCATGACTCTCTACTAGTTCTCTAGAAAGACCAATGTTCAGTGTAACTTCAACCTTAATGACACAGAGAAGCAAAAAATTTGCTTTTCAAAAAGAGAAGCAAAAAGTTTGAAAGGATTTCCTTGTAGATAGGATACACTGACAACTGTGGTATTAACTCTGGCTTGATTAAATAGAGTGACATCACTAAATACAAAAGGTAGCAAATGGTGTACACAGGTATAAATGATTATGAAAATATTGAATTATAGGGATGTTATGAACTGTAAAAGTAAAATTGCTAGGACTTATGGCTGGTTGATAATATTGAGGTGGTAGAATCTTTAAGAGATGTCACTAGTCAAATATTATAGGTCATTTGTGGCACTGTCCATGAAAGAAATTATAGCTGGTATCGTAACTTGTGTGATTCCTTATGAAATGAGTTGTTTTAATGCAAGTTTGCTCGGTTGTCCCAGCTCTCTTTCTTGCTTTTTTTGTCTTATCATATGATCTGGTCCTTTGAGCATATACTCTTCCACCACTATGATGATTTCTGGCAGGTGTGACAGTCAGAAGACCCTTACTAGAGCTCATCAGATGATACTGCTATGCTACGGATCTCCCAGAAGTGTGAACTAAGTAAATTTTCCTGTAGAAAGTACTCTGGTATTTTGTTATAGAAAGTTAAGAGTTAGACAAGGAACAAGAATGGGAGTTGAGAAATGATCATTCTCTCAATATTTGAATAAATTGAATAGCCATTGTTTTTGCCATGAGTTATGTGTAGGTTTTTGCTTAGTCAGTAGGCAGTGTGTGTGTGTGTGTGTGTGTGTGTGTGTGTGTGTGTGTGTGACCATCTTGGAACCTGTATTAGTAAAGAAATTTTAAAGCAAGAGTTAAACAAATTTTTCCAGTAGATTCTTAAAGCTAAAGAAAGATTAATGAATCATTACTTGGGATGGTGATACTCCAACCCCAGTCAGAGGACTGTAATAGAAAGAAGTTATGAATCTCAAGCAGATCAGACAAAATCATCTTGAGGAGAAATGATGTTATATTTAAGGAACTTTTAGAACCCAAGATAGCATACATATCTTAAAAGCATCCTGTTTGAGCACTATATTAAATAGCTCTAGGTATGTGTGGCTTGAAGGTTTGTTTGTGACCTAGAATTATACATCATACCCTTAAAACAATCTTGTTATGCCTGTTTCTACAAGTTTGTTTAGTACACTGTATTTCTTAACTCAAATAAACGATAGACTAGGTTATGTAAAATATTTTTTATGCAGGAACAAGGAAGCTAATTCTCTGAATAAGTAATAGTAAATCTATAAAATATGACAGGAATTTCCTGACTTGTCAAATATTTAGACTTATTACTGATACCTAAACAAGACTAACATATGTATCTATTTCCTTCACGAAATTGTTCCATTTCCTGACTTCCTGTGTGTTTTCTTGTACTTTTTAAGGTTTTAGTTAATTTCTCAACATACAGTCTTCTTACTTATGCACAATAATGTTTACTATTTTTTCCCAGATATGACCATGCATTTCTTCACATATCCATTTCAGTTATTCAACAAGAACTGACACAGATTTCCATTTTCCATACAGGAGCCACTCATTCATCGTCTTCAACTATTCATCATGTGTGTTATTGGGACTTTTTCTGTGTTCTTGAAACAGTGTCTCCCTGTGTAGTTCAGCCTAGTTAGAGCTCACTGTGTAGTCCAGGCTGCCCTGGAGCTACGATGACACTCCTATCCCAACCTCCCGAGTGCATGCACCACCACGCATGGTTCTGTTATTCAATATTCATGTGTTCTCATTTCCATAGGAAAAAATTAACTTCCTACTTACATATTTGGCTTGTCTTATTTTTCTTGAATTTTTACAGTAATAGAACTTATAAATTTATTGATATATACAAAATATTTATTGATAAAATATATTCCTTCCTCTGAACCCACAAGTACCTATTTATCTCCATAAGAATTCTATTTCAGAAGAACCTCAAAAATAACATGTACAACCCTAAATTACTGATTATTATTATTATTAAATTTGATGATTTAACTTCCAGAATGGTGGTGTTACTTCAGGAAAAGCATGTTATGTTGATTAAATTTATGGACAGTCAATCTTTGAGTATATTTGTAGATTGATTAAAAGTCTTACAATCAGTCATGATATAGCTCTTCAAAGAAACCCAGAAAAAGTGGAGAAGAATGTCAAGAGGCTGTGACTTTAAAGCTAATTAATCCCTCCCCAGAATTTCATGGTTTTTCTTTATGAAGAAATTTTTCATAGAGTCTGGTGGGATGAAAAGGAGATGCCCATAGCTATTATCCAACTGGGCAGAGAATGCTATTCTGGGGATCTCAACAGTTGGGATATATTTGAGCATCCCATTTTCAGAGCTAAGCTTTGTGAAAAGCGTGCGGCAATTGGCTAGCTGAAAATTAAAGCAAGATATAATGACATGTCTTTTTGGATAGAGGCTTTTAGTAAATAGAAATTATTTTTAAAGAGATAATGAAAATTCTGCAGTTGCAAAAAGAAAAACTTCTCAGAGGATATTTGAAAGATTTTGAGATAATAGTAGAAAGAATCAGAAAATTGAGGATAGACTGATAGCAATCATGAAGTGTATAAGCAGAGAGAAAAGAGAATGAAGAAAAGTGAATGGATGTCTACATAAAAAGTCCAGGCACATTTCAGGAAGTTTTGGCAGTGTTCCCAATGTGGAATTGCAAAGAACACAAAAAATATAAAACAACTTAGAAAATCAAAGATGGACAAACTTGTTTCTATTTGAAATTTCTTTATACATGGCAACACTCAAGGAACTGAGTTTTTGACATAGCATATATATTGTATATATATATATATATATATGCACTTACACACATTTCATTTCATATAGAACTATATGGCTATATATTGTTATATTTGAACTGACAGTCAAAAACTAAACCTTAATTTTATGGTCAGTTGAATCCCATCATGGGTGTCTAGACAATACAATGAGAAAAGAGTAAACAAATTTTGCCCAGACAACTAAATATCCATTTCAAGTAAAATGAAACCAAACGTCTATCTCATTCCATATACAAAGTAATTTATATGCTCAGAATGCAATGTAAAAGCTAAAACTATAAAAGCAAGTGATAAAACTTAGGACAAATCTTCACGACCTCAAACAGGCAATGTTTTTTTTTTAGACATACCAAGGTTCAGTTGCTACATACCTAGGTGGAAATTGAGGGGACTGGAGGGTAATTGCTAATAGATAATAGTGTTTTATGTTAGATAAAGAATACGTTTTCAAATTAGATTATCTTGATAACTTTACCAGTCTATTAACAAAAACTGAACTCTATGTTTCAAGCAAATGGATTTTATGTTGTGTAAATTGTATGCCAGTAAAATTGTAAATGAAATTAAAAACAAATACATGAAAATAAAAAAAAATTTAATTGACTGGCAATATTTTAAAATAAACTGCAAACCTTACTTCTTTCTACAGTCTACATAGACTCCTCAAGACCTGTCCTTGCTTGCTTATCTGTTTTCATAGCTGGCAACAACTCACATCTTTCTCTGTCTTCATTGGTCTCTGTTCATGCCTGGGAATCTGCCAGGTTTTGAGATTTAGTTTTTCTATGTTAATTTCATATTACAGTCTATCTTGTCTGCTTTCAACCTTCTTAATTTTTAACATTACTATTTCTTCAGTATTATTCAATTCCAAGTATGAATTTATCAACACAGACATGCTTCCTCTAATCTTATTTAGAGAATCAGTACATTCAGACTTTCCCAATCATAACTGTCTTTATTACACTTCAGAAAATGGTTTAATTTTTGTAATTTACTTTCTCTAGAGTTTAGGATTTATGTACATACACACTCTTAGTCTTCAATTTCACCATTTTTAAAGTGGCAATAAAACATTACCAGTAATTATATTTTTAAATATATGTAAATATTTTTACATATGCTCTAGATCATGTGATTTTCATTTACCTTGATATTTCCAGTTCTAGAATAATTCCCAACAATACACTTATTACTTTTTTAAATGAATAGAAAACAAAGATAAACAATTGCATTAGATATGCCTGCTTAGTGTCTAGAGTCCACTAGCGAAATAAAAGTGTTAGGTTAAGTGTCAGAATGAATAGTAATTTCACTGTCAGTAGTGATGAGATGAATAACTTTGGAAGGGAGTATTAATGTCCACTACAAAATTATGACTAATACTTGGTCCTCCTACAATACAAGATAAAAACACTTCAAATAAGATAAAAAAAATATGACAGTCTTTCATAAATCATACATTGATAAAATAAGAAGAATGTCACAATAATATACTGAAGCTCTACAAAACTATAATAATAATTCCTCCCTGTTCTCAATGGACATATCAGGAATTTTTCCATCATAGACAGTAATCTACATTTCTTTTGTATTGCTTTATTTAAAAGCTAAGGTTATTGCTTGCTTTGCCACTGATTTTCTTTTAAGTGTACTATTAACCTTCTAATGGGTTATTATCTCTCCTCACCTATGTATTGTCTGTCAGAATTAAGTCATTTGGAAAACACATGAGAATACATCAATTTGGTTTAATAGTTATTTAGACCATGTAGTTTTATTTTGTAAATGTTATGATGACATCTTTTTCTTTAAATTTATAAACTGAAACGTCTGAATGACAATGCAATGTTATAAAACTGATTTATAAAAATATTTACATATATTTAAAAATATAATTACTAGTAATGTTTTATTGCCACTTTAAAAATGGTGAAATTGAAGATTAAGAATTTTCATATCATCTCTTAGGTGCAGAAATACAATAAGAGGAATGAACAAGATTTACTCTCTAAATTTATTAAATCACAATTCCTGTTAATGAATTTAACCATAGCAGTCTAATTATTTAGATACAGAATGTCCAAAAATTGCATCTTTTCATCAATTTTTATAAGATAATTTAACAAAAATATGAAAGTGGCAATTTTATAAAATTTACTTAATACTAGAGTCAAGTGGTTGAAATGACACCTGCCTGAGCACCATTTGGAATAGGCAGTAAACACACAAACACACTGCCTGAGTCACAGTCAGAGTTAACTGTTAAGTGACACACTCTGTCTTCCTGTTCACTTTTGCTGTTTTCCATTTTTGTTTGATCTGTCTTCCATCTCTTACTTTTTCTTTCTAATATTCTTCCCTGAAACTTAACCATGACTTTTTTTTAAAAAGCCCACAATGTTACAAGTATAATTCTTAAAATTTTGTAACTGCTTTGACAGCTATCAAAGCAAGGTTCTACCAAAGATTTGGAATGAGGGACATAAGGAACAAACTATCACCTAGCTAGATTAGGAGTTTTGTCACAATTAAAGAAAAAAACAGCAACTAGAAAACTATCACAGATTATACAGCCTTCTCATTTTTCATTTTATAAAATTCCGATCCCATTAAATGTGGAAGTTGCCTAGATGAATGGTGTGTCCATCAATAGTTACAGCTTTCAACTATATAGCGGTTATTTGCAATGCTTTTCACCTGGACACTGTTGGAAAGCAGACAATATATTTCATTTCTTTTGCATCTCAATCGTTCTCTCTCCAACCTAATCAAATTTCCATGTTTTTGTTAAGCTCTCAATAAGTTCAGATAATTTCAAATCATTATATGTTGTCATGAAGTAAAATCTGATGATTCTATACCTTGTGTAAAATATCTTTAGAGACTAGATAGCATGAATCATTACTTTAAATGATAAGTATAGTTTGCATATTACTTAAGCTAATTAATGTTTTTTTTGGTACCTATGTGGTCTTGTGAAGTTCTTTCAGTTATTGACTTAAGTGTTTACCTGAATACTTCTGAAACTGGATATAATTCAGCTTATATAAAGTATTATAATGAAGCTGATGGTCAATTCTTGAATACAGGAGTGAAACACTCCACATAATCAATTTGAAAGTTTGATACCATGCATGGTCATTCCCACTCAAGTTGACAATTAATCAATTAACCACCAAAGCCACATTTGTTTTAATGATTTACAATATAATTAGACTGTCATAATGCAATAACACGGACAGAAAGACATAAACAATTGAAATTTATTTCTCCTATTTTTGGAGCCTGGAAGTCCATAATTCAGGTACTAATCAAATTAGTCCTTGATGAAAGCCTTTTCTTGTCTACACCCAGCCATCTTCTTGTTTGTGTTCAGGGTCTTTCTTTGGGGTCTGTGTATGGAGAGAAACTGGTAGAGAAAAAAAAGAGATACTTTTTCTTTTTTTAAGGCATAAGTAGGAATGGTCTTATGGGTTTAGAGTCCCATTTTTATGAACTCAGTTAACCTTATAAAATCCCTATCTCCCAATACAGTCACATTGAATAATAATGCTTTCATATATGATCTTAGGGAACAGATAAATTCAACTCATAGCAAAGAACATATTGACATTTGTCATCATTACATAATTTCTAAGAAGATTCTGTGTGGGAGACAGAAATTCCTGAAGCACATATGTATTATGTCTCGACAATAATTTTAGATCTTACATTCTTCCTCACTAAGAATAAAATAAGGCAAAGTTATTTTAATTTTTAGATAAAATTGACCTTTCTGTGGTAAAATGAATTGGCACTCAGTGATCTCTTATGTAAAGTGGCAGCTAATAAGAGGGAAAATGAAGTGATTAACGAACACTTCAGAATTAGGACTTGGACCAAATTATCCACAAATCAAGACCAAAACTGTGAATAATATCATAGAAAAGAGGCTAGAGATAATGCTGTAGAAAAATGTTGTCTGACTTAATTAACGATCCTAAGATAATAAGTTTTCAAATGGAGAAAGATGTGAGTTTCTCACTCGTTTTATATAATCCCTTAATTTATTCAGTAACAGCTTTCTTTGCCAATATATGAATTTGACACTGTTTTATGAATTAATTCATGCAGATTAGTTAAGGCTTTTGATTCAAGATAATACATTCACTGAAACTGGACCACTGATTCATGATGCTATTGAATTTTTTTCTTTCTATTCATTTAAAAATAAATCTAAGAGACTTTAAACTGTGAGTGACAATGTGCATGGTATTATGTCCTTGCACATTTTCATACACTTTCAGTTTCACTAAATGAATAGGATAGCGATCAATTTATTGATATCTAACATCTTTTATGAATTACAAATTTCCACTCAAAATCGAACATAGAAATAATCACAAAAGATTATTTTCATTTATATTTCTATACAGATAAGATCCCAAGAGAAATAATACCTGAATGGCAATATTTAAAACTATATAGTTACTTTTTGCTATATCAGCTAACTTCTGAATTTGGGGACATAATTGCAGCTATTTTTATTTAAAATCTATCAGAACAATGAATCCATTTTAAGAATGAATTGTCAGATTCATATTTTATGATGGAAAAATTCACAAAGTACAACATATATACATATATATGTCATTTAATTTGTAGAATTTCAATTCCATTTGGGGCATTGACAATAGATTTATTAAATTATGAAAAGAAAAAGTGAAGTAATAAAAGATAAGTTTTCTAAAACACTTTCAAGCTATTCATGCAAAAATATTTGGGATAGGTTTTTATTTAATGAAAATTAAAGCAGATAGTTCTAAAAACTTTATTATTTTATATTTTTAAAAGTTTTCAGGTCATCTTAACCAAATCGAATAGTACAGCATTTATGCATAAAGTAATTTCTTTTTTTTTTTTTTTTGTCTTTTTCATTTTTATCGGTACCAGGGATTGAACTCCTGACTGCACATTTACAAGGCAGGTGCTTATGCCACTGAGCTAAATCCCCAGCCCCATAAAGTAATTTCTTTAACATAATCAGAAAAATAAATATTTTATAGTCTATGATTTTAATGTAACAGATGAAAGTGTGGTTGAGGCTACTTTAAGATACTATTTTATTTTAGACAGTGTTTATTTTTAGCCAAAATATATGTGCTTAGTATTTATAATATGAATATTAAAAATACATTTTTTAAGAAAAGTCATTTATGTTCATATAAAATAAATACTAGCAACTACACCTCACTACAATCTAGTCAGCTACAGGCTAAGTTTGGTTTTGAAATTCATTCACTATAGAACTTTTGTGGCCCATGGACAAAAATTAAACATGTATCCTCCAATTTCCTAATTGGAAAGTTCTTAGTGGCATTTGCTTATGATGTTGGAAATTAATCAGCTATGTCTTGAAACTAAGAATTAAAAATACTAACCATATTTAAATTTTAAAAGTAAAATAAAGCAACCTAAAATAATGTTGAGATACATTTTTTCTTTTAAAGCCTGTCGTGCTGTTCTTTATACACATTGTTGCAAATATTTCCTCAAAGTTTAGTAGACATGCATTCTATAAGTGTGGAAATATGAAACATAATATTGAAGTTTTAGTCTAAACTGCTTGTTGCTTTTAATGATAATGTATTAATTTTAAAAGGTGAACAGTGTAAATATAGTTAGTAACCTGCAGTAGCCTCACAATTTTCATGTACATAAGCCTCGGGCTATTTCCCCAAAGTGGAATTTCCTGGGAAAGCCAGACCCATTAAGTTCAAATACCTCATGAAATCCAAAAATGTGCTTTAAAACCCGTAACGACATAAGAAAAATATTATATTTTATGTCTATATTTTAAATTATGTCTTGATTATTCCATTATTTCATCTTTGTTTTGTACTTGCTGCTATTATTTGTGTTCTGAATTAGCCAGTTTGTGTATTTATTGATTTATTTATTTTTGGATATCAAGGATCAAACTCACAATTTTATACTTGCCCGGCAGGCTCTTGTGCCACTAATCTTTACCCTCAGCTCTGAATTACCTTGTGTAAATAATGCTCTATTTTTCACAGGCAAATAACCAATTAAAATATTCTCTCTTAGTACTAAGCTTTATCTATTCCTCATAGTTATGAATTTTAATTTTAAGTTAGTGGGTATTGGATAGTTTGTGCCTTTTTACATTGGAAATGTCTCACAAACACATAGAAAGTCAAAGATGTAAACTACAGGTATTGCATCAAATGGTTCACCCTAACACACATAAGAACTTATAACATCATTTTGTCAAGTTACATAATATTTTTTTCTTTGTATTGTTTTTTTTTTTTTTTTTTTTAATTCACCTAACAACGGAGAGTACTTATATTTGTGGGGCTGGGTATATAGTTTACTGACACAGAATCTGTCCGGCAAGTGCAAGGTCCTAGATTCAATTCTCAGTACTAATAAACAAATAAACAAACAAACAACCCACTTGTGTACTGTTAGGGAACTTAAACTGAATTACTATAAACGTTTGGTCAATTAGAAAGTATTGCTTACCAGTAGGTCATTTTTTTCATGTGTACTTGACAGTATCTTTGGACTTTTAAACATCATTTTACTACCTGGGATTTTATACTCAGTACATTATAATTACTATGTCATATTTAAAAATGAATATATGGCTGTAATTGGAATTATTGGAATTAAACTGCATAACAGACTATTAATATAGAATGTGTGCTATTGGAAGGAAATCAAAAATTTACCTCAGTGATCCTTAGAATCCATCAATTTATTTCCTGTGAAAATATGGAGATCACCTTTTGTAATTCATCCTCAAGAATTTAATTCATATATTTGTGTAATGATATTTAGCTTAAATATACTACATAAACAATGCTTCTTTTCTTTTTAAATTCCTCTATAAACCTAATAACTAAGTAAAACCACATCTCTAACTTTAATCCTATTGAGATTGTTAGATAGACAAGGCCTAAATCAGTGTGGAAATTCCAAATAAAATGATTGAAATATTATTGTATATTAATATGTGATAATACACTTGCTCAAATATTTTTCAATCTGTTTATGCAGATGTTGAAAAATAGCTATTTTCAGCATTTTAACCACCAAAACATATGAAAAGGAACAGGTCAAATAATTTTCTTGCTATAGGATACAAGGGGGAAAATATTATAGATCCTCTTAAGATTTGGCACTACATTACTCTCAAATTTCCATTGAAGAAAAGATGCCAGAACTGTGATTGATACAAATCAGCAGGTATTCCAATAAATCAGTTTTCTCTGCAAGTTAATGGCATTCTTCATTGAGCATCTTTGTATCTCATTATTTCTTAAAATTAATCTATGTAATGATACAATAGAAAAAGCTACTTTTTATATATTGAAATGTTTTAGTGACTTCAGCTTATCCTTGAAATACAACACTTTAAAAAATCATCACACACTCTCATAAGTCATATAATATCTTTTAAAGATGACTTTTAAAAAACACTGTGATAATTAAAATAACAATTCTTTTAAATCTAGGAAGAAAAAGTTCATGTTAGGAAATGTTCATGCATAACCAGCAACATGGTTTGAAAAGTTGAATCACTCAGCCTGTAATAATGAGAAAAATTCTTCTGATGAACTATTTAATTGGGTTTAACAAGGCTGTTTACAGCTAATCCTAAATGCACTAATAGGAAACTGAAAGCCTACACTCAATGCTAGCTTGGCTCCCTTTAGATCTGGCTCATAATTACCGTTTGCTCTTTAATTATTCTGCTTCTCATTTTCAATTTATGATTAAGACCAACACTGTGCCCTGGAGTGTGAAAGTGCTGAGGTGGACAGCACTCGATCAGAGCACCGCAGTTCCTTCAGCCTATTGGCCTGGGTGGCCAAAACAGATGTAGTTTTGTTTTGTTTCAAACTAGAATCTCCAGACTAAATACAAAGAAAATATAGATCAAGAAAGTAGTATCTCTATTCTTAAATGTCTATAGGGAAGTATATTCATAATACTTTCAGTGTATTTTGCTAATAGATTGGAAGTAAATCATGCATTGTGGGCCCATCATGCAGTCTGTTTAATCCCAACTGAGAAAGTTCCTGGCTTCACAAACTTGGAAAATGTTCTTAAACTGTCCATATTCCACCTTCTATATAACTCAGAGTGACAGAATAGGGCACATTTGTTAATTATTTTAATTAAAATATATTGAGCATTTTAAATAATGCCTAATTTATTGCAAGCCCCCAAACATATGTAAGATATTATGGCTTTGACCAAAATATCTTTGATGATTATGTTTTAGAATATGTTGCTAATTTAAAATCAGAGGTATTTCCAGTAGAATTCAACATCTGCCTCCAGACAAACTGATCAAAACATTATACAATGTAATATTTTTTTCAGCATAAAAACAAGGAGTCAATAAGAAATAAAAATAATACATACAAATTTAACTATTTAGATTCATGAAACAGATTTTATGTTAATTCAGAACACCATTTAAATTTATGGAATGCGTTCACATTTTAAAGTAGAAACTTCTATTTAAAATCTGCCTTGAACCATTATCAGTTCATTGTAAAAAAAGAAATATGAAAAATCCCAACAAATGTATTCAAATGTAGTTACAGTAGCACATATGCTTGACCATTTAGTGAAATGAATAATAAAATAGGTCTAAAAGATTTAAAGGGCAGTATTAAGCAGTGAGGATAAGACAGAATCTGCTAAGCATATGACAACATTTTAATGTACATCAAGGCAAACAGAAATGACCAGGACATAACACAGAGACATCTATTATATCATTCATTTTATCACCTTGTTTGAAGCACTAAAATGTTAGACATTAGATACTTCATGTAAAAGACTACATTCTTTTAGACATCTTCAATGTGCTATGTAATCTTCTTTAAAGAATATGCAATTGTTTTCTTGACATTTTTAAGGATACCATTCAATTTGATGTATGAATTATTTAGTCTTTTAAACTTTGATTGAATAAGCATGTCATTATTTATCTTAATATTTTGATGCAGTTAATCTTTTCATTATATAAATTAAAAGTGTTATATCTGTTCATCTCTTAATGACTTTAGTCATTAGACTTCGAAGATTTAAGTTACCAAACTTGTATTCATAATTCCACTGGTCTTGCTAACTTAATTTTTAGGAACTGGATTTGGCACACTAAATTACTGAGATACAGTTACATGTTATTTAATTCTAATTATATTTTGGTTTCAACCTTGTCACACAAAATCCCTAAGCACTTACAGAAACTTCAGCAGTGAGTCTGTAACAAGTCTATAACAGATGTCTAAGGCAAGAAAGGAATGGTAACTCTTCTAATCACACAGAAAGAGTAGACATCCTTCAGTAAAAATTTTGCTTCAATTTTTCTAATAGTCATCTCATTGTCACAGCCTTAGACAATATTGCTGATATTTTGTGAGCTCATTCTCTTGCTATGTGCCTAATACTGCTTTATGTTCCTTCCACTAACAGTCTTGTTCAAAATCCAAGTCTTTTCAGACAGGCATTGTCATTTTGTCCCCTGTCCACAAATATAAATGGAGAAACAGACTCTTGAAAGCTGTATTCTTTTAAAGTGGTAAAGTCAAGTTTTACCGTAGGTGGTTGAACTCCTAAGTTATCTGTATTTACTACTAAATGCAGAAAAAGGAGGGGACTGAGCAAGTTCAGACTGAAGTATCAGCCATTAAACTTCACTTCTACTGACTAAAACTCATACTACTGGGTATGTAGTTTATGGGAAGTTATCATTGTACATACTCAGAGACTCCAAATAAATGAATAATTAATGATAGTTCCTCTTTTGATCAGGACTCTAAAACTTTTAGATTCTCTTTTAGATAATTAAACACTTCGCTAAATCAGTAAACAAAATGTTATGCAAATGGTTGTGGAGTAAATCTTACAGGATTTATAATATATAATCTGTGTGAGAATTGCTCATCTCTAAAGTTGCCCAGTAAACTTGACAACAAGACATACAGCAAATCAGGGTTTCACTACAGACAGGAAACAAACTACGAGTGTCTACAACATTTAAACTCTTGCTTTTAGAACCATTTCAGTATCAAACTTAAATTTTGTGCCTTGGGGCTTTTAATTGTTAAGCATAATTGTCGACAAGATTGTCTCAGGAGCCTCTTAGTGGACTAAGAAAGCATATTTATGGGTATGCACGGGTGGGTCAAGGAGGTGTAACTTTTGATAATATACATGGTTCCTAGTTCTTTCCTTTATAGCTACTCTGTAGCCTATATGACCATAAAATAAGCAGCTATGCTGTGGTATGCCATTCCACCATGTTTTTGCCTTGGATCCAGTCAAACATGGATGGAATTCGCTGGAACCATAAAGCCAAATATTTCATTCCCTCCTTTAAGTTGTGTAGTGTGTCGTAGCAAAAGAAAACTGACACAGAAAATTGGTAAAAAGTTATGAAATTGTTATTGTGACTGCATGTGATCATATTGTTCAGAAGTTTGGTGGGAAGAGTTTGTAAAAATATGGAGAATTAGATTGGAAAATACTAGAACATCGTAAGCAGAACTTGACTGATCATTCTTGTCAAAGGTCAGAAGACAAGAATACTGATAGGAATGTGCAAAGCAAAGGTCACATTCATGAAATTTCAGATGTGAATGAGAACTTTATTGAGAACTAGACTAGAGGCCATGCATGTTACACACTGAAAAGAAATCTGCCTTCATGTTTTTATGACTGTAGGAGGTTGAATTTAAGAACTACAGAATAATGAATCTAGGAAAAAAAAAACAAAACAAAACGTCCCAGGCAGCCCAACATCTAGTCTACGGTACGGTTACAGTGACCATATTCATCTAACCAGATTTATTTTGGAAATCTGGGGCAAAAGACATGTCAAAAGTATTAGAAAAACTTAAATTTTGGCCCCAGAGCAACCATGTATACAGTTAGGGTCAAAGGCAAAGTGGTAGCTAGACAGAGTAGCACCATAAAACAAGCCAAATGCTTGGTACAGGGAACAGAAGACAGAGGCTAAGGTCATTTCGAGAATTTTAGAAGCTATTTTCTATTCAAAATTAAATACATAACATGAAACTAAACTTGCTCATTGCATTTTTTTAAATGTTTGCTAATAAACTAAAGCTAGGGGCTGGGTTTCCTGGCATTCTCTCATCTATAGCTGTAATTAGACTGAATATGTGATAACTGCACATTGTGACCAATTCATCTCATTCCCATTAGCTGTACATTAAGGTTAATTTGTTGACTTCAGATAATTTAATCTATATCATTATCAGAAACCGTAAAAGGGACAATTAGGAACTCAATTTGCCAATACATAAGAATCAAACCAAACAAAACCAAAACAAAACAAAATAATAATAATAATAAACCCACTTAGAAACAACCTGTCTGATTTTCTCATTTCTGAGACAAAATACACAACACCCAAAGTTAAAGTAGAGAAAGTTCGTTTGGCTCACAGTTTGTAGAAGCTTCAGTCCACAGTTGGCTGACCTCAAGGCCAAACAGAAGAGGGAGTCACAGAAGGGAAACAGTCTGTTTCTAGCAGGCAGAAAGCAGGAAACCCAGCAGCAGCTACCTCTCCCTTTTATCCCTTGCAGGCTTTCTGCCTTTTGGGTGGTTACACACACAGCCAGAGAGGTCCATCCCATCAGCCACGTCCAGAACTATGCCCTTAGGACCTTATATCTAGATGTCCCCCAATCTCTCATGCAGTCACAGGTGGATGGAGCTAGCATGTGGGATCCTGTGATCAAGGACTGATGCTAGGATTAACACTGTGCATGCTACCTGCCCTAAGAGTCAATAGCCTAAATGACGTATCAAGGAGAGATAGGGGCTAGTCTTTTGTTGCTTATTGCTTGCTTCTTGCTATTACATCCTGCTGACCTGTTTCTCCTCTAGGATGGTCCTCTTCCATGGCATCCTATCTTGGATCTAGCCAACTATGAGCTGAAACTTCTACAAACTATGAGCCACCTAAACTTTTTCGACTTTAACTTTCAGTGTTGGGTATTTCTCAGCAATGAGAAAAGTAACTATAAGATGTGCTAAACCCATAAGTGGTCTAATTTAGTAACCACACACTCTTAATCACAGTATCACACACAAGCCACCTGTAAAAAGAACTACTGGTGACGTCATGAGTACTTGGGGAGAGAAACCTACATTTAAGGCGTAACACAACCTTATGGGAAAAAGAGGAATGTGGATATTTTTTTCCCTCCTAAAAATGTTTTTTTTTTTAATTTTCACTCTCCATTTAAGCTGACACCTTCACATCCTTTCTTATTCAAATTAAATTTCACACTGTTTAACATTTCAGCAGTCGAAAAAGTTTCATGTCACTTCTGAAATGACTGAGAGGGGGTCAAAAAGTTCAAATACTTTGATTTCTTCTTTTTTTATTTAAAATTGCTTGCACATTATGAGGATGCTTAGTCTCCCTCTAAAGAACTAAATGACCTACTAAATTAGACAGATCGTCTTGGTAGCATAGCTAAGGGATTCTGGAAACTTTATTGCAAGTTTTATTCCCACACTATCTAGCAGACTTAAAATAACAAGGTCCTTTTACAGGTCTGCTTTCTGAACTCCTGTCTCTCTACTCACTTGACTTGTATGAATGCACAGTGTTGGCAAACTCAAACTGGGTCAAATCCCACAGGAACTCAAGTTCAGACACTTTCATTTTTTTCTGGTATATCATCTTTGTTTTATGCTGAGCATAAGAAAAATTTTAAATCCGCCCTTTACTTGAAGGGAAGTTTAGCACAATATGATTTTTGTTTGTATGTTTTCTTCTAACCTCTTATGTATAATAAATGGAAGTATAAATACAATAATTTCCCCCAAAATATGACCAGTTGAAAAAATTGATAATGCAGTTGAAATGAAATCAGAAAACTTTTCTAAGTACAAAATTAATACAAAATCTGGAGGATTCTAGGAAAACGATACACTAAGAAGTCTCAGGATTCTGTCTCCCATCTAGACAACAGTAGCTCTGGCAGAAACATTTTAATTTAACCATTTTGAAACTCTGAAATCTATTTAGTATTAAAATTGCCAAAGGTACTTATATTAGAATTCACGTTTATTGATTGCAACTCTTAATTTAGCAGTAGCTACTTCTCTGCAGCTGAATTCCAAGAGAGATACACACATCACCTCCCAAATATCAGAAATTGATGCTTCCATTGATGATTGTGGCCTGTTGTCACATAAGTGTAACAAAGTTGCAGGGAGCCATTGTTTTTGTATTCTCATTCTACTATGGCTTAGTCTCTCTCCTTCCTGTTGAAGTAAAGGGCAAGTGATTCTCTCCCATGCTGTGATTTTTTCCATTTTTAAAGAGAGACATGGAAGATTAACTTATTCAAAATCAGTTTCAAAGGTAGAGAAAATGTAAGTTAATAAATAGGTCCAGCCTCCAAAAGACTGAGAAGAGATTAAGCTTACAGCTCAGAAACATAGTTACGTCCTAGGCAGACTATATCATAGCAAAAATAATAAAATCCTTAACTGAAGGCCGTATCCCAAGCAATAACAATACAAACAATAACAAAATGTGAGACATACAGAGAAATAGTAAGTAAGGCTGTCTCTAGAAAATATCAGTTGGCAGATCTATTGGAAAAAGTAAGTATAACACAATTGTGTTTTTATTTAAAAAAATGCTCAAAGAAGTAAAGGAATATGTGAAAAAGTCCTGAAATAATGAAAAAGAAAAATATCAAAAGACAGATCCCCAAAAGCAAAAATAAATTCTAGCAATGAAAATTTCACTTATTAAAATGAAAAAATGTTGTGGAGGGATTCAAGGTCACATTAGAGCTGGCAAGAATTAATCAGTGAAATGAAGAAAAGATAATAGAAATTATTGAGTATGAAGAATAAAAAAAAAAAAAAAAAAAGACTGAGGAGAAGTAAACAGAGTCTAAAGGAACTTGGGACACCATCATGTAGTCCAAGACATCCCTGGCTGGGATCCTAGATAGAAAATAGAAAGAAGTGACAATATTTTTAAAAATAATGACTTAAAGCTTGCCAAATATGATAAACAATGTAAACATCAGTATCCACAAAACTCAATAAACTCCAAGTAACAAGAACTCAAAGACATTCAGGATGAGACACCTTAGAATGAAAGTTGCAGAAGCAAAGACAAAGAGAGACTCTTAGAATCAGTATGAGAGAATGAACATATGACAAACAAGTGACTCCTCAGTAAGATTATCAGAAGATTTCTCATCAGCCACTTTGAAAGCCAAGGCAGTGACTATCAGAGCACTTAAAGTGAAATGATCCTCTTTTTTTTTTTTTTTTATTTTTTTTTTATTTAAGGAGAAAAGAAAAAAAAAGTGAAAGGGTACAAGTTATACAGATTTACAGAAGAAAAAAATGAACAGTAGGAACATACGTTAAGTGCTAAAAGGAAAAAAAAAAAGTCGTCACCCAAGAACCCTATATTCTGAAAAAACTGTTACTCAAAAGTGAGAGATCAAGTCACTCTCAGATAAACAAAAGCTGAGGTATTGTGTCACCAGTATACCTGCTCTACAGAAAACATTCAACACCATTCTAGAGGGATGAGGAAAGGGGGATTAGAGAGAACCCAGATGCTGTATAAAATCTAAATAAAGCGTTAGTTACAATCGGAGAGAGAAATCAATTTGAATTTTTTCTGTTACTCATTTTTCTGCGTTCCTAATCAACTTATGAACAGTTTCCAAGTGACATGCCAGAACTGAGCTGCTAAATGACAGATCAGAACATTTTCCATACTCCTCTTCATGTACCACTTCATAAAACAAATGTCAGCTGATACTTCTAAGAGGCAAATGAGCACAGGAATGATTTTGTATCTGTCTTTTGAAGACTATAATGCTATCCTTCTAATAGCTACATTATGCCTTCAACTTAGGGACAAATTATCAGGTCCCCACAAACTGTGCCTCTGTAATCTTCCGCACCTTCAGGCAAGAAAAACACCAGCTGTTTCATGAAACATAAAAGGTTCTAATGGGAAAATCTAATGCAGGGCAATAGATGAGGCTGAGATTCCCCAAAATCAGACCCCAAAATTAAGATTTTATGGCAAGTAGTTTATACAGAAAGCAATTTCGGTATAAAGAATGGAAAGTCAAGTAAGGGAAAGGAGGAAACCATTGCAGTTTTTTAAGGTAAGAAATGGAAATTCAGCCCTACAGGGTATATCTAGGTGACTGTAGAGAACATGCTCCCCAGGTATTTGTGTGAGGCTGAATATGTGGATATTTATCTTCTCATCTTTTCCCAAAGCAGCTGAGGGCTGATCTCAAGGCAGACAACTCTCTGAGAAGCCTGCCCATTGGTCAAGTGTGTACCAAGTAATGAATTCCTCTAAGTAGACTGACTACGAAAGCCATTAGCTGGAAACAGATGACTTCTTTCAATCAGAATAGGTCTGAAAATTAGGGAAGTGAGAAGAAAAACATTAGAAGACAGAGACAATAAAGAATACAAATGCAAAAACATAGATGATATGTGAAAAACATTGGCACCATTTCCTATACATCATTCTCCACTCAGCAGAACACTATTTTCTTTGCCATGGCTCGGTTTATTTCTTTGTATGCTACAATTAGGATACTAACATTCATTATGTCATGAGGTGTGCATGTAGTCTATATAAACTGATACATGAGAAGTATTTGCAAAAGTGTTTGGCTGATAAAAAGTGATAGGTAAATGACTTAGATCTGCCTCATGCATATGACTGAACTGCATCAGAAACTTGATATCTTCATCTAGGATATAAAGGAATTACTCATAGCCAGGCATGGTACTGAAAACCTGTAATCCCAGCAGTTACAAGGCTAATGCAGGAAGATTGTCATGAGTTTGACGCATGACTGTGCAACAAAGTGGTTCAAGACCAGCCTGAACTGCAAAGTGAGACCCTGTTTCAAAAAGATAAAGGAATTACCCCTAATGTAACAGAAAGATGCAAGTATTCTGGGAGAATCCTTTCTTTGTATTGTGAATAGATCTCAAACAGTTGACAGCTACACAACCTGACACATGGATTTATGTCAAGCAGAGAGGAAATAGATATCTAGAAGAGTCTGTGAAGTCTAGAGAAAAAGAAGGCAGTAGATTCACTGCATATTTGTGAATTAGTTTGTATTTGTCAGGATTTGAGTTCTCCAGCTTGGTCCATGCCAGCATCTTTTTCTTTCTATTTTTAGTACATTTTATTGCTACGTGTATATAGTACGTATTGTTTATGTTCCTTGTGGGAAGTGGTATATGCATATACACATCTTAATTCCTTTTTGCTATACCTTTTCCATTTCCTTTCTTCTCCCTCTGACTACATTTTACCAGAAGCAAACTTAAGGCTTCAATGAATAAACAAATTTGTGAAAATTCAATATGCAAGAGAATGTATAAAGAAACAAGCAGTAGCAGAACTGTGCATTAGAAAATCATATTCATTTTTAGTGATGTGTAGGATCAATTAAATCAATGATTTTATCTTTTGCTTACTGGAAAACTTAATCTCTGATCTTTCTAAGATGGTTTTATTCAATCAGTGTGTGCATATTGGACATCTATTTTGAAGCATAGTGTGGTAGTACATGCCTGCCATCTCAGGTACTTGAGATGATGATGCAGAAAGATCAAATTTGACACCACCATAGGATCAAAACCAAAAAGCACTTAGGCTGTGGATGCAGCCCACTGGTAAAGCACTAACTCAGCATGTGGAAGCAAAGCTTATTAGTTCATCCACCCTGATGAACACATGGGATTTCATTTTACATTTTCACATACACCTTCTTTTCATTGCTAAGAAGTGGTCTGTCTTCTGTGCATAGCTGTCTACTATCTGCATTTGAGGTCTCGTATTTCTAAAATTAAACTTGGTCTTTTAATATTAAGTCAATAATCAACTTTTAAATAATGCCAAAGAAAACAAGTGTTCATGATAAGACATGGAATCCTTGTACTTGGTACAATCTTATCCAGGACCAAGTCAGAAACTCTGACATGAGTTTGTATAGTCCTCAGTATAACATTTATGTTTAAGTAACAAATGGTACAAGTTGCATAGACCAACAATGAGATCAGTGTAGGTCTGTGTGTTAATTAGTCTCGATTGACGGCTCATGAGAAACGTAGGAGACTTAGTTAATTGTGTTTTTGACTGTGTTTGGATGGGTCCTTCATCTCTGGCTCTTCTTTTATCTTTTGTTTTTTTGTGCCATAGGTGAAGAACAGCTTTCCTGTGCCACGTCGCAACCATGTCATTTCTGCCTTAGAGGCAGCTGTGTATGCACTGAAACCCTTGTAACTGTGAGCTATTTTTTTTTCTTTTGTAAAATATATATGTCAGGTTATTTTGTTCCAGCAATGAAATGTTACTAATGCAGTCAAACTTTTGAAGTATCAGTCTTCTTTTTTATAATATACACTCCCCAAGGAAAAGGATTCTCTTCTTTTTTTTTCTTCACTCACTGTTTCAAACTGGTACTGCTATTGCCAGATGAAAAGATACCTGATATTGTTTTAAAAAGATGATGACAAATTAAAATCAATTCAAAAAGACAATGACATTCTATATTAAAATATCTCAATTAATAAATGTTAGATTTAGTGTGAGTCAGAAAACGTTGCATAAGCAGAAAAGTTATTGCAATTCTTAAGTTTGATAAAACTCAGCCTTTTGGGGAAAATAAATTTTTAGATCTTAAACATTTCTATTTACAAAGATATAGCATTTGGTCAGTTTTCTGAGTTGAAAATCAATCCACTCTAAAGGCTTCACATTTATTTTTTCTGCCTTTGTATTTAAAAAGAAAAAACAATAAAAACAATGATCCAAATTTCAAATCAAGATTATAGAAGAGTAACAACAATTAACACACAAAGAGTTCATGAACAACATCCAAACTCATGAGAAATCAGCAGCTGAATGAAAAGACACCTCACAGAATGTGGGAAAAAAAGTTAACCAACTGTCCCTCAGACAAAGAACTTATATCTAGAACATAGAAGAATTGAAAAACATCAGACCCCAAAATTCAAAGACCCAGTCCAAAAATGGCACCTGAGGTGAATACACACTTCTCAGATGAAGAAATTCAAATGGAAAATGAATACATGAAAGTGTTCAATATCATTGGTCTTTCTTGAAATGTAAATTAAAGCATCACTTAGATTCCACCTAATCCCACTAAGGATGGCTGTAATCAAAATATCAACAACAAATGCCTGCTGGGTTGTGGGGAAAACGGAACACTTTTGGTAGAGTCATTGTGGAAATCAAAAATGTGGAGATGCCTCATAAAACTAGGATTAAAGGTCCCTTTTAACCCAGATATTCCCATTCTTGGTCTCTACCCAGAATACTTAAAAGCATCATACCACAGTGGTATATGTGCACCTATATTTACAACAAACCATGTTCCAGTTAAATCCAGGAAATAAATGTAATACCCATCATCTGAGGAATGAATTAAAAAGGATGTGTTATTTTTATACAGTGGAGTACTACTCATCTATAAAGGGGAATAAACTTGAGATTTTAACAGATAAATGAATGCAACTTGAGACCATACTCATAAGTGAAATAAATCAGACTTGCATGTGTGAATAACATTTGTCTCTCTAGTCTAAGAAGCTGAAAAAGTAAATAAATCCAAAATGTACAATAGATATTATGAAATGGGAAGAAGGTGATTAAAAGAAAAGAGAAACTTGGATGGGGGAAAGGATAAAAAACAGAAAAGGAAAATTATATATATCATATAATATATATTATATGATAGTTACGATAGTTATGCTTTTAATTTCTATTTGTCCAAAGAAAAAAATGTTTGTGCTTACACTGTCTGATCAAGTGCTTACACTTTTCTGGTCATTGTCTCCAAAAACTAACTAGTGATACTTATTCAAATGTCCTCGTTGTAATCTCAAACAACAGAGAATATTTGATTATCATTTCCTTCCACTCCGAGTTTTCTATTCTTTTTGGGTGTAATAATCATTGAAGTCAAAGTTCTACTTTATAAGTTCTCTGTTTCACAAACTTTACCCTCCTGCCTAATCAATCTCTGTCATTGCCTGTTCTTCATTATAAACATACTGAAGCAAATTAGGTAAATATAAATTAAGCATATTCATCAATAAGTAAAATAAAATCTGCCATTACAACTTAGTAAATACAAATCACTTTTTGTTGATATATCCACCTGGTTAATCCTTCATATTTACTTGAATTTATCACTTTACTCTAGTCACATTCTCTTCATGATAATTCAGAGCAATACCCTGAAGACATCAAGCAAAGACTAAGCTACACCCCACACTGCGACTGATATGTTCATATACTGCAAAATAGAGGAAGAGAAAAAGTCGAATAAACCAACAAACAAAAAGTAAAAACAGTGACAAAGCAAATTACTTTTGTTTCAATAAAATGGTCAAAAACTTAGCTTTCCTGGATCAAACTCCAAGTTCTATCATATTTTGTCTTTTTACTACTCTTTCAGTTCCACAATTAATGATACTATTGTTTGCTTTTGGATATTTATGTCTATTGGTTATTCTGTGTGGAAATCTCTGGCTATGTTTCCTCTTACAACCATCCGTCTCACTAACAAGTATACAGCTTTCAATTCTGAAAGTACAGGTGGGCTCACATTTTTCTCAGAACCATCTAATGCAACTTACTACATGTTTTATTGATCTGCCTTTGTAATTTTTCTTGTATATTCTCTTAACTAACTGACCATGCCAATTACGTTTTTAATCTCATCAATGAATTACACAGATGAGCTAAATACATGCCTCAAATCATATTTTGGGTAGTGGGTTATCCCACCAGCTAATTTTCTACTAAATATTTTAACTTGCTTTGTGTTTCTCTAGGTGAACCACAGGTTTATGTTTTCTATACCAGCTGCAAAACTATTTTACTGTTTAAACACTCCTTTTGCTGGTTTGTATTATAGGAATTATTTCTATATCTTGAAAGAGAGCCATACTACTTCTGCCTGAAATGTATTTCTAACCAGAATAATTAATGCTATTCCTTGAGGATTTTTTAGTATTAAAGCATATTTGTGTTTTATTTTAGCTGAATATCATCATATCTTTTTTTATATGTTTTTCATTTATGAAAAAGTTGCAATTTCATAGCAAAATAGTAAAAGAATACCTATAATTAATACTTACAAATTTCAACCTCTGAGGCCAAAAGTGATAATCAGCTTGTTGTATATTTGTGGTATTCTAGAGACATTATGTATAATACATTCGTTTAGCAACCATGAAATTATTTATTTTTTAAATATTAATTGAATTTAAGTAGTAACGTACTCTGTTATTTACATACATAATAGGATAACTTCATGACTACTCTTACTTTTAACAATGAGACACTTGAAACAAAGGCATAACATTTCTATAAATTAGGGAAAGGATGATCATGACGTACTGTAGGATACAATTTCTAAGTTGGGTTCTAGAGAGGGGAAGTCAGAAGGAGAAAATTAATCCTTTTGAATGGAGGAGGAAGAAATTACAATTTAAGGAAGCTGAGGTACTGGAAATTTGCAGATAAGATTTGCAGAAAGGAGAAATTTTAGAAGTACACAGATGTTACTCTTTTATATTCTTTACCCACATTCATAGCATAAGTAATTCCTGCCTAAACACAGTGACATCAACTGGAACTACAAGACGAGATCTGCACTACTCATCAAGGTGAGTTATCATACAACTACTTGTACTAATGTTCCATAGAAAATGAAAAATACATAATGAATTCTTTAACTTTTTTGCAGCAAATTTAAATTGGAACCATGAATGCCAGACAAGACCCGTGCTCCGGTGTAAGACTGTGGACCTCAAATGAGTCACCAATGAGAACAGACTTAATAAATAAGAAGAGGAAAATAAAGATAGAAAAGAAGAAAATGAGAAATCAGAATGAAAGGAGGAGGAGGAAAAAAAGAAAAAGTAAAATACAGGAAGAAAAGTCTGCTTCTAGGATGTTATAATAAAGATAGAGCTTTTACAATCGTTCAGATATGATTGCTTCTTTCAATCAGCATGTGCTATTACTCTGGGAATCTTCTATTCACAGTTAAACAGATTCAAAAAAACTAATGATCATTGAATAGTCGTGTATTATATTGAATTAAGATCTTATTTTTATAAAAAGAGAATGTCAAGTACTATACAGTGAAGTTATTGCATATGAATAGCAATGAAAGGAAATGAAAAACATTTGCTCTATAATACAAGTTGCCTTTAAATATGAAAAGGGAAATGAATTAAATGCATACTAAAGGCCACCAGGGGGATATACCTAGCAATGAAGTGAGCCTAAGAGGAAGCTTATTCCAATTTTAAAAAATAATGAGTTTTCAATACAAAAGCTGTTAAAATAATATGTACTGCCATAGAATGTAATGAAATTTTAGGCAGTAATGTATCCATTCATTCCTTTATGAAATAATGTTTATGGAGTGTCAACTGATTACCAGGCATGATGGGAAAATAATAGTTTTAATCTTTCATAAATGTATAGTTTAGAAGTTTATATGGCTATAAGAGATCTCTCAAAAATAAAATCAAATTGTATTTATCTGTGTAGAATTGCATGTATAGTTCCTTTACAGCATGATGGCTTAATAATTTCTAGGTTATATCAATGGCATGTTTAATTTGTAAGGGAATAATGTCTAAATGTTTGATGTCTTCAAGAAATCTCAAATGTTCATGAAATCATTCCTGAAATGAATATCATGTGTTAATATATAATAATATATGTTATATAATACTGTGTGTTATCGTATAAGCATTGTTTTAGGAACAGAGAAATCTTTGCAATTTCAGAGACGCAACTTTTTATAATGTACATATACAATGAATATTTATATAACTTATTTTATTAACCCTATAATTAGTATAATAAAACCGCATGTTTGAGATTACTATGTATTTATTTCATGAAAGTTAATATATATGTGTATGTGCATGTGTGTGTGAATGACCATTATAAGTTCAAGAAAATAATAATGTTGAATATGTTTACATTTTAGTGTCAGAATTGAAGTGTTATGAATTAGATATTATACATTTGTTCATTATTTTTGTCTTATTGCCACAAATCCTGAACTTTTCCAAAAGGCAAGAAATATTTGTTGGGTGAGCAGCTTGATTATGTAAAGAAGACTCATGCCCTAACTTACATGAATCTTATCCAGGATGAAAATTCCCATGTTTGTACCAAAGCAGAATCAATGTTAGAATGATGCTCTGTGTACAGTTTAACATTCTGCTACACTTGAGGAATCAATGAAAGGAGGAATTTTCATAATATATTCATATGTATTTTATTTTGTGCCGCTCTACTAACCTATATATAACTATGAATTATAAGCTTTACACTAGATAATTATGGATTCTGTAGCATGCATTTTCATTCTAAATGTATATGGAATATTTTTCTTGTTTTTATTAGCAGATCAAAATGCTGGTAAGAAGAGTGTAGATATTCTCATGAGTTGTCCTAAGAGAAATGTTCAGAAAAGGATAAATTGAAGAAAAATATTAAAAACTTGACACTTTATTATTTCATTTTAGTATGTATACTAATAATTCATGGAAAATATAATTAAATTTTAAAATATTTTCTTTTATATTTATATGCTTCTGATTTTATATATGAGAAAATAAAATAAGACATTTTAAAGTAAGTTTTAAAATGCCTTACAATAAAATATTCATTTAGAGAAATAAACTCTAATTTTTCATTGTGGCTAGAATTCCAAGAGCCATTCTGAGTGGTCATACAAAATGTATCAAAGGGGGCTTTAGCTACATAATGGTGAGCATCATCTCCTGCAAAACAATCCTAAGAGTTAAATGTGATGAAGTTTCTGCAAATGAGGATGAACCCTGTTGTCTCTGCCCTTGGAACATATTTTATAGGTAAAAATGTGAGGCAATGTGCTCGTGCTCATGGAAATCACTGGAATTTCTATGTTCCTCACCATCCAGAAGCAGCTGGATTAACAAAAAGGTGAAATGGTGTTTTAAAGATACAGTTACATTCCCAGATAGGTGGCCGTAGCTTTCAGACCTGAGTTAAGGTACTTCAAAAGGCTACATATGCTTTGCATCTGTGTACATTATATGCCACTGTGTGCCCCATAGCCAGGATTCATGGATCCAGGAATTAAGTGGAGGAAGTAGGAATAATATCACTGATCATTACCCCCAGTGATCCATCAGCAAAATTTTTGCTTCCTGTCCCCACAACCTTATGTTCTGCTGACTTAGAAGTGTTGGTTCCATAGGGAGGAAGGCTTATATCAGGAGGACTCACAATACCACCTTTGAACTGGAAGCTAAGAATCCCCCTTGGTCATTTTGCTTTCCACACGCCTCTTAAACAGGAATCAGGGGAAACTGATTATCACAGAGACTATCAAAAGGAAGCTGGATTATTACTCCACAATGAAGGAAAAGAAGCATGTATATGGAGTACAGGGTATCAATTAGACAACTTCTTAGTATTATCATGCTCTGTTATCAAAGTCAGTGACAAACAACAATTACTTAATACAGACAAAATGACAAATGGTCCAGAGCCTTCAGGAATGCAGGTCTAGGTTACTCTGCTAGGAAAAGAATCAAGATCTGCTGAGGTGCTTGGTAAAGGCCAAGGGAATACAGAATGGGTAATGGAAGAAGGTAGTCCTAAATACCAGCTACAACCCTGGTAAGCTACAGAAAAGAGCATAGTAATTGTGCTATTTGTCCCCTAATATGTTTATAATATAATGTAAAGCCAATAGATTTAATATTGATTCTTAAAGACTGTTGAACATATGTTGCAATAGTCAAGTTATAAAATAACTTAGGTAATTATCAACCAAAGAAAACTTACCTTCCACTCGGATGAAGGAATTAGTGTATTTCTGTTTGTATGCAGGAAAGTTGTAACATGTTAGGTGTAATTATAAGTATGTTTTTGTATATGGAGACTGCTTTAAAAGAATATATCTGGTTGCCAAGCTGGTAGTGAGTGGATTGTAATAGTTGATTGATTGTATCAATTTGAGATGTTTAGAAGCTTAGCTAACTTAGCACAGCAAGGCCACACCCTAGGGTATAGAGGACTTCCCCTAGGGTGCCTATCTACAGTTCATCATCTGGAGAGTACAAATGGGAAATGAGGAATGGACTGGCTTCTGTTTGAAGCAGCTGGTCTTCACCTTCAGCGTGGACGTCATGTCCTGATTTCCAGCACAGACTGTTTGGCTTCTGCCTTGGATCCTTTAGCCTTTCAGCATGGACTCTTCAACTTTATGTCTCAGATCCATTGGTCTCCTGAAATGGACGTGCATGGATCACTCCAGTGAGTCCAGACCTTGGACTGAAACCTTTGGCCTCCCGTGTGCAACCACCCACCAGACGCTTCTCGTCCAACTGTGTGGCCGATCATCATAAACCAATCTCACAATTTCTTATACATTTGTATAACTTGTGTTACATCTGTTTCTCTAGTAAAGCACTGACTGATACAACCACCAAAAGAAACGAGCAGGTTCTGAAGGACAAGCAGGAGACAAAACTAAGAGGAGTTTGTAGCTAGTGATACTCAGTGGGAGAATATTTTTTCAGAAAGTGCTCATTACTTTAACTATTACCCAAGTTCTGTAAAATAATACTAAAGTTCAACAAAACTCTTAAAAGTAAAAAAAAATTAATAAACAAAAGTTGTCAACATGTCAAAACTTGTCCTCTTCCAATTCCAGAATTCCAATTAGGTAAAGAAGACACTTTTAGATTTTTTTGCATCTCCTTTAATTATATCTTTTTCCCCTCTTCTGGACTGTGAGAGGCTCACTAGCCCTGGCTACCAACTGCTCCTCCTGTTTATGCACATTCAGTTGTCAGTTCATCTTGTTTATTATTATAGCTCTAAATTTCATTTGATTGTTGCTAACTTTGTAAAGCTACATTTGTTATCTAGATCCCTCCAATTTCAGTCAGACATGAATTTATTTTCATTTAGGCATTGATAGTTAACTCAATTTAACCTACCCAAAGCTGAGGTATTGATTTTACTCAGCTAATCAGTTTTTCTCCAAACATGCTAAGTCTACACGAATGCTATCATTCAATTTTTGCTCAGCTAAAATGAGTCCTGTTGTATTACACTGTTTGCTTGTTATCCAATCCAAAATATGTCTTTTATCTCTTTCTTCACCATATTTCCTTGATTAAAGCACTACAAAGACCTTATGACTGCTGGCAGGAGCACGTATGTATTAGCTTATTTGTGTACTATCAGATCTTCCTTAGAATATCAATTCTGATGGTGACTGTGATTTTTCATATTTATGTTAGCAATGCTTGAAAAATTGTCAAGCATGAATTTTTTTAAGCTTAAAAAATATCATTAGAAAATATAGTAAGTTGTTACTCTTCTATTGACAAACATGGTTACTAAGCCTTAATGTTGTGTTTTAGTCATGTTTCTTATTACTGGTCTATATTTCCAAACATCTACAGTTTAAAAGAGGACAGGGTCATTTGGTTCATCACTTCAGAGGATTCATTCCATGGTCAATAAGCTCCAAGGCTTAGGCATCAAGGCACAAGGATATGGTGGAGCAAAGCTGTTTGATTTCTGTTGACTTGGAAGCACCCAGCATGGGAATAGCACCGAGGATCTCACCTCCTAGGTGATTTTCAAGTCAAGCAAGTTGACAATTAAGCTTAACTATCACCCAAATCTTCCTTAGCATATGCACTGTATGAGGGCAAATATGTTTGTTTTCCTTTTGATTATTTTTCTAATACCTGAAACATCACAGAGCATGGATATTTTTGAATTGAATGAATGATTATATTCTAGACACTTAATAAGATTTTACTCTTCAGCAAACAAAAACACTTCATGTTTTGAAAGAACCTCCCATTATTATTTTGTTATGAACAGAACCTGTAGTCAAACTATGGAGATTCAAGGCTATAGATCATTCTTTGGGACTCATGTCTCTAAATGCCTAATCAGTTTAATACCCGGAGACTTCAAAATAAGAAAAATGGTGAAAATCAACATTTTTTCAAAATCATTAAATCTTCAGAGAAACTATGAATTGTCCAAAATTTTTCTGGTGATTTTGGGGGGCCTATCACAGATAATGATATCAAGCTACATATAAAAAGACAGTAACTTATTTACTATTGTGCCATACTGGGCTGCTGTGCATTTTCTACACCTGATTATTACTTCTAAAGCCTGCTCCTTCTTTAGATAGAGTTTTCCTTGTCACTTGACAAGTTGTGTGTGCCACACATAATTTTAGGAACACTGAGGCTTCAACTCCTAAAATGCCTCAACTTAAACCAATGAAATCAGAATTATGATTCAAATTTATAAGGATCTTTTGGTTGATAAAATGATTCTCAAATGAATTATCTATTCCATATTCTTCCTTGTACATGAATATATTATTATTCTTCCTAATTTGTACTATAGGATTAAATAAGCAGCTTAAATTTGGACAGATAATAAAAGGAATGTCTCATATTTATCTAAAATACAAATGCGCAAAATAATTTCTAACAATTCTCTAATGAAAATATGACTAAGTTCATTTTAGTTACAATTCCTGAAGATTGAAAGAGCTTCGAGAAAGTTGCCAAAATTTACAGAGTACATTGTGAAAGCTTAACTTGATCTCAGGTCTGTCTCATGCAAGATCCCACCCTCCTAATTTACCTGGAGAGAATAATAATGATGAACTCTACCTCTGTGTAACAATCTTCACCCCGTACTAAAAGGCACAAGTAACTGAAAAATATGATATAAATCTTCAAATCTTAGTGGGTACAATACTTGAATATACTATACCAAGTTTTTTCCTTTAATTTTAACCATCGAATCAGACTTACATCTAGGCTTTTTTGAATATGAATTCAACAGCTTATTATTTCTCTAAGGGTATTTTCTTCTTAAAACTCCTGTCACTGTTGGAACTGAGCAGCCTCACAAAACGCTGACATTAAACAAAGGGAGCCAATTTTACAAGAGAGCTGTTTAAACATTCTCAGGTAGCATTTTCCTATCAGTTAAAGTGCAGAAGTTATTTTCTATTCATAGAGTTTAGTGAAGGAAATAAATGTGCAGAACTTAATAAGAGTAAGGGCAAGTGAAAACATAATCTTAAAAAAAATCTCAATACAGCACATTAAAACTTCTAAATTTACTTTCATGACCATCAACATTATTGTTTCAGCTTTTCTTGGTTAACATTTTGGTTTAAATGGCTTAAGTGATATTATGCAATAGCATTCTTAATACTGTATGCTGTTGTATATCAAATGAATAATAAATATTTGCTACTATTTTATTAACCCTCACTGAAGTGCAAACAATCGCTGATTTATGGTGATTTGACTTAGAATTTTTTGACTTTACAATGGTGTAAAAATAGTATGCATTCAGTAGAAATCCTACCTTGAAATGTGGACTGGATCTTTCTTCTGGCCTGCCACTATGAAGTAAAATCCTCTTTTGTGATTCTAGGCATCCCAGTGAGAAGCAGGCATTCCTCAGTCTCACGGTCACGACGTTGAACAACCCACACTCTCTGGGGCACTTTGCTCCCAAACCATGTTGTTTGGTAGGTTGTATGTCTTAGTTGAAATTTAAATTATGAGACTTTTAATATTCTATATGTTTTTCAGGATGCAACCCTGTCATTAAGACAAAAAGAATTCCTACTGATAGTTTCTAAAGAAAACCAATTGTCTCTGAGTTTTAAAACTGATAGCATATTAGGATAGTATAACAAATGGTGGAGACATAATAGATAGAAAAGAGCATAACAGGAGACACTGAAACTTGAGTTAAGTCAAAGATAGTCTCATTTCTTCACATAACTAACATTGTGTAAAATTATGAGCTTGGATCATTTTTATTGATTGATTAGTTCTACTGGATTTTAATATGTAAATAATTTCTTCAAATTTGGTTTACTCTACCCCAAACTGATAATACCTTTACCATAATATGGTCTTATACTGGGTCATTAATATTCTCAAGAAAGCGAAGAAAGAAAAGAAAGAGGAAAGAAAAGGAAAGAAGGAGAAAATTGCTCTGAACAATGTACAATAGCTTGGAGACTCTTTGGGCTTTGCTTACTTACCTTTGTTATAATTTTGTCTTAATTTTTGTGTTTACAGACTTCTGAAAAATATTTGGTACAGCAACAATAGATGTAAATTTTATTTGTGCCTTTCTTCTACCTCAAGATACCTGGAAATTCTCTAGAGAAATACCAACATATAAATAATAATAGTGTTGCCTCCATTAAAGAATCACTGCATATTAAAAGGCTAATCCACTTATTTCAAAGGAAAATGGAAAGAATTACACTGACAATTTGAAATCTAGCTAGTGCCATACCATTTTAAATATAATTATTTAAGTAGGGATTTGTTGCATACAGCATTAATATCTTCATGACTTAATCCCTAGGAGGGCAAAGTAACCTATGTCAATTTCAAAAGTTCAAGAAAATTTGCAAGGTAGACAACCATTAGTGACTTGAAAACTGAAACAATTTTAACTGTAAACAAATTCATGTTATATTTACTTACAGACACAAAATGACTAAAAAGCTGAAAAAAAATACCATTATAGTCTTGAAGATGTAAAACATCACATTGGTTAAATATTTTCCAAAAATAAACATGATTCGTTAGCGCATCAACCTTCTTACCTTCCAACGAGACATGATTCATGCAGGAATGCCGCTATCACTTTCCTCCTGTGTGGTTCCTTGGCACACTTCTAATATCAATTCACTCTGCCCTGGAAGAATTTCTTCTACTTGTCTTGATTACAAAAAGTCATGTGGAACACTTTTGAATAATCCCCAAATTTTAGATTTAATGAGAAAGAACAAATGCACAGTGAATGAGAATTCATTGTGTATATCACTGGATTTTTTAATAGGGTGAGCTTAATTCATAAGAACCATCAAAACAAAGCTTCCTATCATGTTAGAAGCTTTATCTGCACAGATTTAAAAACGAAAGAAATACTCTGGGTGAGTAAGTCAGAAAACAGCCTGTTAGCATGGTATCTGAAAGGTGTTATCTCTGTGCTTACTAATTGGTCTTGTGGCACTGGTCTGTGATTTAATGTTCCTGTTCTTACCTTTCATTGTACTTGTCAGAAAGAAGGGATTCAAGTATATGATGAATTAAAATGATCCAGCAAGAACAAAAAAATAGTTCAATATACTAGTTTTAATCAAAGTAACGATAAAAGTGATGTATTTTTTTTTTTCTTTGTGGAACCATGCTTCTTTAAATTATGCATGTATCGATGTATATACAAACTATTTCTCTTTTAAAATTATTGACCAAAATTAAGTGTGGAATTAAGTTTGGAATTACATTAAGTTTGGAATTAGATATATAATAGAAATGCAAAGTTTTTCAGTATTTCAATTATTATAAAGATAGTTGGTATATATGGCACAGTTGTTTATTTTATGAATTAATCAAACCGATAAATGCATTCATGTATAAAATGTCAGCTATGTAGAGCTGATAAAATACTCAAAAATATTTCATATATATTATCTCCTTTAATTGTACACAGTTTGTTATTAAAATTGGTTTTAACTAAAGAAAATTCCTTGTATGAGGAAAATCAGTGTTAATGAGTTTTTGTTGAAAACACCTAAATATTTAGATATTTAGTAGACATCTGAATATAAATTACAGAAAAGATATAATTTCCTTGTATGTATAAATTTTATATATTAATTTTCTGATACATTATTTTTACAACCATTCATCATGTCAGTCAAAATGCAATTTTAAATTAAAATAATATTTCATATTCATTTCAAAAATCACAGGAAAAAACTCATTTATAAAAGATGAGAGACATGCAAGGGCATAGTAACAACAGCCATGTTTCTGGATTCATTATCATAGTCCTCAAATCAGAGCTTTGTCACAAAATAGTGGTGGAACGTGTCGCCTCACGGAATCTATACTTCAGTGTTTTCACTGTGATATTGATAATATTTTCATTTAAAATTATTATAAGAATTAGATGAAATAGTCTGTAAGTCTTAAGCACAATGCCTGGAAAATTGTAGTTATTCAATAAATATTATTATTACTACTAACCATAACATTTAACATACTCTCATTTTCACATTATTTCCTCAATAATTTTTCAAACACATAATGTTTCCTTTTTAAGTACATAAAAATAGTAATAATAAAGAAAATTAAAATTGACTTGCTCGAGATAAATAATTTAAAATATGAATATCTGCAACCAAGCTCAGTTTATGTTGAAATATTCAAGAATACTAAAATTACTAAATTATTAATCTATATGTTTCTCCATTTGTTAAAAATACTTTACAGCAAGTAATATTTTTTCGGGGCACTTTGATGGACCCTGGAACTATAATGATGAATAAACAAACCTAATCTGCTCTTGGAATCAAGTGAGGATGGAAAGCATTAAGCCCAGAATTCAAATGAGAAACAAAGGAAAGAAAAAAGAATTAGTGTATTATTAGAGTTACCTGAACAAGTCAAAAAGATAAGAAAAGCAAACCCAGAAAGAAGTTAATTTGAAATAACGGATATTATCATTATCAGTAAGAAATTAAAAACTGAAGAGTTTATACAGTTCAGTTTTAGTTGATAACAAATCAGACATATTTGCACACTATTGGAAAAGAGCTTTAGAGAAATGCTAAACACTAGAAAATTTTTAATTTTTAACTCAAATTTTCTGCATATGATTGGTATTCATTTTGAAGTTTAGATTACTCTACGCTAGTGGGAGAGAGGAACAAGAAATACATTTAAATAAATAACAAAAAGTGTGAGATCAAACAGAAAAAAAACATAAAAATTGATTCATAAAAAAATAAAATTCTGTGTGTACCTGATTTCACTTCAAACTTTTCCTGGAAATTTAAAAGAATCCTATCTAATTTTTAATACCTAGTAAGTGTCTGAAAATTGATATAAATTGAAGAAAAGATAATAACCTGGTGATGGTGTTAGCAGGTGGTGCCATAATGAATTCCACATGCAAAAGAGCACATGCTTAACTGTCATTCATTGTTAGAGTTCATTGTGCTCTAAGAAATGAGAGTTAACCTTTCTGGAAATGAAAATAACTGTTAAAAGAATTCTTTGTCTCTGGAAATAACATCTGTATTTGGGATTATTAAATATCAAAAAAGAAATAAATGAACTTTAAAAGTTTATTATACACCTTTCAAAAATAATGTTCTATATATGTCTCCAATGGTCTACATAGGTTGTATCTTACTGGATTTTATTATGTACGATAGTATAAGCAAAAACCTTTTAAAGTCAAGGAGATTATACAGAAACCATTGTTCATTTTCTGTTAGTCGATTCGAAATACTCTGTAATACTGTCATTCTCTTAAATGGTTCTACATTGTTTTGATATACTTAATGCTACAGTATACGAAGTTGTACTCAAGGATTTCAAGGAAAGAGACAATATGGTAACTACTTTTAGGTCAGGATTATCTGGTGGTGAAACACTATTCTGCTTAAATGGTTATGTTTTGATCTGTGCTGTTTCGTTGTTATGCCTTCTTTTATCTCAATCTCCACTCCATTATTTACTTTTTTATTTTTATCCTTTTAATTAAAGGAAAAAAATAGCAGGATATATTATAGTAACCCACTTTGACTTTCCATTACCTCGATTTAAAGCCCTGTATTACTCTCACCATCTGGTTTTTAACTGATGTTCCCCTATTCTGTTTTGCTGGATAGTATCAGGTTCGAAAGTTTAGGCATCAGCTGTGAAGATAATGAGATTCATTATAATGCCCATTCTCGTTGACTTTTATCTACTTTTGAAGACCTACAATGTCTCCAATGTTTTGGTTTTGTCGCTTTTATTCTTTACTGTTTTGTTCAATTGTATTATAACTAACGATACAGGCAATTCTATTAGAGATAGTGGGAGGCATTATGGTAACCATTGTTGATCACCTTGTATTATGTTTTCACATTATCTATTATGTCCACCCTTTTGACTTGACCGATTCTGTTCTGTTATGTCACATTTGGTTTTACTCTCTTCCAAAAAAGTAATAAGAACCGTGGAAGCAATGAAACCCAAAATGTGTAATAGTCATTGTACAAAAGAGAGGAAAAGAAAGTGCTCTAAACTATATAACTGCATGTATATTTAAGTGTATAAGATAAAAAATGATATCACAGAGTTTTATTGGATCATTGAACAGAACTGTTTGCAGTATCATTGATGGAATGTCCACTCTACAAGCTTTAATTTTGTGACTTGAACAATTATTTCTAAGATGACAATATGTAATCCATTAACTAGTGATTTCCTACTGTTCATTTTTTTTCTGCAAATCTGTATAACTTGTACCCTTTCTGTTTTTTTTTCTTTTCTCCTTAAATAAAAAAAAAAAATTGTAGAGCAAATATGAAAGCAAATTAGTTAATGCTGACCAAACAAAACATGAAAGACTAGCAGAATGCCCATAGATTTCCCAAAGGAAAATTATAGAAAAGTTACTCCTGGAAAACTGGAATGAATTCTACATAGGAGATATTATGTCAAAATACCAATAGTATTCATTTAAGAAGAAAAGAATTACGGAATCATAGATTATTTTGTACAAATCATTGTATAATTATTACTTCTACACTGTGATACTAAGTGAAAGAGAAATATAAAGATAATTTTAACAGGCATATACATAGTTTTATTCTAAAAAAGTATGATTGAAATATAGTGTGTTTAAATTTTGGAAGTTTATTGCAGATAAAGGCACAATAGTATTAATCTCCACAAAATATCTCCTATGACTTTCAACACAATTATTCCATCATTCTTGCCACTTTTGGAATTAGTTCTGGAAGTTCATTTACTTTTATTTTTTCCATGTCTTGGCTGCCTCCTAGTGCTGCATATACACAAAATGTACACATCTCATGGTCACTGTGAATTTGAGGAAAAGCCAGAAACTGCTCAGTGGCAATCCCGTAAATAAGGTGGATGAAGAAACATTACAGTCTATCAGCCAGCCTTTTTTTGGATGGCAATGGTACCAGGACCCCCTGGATTTTTGGTCCCATCTCCTAAAGAAACAAAAGAAGACTTCCAGAACTGCTTTCCAGAGTGGCAAGAACAATAAGAAAACTGTGTTCAAAATGAAGACTAATATTTTGAGAGGGATTAATGACCACATGGCATTTGTTGCAATAAATGTTTATTCACCGTATTTTTCCATCACAGCTTGCATTTTTTAAAGTTTGCACTAATCACTTCTGAAAGGTTGTAATTCGGTATATATAGTTACTTGGGGGCTGGATATAAGCTGTGTAATGAAAGCAACAAAGGATAGTGCCCTAGAGACAGAAAGCAGTAACAGAAATGGAGGTCCACCGATTGCAGTGATTTGGTGGACATGCTTAATATAGTTAATGGAATTTCAAAGTAGGAAGAGATCACAGATGAGTTCGAGACTTCAGTTTGAAATTACAGAAATTGTAGCTTAATGGCTCTGATTGTAACAAAAATGAAATAACATCAGAAATCATCCCCCAGAAATAAAGTTTTTCAAATTGTGTTCTCCTGGTGTTAAAAAGTTTTATAAAAATGTATTGTGAAAAAGTTGGTGAAGCTTAAACATGTTAAAGAATAGCAAAACATGGAGTGATATGTTTAAGCCAAAGTTTTACGAACTATTAAGATCACCATGGGCTCAGACCATAGCTGGATGTCTAAGATTTCTATTAAAGAAGGAATAAAGCAGAAAAAATGAGAACCACTTTAAGGATAAGAACACGTTTTGTTTTAGTTTTGAAATGAGCTTACATACAGTGACAGAGAGGAATGGAACTATTCCCATGAAGTAGACAGCTGGGCTTAGATGAATTCTAGAGGTACCACAGCTGGAAATCCAAAGCTTTTTACTGATATGTGACTGAGTTTTAGCTATTTTGCTTCCAGGGTCATCTATGTAATCTTCTGAGGACAGTATGCTCATTCCTAAAACACCAAACAAATCTCTATTGCTAAGCTCATAACCTACTACTAATGAGGGATAGATATAGGGATAGGAAAAGCTAGCTACTATTAAATACTCAGTCCCCTGAGAACCAACTGCAAGCTGTTTTGTGAAAGATTTTGAGTGTGTTCCTTAAACATAAATGGATATCTGAATTTCATGGTGATCTGAATAATTAGTAAAACTTTGACTTAAATTTATCACTCCATGTTTTGCTATTCATTAACATGTTTAAGCTCATCTACTTATTCACAATACATTTTTATAAAAATAATTACTCTTTAACACCCAGGGAACACAAGTAGTTTGCAAAGGCTGGTTTCTGGGATTGGTTTCTGCTGTTATTTTACATTTCTTTCCAGCTTTTCCTTGCAAGGACTGCTCATAAAACTACTGACCTGTATGAATATACACATAAGTACAGCTCAGTGCTCTCCATATCTTAGCAAAAATTCAGGTGCTAGCCTCCTGCCGGCTGTATCAAAGATTAAACGTCCACTTCAAATGTCCTTACACTTTTATTCATTAAATTATATTCTCTTATCTCAAAGCTCTCTCCCAGGAAACCTTTCTTCTCTGTGTGGGCAAAAAAAGGAGAGATCACATAACTTTCAAAGGACCAACATCCCTTATCTTTCCGAATCATCTATTTTACCAGAACATAATTTTATATAATAATGAGATCTGATTCCACAAAGCATGATCTCAAAATACTGTTTAATGTACCTTTAGGTACATAGACTCTGAAAATTATACCTACATGATAAATATCCTTCTTCTTTAGTACAATTATTATATATTCAAGCAACTGACTATGGCAGTGGTTCAACTCCTTCAAAGAATTTATAGCCATATTTCCCTATTGACATGAATTAGAAAAATATTCGATAATATTTCCTATTTCCTTCCACTGTAAAATGATAAGTATGAAATATTTTCATCTATATTTTATATTCTCCAAATGTTATGTTCTATATACTATCTGTAAGGCTGCATATTTCTTCACTAAAGATACAGATTATTATTTTAAAGCTAAGAATGACCTGAAAAGTGTATCCATCTCATAGTTTAAAGTAACTCTAAAAAAACTTATTTGCTGAGTATGGAACAAATAATACCACTTTAATATGCTCATCTCATCATAAGTAAGTGCAAGTAGAAAGTAAGTAGAAAGATATGAAGAAAATCCTATTAAACACCAAGAAATAATAATTCATCTGTTAGTTCAAATTATATGATTGTTATTGATCAATAGCCTTTTAAACATTTTGTTTCTGTTTTATTTGTAGCACTAGCATTAAAAACAAAATGAACTGTTAATGATAACAGTCAGGACATTCTTCCATCTTATAATTACCAGAATATTTTAACTATTTCAGGTGGAATGATACTAATTTGTGAGCTATTGCATTTGGTAGAAAAAGATTTAAAAGCAAAAGCTACTTTTAATTATTTAGTGTTGAGTTGTTTTCTTTTAAAATATATATTCTATTTTAAATGTAAATTATCAATTTAATTTGAAATATTAGATTGAATCACTTGAGAAACAAATTCTTTATGAGTGCATGCAATAGATTCTCACTAGTCTGCCATGTATTTGTGAATAATAAGTTATTTGGGAAAGGCAATTAAAAATTATGTGGGTAGCAAACTTTGGCCCTATTCAGTATTTGATTCATCAAATACTTGATAAAATGTAATTATGTTATATAGAACAGATGTTAGGCATACAGGTTAAACTAATCTTCATCTCAATTAAAACATTTTCTGCACTAAGTATTCAATAATGATATAAAAGATGACTCAATGTAATTTAAGATGTAATAGGCTTCATTTGGAGAAGAAATAATCCCATTTTTAAAAAATTATTTGTTCTTAGCCCTGATATTTCTATGAAACCTATTCATTGCCATTCTCAAAGTTTCAAATTTGAGTTTTTAAAAAGTGACCTATTTGGCAGCTGTTGCTGTTACTCAGTCAAATAACTCACCCAGGGTCTAGATCTCAGTGGGAGATATGTGGGAGGTCCCACAGTTTCTGTCCAGCTGTTACTTAGTCTTGGATAATGTTTTCGGTTGTGTACAACTCCCAGCATGCAATCTGCTCCTGACAACCTCAATAAAATTCCAATTAAACAAAATGAATTAAAAGTTAGTGTAAACAAAGTTTAGACAGACACAATTAAGTCCTCCTTCTGAACTGGCATATGAGTTAGAAAGTTTCATCTTGAGGAAACCTGTCACCTTGCAGAATTAAATACCACAGGCAGCTTTGCAATAGCCTGATCCTACCTTTTGCTTTCCTGTAAACTCTTTTAAGAGTTAGAAGAGCTCCTAGAGAAGTGTCTGAAGCTTAAGAGCTTGCAGCATCTGTTCAGTATGATAACAGCAGCAGTCTTCTTGGCGGCTGTCTAAACCCTAAAATCTCCAAGTACACCCCAGACCTAGAATCAGAGAAAAAAGATTTCATTAAACCACTTTTTCCAAGCCTTCCAAAGAAAACTGTATCTGAAAAACAGCTCTCTCGCTCTCTCTCTCTCTCTGTTTCACACACGGACATGCACATAAACACACACTAGCACATAAACAACACTTGCGCATGCACACACACATACACACACACACACACACACACACACACACACACACAGAGTAGAGAGGCAAATGGAAACGGTACGGGGCAGTTAAATGAGACGCAAGAGTGCAACATGTAAGGTGTAATGGAGAAAATGACAAAAGTGAACACAGTGGATGCTTACTGAAATACTGAGAGTAACTTTTAGATACTCAAACCAACACCCAGTCAACAATATGCTTAAAATTCCATGTAGGCAAGAAATCTTAATTTTCAGCACCTTTGATATTAATGCGTCTAATTTGCATTCTCCCTCACCTTGCTAATTATACAGAAAAATTTCCCGCATATGAATCTCAGCTCTGGCACTTATTTATTGTCATTATGCCTCAATTCCCTCACTGCAAAATAAAGATAACTATAGCATGCATCTTTGGGTAAAATAGTGCTAAACCTATAATAAAGGCATATAAATGCTTGCTCTCACTATTCCTCTGTTTTTCTAGTAATTATTTTGTTCACTGATGGCCTATGTTTAGAAGAAAATAGTGAATGAACTGAAGACAGTTGCAGGCAGGGTTTGTAAGGGAAACAATTACATATAGGACACACAATTTATGGAATTATAATAGTCACCCAAAGAGTCAAACACAAAAAGCTCAGGAAATCTGTCCACACTCTAAAGACCCCAAGGAATCCAGCCTAGGATCCAGATCACAGGACAGCATCCTGCACGAGTCCAGTTGAAGACCTGGAGTCTATGCCAATGTTTCATGCAAGTCTGTTTCACGGATCTGCACTGGGAAGACCCAAAGGTCAATGGAGGAAGCTAGAAAGTTTATGCCAGCGGGATGAAGGAACTGTACCAGTATGCTAAGGGATTTGTACCAGAGCCAGGAAGCAACACTCAGTAAAGATCAGAGCTCCCAGGAAATTACCACAGCCGTCCTCAGCGACAATGAAGTCCTGAGCTTCTCTGCCAAGGAGAACAGGCAAGTTCATATCATGAAGTCAGCGCAACAAACTTCTCCAGGAGATTCAACAGCACAACATCTTCCCCTCCGGGATCAGGAAGCAATGCTCAAAGTAAAGACCAGACCTGCCCTTTGTGAACCAGAGCCATTCTCAGCAACAGTGAGACCCCGAGCTCCTCTGAGGATAACGGCCAAGATTATTAGGAAAGAAGCTCAACAAGCTCCGCCAGGGGAACCCACAGCAATGAGAGGCAACACCACCTAAAAGAACCAACAATGCTACTTCATCCTCTCTAGTTTTCTTTCTGTGTTGGCAACAACTCTCAGATGGGCCATCCACACTCAGTAGCATGCTG